>NC_069657.1:343713596-344328403 GCF_027244095.1 Hemicordylus capensis | reverse complement strand
CTGGACTAAACTTGGTTCAAATCGAGGTCCACCGGTTAGATCTTTTGCATCTCAAATGTTCATGCGTCCGCCATCTTTGATTGGGGAGAATGACATCATTACAAACTATACCATTGAGGTGTCCCTGTGTGTCACTCACTACAACTGTACCAAATTTAGTTCAAATCAGTTAGAGTTAGACAGACCTCAAATTAGCGCATTTGCGCCTCAAACATTCACACGTCTGCCATCTTGGATTGAGGTAGATGACATTGAGGTCATTGACATAGTGCCCCTCATGTGCCCCTACAGCTGTAGCAAATTAGGTTTAAATTGGTTAGGCAGTTCACAAGTTAGCCTGTTTGCGCCTCAAATATTTACACATCTGGCACCTTGAATTGGAGTGGATGACATCATCACAAACTATGCCATTGGGGCATCCCTGTGATCATGCCTCTGCCATCTTGGATTGGGGTAGATGACATCATAACAAACTATGTAATTGAGGTTTTTCCATGTGCCCCTACATCTCAAATTTCATGCGTCCGCCATCTTTGATTGGGGGGGATGACATCATTACAAACTACACCATTGAGGTGTCCCTGTGTGTCACTCACTACAACTGTACCAAATTTGGTTCAATTCGGTTAGACAGTTCACAAGTTAGCCGACTTGCACCTTAAATGTTCATGCATCCGCCATCTTGAATTGGGTTGGATGACATCATCACAAACTACATCATTGAGGTGTTCCTGTGTGTCACTACAACTGTACATAATTTGGTTCAATCCGGTTATACAGCCCACAAATTAGCCCACTTGTGCCTCAAACGTTCACGCATCCGCCATCTTGAATCAGGGTGGATGAAATCATCACAAGCTATGCTGTTGAGGTGTCCCTATGTGTCCCTAGAACTGTACCCAGTTTGGTTCATATTGGTCCAGGCATTGCGAAGTTGATAGGGGGAGTTGATAGGGGGAATGCCAGGTGATCTCATAAGCCTACTGGAAAGTAGGCTTATAAAAATAGGGACATGCCATGAATGGGTAGGAGATGTGGCAAAGTAACCTGGGAGGTGTGGCATATAATGTACTTGCAAGGCATACAAGTCTGACTACAAGCATGCCACAAATGGAAAGCACAAAACAACAAACCATGTAAGTACAGAAAAATATCCAATAGTAATTACAAAACTTCCAAAAGTAATAAATATGCTTATAAATATGAAATTAGTGATGATGCATATATCTAGGATCTAAATCCAAAGACTGTACCACACACCACCAAAACGCTCTTGCAAAGAAGTTTGTTGTTTTGTGTGCACAGTACCTATTCTCATACCCATTCAAGAGCTTTTGGGTGGTGTATGGCATAGTCCTTGAATGTATAATTATTAATTTCATATTTATAAACATATTTATTACTTTTGAAAGTTTTGTAATTACTATTGGATATTTTTCTGAACTCACACGGTTTGTTGTTTTGTGTCCTCAGTACACGTGTGGCCCTATTTTTCTTTTGTGACAAATGGAAAGCAGGCAATACAGTGCATGCAGATCACATTGTCCCAGATTACGAAAGCAGATGATCCAAGCCTATACCCTCCAACACTGTGCAGATAAAAATAGGGATACATTTGTAACAACTCATGCAAAGGATTACTTCCAAGATCCTCCCCCCCCCCCCGCCACACACACTACTGCTCAATTCTACTCACTATGTGCAGTGCAGTGCATCATACCTTAGTACTGTGCACCTATTTACATGCAGATGCATTAGGGGCATGATGCATCTACCCACCCACTTGAAGATTTAATTATTAGAGAAGCCAAGAGGAAGCTGAATCCTGAAGGATGACAACCCCAGTAACTCACTTTTTTGGGGGGGGGGATAAAAATCATTGCCTTTCCAAAAGGGGAAAAAAGCAGGGACCAAACAGAGGCAGTGATCTACCAGGGACATATTCCAGAAAGTAGGGAGAGTCTCTGGTAAGCAGGGACAGTTGTCGATCACAACAGATGTAACATGACAGTTTGTGTGAAGTCAGTCCTAATGCCATTTCTTGTGAGAAGACCAATGTATAAACTGTGCTAAGAACACGTGGAATGGAACACAGCCATACAGAAGGAGTAACCATAATTGCCCCTAATTAATGATCATAGGAAATTATACACATTCACCTCTTTAAAAAAAAGTTGTTAAACATATGGTTAAAATGTACCATGGATGTAAATGAATAACACAAACTGTCAACAGGATTGTAAAAGAAAAGATACTATAGTAGAAAGATGACACTGACAATTTGGGAATGAGATCATGGAATTATGGGTTGAAAAAAACACAAAACCCTTCAGTATAAACAAAGTATAAGGAAATGGTACAAAGCTCATGTTCTTATAGTAGGAACGTGCAGCCCAGGATCTGGGAATCTTCCAGCTGCCTGATTGTCCCCTGCCCTGCTTCGCAGGCATAAAGTGCAACTTGAAGCTCCTCTCCTTGGTCAAATGTCTCTTCTGGTGTGGCCACAGTCACAGTCATTTTTCACTGCTAGAGTTGCAGTGGGAGTATCATGGAGTGAAATCAAGAGAACCTCTCAACTACAGAGATCTTGGCAGAGACTGACCTACACATTTGCTCCAAGGCTGATGATTGAGCTGCATCAAGAGGAAAGGGTTTTCCTTGGTTTCTTGGCTTTTCTATATTACCCTGAGCTTTCTGCTTCTGGCACAACTATTGAGTTTTTGGGAACAAGTTTTTGTTTTTCAGGCTCAACTTGTCAATAGCTTCAGACAATATATATACTAAGTAAAATTTTATTTTGCAGAAGTGACTGAGAGCTCTATCAGTGATTATACTCAGGAAATCACAAAAGATTTAGAGCTCATGCTATTTATTCACGTTCAGGGTACAATCAGAGTCAGATCTAATCAGGAAATACTGTATCCCTGGAACCTATTTTCATGCCAGCATTCAGCTCTGTACCATGGGAAATAACAACAAAGGAGTGCCTCTAAACATATGCAAAGTGCCTTTCCCTCCTCAATGTGGGGCTAAACTAGTCCACACAATACTGAATTTCTAGGGAAACCTTTCACCCTGGAAAATAAGCACTGCTTAGAGCAGATCCTGTCATAAAGCTTAGTTATCATCTGTTTCATTGGTTTTATCCATACACTCTTTATTCCCTACACATTGTGAATGTTTAATCTGAGAACAGCTCACAAAGTTTTAAAAAGTTCTCTAAGTAGATAAATAATTAATTACAATCCTTATATTAAATTTGAATGTGTATCTGACATTCAAAGTTCTGCAGCAGAAAAACTGATTTTATATCATGCCTGTTTTAGAATAACTAATCTAACTTGAACATTTCTACAGAAACCAGCCCCCTAATTGTCGCTTTACAAGCAGTCTGTGTTTTCTATCATTGCCACATCCTCAAGTAAATCACTGGAGAATAAAACTAAAGTGAGCTACTGCTCTCTATTCTGTTACTGATCTGCAGAGGTTGGGGCAAGAGACTGACAGACTAGTAATTCATTCTAATCATTTTAAAACAGCCTGTGAAATACACTGCAATATTATTCAGGAACAAATTTTAAAAGACTATATAGAAGGTAATTGTCCCTCACAAACTGAAATATAAAAACTGTCCTTAAAGTAAAATATTTTCCAAGAATATTGATAGGGCTACCATATTTTCAACTTGAAAAATGAGGATGCCCTTCCCACTACCTTAAAAAAATAATAATCGGTGACCAGATCTTCCAGTTGACTTGAATGGGGCAGCTGTTGGGGTAGTAGTAGACCTGGCCACTTATGCAACAGAAGACCAATCTACCATTTGACATGAGTGGACCAGCAGTGGCAGTAGACTATTGTTTTGGGCAGGGATTCACCCTGCCCCCAGTTTTTGATCTAGTAGACTGGGACCGGCCACTAGAGCAACAGAGACCAGGTCTACCCAGAGCTCTTTTCTGCCTGTATTGCATCCACAAGTTCACGTCAAGCTGAGTTGTTTAGGTTTGTGAGAAGGCTAGTATGTGCCCCTCTTCCTTTGAATCAGAATTGGGAGCCATCAATTACCCACTGTGACACTTTTAATGAGTTTTTATGTGGATATAATCTCTCATATTCAGGCTGACTTAGACTCAGACCCCACCATTATTGCAGAATCTAATGTGGAGGCGTCCAGCAACTCCTCTTATGTCACTAGGCTGGATCAGTTTCCGTTTGTGGCTCTTGATGATGTGGACAAGCTGTTTGGAATGGTGTAGCCTACTACCTGTTCTCTTGAACCTTGTCCGACATGACTTGTACTATCTGGCAGGAGGGTTGTTGTAGAACTCTGGGTAGAGATATAAATGCTTCTCTGAGGGAGGGCAGGATGCCTTCCAGAATTAAGGAAGCAATTATTAGACCCCCTCTGAAGAAACCTGCATTGGATCCCTCAGAGTTAAGAAACTATAGACCTGTCTGCAATCTTCCTTGGCTTGGCAAGGTAATTGAGAAGGTGGTGGCCTCCCAGCTCCAGGCAGTCTTGGAGGAAAGTGATTATCATTCTAGACCCATTTCAAACTGGCTTTTGGGTGGGCTGTGAGAGGAAGACTGCCTTGGTACAAAAAGAGCCCCTGGTGGCGCAGTGGTAAAACTGCTGCCCTGTAACCAGAAGGTTGCAAGTTCAATCCTGACCAGGGGCTCAAGGTTGACTCAGCCTTCCATCCTTCCGAGGTCGGTAAAATGAGTACCCAGAATGTTGGGGGCAATATGCTGAAATCATTGTAAACCGCTTAGAGAGCTCCGGCTATAGAGCGGTATATAAATGTAAGTGCTATTGCTATTGCTGTTGCTATTGGTCAGCCTGATGGATGAACTCTAACAGGGAATTAAAGGAGGAAGTGTGATTCTGTTGGTCCTTTTGGATCTCTCAGCGGCTTTCAGTACTGTCAGCAATAGTATCCTTCAGGAGCGTCTGAGGGTTTGGGAGTGGAAGGCACTGCTTTGCAGTGTTTCCGTTCCTACCTCTTAGGCAGATTCCAGATGGTGTCCATTGAAGACTGTTGCTCTTCAAAATGTGAACTTTTATATGGTGGACCCAAAGGGCTCCATACTATCTCCAATGCTTTTTAACATCTACATGAAACCACTTGGAGAGATCATCAGGAGATTTGGTGCAGGGTGCTATCACTATGTTGATGACAAGCAAATCTATTTCTCCACGTCAACATCATCTGGAGAAGGCATAAACTCCCTAAATGCTTGCCTGGAGGCAGTGATGGGTTGGATGAGGGATAACAAACTGAGACTGAATCCAGATAAGACAGAGGTGCTTATTGTGTGAAGTCAAAACTCGGGAGACAATTTTGATCTGCTGGTTCTGGATGGGGTCACAGTTCCCCAGAAGGAACAGGTACACAGTCTGGGGATGCTTCTGGATCCAAACCTCTCCCTGGTGTCTCAAGTCAAGGCAGTGGCCAGAGGTGTTTTCTATCAGCTTAGGCTGATGTGACAGCTACTTCCATTTCTTGAGATAAATTACATCAAAAAAGTACTACATATGCTGCTAACCTCCAGACTTGACTACTGCAATGTGCTCTATTTGGGGCTGGCTTTGTATGTAGTCCAGAGACTGTAGTTGGTACAAAATGCAGCAGCCAGGTTGGTCCCTGGGTCATCTCGAAGAAACCATATTACTCCTGTATTGAAAGAACAACACTGGCTACCAAAACTGGCTACCTTGTAAAATACAAGGTGCTGGTTATAACCTGTACAGCCCTAAACAGCTTAGGTCCTGGGTATTTAAGGGTACATCTTTTTTGCCATGAGCTCCACTGCCCATTGAGATCATCTGGAAAGGTTCGTCTGCAGTTGCCACCAGTTCATCTGCTGACTATACAGGGATGGGCCTTCTCTGTTGTTGCCCCAAGACTTTGGGATGGATTCCCTGCTGAAATAAGAGCCTCCCCATCTCTGACTACTTTTAAGAAATCATTAAAGACACATTTTTTCACCCAAGCTTTTGAATAGACTTGTGGCTTTAAATCATTTTAAGGTTTTTATGTCTGTTTTAATTTGTTTTATGTTGTTGTAAACTGTCCAGAGGTGGATGTTTGGGGTGGTATACAAATATAATAACAAACAAACAAACAAACAAATAAACTGTATTTATGCCATAATACCAGTATACATGCAAGGAGCCATTTCTTTCAGTCAGTACAACACTACTGAATAACAGCTCGACACTACTTTTTGGTTTTGGTGAAACCACATTGATAAGCCTATGATCAGAATTGACCCTCTTGCATGGTGCTGTCCACACAGTCAAAATCATTGTGCTAAGGGTGGTAAGCATATGTATGAATATAATCCTGAATCAGACCTGTATGAAAATATCATCAGAAGGAACTGCACAACATTTCCTAATCAATTACAAAAATCACCAGGTAGGGGGACAAGCTGGAGATTCACATCACAAAACTCCATCGTTAAGCAAAAGAATCTGATCCCCAATTGCATCACGAAGGCAAAATATCTCTAGACACTCTGCACAGTGATGAAAGGATATTAAATGGACATTGGTTTGATTCTAATTCTTTTTCTGTTTTAGCAGTGTGTGTTTTTTAGAAGTCTTCTGATTTATTTGTGCTTAGTGTGGAAAGCAACAGATGTTTATTAAACAATCATTGTGAATATTCTGCACCATTTGCCGTCACTGCAGCTGTTGCCGTTGGCACATGTTTCCTTGCTGCTTCCAGTTGTTGTCTCTTTCAGGATGCTATTTTGTAACACCAAAAGCCCTCCTCTCTCTCACACTTGCCACTGGAATAGCATGTGCCACCAGCACAGCTGGTGTGCTCCTTTGTGCTTGTGTTCCATGTGCTCCTGGCATCACATGTTCTTTTGCTACCACCACAACTGTGGCCAGTGCTCCTTCAGTCTTTTTTACTGAGTTAACATCTGCTGTCATTTAGGTGCCATTGATTTAACATCTGTTACTCCTGCCATTGCAATGTCAGCCACCCACACCACTGACTTTCCACTGCTGCAATTTCAAGTCTGATATTTAGGTCAAAGAACCATATGCAACTTCCCTGTGTGGCTTCCTAACCCAGGAATCTACCAGTGAGTCAGAAACCATCTTCCCTCAAACCACTGCTCTGCACCCTCCAGTTCTTAGTATTGCTTGGATATTTTTCAGAGAGGAAATGTGTAGAATTCTATTTCTCCATTATCTTAAAGCTAGTTAGAGGAACACTTTTCTCCATTCAGTACTATTAAATGGATCTTCATTTAAAGATAATTATAGCAGAAGAGGAGAAAGTTACCTTGTGAAAATATAAAGGGGTGTGTGTGTGTGTGTGTGTGTGTGTGTGTGTATACAATCAGTAAATAGAAGAAGAATCAAGGAATATATTTTAATTCTCTTTTCAAGAAAAGACATTGTGGTTACCTATCACAGAGTGGGTTGTAGAAAGGTTGAGGTCTACCAAAAAGCTAATATTCATCATACAACTGTCTTAGTTCCTCTAACAGATGCAGGTCCATTCAGCTGAGGGAGCACTTTACTATGCGAAGAGGCATGGAAAAACAGTAAGAGAACAGCTTCATTTTGACTGGGAATTTTGGATTATTGAGTGTGCTGAAATCATATGTAAAGGCTTATACCCAATCACTAAAACCTCAAAGGATCTTAAATTAATAAATGGAGAATATGTTCTGTAACTAAACAGGATTTGACTAACATTTTCTATTATTAATCATTTTTCTTGTTCTGTGACATTGATTAGTGACTGCCCTTGCTCAGCCTCCCTCTCTGGCCTGCCTGTTAGCCACAAGGCAGGAGCGCTGGGGGTAGGACTAGGAGCGCCGGTGGGGACGACGACAATGGGGTGGGGGAATGGGGGAGAACTAGAGCCCCACCCAGTGGGGCTTCAAGACTGATTAGTGATTTAGAGCCACGTCTCCCCTTTGGGTCAAGTGCATCAGTGTGCATAGAATACTGTCTTAGCACTGAGCCACAGTTCATGTTTCTAACGCAGAGGCAATTCAAGAACCATGGCAAAAGCTTTATTTGGCAGAAAACGTGTGTTTTACCTTACATGGAAGATAGTTGTGGGTAAGGTGGTGAAGTTGGTTTTTAACTGGAATTGAAAAGTCCACGGAGCTTTTAGATGTCGGGTTTCACTCATCAAAACGAAAATGTCATGAAAAGGGCCTGTGAAGGCTCCTATGTTGTATATGGGCAAGGGCATGACCATGTAGCACAAGGTGTTTCTTAGCTATGGCAATCCTGGTCTAGAACAATGAGTTGGAGGAATTGCTTCTGCCTATCCTTTCTACTGGATTGTGTTCTCAGCTTGTTCCTGCACATTTCTCAAATAGGAACCATAGGGCAGGTTTGCCTGATCACCAGAAAGTCAGTAAGCCAGGAACCAGAGGTTCCCAGTGAGAGAGCACACCCAGTGGGCACGTTGTCTGATGAACACGCCTAAGTCTGGTTCCTGAGCTCCCCACCTAACTTTCTCCCGAATTCTGGAACTGAGATTTGAATTTATTTATTTATTTATTTATTACATTTATATCCCGCTCTTTCCTCCAAGGAGCCCAGAGCGGTGTACTACATACTTGAGTTTCTCTTTCACAACAACCCTGTGAAGTAGGTTAGGCTGAGAGAGAAGTGACTGGCCCAGAGTCACCCAGCAAGTTTCATGGCTGAATGGGGATCTGAACTCGGGTCTTCCGAGTTCGGTGAAGAATGACAGGAAAAAGTCAAGTAGAAGGCTTGGGAACCAGACTTGGGCAGGTTTGGACAACATGACTGTAGAGAGTGTGTGCTCACCAGGAACCTTCAGTCCCTGGCTTACCAACTTCCCAGCGATCTTGCACACTCACCCATAATACTTCCCTTTCTTCCAGAGGAGTTAGGAGGGTAAAGGTTGCAAGGAACTGATATTCTGAAGCCAGGTCAGTATGTGAAAATAGCCAAATTCTGAAAGTACTGATCCCATTTGTACGAAATGGGGCCAGAAGTTCCCAAACCTGAATGTCCAGATGCGTGCAACTTTAGACCCATATGGAAAGCAACCTGAGGTTTTGCTTACCAAACTCCAGTTTGAAACCTATGATTGTAGTGTGTTTCGATGCTTTTACCCAAGGTTTCCAGCTGCCTGCAGTATGTCTGGATGTGGAACTGCAGTGCAGACTGGGCTGGCTGAAACCAGATTTGAGGGAGGAAGCTCCTCCCTCTCTCCAGCTGTGATTGGCTGTCCAAGCTGTCCTTCATGCAAGAAGGGAGCTCACATAGCCAGTTCCTCCTCCTCTCTGCAGTCTTCCGTGGTCCATTACATGCAAATATGACCAATGTCTTACAGGAAACCCATTCAGGTTCATGTATATCTATGATCCAGCAGATAGTTTTGGAAAACATTTTGATCCTTTTTGGTAACACAGTTAGATTAATTGTAGACTGAATCGAAATATATAAATAATATCAAAAGCTATATAGTATTGGGACTTTGAATATCAGACCTCTTGAAATTTACATTATTAACCAAATGTGGTTTTTAAATTGCATTGCTTATTGTTATTTTAACAGCTTTTTGGCAGCAAATTCTGTTGTTTTCCCCCCTCCAGTTATCCTATAAGGCTCAGATAAGAGAGGTCAAAAAACCTAACAACTGCAAAGAAAACCTCGTTCCAAAGTAAGTTCAACAGTGGCCAATAACCACTTTGACTATTTTGTAACTTTAGTAGCTTGAATGCCATAATAAGAAGGGAGAGCGATTAAAAACACAAAGTTATTGCTCCATCCTCTCCAAAAATAATTATTAGTAAAGGCAGGAAATGTTCTGGCTAAATGCAAACAGACTTATATCAAAGCATGCCAGAAAGGGTTCATTAGTTGGCGGTCACTAGCTACCTAGGAGGTGGCTGCTGCAGCCAGAAGTGGGATGATGGCTTCCTTAATGGGAGACAGTTTCTGTATAGTATGTATCAGAGATGTTTATGACAGGCTGGCAGCAAGGAGTCCCCAGGAAAAACTGTTTCAGAAGAGGATATTAGAAAATACTGTTTGAATTACAATTACAGTATGTAATGAAATGTTTGTTGCTACATTCTAATGATTGACTATTGCTGGAGGGGAAATAGTGATTTGCTAAGAGTTCTACACTGCAATGATCATGCATATTTGCGTGAATTTATCAAGCTGCAAATGCCATAAAAACCACATGGGCATCTGGAGTGGAGGGGCAAGAAGGAGCAGCTAACTCCCTGGATTGAGCCAGTTCCCACTGAATTCAATGGGGCATACTCCTGGAAGGGTATTGGATTGCTGGCTTTGCTCTCCCCCTGCCCTGAAAAAGTCCTGCAGACGCCCATGATGTTGCCGTGCTGGCATAATGTCGTGTTTTGAGACTAGATGTATCTACTCCATCTGAAGCATGCACTTGTGCTTAGTTAGGATCAGGTACTGGTGCAAAACTTATCTTATTGTAGGACCCACATATATTATTTCAGCAGATCTGGGCTCCATAGTAAAAATCCTGAGGATAGCTCAGCTTGTGTTGGTCTCCCAGCTGTCACCAAGACTCAGTATAGTCTGCATGTTTGGCTTCCTCCTTTCAGTGTGGAGTGTCTTGGGCTGAGTAAGTTATCTGTCTTCTCTATGGAAGCTTCCCACATTCCTGGTCAGGCACCCAGCACAGATAATCATGGGGAGGATCTCTTTCAGAGTACAAATGTTGTATCTGTGAAAAGTGGAGTTAAGGAGAATGTCACCACAGGGTGACCACAGGGACATGTTAGTGTGCTTCCACGGGCACTGTACTTGAGTGCAGCATCCAGGAAGGTTGTGCACACGATCAAATCATGGGCAGCGAGGTCAGGTGAGGGGAAGGCAGGGTTTCACCTACTTTCTCCCCATGTGACCAATGGAGCTCTCCTTTGGTGCACTGGCTTGTGTCCACACAATCCATGCTGCTCCATGTAGCACAGATCGCAGGAGGCCAGGACTCAAAGAATCCCACAATGCACTGCGCGATGAGTGCAATGCATTGGGGGATTCCCCTGGGAGTCGGGTGCTCTAGGCACCTGACTCTGTGTCTGCTCAGGCTGTGTGCATATGCTCAGGCTACATGCCTGATTGTGCCCTTAAATCCTGGCTAAAGGCCAGGGTAAAAAGTCAGGCTACCTGTGAGAGCAGTGCTGAGATTGGGCTGGATCCCAGTGGTGCCCAGGGGCAGCCAAACCCAGGCTGGGCTGCCCTCGCCTGGGTTTGGCTGCTCGTGGACACCACCTCATGGACTGAGAACACCTGAACAGGGTTATTGGTTTTTGTTCTTCATCCATAGCAAGCAGAGCTACAATATGTGAATGGCTGATGAGCTTGGCGGAGTGACAGTTCCTCCTAGTGCGATTGCATCAGGATATAAATTCACAATCCTCCTTTGTGCTTCTCCAAGTATGAAATAGAAATGTTGAAATTAGACCAAATGGCTGTGTGGTGGCGTAACTGGTAACGAGGGGATATGAATTGCAGGAATTCCAGATCCTAAAGCATTGGAGGAATGTGGAGGTTACTTGTGCGGTCTGTCTTCAAAAAAGTGAGGCATACATGTGCAAGGCTTGTTGGGCTCCCCAGAGCTTATGCGATTTTATGGAACTTAAACAAGAAAATTCTCTCAGCTATACAGTCCGAAATGAAACAAAACAAAACACAGAACCACTGACTTTGGATGAGGTTGTGCATATTTTTGTTTCTGGACCGCAGATGTCAGGACAGCAGATTTCCATCGTCAGTGGAAATTCACACATAATCTGTGCTCACAGGCTGTGCTCACATAATATAAGATCTTATGGTCTCAGGGGATGTGGATGTAAAAGTGGGATTAAAATGTGATTGATGCATTGACGTAAGAAAATAGTTAGTCCACCCAAATAACGTGTACCCTATCTTATAGAAATAATATTCACCAGTTATGATCTTTTAAAAACAATAATCAACCTTTACATATTATACCATATGCCAGTTTGGACATCATCACAGTATGCCTTCAAGCTGTGTCCTGAGGGAGGAGTGAATGAATAGACAGGGGTCCAAAAATTCTTTCATTTTCACATAGCAAGTTACCAGCTGTTCATTTCTGAAGGCACTCTTCAGAACTCCACTCTTCGTTACTGCCACTGCTCATCCTTAACAAATGTGGTTCTGGGCAACTTACTACTTACCATTTATCAAGTGGTAACTTACAAAGAGCAAGACAGTGTGTCTACCAAGTGGTGAATAGAATCTTACAGAGTTCCTGCTTTTCCCAAAATTTTTGATCAGAAATGGAAGTGTGCTACGATTCTTTTCATCACTTGGCAGGATGATGCAGATGACCAGCTTTCCAAGTGGTTACATGGTAAATTAATCCTTGACAAAGTTATTTGTATACACCATTTCTGTCTACTATGGTTACTGCACTTCTTTGGGTCAGTGCCAGTATTACTTCCATGTTTTCCTCAGCACCTGGGACATTGTTAGATGTATTAACAAGCAAAAAAAAAATTCATCAAGGCATTTGATTTTGATCACTACATGTCAGATATTGTGCAATGTAATTTGATTGACTGATTAAGTGCCATCAAGCCGGTGTCGAATCTTAGCAACCACATAGATAGATTCTCTCCAGGATGATCTGTCTTCAACTTGGCCTTTAATGTCTCTCACTGGTGCATTCATTGCTGTCATAATCAAGTCCAATCGAGTCGTAATCAGTATGGTATTCTGAATGAAAATGTCCCATTCCAGTCCACTTTAATTCACTGATGCCCAAGATGTCAATCTGTGGTTGATTCATTTCATCTTTCACTGTGTCGAGCTTTCCCATATTCATGCTTCTTATGTTCCACGTTCCCATTGTAATTCTGTCTTTGCAGCTTCGGATTTTCTTTTCCCACATGGCCACATCAGCCGCTAGACATCCAAAAAGCTTTAATCTAACCACAACATAAACACCATTGGTGCTCTGAGAGATCCTCAGCTCCTCCTCAGTAGCATGTTGAGTGCCATCTGACCTGAGGGGCCCATCATCTGGCACTATATCGACAATCATTCCATTTTGTCTATCCATGTGGTTTTCTTGGTAAAATACAGGAGTGATTTACCATTGCCTTCTCCCATGCAGTCTGAAATGATGCCTTTGTCATTCTCACTGAAGTGATCGTCCACCTCCAGCACATTCCTATATCACTTCTGCCCAAAATTCGTGCCTGCTTGCTTTAGCCGGGCATCTGGGAAGACCATTGCACTTTGGGTGACCCTACTGTGAGTATACTTCCAAGCATGAATAATTTTACATAAGAACATAAGAACAGCCCTGCTGGATCAGGCCCAAGGCCCATCTAGTCCAGCATCTGGTTTCATACAGTGGCCCACCAGATGCCGCTGGAAGCCACAGGCAGGAGTTGAGGGCATGCCCCCTCTCCTGCTGTTACTCCCCTGCAACTGGTACTCAGAGGCATCCTGCCTTTGAGGCTGGAGGTGGCCCACAGCCCTCCGACTCCGACTAGTAGCCATTGATAGACCTCTCAACCATGAAGTTATCCAAACCCTTCTAAAAGCCATCCAGGTTATTGGCTGTCACCACATCTTGTGGCAGAGAATTCCACAAGTTAATAATTATGCGTTGTATGAAAAAGTACTTCCGTTTGTTGGTCCTAAATTTCCTGGCAATCAATTTCCTGGGATGACCCCTGGTTCTAGTGTTATGGGAGAGAGAGAAGAATTTCTCTCTATCCACTTTGTCCACACCATGCATGATTTTATAGACCTCTATCATGTCTGCCCGCAGTCGTCTTTTTTCTAAACTAAATAGCCCCAGGTGTTGTAGCCTTGCATCATAAGAAAGGTGCTCTAGCCCCTGATCGTCCTGGTTGCCCTCTTCCTTTTCCAGTTCAACAATGTCCTTTTTTAGATGTGGTGACCAGAATTGTACGCAGTACTCCAAGTGTGGTCGCACCATAGTTTTGTATAAGGGCATTATAATATTAGCCGTTTTATTTTCAATCCTCTTCCTAATGATCCGTAGCGTGGAATTGGCCTTTTTCACAGCTGCTGCACTTTGAGTCAACACTTTCAATGAGCTGTCCACCACAACCCCAAGTTCTCTCTCCTGGTCAGTCACTGACAGCGTATACCTGAAGCTGGGATTTTTCGTCCCAATGGGCATCACTTTACACTTGCCAAAACTGAAGCGCATTTGCCACTTTGTCGCCCACTCCCCAGTTTGTAGAGATCCTTTTGGAACACCTCACAATCAGTTTTGGATTTTACTACCTGAAAGAGTTTGGTATCATCTGCAAATTTGACCACCTCGTTGCTTACCCCTACTTCTAGATCATTTATGAATAAATTAAAAAGCACAGGTCCCAGAACAGATCCCTGGGGGACTCCACTTCTTACTCCCTACCATTGTGAAAACTCTCCATTTATACCTACCCTCTGTTTCCTGTCCTTCAACCAGTTAGCAATCCACACATGTACTTGTCCCTTTATCCCATGACAGCTAAGTTTCCTCAAGAGTCTTTGATAAGGAACTTTGTCAAAAGCTTTTTGGAAGTCCAGGTAGACTATGTCAACTGGATCACCTTGATCCACATACTTGTTGGCACTCTCAAAGAAGTCCAAAAGGTTGGTGAGGCAAGATTTACCTTTGCGGAAGCCATGCTGGCTCACTCCCAGCAGGGCCTGTTCTTCTAGGTGCTTTACAATTTTATCCTTGAGGATGCTTTCCATCAATTTGCCTGGAACAGATGTTAAGCTAACCGGCCTATAATTTCCAGGATCACCCCTGGATTCCTTTTTGAAAATCGGTGTTACATTTGCTACTCTCCAGTCCTCTGCTACAGAGCCCGATTTCAGAGATAAGCAAGGAGGGTATCATATGTCTCACCAGACACCTTTTGCCCCCATAATTCATGTACCCCCAAGGTTTTATATATTTATTTTATTTATTGTTAAATTTATACCCAGCCTTTCATTAAGAAAATCCCAAGGCGGCTCACAAATTTTAAAAACAAGATTAGAAAAAAGACACATTAAAATATTGAACTAAAAATATAAAAACAAACCTGGTTTTTAAAAAAAATTAAATTAAAACACTAGCATAAAAAATAACCCAAGGTTGTTCTAACTGAGAGTATATTCATGCATTTTCTTTGTATTGGTGTGCTTACTTCACTGCAATCAGTCTTCCCTAAGATGTGCAATACTGGCAGGCAAGGGCCCGTTACACTTTACATACATAGGGCCAGTTCACATACTCACCTGGATCAGATACTCATACAGATCACATACTCACAAGGATCATGGTTCTGTAATGGCAGGAGAGGGTGTATGCATTCCTCTCCACTATATATAAAAGTCTCTGCAAATCATTGGAAGGGCTGCTTCTATGGGTTGGCATTATCAGCCTGCCCAGAATCCATCTGCAGCTCCTTCTGTCCCTATTCTCTGAATATTTAATTGTTTAATGATCAAATATCTCCCCCTCCCCGACAACATGGGGCCATATTTTGTTATTGTAAGGGGTGTACACAGTATAGTGCATAGTGAAGTGTTTAAATAAATGGAAATATTCCATCACTCTCTCCAAAACCTATATAGAATCAGAGGGGGATAGAAAGAGAGAAAGCACAGAAATTGTCCATAATCAAAGTAATATGTTTTTAGATCTAAGCTTGGATAAGGTTGTGGTCATCATGCCTTATGACTTTCTGAGCACAATTATTAGTATGCATGGGCAAAAATGCAATTTCTCATTGCTCTTGATAAAGAACAATGTCTTATTTGTGCAGGTGCAAAGAGGTATGAGTGTGTCTGCTGACTTACATAAATGCAAGTCTCCTTTTTGGAAATCGTACGAAAAATCCACTGTTTTCTCTAACTCGCCTGCAAGGTCCTGTCACAGGGTCAACATATGGAATTGATTTGAAGCATTATTCAAATAAGAGTGCAGTGCCACTGGTTTCTTACGTTCTCCCAGCTAAGTAATAAAACATTACTGGCACAATCTACCAGGGAGTTCTCTATTTCGAGCCCCACTTAAGCAAAATGGGGTTCTGCAAGAGACAGCAATCAGTTATGAAGGTCAGCGAATGTTGCCTTCCCTGTTATATCTGGATTGGAAAACAAGTTTTTCTGTTTCCTTAAAATCTAACTAGCTTGTTTGTTAAAAGAGTATATAACCACAAAACATTCTTTTAAATGAATTACAGTTCGTGCCTGTAATTTATTTATTTAACATATATTTATACTTACGTCTCTGGGTGGTTTACAACAAAGCAAAATAAATGACAACAGAAAAGTGTAAACATTAGTTAAAACAAAACAAATGATAACAGAAAAAGTTAAAACGTAACAATTTTAAAAATTAAAACAATGTTAAAACTATTAAAACAATATTTAATTAATGTAATTTAATGTAATATTCAATAATGTAATCAAGTTTCTTCAAAAATAGAGAATAAGCAGTAGTTGCAGTGGTGGATCTACAACTGAGCAACCATGTGCACATGAGCCGCCACTAGGAGGGCATGAGCCGTGCCTGAATTTCGACTTAAATCATAACTTCACTATAACGATCAATGGGAAACTCAAAAAGATAATTCCAGAATGGCTGGACAGAAAGCTATGAAATTTTGCATGGCATTCCTACATGATGATAGCATTAAATATGTGGATGTTCAAGATCAATCTACCCATTGATTTTTAATGAATTAAAGAAAGTTTTAAAGCTTTTGAAAAATACATTAAAAATCAATGGATGGACTGATCACCCTGATTGTCCGCACATATTTCGGTCTTTGTCCAGCATAGGATAAAACATGACAACAGTGGCATTGAAAACAGGCTATGCCTGTGGAGACAGTAACTAAAATTAATGCTTACATCTTATTGTTTCAGATTAAAATATGTGCTGTTATAAAATTGATTAAAATATTAGTATATTATAAAGTAAATGCATAGAGGCTAAGAAGAATGCTACAATCATGCGCTACCACCTTATGAATTTTGAGAACTTTCTGCCCAGCCATTCTGGAGTTACAAAATGGGGTGCAAAAACAAAACAAAAATTGGAGTTCTACTCTTTTTATATGGAGGCAAGGGGCAGAATGATGGACAGAGTGGGGGCTTCAATTCCAGAACTTTTTGTAAGTTTCTGTCATCAAGCAAAAGCAGAGGCATATTACCAAATTCTTTTTAAAAGTTGCTGTAACCCTAGTCCACAGCTTTTGCTGTTGCCACCAGCCTACATAGGTAGTAAACTGAAGCATGGTGGACCTAACCAAATAGTGTCCCAATGGTTATGATTCTGTGGTACAGTAAAATACATCAGATCTCATGCTCTCATTACATGAACATCATGGGCCATCAAATTTACTCATTGCCACACCCACAACTATCCCTGTAAACCAAAGGTCCCCCCCACCTTCCCCTATAACTGTCATGCATGGTGTGGAGAAAGTGGATAGAGAGAAATTTTTCTCCCTCTCACATATCACTAGAACCAGGGGTCATTCCATGAAATTGATTGCCAGGAGATCTAGAACCAACAGATGGAAGTACTTCCTCACCCAAGCATAATTATTAACTTGTGGAATTCTCTGCCACAAGATGTGGTGACAGCCAACAACCTAGATGGCTTTAAGAGGGGTTTGGATCACTTCATGGAGGAGAGGTCTGTCAATAGCTACTAGCTGAAGACCTATAGGCCACCTCCAGCCTCAAAGGCAGGATGCCTCTGAGTACCAGTTGCAGGGGAGTAACAGCAGGAGAGAGGGCAGCCCTCAATTTCTGCCTGTGGTTTCCAGTGGCATCTGGTGGGCCACTGTGTGAAACAGGATGCTGGACTAGATGGGCCTTGGGCCTGATCTAGCAGGGCTGTTCTTATGTTCTGAAATGAAAATGAAACCCTCCATTTTGAGTACTGAGATTCTGCAGCCAGTTACAGGATTTGAGAAACTAATTTTACTCCCCCCACTAAAATTATACAGGTTTTTCTAAAAAGAAAAAAAGAAAAAAGCATAGCCTCTTCTTAAAACTGATGTTGTAAGCTGTCAATCAACGTTTCAAACTGGTCAATCAATGTGAAGGACTCAGTGCCCAGGACCTGCTATTCCAACAAAATGAGCTGGGATTGCAGGTGGTGTTATGAAAAGGAATTGAAACCTAGGTGTTTCCTGTTGCTGCCAATTACAGGAGAGAGGGATGTAGAGTATGTCTTCTTCTCACCATAATTACACATTTCTGTATGTGTGGAGTTACACTTAACAGCTCTGGAGTTACTCCTTTTTTTTTTTTTTACACAGTTATAACTAAGAGCCAAAATAGGCTTCGAGTCATAATATTCTCCAATTCCATTTCTGATCATAAATTACATAGAAACTTCTTTCATTGTTGTTATAACAATTCATATCAACAAGTCTGTTCTAGTGAGCAATTTCAGCCTTTAAATATAGCTACATTATAGTGCTACACAGTCCCAATATAATTATAGGCGTCTGTAATGCAATACCTTATTCTTGCAGAGAAGGAAATGTGCAGATGTGATGTAGTCTCGATTGCACAGTACCTTTTGGGTCATTTAGGGGGAAAATAAAAGTTCTTTGATATCTGGAAAGCAGCCTGTAGAATATTAATGCATCTTCAGAAATTGATACAGGCATGCAAAGATGGCTATATATTCCTACATTAGATATGAACTTGAACTACCTATAAAAGCTTTTAATGTGCTTTCTGTTGAGTGTCCATAGCCTCCAACATTTGGCTGATGAAAACAGAGACTTGCCTGTGAATGTGTACATGTTGCAACCTGGGAGGCATGGCATACAATTCTGACCACAGGTAGGGATGTGCACAAAACCAGTTTTGCTGGTTTGGTTCAAATCTGAATTGGATTCGAACTGACCTGGCTCGGTTTTCATTCTGGTTGAACCAGACCTGGTCCTGAACCAATTCAAACTAGTTCGGAACTCTACTGGAAAAGGGGAATCTGGTGAGGGGCAGGGGGACTTGTGGGGCAGTAAAGGGTCAAGGGAGTCAGTTACTACTTACAAGTTCCATTGGCGGTGGCCGCTTTGGGGGTGGGTGGTGGCAGTGGGGGACATGCGAATGTGGTCTCGCAAATGTGGTCATGCAAATGGCCTCTGCACATGCACAGAGGTTACTAAAATGGCCTCCACACATGTGCAGAGGCCCAAACCAGGCTGCCGCCAGCCCTGGCTACTCAGGGGAAGGCTGGTGGGGGGGGGCAATTGCCATCTCCACCAATGGGACCTATAAGTAGTAATTGACTACCCTTCCGCTTGCTCTACCCTTAGGGAAGTCCCCCTGCCCCTTTACTGGTGAAGGGGTATCCTTACCGGGAATCCTCTGACCTCTGAATCATTACTGGATTCCCCTTTACTAGTAGAGCTCTTAACCAGTTCAGTTTGAACTGGACCTGGTTTAGTTCAGACATGGACCAGCAAAAGCCAGTCTGGTTCTACCCCGAACCTGTCGAGCCGAGCTGGTTTGACATGAAGCCCGGCTCAAACTAACTGGGCAAAGAGGCACCTTTTTAACATGGTGATTCTCTTTATTTAGCAGGGGGAGAGTAACTGGCCCTATCCACCCTCAGCACAGTACGTCCAGTGTCTGTTGCTGGTGTCTGTCTTATGTTTCTTTTTCGATTGTGAGCCCTTTGGGGACAGGGATCCATCTTATTTATGTATTATTTCTCTTAACCACCCTGAGCCATTTTTCGAAGGGTGGTATAGAAATCAAATAAATAAATAAATAAACTGAGCCCGCTCCCACACCCCTAGCCACAAGCATGCTGCAAATGGAAAGCAGATCATCAAGTGCATGCAAAGCACATTGTTCCAGCCTACCAAAGCAAGTGAACCAAGCCCATCCCTCCCAAATGTTACAGACAAAAATAGGGAGGACAGTTATTAACAACAAATTCTCGTAACAAGGATAAGAGCCCAAGTACCCCACCCACTACTGCACATTGATGGCTTGCACCTACCATATGCTGCACACTGCACAGTGCCTTGGTATTTTGCACCTATTCACATGCAGATAAATGCATCTACCCACCTACTTCAAGATTTAATGTCTGGAGATTCTGGAGAGGGAGCTGAATCCTAAAGAATGATAACTCCGTGCACGTTTGGCAGCTTAGCAGTGCTCTGGCTGAGCTCTGAAGCAGCCTCCTGTTCTGCCCTTCCAACAGTGCAGAACATGTGAGCCACTATCATTTTTTGACAAAAAATGATCAAGCACCCCAATTTACAGGGCCAGTGTTCCCTCTAAGGCATGTGCATTTGTGCGTGCTCACATGGTTTTTGATGTCTGCTCAGTTAATTTTAGATCCCGCTCAGGTTTAATCAGGAAGGTCCATGAACCTCGTGCACGAACAGTGCTTTGAACACCACCCAGAACAAAACTCATTTTGCACACAGATGGAACAAATTAGAAAGGACACTGAACAGGGCTCTCACCTTTCCTGTTAAGGTTCTGTGCTTAGGCATGTGATAGGCAGAAATTCAGCAGGTGAAGGGCATAGCTTTGCAATGATGGAGAAAGATTCATGTGCTGAAATTGTGCTCGCCATGCAGCTGTGAAGGTAACAGATGAACTGTCTCCATAAAATGTTTTCACATTTCACTTGCTGTAGTGGTCTTTGTTTTTTCTTTGCATTGCACTTCCTCCACCCACCATCACCACCACTCATACACATTTTATAGACAAATGAGCTGAAAGTGCTCTGGAATTTACAGAGCGTTACCGAGAAAAGGTATGATCAAAGCTCTCCCCACCCCCCACCGACCTCTCTCCTTACTTCTCAAATTCCACAACTTTCTTACTTTGGGGGTTCCCAACCTTAGGGCCATCAGCCACCATGGCTGCAAATGATGGAAGTTGTAGTCCAATCATATCTGGGGACAAAAGTTTGGGAACCCCTGTATTACTGCACTCAAAACAAGTTGGGGTGGAGATTATTGCATAACATTTCAGAAAACCAGGTTTAGACATTGATGTCGTATATCTTCATGGGCAATGGGAGGAGCTATAGCTTAATGGCAGGGCACACGCTTTGCATTCAGAAGATCTGGTCATCTCCAGTTTTAGAAGGAACAGGTAGTATGTGCTGGGGAAAGACCTCTGCCAAAGATCCTGGAGAGCAACTGAGTCAATGTAGACTGTATAGTCCACTATAGTCCAACAGTGGACTAGATGGAGCAATAGTCTGATTCACTGTAAGGCAGCTCCATGTCTTCTTTTCCAGAAAATGAGCATGCTGGGACAAATTGTTTGATATCCACTAGTTCTACAGTGACCAAATGGCAACAGCACATTTACCTTTTAAGTCCTATGGTCTTCTGAATCAGGACTAACTCTCAGCCTTTCAGTGATGCTGCTAGAGCTGAAGAACTGGCTTCAGTTATAATGTTAGTTTACTTGCCTGTTTCTGAAAATATTTTCCTCAGTTCCCAGTGTAATTATGATATGAACTATGAAGTGCTTGAGTTGCTCGCCTTCTGAAGATAAACAGACCAAGGAAGTGGTTGCAACCATATCCTTCCACAGTTGCTGCAACCATGTGAAAGGTCTCCAAACAAATCGCCTCCCGTCCCTAGACTCAATTATCCCATTCACTGAAGTGATTTCTGAAGTCATGAGGGACGTCCCAGTTCCCACTGCACAGGGCTCATTTATCAGGTGAAATGAGGCAAAGAAATCAGGTCACTGAATGTCCACATTGCCTTGCAAGCTGCTGAACCATTCAGCCTTACTGCAGCCCCAGATTACTTTAGACTTTCTCTGCACACAATCACCTTTCATTGGCCATAGCTCATTGGTAATGAACAATACTATGCATGCTAGTGTTTGTCATCCGTTTGGGATGAATTTGGACAGAGGAGGCATGGTGTATTTGGCCTAGCTCTACCTTGCCTATTAGAGACAGCTACTCTTTGGAGCTAAGTAGTGTGAGCAAGGGATGGATGCCAGCACTTCCTTTGAGATTGCAAGGGATAAGTGTGTGCAAAGTTCGCTTCTTCCACCATTGAATAGGCACAGACAGTTCCCTCATATCTGAGGTTAAGGAGCAAGTCTTTCCTGTCAAGGAACTAGCTTCTAGGCAGAACTAAATCTGGAATTAGTATCAAGGTTTACTGGAACATGTGCGGACACCATCTTACATACATGTGCGGACACAATCTTGAGTGGTCAGTGTTGCTGAGCACTCGATGGCTTCCGCACATACTCAGATGCCATTTCCTGCGTGTCAGTGCCCAAAGGCTGCTGGGAACAGGGAACTTCCTATTTCTAAGCAAATGCAGCCAGGCAAACAGAGAGACTGGTAAGATCTGCCTTCCTCCTTTAAAAGTGCCTGCTCTCTCCTCCCCCGGATGTTCATGAAATGCTTTGTGCACATCCCTCTTATTCAGACCATGTCAAGCAGATCATGTTTCTCTCTTCTTCAATATGATATTCAGTATATAAAGGTAAAGTGTGTCATCAAGTTGGTGTCGACTCCTGATGACCACAGAGCCCTGTGGTTGTGTGGTAGAATACAGGAGGGGGTTACCATTGCCATCTCCCACACAGTATGAGATGATGCCTTTCAGCACCTTCCTATATTGCTGCTGCCCGATATGATACCAGCGGGGATTCAAACCGGCAATCTCTGGCTTGCTAGTCAAGTCATTTCCCTGATGCACCAGTAGGTCAATATATGGTGATCCCTAAAACTGCTGCTGACTGGGCAAAGAAGATGTGCCTTTTAAAGTGGTGGCTTTCTTACATTTTGCCGGGTCTGAGCAACCGTCCCTGTTCAGCCCAGCATGCCATCCCGTCCCGTGGCTGTTGCTGGTGTGTACTTTGAGTATTGTTTTCATTATCAGTGCTTTGTGGACAGAGAACCATCTTTGTATATTATTCTTTTCCCCATGTAAATCACTTTGAAAAATATTTTGGTTGAAAAGTGGAATAATAATAATTTGAATCTGCTGGTTTGGGTTTTTTTTTTTAAGTGCCTAAGTAAATACTGTCTGAGTGAGTACATTTAAATAATTTTAAAGTAAATTTTAAATAAAGTAAGTAAATTTTAAGTAAAATTTCTTTCATTTTAAATTCAAATTTTAAGTAAATTTTAATATCTGGGTAATTTTTAATGTGTCTAAATAAATACTGAATCCAGCTTCAGATAAACTGTTTTCTAGCCTGCAAGCACAGAAGGGAGACAATGCTGACAAAGCAGCTGTCATCCATTCCTCCAAACCCTATCATCACTAAAAGAGTTTACAAATATAGAGAGCATTTTTAATAACCAGTGAATAAATGACATAAATCAGTGGGTTACAGTTATTTCAGCACCTTAAATCTATAGGAAAGGCAGGCTGATTTTACTGTTTATACAGTAAATTTATGTAGCATTAGTGCTCATGCACCGGTGTGGGTGGGAGTTGCTTTGCTTTGCTAGCTTTAGCTGTGGGTATGATTTGGGAGTGGGGATTGGAAACTTCATGTGTTGGGGAGCTGTGCTGCTCTCCGTGCTGTTCTAGTACCTGCAGTTTTACTACCTTCTCTCTTGGGTATTAGGAGCACAGTGCTGTGGCAATTCTATGCTCACAATTTCTGACCTTCACCTGGTGGTCATTATACACTCACCTTTTCTGCCTTCTCCTGTCAGATATTTTAGGCTCACCTTTCCACCTTCAACTGGTAGCATGCTAAGAAATGGGTACATTGCACCCCATCTCCATGCAACTATCCCTATGCATCCCCAGGGAAAACGGGGAAAGGACTGCAGAGGTGTGCCCAGGTGTGGAAGTGAGGGGCATGCCGGGTGGATATGTTACAGCTGTAGAAGATGGGAATGTTAAGCAATTGAAGTTGGTTTGCTGGCGTGTACAAAGGTACATTAGTGCAAATACTGTGTAAAACATTTTTTTTAAGAATAAAAGGGAAAATTAGGCAGTTTGTGGAAACGACCCATAGTGACTCCCATTAGCATTTATCACACTTACTCCCACGATAAACCTCCCTGTCTGGAAAATCTCATTTTGTCTGGATAACTTTTATAAGTCAGTGCAGATCATAATGTGTCCCTGACCTCCAGGTGGAGGTGAGCTGTTGTGTTCTGTACTTTCTACAGGTGTCTTTGAGGTTCGCCATAGCTAACACATTGCACTAGAAGGCATTAACAAATGCTAGGCATGTACTTAACCTTCTATGAAAGAATAGCTGCCTGTCCCACCGCTTGCCCCCACATATGGAGTATCCACTCTCCTGCTAACATGAGACACAGATCTCCCTGACAATTTCCAGTTTAACCGCTGCCACCAAGTAGACTTTTGTCCTCTAGGCTTTTTGTCCTTTCAGACCTCTGAAAAGTATAAGCATGCATATATATTCAGTACTTGGTTTGGGCCCCTTTTGCAGCAATTACTGCCTCAATGCGGCGTGGCATGGATGCTATCAGCCTGTGGCACTGATGAGGTGTTATGGAAGACCAGGATGCTCCATTAGCGGCCTTCAGCTCTTCTGCATTGTTTGGTCTCATGTCTCTCATCCTTCTCTTGGCAATGCCCCATAGATTCTCTATGGGGTCAGGTCAGGCGAGTTTGCTGGCCAGCCAAGCACAGTACACTGTATACTTTTCAGAGGTCCGATATTGTTCTATTCTACAATTCTTGTCTTCTTGGATCCATGTAATATTCTAATTTTCTGGGATTGTGGATTTGGGGTTTTCATGAGCTGTACACCATGATCATCACAATTATAACAAATTAAGGCTTGACTTATCTCGCTTTGCATGTAATGCGTCTGTCTCATATATCAGTTTCACCTTTTAATTTGCATTACTGAAATTAATGGACTTTTGCACGATATTCTAATTTTCCGAGTTTCACCTGTATATACACACAATTTTTCTCTTAACCATTTTTTAAAACGACCCAATCTGTACAAGTTCCCTCCATTTCACAAAATGCAACCAATAAAATCAAAGTTCTCTTTCCCTCCAAAATTAACTCAGTGCATTGTATCATCTTTAAATGAATCTTTCTTGAGCAGAAGCCTTGATCTTTTGACCCTGCCAGCTTTTCTCTAACACAGGGAGGCTCTTCACATGATTCGTGTGAAGAGCCTCTAGGGGGTTTGTGGGGAGAGTGGGCTTAGCCTGCTCTCCCCGCAGATGACCAGCCAGTCTGCTCTGGGCGGCCGCAGCAGTCGCTCACATGACTGCCGGCTCTGTCACGGAGCCGGCCGGGGCTGGGGAGTTTGGGGGCCATGCGGCCCCCAGAAGCTCCAGTATGCCCTGCACAAGCTCAGTATCTCTCAGAGCGCAGTATCTTTTATTTACTGGAGAAATACTGGAGAGACCCCCAAGCCGGGAGGCTGCTTTTAAGCCTCCAGGCTGGGGTTTACTCCTGAGTAGCCGTGGTGCAGAGCCGCGCCGCGGCTACTCACGATTTTAAAAACCGGGTCTGCGGAGTGCTCACTCCGCAAACCCTGTTTAAGGGGAGGGTTAGTTTGGCGGGTTAACCGCCAGGAACCCAGTGGCTCCCATGATCAGGCGAAATCGGGCTAGGCTCCCCTAGTCCGATTTCGCCTGATTGTGGGAATAGCTCAAAGGACTTTGCAAGCATTTTGTAATCACAATCTACTTACAATAATGATGTTTTAGGAATTTCAGTGAAAGAATAATACAATTCATTTACAAGAGCTTATTTACAAAAAATAAAAATAAAAATAAAAAAAATCCAAGAGGTCTAAGCCTCGCTCCTCCACACCTTCCCATTGACATCCATGCTTAGCTCTGCAAAACATGTGTCCAAGAGGCCATAAATGTTTGATTGTGGCTGGAATGTGAGACAGTAGCTTGTTTAATCCATACCTAACTAAGCTCATTCTTTCTACTGACTAGAGCTGCAAGCTTGTGCATTATTAGACTGTAAAAATCCAATGAGATTTACACAGTCTGACTGTGTGTAGGATTGCAGCCTAAATTATTTGCTTACAGATTTCTTAGCACAGACGTTAGTATCTCATAAAAGTACCTTTACTGCAATGTCTGTGGCTTTAGGGAGACATATTTTGCAATGCCTTTCGTTTGCCTCTCTTCTTCTATACAGTCAGAGCTCTTCTCCTTTTTGACAAATGCAACTGATTTTGTGCACATACACCCATTCACCAATCTACTGTTTTTGTTTGAATCTCCTCTTGCATTATCACTGGCTTTTTACAACCTACAGAATTGTTTCAGTGTTATTCATTTTGCACAACTCAGCAAGCCATCAGGATTTTAACACGTTTGGCATCTTGCGGGGGGTGGGGAGGGGGGACCAGTATCCAGACTAATGCTTTCCCCTCATTAGAACATTGCACAGTTATTTTCCCCAATGGCCCCTGAAAATATGGCAGGGGGACTCTCATGGACATACAGCAGAGGGAAGGGAAAATGAGTAAAAATCATTGTATGCCAGCAGTGTTCTAGCCCAAGGGCAGCATTAGTCTGGATGCTGCCCACCATATTCATTAGATTTTAGGAACTTAGAAAGCTGCCTTATACCAAGTCAGAACACTGGTCCATTAGTTCATTATTTTCCACACTGACTGGCAGAGGCTCTCTAAGGAAGAGGCAGGAGTCTTCCTTAGCCCTACCTGGAGATGCCAGAGATTGAACTCAGGACCTTCTGCAAGTAAGCAGGTGGTTTACCACTGAGCTGTGGCCCCATCCCCTAAGGCAGGGGTTCCAAACTGGGAGTATTAGTACCCCTAGGGGTACTTGAAGGGCTCCTATGGCATACTCAGAGCTCTCCTGCCTCCCCACACTGTAGCCATTCTATTTGTTTCCCATCTGAGGGTCACCTGCTTGAAGCTGATGTCTCAGCAATGTGTCGACTGAAGAAGGGGAGGGAACATAGGAACATAGGAAGCTGCCATATACTGAGTCAGACCATTGGTCCATCTAGCTCAGTATTGTCTTCACAGACCGGCAGTGGCTTCTCCAAGGTTGCAGGCAGGAATCTCTCTCAGCCCTATCTTGGAGATGCCAGGGAGGGAACTTGGAGCCTAGATGCTCTTCCCAGAGCAGCTCCATCCCCGAAGGGGAATATCTTATAGTGCTCACACATCAAGTCTCCCATTCATATGCAACCAGGGCAGACCCTGCTTAGCTAAGGGGACAAGTCATGCTTGCTACCACAAGACCAGCTCTCCTCCCTGAAAATGAATATCCTCCTCCTCTGCTCCTGATTGACTGGCTACATGCTAAAGTTCAGCACAGCCCTCCCCTCAGCCTGACTGACAGCCTTCAGAACATTAGCACTGAGTACACCCAGTGAAATTAAAATGACAAGTAAACTTGTCCCATTAACTTCAATAAGACTGCTTATGAGTAATTTAGTAGGGATGTGCTTCAGTGACTGGAGTAGCCTGTCTCATGACTATAACATTTAGATTTGTGTTTTTATGAATACAAGTGTATTCTCTCTCTCTCTCTCTCTCTCTCTCTCTCTCTCTCTCTCTCTCTCTCTCTCTCTCAAAATCTCTGAGGGGTACCTGACCAAAAGGGTATATCTGACAGCAGACAGTGCTCACATGTAGTTACCCATCCAAATTCAAACCAAGGTGAACCTTGCTTAGCAAAGGATAAAATTCATACTTATTTATATACCACTTTTCAACAAAAGTTCCCTAAGTGGTTTACATAGAGAAATTAAAAAAAAAAAATAAAGTTGGCTCCCTATCCCCAAAGGGCTCACAATCTCAAAGGAGACACAAGACAGACACCAGCAATGGCCACAGGGATGCTGTGCTGGGGTTGGGTAGGGCCAGTTGCTCTCCCTGCTCAATAAAGAAAATCTCCACTTTAAAAAGGTGCCTCTTTGTTCAGTTAGCAGAGACTGGCTCTCCACCGTCAAATATGTTATTTGTTTGCTGCCCAAATATAGGCGTAACTATAGGGGGGCAGGGGGGCACGTGCCCAGGCACCACTTGGCAGGGGGCGCCAAAAAGTGCCCCTGCCGATTTGCCAGGAAATTTTTTTTTATTTTATTTTTTTATTTTTTTGCAGAGCAGTCCCCCTCCCCCGGTCCCGGCGCGCGCCCCCCCCATTGGCATTGCTCATCCAGCACTGGGTGCCGTGGCGTCTTCATAGTCTAAGTCTCTGACTCTCACTCCCCGGCGCGCCCCGCCGCCCCGCCACCAGTCGCGCATGCGTCGAGAGGAGGACACGCACCAGAGCAAACTTCCTGAACAACTCCCTCTTCTGAACAACTTCCTGAACGCCCGAACCAGTTCCCCCTTTTGCTCATTCAAGCCCTTCCTCCCCTATAATCTAACCACGTTTTAACTGAAAAGGTTCAGGGAGGGGGAGATGGGGGGATGTGGAACCTTGGGTTCCACATCCCCCCATCTCTCCCTTCCTGGACTTTTTCACTATGTAATGCAAGCTAATTTAATTATATGTCATCATCAAAATGGATTAGCTGTTTCAGCCCAGCAGGAAAGTCTAAACCTCCACCGATTTAATTAACCAGACTGAAAATCAGATGAACAGAGAATGTTTTAATGAAAGGTGGTATATAAATTTAACAATAAGTAAAACTATCATTAGGAGCAATTAGCGATTACTTAAACATTGGTGCTGCCAAGCAATTTGTAAATAAAACTTGAAGCCCTTTGAAAATAAGCTGGAATTAATTGTAGGTTGGGCAGGGGGTGAAAGTATATACTTCTAAACATTTATTGTTAAATTTATATACCACCTTTCATTAAAAACAACCCCAAAGTGGTTTGGTTTTAGTCATGGATTTTAATTTTAATTGCTCTTTTTGTCAATGTGATGAAGATTAGTTAAATCTGAGTGGTCTTAGGCAACCAATGTTGCATCTGAAATGCCGTTTCATTTTTTATTGTCATAAATACTCTCCAACCAATTTAAATAGCAAAGGTGTATATTATCGCTTTATTCAATTGCAGGGACTCTCAAAAAAGCAGGATTTGCAACTAAGGCAGTGCATATCTTCTCTAAAATGGCCCTTTTATAGTTTTTCTAACTTTGAAATCGTAACATAAAACAAAGCATAAATGCATAAATGCTTCCCCCTCCATTTGAAACCTTTTCTGGTGTAAACAGCACACGGTTTTGGAAAAGGGGAGTCTTTCTTTAACAGCGGGAGAATAAGGAGTCTTTAGCACTATCACCCTAGTCCCTTGAATTACTTTGGAGTCCTTGGTTTTCGTTTTGTTAAAATACAGTCACTCACAAGGGAAAGTCAGGAACAGAACCAGGGCGTGAGGGAGGAGCATCATAATCATAATAATCATCATTGCATCATAATTCTGATGTTTGAGATACAAGCCAACTTCACAGGGTTGTTGTGAGGAAAAACCTAAGTATGTAGTGCATTTTTAAATTTTTGGTAATTTTTGTAATTTTTTAAATTTTTAAAATAAAAGTTTTCTGAAACATGTGTGTCAGTCAGATGTATGTTGAGGGGGCGGTGGGGGGGACGCGGCGGGGGGGCGCAATTTCAGTGCTTGCCCCGGGCACCGTTTTCCCCTGTTACGCCTCTGAATATAATATTACCAAAATGCAGGAAAGTTTGCTGCCAGATTTGCTCCTATTTTGATAAATGATAGGACTGCCCACTAGTACAAAGCTTTTGAGGGGGGAAATGTGGAGAAATAATAGATCAAATAATAGATAGTCAAAGACCCAAACTGATCCAACTTCGCATCAAAACTAGTTCAGTATCATACCATAAGGAACTTACTTTTAACTTGCTACTACTAGCAGAAAAAACTATCTTGGCTGGTAAATTGAAACAGCCATTCCACCAACATACTAAAACTGGACAAATAAGACCTAGAAACTGGTGATCATGTCCACATTTACCTGTTAAATAACAGAAAACCGAAATCAAAGTGAGCCAGCTGAAGACTTCTCTGAAGAAAATAAAATGAAATCCAATTAAATAAAATGCCTTTCTTTATATTGTCTTCAAAGAACACAATGAGCTCTCATCTAAAATGCATTGCTAAGATTTTATGTTAATTCAGGTAGTTTTTCTTTCTTTCTTTCTTTTTAACAGAGTCCTCTACTAGAAGACAACACGAGCACTGTGCAAATAGCTGGAGGAGCACATTAAGAAAGTGCAGGAGTCCTATTCAGATATTGTATTGTACTTGCTTACAGGTATCTGTAGACATGTACATGTTTTATGTGAATTTTTGCACATGTGTTCATTGAAAAGTGAACCTGGGTACAGGCCTTCTCAATGTGGAGTACAGATAGGACATGTTCAATTGTGTATGTGCTGAACAAGAGGTGTGAATAACTGTACATGTGCACAGATCTGTACGTGTGTACACTGTATATAGATTGTACAAATGTGGAATGTAACTTGTGAATGGGGCTAGGTAAGATGCTGAAACCATTGGGGTTGGGTACCAACATACTAATACACTGCAACAGAGATCTCTGTCCTTGAGATAATAAAGATATGTATAATCATAAGATTGGAATCTTAAAGATAAAGTTCACACAGCCTTCTCATCAGACAGAGCTGGATTCTAAAGTTTCATTGAGCATCCTCCTCATGGCAGCTTCCAACATAGGCAGCCACTAGTGGTGCACAGAGCCCTCTGTGTGGTCAAACTGTAACCAGTGATTTCCTTCTATTGGGCAGATGTTATTTATAGTGCCTTTGGCTTCTCAGTGATTTCAGAATATCTTGCTTGAGCAACTGTCTCTTTATTCAATTATTTGCTGCACAGCATGCACTGACATCACGAAACAATTCCTCTCATTGGTCCCGTCTGAATTAAAATGTTGCAAATAATTTCTTTTCAGTCTTCGTCTCTATGGAATTAACCACCTCCTGACATAAGATCCATTTTTTCTGCTGTCTGCGTGGAAGAGTAAACATGTTGCATTTTTGTCTCTCCGTCTTGAAATAAAGATCAACTTCTGTCCTTAGTTTCACTCACCAAACCACATATACCTCAGTGGCATTACATGGCTGCAACTGAGAACGGAATTTTACCCACTATGTTTGTTTTTTATAGGAATATGCATGAGATAACACTGCCTTTTCATTTCTTATAATTCCACAGGGAAATTTGGAAAAATGAAATGCTGAATATTAAGAGGTTCTTCCCTTGTGAAATATTCTAAAAATGTAAGATTATAATGTCTTGTTTTTCACTTCAGGGTTGCTGCTGAACTCACTCAGCTGGCTTAGAAGGCCTGAGACATACTAATGTGTGTGTGTGTGCGTGTGTGTGTGTGTGTGTGTGTGTGTGTGTGTGTATAATTCTCATAGATGTACCCATCACTAATCCCATGTGTGGCAGCTCTCGCAAGAGTTGGCGAGCAAGGGGAGGGGGAGAGGAAAGCGACAGTGGCGGGGAACATAAGACCAATGGACAGGCCAGCGAATGGGCAGGCAGGTGGGCAGGGAGAGAGAAAGCAGTGGTGGCGGGAAGAGAAAGTGGCGGCAGGGGAGAAAAAGAAAGCAGTGAGGGGAGAGGAAAGTGACGATGGCAGGGAACATAAGACCAAAAGACAGGCCAACTAATGGGCGGGCAGGCAGGTGGGCGGGGAGAGAAAGCGGTGGCTGGGGGTGGGGAGCAGCAGTCAGCTGGAAAAAGTGGCTAGCCAGGTGGCCGGCCAGAGAGAAAAAAACATTGGAAGGGGAAAGAGGGAAGAGGAGGGGGAGGGCTGAGGGGCCGAGAACGATGGAGAACTAAAGGCACAGATGCTGTGCACCCGGATCAGCTAGTTTACTTTTATATTTCCAACATTGTGCTAGTAGCCATTATGGTACATTAAGCTCCCATGATCTCTGCCCACTGACATAGGAACATAGAAAGCTGCCATGTACTGAGTCAGACCATTGGTCTATCTAGCTCAGTATTGTCTACACAGACTGGCAGCAGCTTCTCCAAGTTTGCAGGCAGGAATCTCAGCCCTATCCTGGAGATTCCAGGGAGGGAACTTGGAACCTTCTCTTCTCAGAGCGGCTCCATCCCCTAAGAGGAATATCTTAGAGTGCTCACACATGTAGTCTCTCATTCAAATGCAACCAAGGTGGACCCTGATTGACAAATGAGACCATTCATGCTTGCTACCACAAAGACCAGCTCTCTTCTCAAAGCAGATGTTCTTCCACTGAGCTAAGAACTTCCCAAAGAAACTGTCATATACAGAGTTAGACCACTGGTCCATCTAGTTCAGTATTGTCCACACTGACTGGCAACGGCTCTCCAAGATTTCAGGAAGGGGTCTTGCCCAAGCCTCCCTGGAGATGCTGCCAGGGATTGAACCTGGGACCTTCTGAAGAGAAGCAGATGCTCTACCACTGAGCTACAGCCCTGTCTCCCAAGGCAGGGCTGCACATCTCTGCCCTTCCAGCTGCTGTTGGACTACAACTCCCATCATCCCAGTGATGGTAATCCCATCATCCCTCACATCATCCCACTGTGGCTAGGGATGAAGAAAGATGTAATACAACAACTGCTGGAGGACTGAAGTTGTGCAGCCTTGCCTTGGATTCATGCAGTGCACTTCCAGGGACATAGCTGTGCCCCCCCCCCACCATTTCCTCAAACATGTATGTTACCTTGGTGGCCGAATCACTCATTTTGCTGCAAAATGAATGGTGAACAAAGATTATTATATGGCACTGGTGGCAAATTTGAGATAAAACTTTACTGTCCTCCCACCCCAAACATTTTTTATTTCAGCCTCTTGGTCTCCTTGTTACCAAGATAGCTTGTTTGAGGGGCTTCCAAGAGCACCCCTACACCTGGTTTGGAGCTACAGGCTTGTAGTTTCCAATTTTTGCCTTTCAGAACTTTGGTTCTCATGAGCTAACTCATGGTTATGTCACCTGGCACATAGCCTGGGGAAAGTTGGCTCTAGGTCCAAGTCTAACCTGAGACTGCAGGAGGACTATTCCTGTGCTTAATTAATTGCTATTCTTCTCAAGAACTAGCCAGATACTTGCCCCCTATGTTGGCACATCGGATCAGCTCAATCCTATCACCTTCACAGAAAGGAATAGATAAGAGAAAAGAAGCTCATCTCCTTCTCTAACAAAGTGCTAATGGCTGGCTCGAGGTCACAGGAAGCAAGCTTGTTAAAACATTCTTAGACACTCCCAATTTCTCCTGAAAATATGAGATAAGCTCTGATGCAGCCATTTCATTTCACCCCACACAGGTTTCTCCTATTTGTCCTGACCGAGCACACCCAGCAAAGTTGCACAGGACAAGGATGAACTCCTTTGTCCATCCCTATTGTCACCTTTGTCAACAGAAACAGAAACAAAACTTTGCCTGGTTCCCGGACCCTTGTTTGGCACTTGGGTCCCCACTTCTGCCTTTTGCCTTCCTGCCTGTCCTGGAGAGAGGTCTCTCAACATCTGTTGAGCTACAAGGGTCCATATGCCCCACTGGACGGACTTAGGTTTCATGAATATCTGTTCCAAAACCTCTTGCTGCCCTCCTCCCTTGCTCTCTCTCTCTCTCTTAAATCCAAAGCTGTTCTCTAAGACTGTTTCTCTGGTCAGCCTTAATTAAGCCAGACTTAATTCAGATCTCAAGCCAAATTGCCTCTTCATGAGCTGTAACTTAGTCCTTTTGATTTGTTAGTCTTGTCTAGTCTAGCCAACAACCTGGATGGCTTTAAGAGGGGTTTGGATAACTTCATGTAGGAGAGGTCTATCATCAGCTACTAGTCGGAGGGCTACAAGCCACCTCCAGGCTCAAAGGCAGGATGCCTCTGAGTACCAGTTGCAGGGGAGTAACAGCAGGAGAGAGGGTATGCCCTCAACTCCTGCCTGTGGCTTTCAGCAGCATCTGGTGGGCCACTGTGCAAAACAGAATGCTGGACTAGATGGGCCTTGGGCCTGATCCAGCAGGGCTGTTCTTATGTTAGCTTTGCTAGTTAATATCGTGTTGCTTATTAACCCCTATTTCACTCCCTATACCCCTAAACCTGAAAATAATCCGATTCTATTTTTGAATTCCAAACTCTGTCAGTTCTTTCCGAGACCGAAGCTTTGCACAAATTTATTCTGAGGTGGGCTGATCCATTCACGCTTGCTAGTTCTCCAGAAAAGCCCCAAAAGTAGCCGGGGTGTTTGCCAGTTCCCCAGGAACAGCACCATTAGCACCCTCCTTTTCTGATAAAGTGGAATCCTGACCAGATTCCCCCTTACCAGTATGCTCCAAGCTGGTTTGAACCAAACTGGGCCCAGTTTGGCTCAACCCAAACCCTGTCAAGACGGCCAGCTTGATGTCAAGCTGGCTCGATGTCAAATCAGTTTGCATATCCCTAATGTCCTCTCTCCTGCTTTTGCTCTCCTGCAATTGGTATTTAGAGGCATCTTGCCTCTGAGGCTGCAGGTGGCCTATAGCCATCAGACTAGATGGCATTGATAGAACTGTCTTCTTATCCATGAAATTGTCTAAGCCCCTTTTAAAGTCATCCAAGCTAGTGGCCATCACCATCTCTCATGGCAGAGAATTCCATTGATTAATTATGCCCTGTGTGAAAAAGTACTTCTTTTTGTTGGTCCTACATATCCTGGCAATAAATTTCATAAGATGACACTAGGTTCTAGTGTTGTGAGAGAGGGAGGAAAAATTATCTCTATCCACTCTCTCCATATCATGCATAATATTATAAACCACTATCAAGTCTCCCCATAGTTGCCTCTTTTCCAAACGAAAAAGCCCCAGATGTTGTAGCCTTGGCTCATAAGGAAAGTGCTCCAAGCCCATGATCATCTTGGTTGTCCTTTTCTGCACCTTTTCCAGTTCTACAATGTCCTCCTTAAGATATGGTGACCATACACAGTACTCCAAATGTGGCTGCACTATAGATTTGTAAAAGGGCATAATAATATTAGCATGTTAATTTTCAGTCCTCTTCCTAATGATCCCCAACAAAGGATTTGCTTTTTTTTTTACAGCTGCCGTGCACTGAGTTGATGCTTTCAATGAGCTGTCCACCACAACCCCAAGATCTTTCTCTTGATTGATCACTGACAGTTCAGACCCCGTCAGTGTATATGTGAAGTTGTGTGTGTGTGTGTGGTGGGGGGGGGTGTTGCCTTAATATGCATCTCTTTACATTTGCTTACATTGAACCACGTTTGCCATTGTCTCCCACTCAGATTGGAAAGCTCCTTTTGGAGCTCCTCACAATCTGTTTTGGATTTTGCTGCCCTAAATAGTTTAGTGTCATCTGCAAATTTGGCCACTTTGCTGCTTACCCCAACTTCTAGATCATTTATGAACAAGTTAAAGAGCACTGGTCTGAGTCCCAATCCCTGGGGGACCCCACTTCTTACTTCCCTCCACTGTGAAAACTGCCCACTTATTTCTACTCCCTGTTTCCTGTCCTTCAACTAGTTACCAATCTGCAATTGAACTTGTCCCATGACTGCTAAGTTTATTCAAGAGCCTTCGATGAGGAACTTTGTCAAAAGCTTTTTGGAAGTCGAGGTATACTGTGTCAACTGGATCACCTCTATCGCTCCGTTAACCTCATTTAAAGAGGGGGGGGCTCCATAAGTGGGCTTGCCACCAAGCTGCTGCTGGAAGCTGCGTGGCTCCTGGCGGTTCTTACAACCAGCAGAAACTGGGCTGGGCTCCCTTAGCCCGATTTCTGCTGGTTGTGAGAATAGCTTCAGTGTGTGTGTGTGTGTGTGTGATGCTTAACTTGTAACAGTGGGGTGGTGGTGCCGCCAAAGGCCTTTAGGTCCATGCTCCAAAATTACCTAGGTGCACTTACATAAGATCATAAGAACAGCCCTGCTGGATCAGGCCCAAGGCCCATCTAGTCCAGCATCCTGTTTCTCACAGTGGCCCACCAGATGCTGCTGGAAGCCACAGACAGGAGTTGAGGGCGTGCCCTCTCTCCTGCCATTACTCCCCTGCAACTGGTACTCAGAGGCACCCTGCCCTTGAGGCTGGAGGTGGCCCACAGCCCTCCGACTAGTAGCCATTGATAGACCTCTCCTCCATGAAGTCATCCAAACCCCTCTTAAAGCCATCCAGGTTGTTGGCTGTCACCACATCCTGTGGCAGAGAGTTCCACAAGCGGATCACGCATTGTGTGAAAAAGTACTTCCGTTTGTTGGTCCTAGACCTCCTGGCAATCAATTTCATGGAGTGACCCCTGGTTCTAGTTTTGTGTGAGAGGGAAAAGAATCTCTCGCTCTCCACTTTCTCCACGCCATGCATGATTTTATAGACCTCTATCACTTCTGGGAACGCCATATGAAAATTCAAAGCTTTCAGTCAAGCCATTTGGGAGTTTTTAATATTTTTTATTTTCCAATTGATGTGGGAAACTATTATTTAAGATGGAAATTTGGCCACAGGTCCCCTAGTGGTGGCCCATGTTCATTGCACATATATGCTCAGTTGCAGATCAGCCCCTGAACCAGAGCTCTTCTTCCATTCTCATGAGATGCACATGCTCATTTGATGGACTGAGGAAAATGACTTGCCCAAGGCCACCCAGTATGTCAATGGCTGAGCTATTATTTGAATCTAGATATCCCAGGGGCAAGCCCAACATTCAGCCCAGTAGACCACACTGGCTATCCAAACATCCTCGATCTTATGAAAAAGCTCATTTGCTTCCTGCTTCAAACACTTCTAAAACATTAACTTGAAGTGTAAACTTCCCTGCCTTTCATTTCCCTGAGAATGACAGGAGAGAGGCAGACTAATTGCAAAATCTGTAGAGCTTGTCTGAAGTTTTTAGCCTAACTCTGGTCAGGCCCCAGCTGTGAGGCTAATGAAAATAATTCAGATTGTACCCAAACAAGAGCAATTTATAATGTGGAAATTCTAGTCAGACAGCTTTATAAAGCCTTGGGAATTAGCTTGGTGATAAATCTCAATGAGAGGGAAGGAAAGACTCCCAATGGCTTCCAAGAAGGTAAATCCTAATTCTGAGCAACATTGTGGGCTTTGCTTCCTAGATAAATGATGGGGGGGGGGGGAGAGAATCAAAATGTCTGAGTAAATATTTCTTTCAGCAAATCATATTATTCTGCTTGTTTCCCTAACACCAAGTTGGGCAGCGCTAAAATAGCATGATCTGACTTTCTTTGTTAGGCTGGAAATATCTGAGAAAGTGTAACACCATTAAAACATTTTGTTGCTACACACGCATGCACTGCAGGTAATCCTTGTATTTTTAATGTATCTGCTTTTATCCTATGGAAATCTCACTTAGCCCTTCTCTGTTACTACAAGAGAAAACAAAAAAGCCATTCACACAATCAAAAACTGTGTTCTACCTGGGTTTGGGAGCTGTGTGCTCTCCCAACTTTTGGTTGTGTGGAAGCAAAGTAAGAGGAAAGCCTGGGGAGAAGTGATTGTGTGTGGAAGCAAGGTAAGAGGAAAAGCTACCCAGGTGATTGTGTGAATGACCTCAAAGTGTCATTTCTGTTATTATGGGGTGGGTAGCCCTAGCCAGGTCTGCTTTTCTACTCAAATGAATGCATGGGAGGGGGCTGACATGCCCAGTGGATCTGCCTCAATCTCTGTGTTCAAGGGTCACTTTTTTATGGAGTCTATAGGTGCACATCAGCTCCTATTTATATGTTACAGTATTCTGGAAAATGAGGATTCCTCCTGCACATGTACAGTTCCAAATGAATGCCTGAACAAGGCTTTAGCCTCCACAGACTAATCTTACAGTATCCCTTTATTTAATTTTTTACTTTTTAAAAAAGGTTGATTTGGCAAGCCCGGCTTTCCCGCAATATTTCAACTGCACAAAAAAACTGCCACAGTATTCATCTTTGAATTGTTTCCAGTTGTAATACCACAAAAATGCCTTTTCTATGGGGCATTTAGACTATGAAATTCTGACAAATTACATGTATCAACATACCTCAAACTGGCACTGCATTTTATTTTATTTTTTTGAAAAAGACAAATACATTACTCGTGGTTTGTGGTATGTGTTTTTTCTCAGTTATGAGAACACATCATCAAATAGGGGCTGATTCTGGGAAACAGATTCAAATTGGAAACTATGATGAAAAAATGTTGCTTTTAAATTTAAAAAATCTGACAAATAAAAATATTAAACACACTTGCCACTAATATTAGACCGCCCATCTCCCTCTGTCCCCAGATTTTTTGTCACCTATAATCTTGTACCATTTCATTCCACTTATAGAAACAAAATGAATGGAATAATGACTTTATTAACCACTTTATAAATGCATAATAATAACTCTCATAGACATACCTAACAGAATTATGCCTCTACTAACATTGAGTATGTCTATGTAGATGTTCTTGTAAGTCAAAATAAGGTTTTTGTGAGATATGGCCTGAAGAACCTAGCAATATAGTCCTCCTTTGAGAGCTGTATTAACTTCAAGCATCCTTGGGCCACACAGTTCTAAGTCTGGCCCTAAAAGCCTTCAGTTGCCTCTCTGACTGCCTGCCTGTACTGTAGACCTTGTGCTGTTGATTCTGGGGCTTCCCTCAGTGACTGATTCCTGAAAGGGAATTCTCCACTGGGGGTGTGGGGGAGCTGAGATAGCCAGTGGTGAGCACCATGAGTACTACGCTGAGGCTTGCCTTACCTCCACTTGGCACTGTGCTTTGTCATCTTCCCAGCAATGAGGCAGGAGTTTATTTTACCTTCTACCCTCTGCCTCTTTCTTTTCCTACCTGTCTCTCCAGATAAAATTTGGAAATATCTGGGCTAAGAAGAATTCGTTGCCTGACACGCAGGTTCCATGGCACTGAGGCCCACATGACCGCTTACCAGGCAGGACAAGCTGCAGAGGCACCCAGATAGAGGCACCTGATAGAGGAACATAAAGGGTCATTTCAAGGCCATATAAGAGACAACTGGGTACCACATAAGGCATGTAGTGGCTAAGATAGCAAACAAACAAACAAACAAACAAACAAAAACCACAAAGAAAATGTTTGGGAACTTACAATGTAAAGGTCAATATTATTAAATGATGTTTAGGCCAAAGGATGTGTATGCATATGTCAACCAAAAGAGAGAAAGATGTCAAAACAAACTGATCCAAAGGGGATCAATAGCTGGCCCTCTTACATGCATACCTGCAGCATCTTGGAAAACCAGATGGAATTGTTGTTTTCAGCTGAAAGCAAGCAGAGTACATTGGAATTATAGTAGTTATAGGGTGATGCTCAATGGATTCAGCAACAGCCTTGATAGCAGATAAAACCATAGTTGGGGTGTCTGAAATCCTCTTTTGAGAGCAAACTCCCTTTTCATTAAGTGAGCAAAGAGAATTGTTTCCTCTCATCGAGAATGTGGTGGGGGGAATTTCCACTGGGTCAATGAGTGATTGTTAAACTCTCACAAGAATCTGCAAGAGGTGGGAAGGTGGATTATATCAGAGTCCAACCACACTGAGTGGCCATTCCTTCTGTAAACAAGTTTGGGTGCAGCTGCAAACTCTTAAGCAAGGCTGGTCTATTTCAAGCAATGGCACTGAAAAAGTATAAGTCTTTGGGGCATTTCCCTCCTTAGCAGATTTGCCAAGGCCTAGCAGGTTAGAGTAGGATCAGCTCCCTCACTGCTACCTTTCCGAACAGTTTCTGCCAGATCTACCACTGCTAATGCATTAGCTTTCACAGCACTCAGCAGCCTAACAGATCTCTTATAGCTCTCCTCTCCCACTTCCAGCAGCCTCCTCCTTGGCTGTTATACTCTCTCTTATATTCCATTCCAAAGGGATACATTGTCCAATCACAGTTCCCCCCCCCCCCCCACTCAGGCAGCCAGAACCTTCTGGCAAGTAGCAACCAATAGCAACACTTTATACTTTCCCTCCAGAACTCTGCTGCTGACAATATTTTTACCTCAGACAAGGCTGTAAGAGGTTGTGTTACATTTAACCCTTGCAGAGCCTGGAGTGGACAAAGAACAAGGCAAGTATAAAATAAACTGCAAACCATAAAACAAAGTGGAAAGGGGTCATTCCTTCTCAGGGGGAAATGCCTTCAGTGACTGAGTCTGGCCAGCTTCTATCTTTCCTGGTCAAGATTAGCCTATGTACTGGGGCTTGAGAGAGGAGGTCCAGGAATGGAGCAGCTCATCATCTTCCTGCTGCATGTTCATCACAGATTGGCACTGGGTAAGCACAAATGCTGGGGCTTCCACTGTGGGATGAAAACTGAATAGGGAGGGTTTGCAGAAGGACAGGGTCTTCATCTCTGTCTCTGCATCCCCAGTTCCATCAGGGACAGCTCCCATACGCCTTCCACCAGGGCTGGCTTCCTCCACTTTTCATTTCAGACACCTACAGTACATCCATCCTGAGGATGCTAGGAGCCACGATGTCTATTGAGACTCTCAGATCCTGGATCCCAATTGTGCAGCCCTTCCCGCTCGGTGCTCTGAATGTGGCCTCGAGTGTTGTTGACCTGGCTGGCCATGCAGTTGAAGTGAACTCAACATCATCAGTTGGGAGGGATTGGAGATCAGGCACAGCGGCTGGGTGCATCTGGCCAGGATGGGAGCAGGCACACCAGTATGGGAATGACCACATCGGTGTCTCAAGGCCAATGAGTCAGAGGGCTATCTGGGCATAATGCAAGTGGCCAGAACCCAACTCTTGACACATGTACTTCAGACCTCAAAATTGGGTGGGGGGTGGCAGCACAATTGGCTTTCCAACCACATTATATTTATTAGGACTGTGCATGAATGTGAAAATTGGGATTGAGTCCAACCTGATCCAATCCAACCCCCCAAAATGTTGGTTTGGGGTCCACTCACTCTTGGCCACCCCAGCACCCCCCAAGTGTCTTTAAGGGTTTTCTCCATAGGGAAGAATGGAGGTTTCAGCAGCCCCATAACTGCACTTGGGGGGTGCTGGGGTGGCCCAGAGTGAGTGGTGGTGTAGTGCACAGAGGGTGCCAACTACCCCCATGGGTTGCTAACCCATGGGGTACTGGGTTTTGTTGTTTCTGAAGTGTTCTGAGTGTAGATTCTTTGGTAGCATATGAGATTTTCAATGACAAACCATGAATCCACTCTCATTTGCTAACCTTAAAGACACGTAAACTTCAAAAATCACTTAAAAACCAGCCCTTTGCCCAATTCCTTTCAAATAATCCTGGTAGCTTCCTTGCCCCCCTTGGGCACTACCACCCACCACACTCTACTCTAGGCCACTCCTTTGCCCCCAACATGAAGCTATACATTTGCTGCAACCCTCATTCCCTATGAGGAATTCAAAAATACTTTAAAATTCACCAATAATCAGAGGAGTGTCCGATTGCCTTGGGGTTTTGTGGGTGGTAGGCACCCCTGGGTGCCTACCACTCACCCCACTTTTGTGCCCCTAGGTGCTCCACAATAGGGGCTAATGGGCTGGTTCAGCCCATTATACCCCATGAGGAAAATAAGTAAAAATATTTCAGATATTCATTAAAAATTGTAGGAGTGTCTGATTGCTTCAGGGTCTGGCTGGTTGCTGGCACCGATGGGTGCTCCACAGTAGGGAATAATGGGTTGGTTCAAGTCCCATTATACCCTATGAGGGGGAAAAATAAATTTCAAAAATTCATTAAAAATCGTACGATGGCTTTGGGATTTGGGTGGTAGCTACCCATGGGTGCCAGCTACTACCCCATCCACTTCTGGAGGTTTGAACCAGTTCTAAATGGTTCAAATCAAAACACCCCCAGTTTGGTTCGAATTTGAACCTCCAGCTCGAACCTGATGAACCGTGTGCTGTCTGTACTTCATACTCTGCTAGCACACCCAGTATAAAATGAAGCACAAGGTAGATACTAGCAGCAGCCACTGCAAAGATGCTGTGTTAGAGTTGGACAGGGACAGTTACTCTCCCCCAGCCAAATATATGGGAGTCACCACTTTAAAAGGTACCTTTTTGCCCAGTTAGCAGAGGCTAAAGATTTTTGATTTGTGGTCAGGATGGGAGCATCGATGTGAAATACGCCATTATTTTTTCTTTTAGAAATCTCACATGTGCAATGAAGTCCACCCCTATGAATGCACTTTGTCCCTTCTGTCCCTCCCCCACAATATGTCTTTTGGTGCCACAACTGCTGGACTATTGCCATCTCTTAGCCTAGCCTGGTGTTGTGGTGAGGATAATCCTCATTTTTCCAGTCCTGAGCTCCTTGGAGGAAGGGCTGGATACAAATACAAAGCAACTTTATAAGATCCTTATCAGCTAAAATGGTCAGATTTTCTAAATAGTATGGAATCACACCTATTTGGAATCATACCTTAAACATAATAGTCGAGAAAACCTAATGCTTTTCATGCTAGAAGGTTTGCTGTATAAATCTGGGATCAAAAGGAGAAGCGTCTTTTCCCTCTAAGCTGTCTGGAAGCCTCTACCACAACTGCAGCTTTGTAATCTGTGCAAAGTGCATTTCCTACAGTGTGCCCCAAGTATATTTGACTGTTCATAGCATGCCCTCAGGAAATGCTCTCCTGCAGAAGCAATTGTGGTTGCTGTTTTTACTTCTAAAGCCCCCCTGGTTTAGTCTCTGCCAAGATGGCACCCTTTTGACAAGGGAAAACTTGCTCACTACTGGAACAATGGCTTGCTTTATATTCTTGGCTCACATTTCCAAAGTGTGGAAGGGAAATATGTAAACCACATGAAGTGTTGGCTCTGCATTCTCCTCTGTGCCCAATCCACAGAGCATATGTGATTTGATTAATAGCTCTACAGGCAGGGTCCTAGCTTGAACAGGAGACACATGTGTTTCGCTCCAGAAGCTCTGGTTCAGTTTCTGAAATGTTTCTGCCAATATGGTGGCCATTAGAGGTGTAGATCCCCAGCAGAGCAAGAATAATCCATGCCAGACTTTGTGGTTACTCCTTCCACCAGGCATTATCACCACTGTCTTGTCTGGATAAAACACTAATCTGTTTACAGATACAGAAGCACACAACTGGATACTGCTGAACAATGCACTGTTTTAGGTACTCTGCTTTGAATGCTGTAAATAAAAATTCTGATTTATTGAGGTGGTGTTATGTAGTAAAGACAATGGGTTATTGTTGACTTCATGAATCTAAGGCAGTCGTAACTATATAACTGGTGCCCCCCCCGCCCCCTTTTGCTCTGTTTAGTATCAAATATTCCCCTGAAGAAAGTCTACTGAGGATTAGCAAAATTTCTGTGTACCCTTTTAAAGAAAAATAAACTATAAAAGGAGGTAGGGACACTAAGACTGGTGAAGACATCATGGAAACTCATACAAAAGGTGCAAAAAGGCAGATTTCACCCCTGCTTTCAAGAGAAAGAGAGTAGTTGTGGTTATTGGAGATTTGCTCCTGAGAGGAACTGAGGCGTCTATATACTAATCTGGCCAACATCTAAGAAGCTGACATATCTGGCTACATCACACAGAAAGGATGCTGACAGTCATTAAATCTACTAAACACTTCCCCCCAACATACTGTTATACATATTAGGCCCATTCACACATTATGCTCAACACTCATACGAGTGTACAGTGTTCACAGGTACAGATCTATACACAGTTCCAATTATTCACATGTTATGCTGAATGCAGGTACAGATGTACATTTTCTACTTGTACCATGCATTTGAGGGGGCCTGTACCTAGATTCACTTTTAACATAAACATAGGTACAGTCATTTACACAAACACATGTGCGAGTGTACAGACTTCTGTCCACTCATACAGCATAATATCTGAAGTGGGCTATTGTAACCAATAAAATAATCAGGAATAACGCACTTGAAATTATTTTTAGTGGTATTTATTATTTAAATATTTCTACCCTGCGCTCTCCAGTACACAGCTGCTTAGGGCAGCTTTAAGATTTAAGACTATGGAGCTCTGATGGGCATTGGCACTGCACTGTATTTGGGGCATCATAATGGTGCAGTGGGGAAATGGCTTGACTACCAAGCCAGAGGCTGCCGGTTCGAATCCCCGCTGGTATGTTTCCCAGACTATGGGAAACACCTATATTGGGCAGCAGCGATATAAGAAGATGCTGAAAGGCATCACCCCATACGATGCGAGAGGAAGCAATGGTAAACCCCTCCTGTATTCTACCAAAGACAACCACAGGGCTCTGTGGTTACCAGGAGTTGACACTGACTCAACGGCACACTTTACCCTTAATATGTTCCATTTAGCGCATGCAGTGTGTTGGAAGTGAAGGACTCTGTGCTGTCTCATGTCTCAATGACAGAGGGGACAGATTAGTGAGTCAGAGGGCTAGAGGGGTCAAGACATTGGTCATCCCTTCTCTACTGCTCTGACACTATCCCTTTGATATGTAGATTGCTACTCTCAGGGACTTCCTTCCTTCCTGCCTTGCCACTTCCTCTTCTCCTTTTCTTCTCTCTTGCAACACACATGATCCTCTCTCCCTGCACCATGTGTGCAGAGATGCAGAAACCATCCCTCTGCATCCAGCTAGCTAGCTAGATTAGAGAACCTATCTCTCCACTTTCCTATCTAGAATGGAGTTCTCCAATAAAGACTCCTTATATTGATTTGAAACTATGAACTGGCTCCAAGTTTCTTTTGCTCTCAGCATACACGCATGCCTAGGCAGACTCCGCTGTGTTTTGCCTCTGTGCACTCTGCTGTAATAGAAGGGTATCTCTTACCAGAGAGAATTCCCAACACAGTCTTTAGGCTTGCAGCTCGTGCCAGTCACCTGCATGTGTTCATACAAGACAGAGATGGTAGGTGGACCAGTATTGCTGTCATCACATCCCAAGTATGATCAATGCCAACCCAAGACATTCTGCTGCCTGAAATGGAGTGCCAAAGAACGCCTTCTCTTTGTTGTCTTCTCTTCTATGCCCTTTCTCTTTCCCCTGCTTTCTTTCTTCTTTCCAATCTCTTCCCTTCCTTCCATTTAAAAAAAAAATCAAATTACCCCTTTCCTTTATATCTGCTTAGGGATCAAATGTGGAATTAAAGATTCCCGTTTAGATATCTGTGTATACACAGACTTCTCAGTAAGTTCAGTAAGTAAGCAAGTGTGATCAAGGCCCCAAAACCTGCTGCCTGGAGTGACCTCCTTCACTTGGCTTTATGACAAGCTGAATACGATTGTGATGGCTTAGTTTCCATGTCACTGATAGTGTCTTTTACGGGAGACATCAGGTGATATTCAGGAGAAGCTCCCATATGCAAGTCCAGGTAATTACTTGGTGAAGCAGAAAGAATTTGGTGTTCTAGGAAGCATTCTTGGATTTTTAAATCATCCAGTAAAGATTTAAGTGGAGAGAAAGGAAGGTGGAAGCAGACGGGAAAAGATATATTTTTACTCATTCCTCTACAGCTGTGCATTCATCCAAGGCCAGGCATAACTTCAAATCCAAGAAAAATACTACTTCCATTAACTAAAAGAGGAACAGTTTTAAGAATTCCCACAGTGGTGCTGAACCTTAGACTGTATAAGCAAGGCTCATTTCACTGCATAGTCCTCGCAGGACAAAGGAAGAATGTGAGGTGGGTTGGGTTAACAACAGCAGGATGTTCCTCACCACTACCCCCTCTAGTGGCCTAAATGATTAATTTAATCCCACAATTCCCTGGTGCAAATATCAAATTAGTGTCACACTGGGGGAACTATGTCTGAGCACTTCAACACCTACTGAAGTTTCTTCATGATTGCCATCACCATGTACAGTTAGTCCTACTGAGAGTAAAAGCAGGTTAGGGGAGAAGATTTCATGAAACCACGAGCCCCACACAGCAGTGCTGGCCCATGACATTTTGCTTCCTGAAGTGGAAGAACAAATGGCCACCCCTCCCTTCTCTTTCCCTTCTCTTTTCAAGTCTCTCCCCTTCCCTAATAGAAAAGGAAGGAAGCTGTTTAAATAAAAGAAGTGTGATGCCATTTTGCCTCCCTCCCTCCATAGGTCATCCATAGGCCACAGGGGGAGGCAGAGATGACAGGTGGGTTGCGGTGCTGGTCCTGAGAACTGGCCCACACTTTGCCACCTGACAGGGTCCAATTTAGGGCTGCTAAATTGGCATCATGGTAGGGCCAACTCTGCCACCCACTTAAATGCCCACTGCTATGCTACGTGTTCATATGGCCCTGGCAATGGCAATCATTCTCCCAGCTTCTGAGTCCTGGCAGCAGCAGCAGCAGCTGGACACTGTTGTCTTCAATATTTCCTACCAGAATGTGCCAGAGTGAGGACACGAAGTATTTGCTCCTCCTGCCTGTGGTGTAAGCATTAAGGCCGCTAAGTGGCAATGTACTTGGAGTCTAGAGGTTGGAAGAAGGGGGAGGGAGTCTTAGTTTAACTTTTACCTCAACATGTTGTCCAGATTGTGTTAATTCTACATATTGTTAAGAGTGAAGACTAATTAAAGCCTCTACAGCAGGGCTGTAGCAAGGTTGGAGGCAGCCCTGGGACAAGATTTGAAGATGCCCACTGCTTTGCTGGGCAGCAGTGGGAGGTAGTGTCTGTCTTCAAGACATGAGCACTTCTGGCCACTTTGCTGACTGTGCTCAGTCTCAGCTCTGCACCAGCCACTCTCTGGTTGAGCTGATGTGGCCTGATGATGTCACTGAGCTGACACAGCCATGACAACTAGTTGAGGAAAAACTGCCCCAATCCTGGGGGCTGGGGGGGGGGACTGTCCTGCCTTAAAGGGGCCACCTGTTCTCCTGGGACCAAGGCAGCTCTACCTCACTGAACCGTTATGACCGCAGTAGCTCGATGATATTCTCAGGCCACATCAGCTCAAGTGGAGACTGGCCTGCATGAGTTGGGGCCAATCATGGCCATCTAGGTGGCCAGAAGCACTCACATCCCAAAGATAAGCATTGTGAAAGGAGGCTTCCATGGCAGTGGTGCAAGAACCCCCACCCTAAGGGGGGCAGGGGAAGGGGTGGGAAGTCCCCAGGCACCTGCACAGATATTTGTCCCCCGTCAGTGGAAGCTACACTCCTGCACTACAGGGTATGCAGAACCTGATAAGGCAGTTTGGGGAATATAATAAATGGAAGGGGGATGGGGGATGTTCAAGGCTTAGCAGCTACATCCACAATCTGTATACTGCTACAGTAACACCTGACAAAGCAGCGACCTAGACCTGAGAGAACCAACCCTGCGGAGAATGAAGGGTGACATCAGGTCAGCTCCAAATACGTTGAACTGCAGCCATAGCCACTCCAGCCTGCTTCCAAGTTGCAACCCAAACACAATTTGATTTTTTGCTCTGGGGACTCACAGAACTCCAGATGAAACAGTTAAGAACAGTCAAAGAGGAGCGAGATAAGCACTTGTTATAATATACTTTTTCACACTGTAATGCAGTCAGATGCTGACTCCCCTTGCTTTTGCTTACAAAAGCAAAGAGAGTAAGTACCTGATTTATTACAGCTCTATGCCTTAATTCAATATTATGGATATGGAGTGATGACTGAGGAACTCATTACAGACAGACTTTCAGCAGAGCTTCAAGACACCGCCTTGCCAAAATGTGCCTGAGACTGCAAAATGACCCTAATCTCAGCTATCATCCAAGGTCTTCCAGAGTACTTACATAAAATAAGCAGCTGTTCTCCGGAACAACTTCACACAGAGGACCACAGCTAAAGCTATTGATTATGGGAGCAAGACATCCTGACAGCAAGAAGGCACCACCTACCCAGACTTTCACAAACATCTGGAAAGGAAAGCAAAGGAAACAAGCAAACAGAGATTGTAGAAGGATGTCAATGGTGTGTTAGATCACACCAAAGGAAAGAGAATGCCCAGTTTGAGACAGTATGCATGGAATGCCAAAGAAAGGAATTGGCATGCTGCAGTGTGCAGCTCCAAACATTTGGCGGCAATAGTTTCTCCAAGAAGAACAACCCAGTGGTATAAAAATTATCTGCCTGGGAGCAATTGTCAGAGATGATCAGAATGAATCACCATGTCCCTGCCCCTACAATTACCACTGGAGATCACTAAGCTGAATTAGTGATTCAGAGACAGAGACAGATGTCATCATGATTTCAGCCTCACTGTATAGAAGGATGAAGGCATAACACACCTCAAATTATATTAAAAAGCCCAGGACAATGCAAGTAGAGAAGAGGAAGAGGAAGAGGAAGAGGAAGAAGAAGAAGAAGAAGAAGAAGAAGAAGAAGAAGAAGAAGAAGAAGAAGAAGAAGAAGAAGAAGAAGCTTCCTCTGGAGGAAAGAGTCTGCCTCAGAAAGGACTCCTTGCTTTGAAGCAAGAGTCCTTGTTTGAAATGAAGGAAATTTTAAGATTCAGTGCATATATATTGTGTCGAGACATGACACAATACATGTTTTGCTATACATTCTGGAGGCTGGAACTCAAATCAGGGCAGCCATTTTTGGCAACAGTCCTTTGTTTCTAAACAAATTTAGTTCTACCCTGAAAAAGAAATCCTAGAATACAACATTTAGGAGTTGAAATCCTAAGTATCCAGACTAAATTGAAATTAATGGGATTTGTTAGGCATGAGTAACTTGACTCATGTATTTCAATGTCATTCAGTCCTGACTAACTATCTAGATCCTGTCCACTACCAGAAAGTAAACATCATATCCCCTGCTAACTGGGCAAAGAGGCACCTTTTACTGTGGTGATTCTCTTTATTTAGCAGGGGGAGAGTAACTGGCCCTATCCACCCCCAGCACAGTACCTCCAGTGACCGTTGCTGGTGTCTATCTTGCGTTTTTTTTAGAATGTGAGCCCTTTGAGGACAGGGAGCCATCTTATTTATTTATTATTTCTCTGTGTAAACCGCCCTGAGCCATTTTTGGAAGGGCGGTATAGAAATCGAATTAAAAATCATCATCATCATCATCATCATCATCATCATCATCATCATCATCATCCCCCAGTGAGGCACTACCTTGGTGTGGTTGTGGGGCTTGCGTGCTCTGAGGAAGGTGAGAGCTATGCCAAAGGTCCAACCATACTGGACAGGTTTCACCAGAGGAGCCAGACAAAGAGTGCCTATACCATCAACAATATGATGAGACGTAACTTTAATAAATCTATACCGGATCGGTCGTCGCCCAGGTCAACAAGGACCGCACCAGGTGCTGGAGTCCCTGGACATCTGGTGGCAGGTGGGCAACAGGACTCAGGATCTTCAGTTGAGCAACCAGGGCTGAAGACAGCAAAGTTACTGGAAGAAATGTCGCTTAACCGAAAAATATATACGAAAAATGCCAACAAGGAAATAATGATCTGCTATTACAAGTCTAGTCCAACTAGAAGAGGTTATTTAAAAAGAATGTACCAAATTTGGAAAGAGAAGAGAAGCATCCAGATACAGAAATAATGGAACAAAGGCTAGCAGACCAGAGAAGATTCATAATAAGAAATAAAGTATTCACAGGAGTAGAGCTGGAAGAACTGCAAAGAGCAACACAGGCTCAAGATATGGAAGAAGAATTACCACCAACTGAAGAAGTTGCTCAGGTGCAGGTGGAGAAGGTGTTGGAAATAGAGGATGCCACTGTTGCTGAACTGTTTCAAAATCAAAACCAGGCAACCGCCCCTTTGCCTTCACCTCAAAAACCCAAATGCCATTTAACAGAAAAGCAACAAGAACTAAAGCAAAAAATAACTGAGCACATGAACCAAACAACCACCAGGGTTCGACTTCCAGCTCTAAAAACAGTTGCCAAAAAACAACTCGATCAGGTATTAAAAGATGTCAATGCTGCACTTGCAGAAATAACAACCAATAATTTGCAAGAAACAAACCAACTAATGTACAGTGCAGCAACAATAACAACACAAGAGCTCGGATATAAGATCAATGGACCTGTCAAAAAAGAAAGTAGTACATCACCTAAATGGAAGATTCGATTAGAAAATAAAATCTCCAGGCTTAGATCAGATGCTAGTAAATTGAAAGATATGAAAGACAAGAAGCTGAAGAATGAAAACACCAAACAGTATCTGATCCAAAAATACCACCTAGATTCAAGGAAAATTAGAGAAGTCCTGGAAATAATAAAGCAGTAAATAACAGCAGTGTCAAAGAAGATTAGCAGATATGAAGCCAGAATTACACAACACAGGCAGAATCTCCAATTCCAGTCGAATCAGAGACGTTTCTACCAAAGCATAGAAGGAGAAACTGCAAGAAACATAGAAAGACCAAATAAAGAAGAAACAGTGCAATTCTGGGGGAAATTATGGGACAATCCAATAGATTATAATAACAAAGCAGGCTGGATGAAAGAGGTCAAAAAATGTAACCAACAAATGCAAGATCTAATAATAACACCAGAATTAATAAGTGAAAGAGCAAAGACAATTAAAAATTGGACTGCTCCAGGTGACGATGAACTGCATGGCTTTTGGCTTAAATGCCTAACAAGCCTTCATAAACAACTATCAAAACAGTTCAATCACATTTTGCTAGGAGGTGATATTGAACAATGGCTAACAACTGGGAAAACTCATCTCATCATGAAAGACCCAGCAAAAGGTGCAGTTCCAAGTAATTATAGACCGATCACCTGCCTGCCAACCATGTTCAAATTATTAACTGGAATAATAGCAGATGAAGTCATGCAACACTTATTAACTAACAAACAGCTTCCAGTTGAACAGAAAGGAAATTGCCCGAACACCAGAGGCACAAAAGACCAGCTGCTGATTGACAAAATGATTTTAGAAAATTGCAAGAGAAGAAAAAGAAATCTCAGTTTTGCATGGATTGACTACAAGAAAGCCTTTGTTTCCTTGCCTCACACATGGATACTAAAATGTTTAGAAGCAACTGATGTCAGCAAAAACATTCAGGTATTTATTTAAAAAAGCAATGAGCATGTGGAGTACACAGTTAACAATCAATGGCGAGACACTTGGACAGGTTAGCATTAGATGAGGCATTTTCCAAGGGGACTCACTATCCCCTCTGTTGTTTGTAATCGCCATGACTCCACTTTCACAAATACTCAACAAAACAGGCCTCGGATACCAAACATCTAAAACATCAAGTAAAATCAACCATCTGCTGTACATGGACGATCAGAAGTTGTATGGAAAGTCCCAGTCAGAAATCGAATCACTGCTAAACACTGTCCGTATATTCAGTAGCGATATAGCAATGGAGTTTGGTCTAGACAAGTGTGCTGCATTAATAATGAAAAGAGGAAAAATAACAAAAACAGAAGGAATAGAACTGCCCAATGGAAGCAACATCAAGAACCTGGAAGAGAAAGAACATTACAAATACTTGGGCATTCTCCAGGTTGATAACATCGCACACACTGAAGTTAAAAGAAAAATTGGAAGTGAATACGTCAGGAGAGTTAGAAAAATCCTCAAGTCCAAACTCAATGGCGGGAACACCATACAAGCCATAAACACCTGGGCTATACCTGTTATCAGATATACTGCAGGAATAATAGACTGGACCCAGGCAGAGCTAGAGACGCTGGATCATAAGACGAGGAAAATAATGACCATCAATCATGCTCTGTACCCCCGCAGTGATGTAGATAGGCTATACCTCCCTTGTAGCTCAGATGGAAGAGGAATTCTGCAAGTCCATCAAACAGTAGAGGAGGAGAAGAGAGGCCTTGAAAAATATATCAAGGACAGTGAAGAAGATGCACTTCAAATGGTCAATAATGCGAAACTATTCAACACCAATGAAACAAAGCAGGCCTACAAGAAAGAACAAGTCAAGAACCGAGCAGAAAAATGGAGAAATAAGCCACTGCATGTCAATATTTGCACAATATAAGTGGAAAATCAGACATCACCAAGACCTGGAAATGGCTTAAGAATGGCAACTTGAAGAAAAAAACAGAGGGTTTAATACTGGCTGCACAAGAACAGGCACTAAGAACAAATGCAATAAGAGCAAAAGTGGAAAAATCCACAACAAACAGCAAGTGCCGCCTTTGTCAAGAAGCAGATGAAACCGTGTACCAACTAATCAGCTGTTGTGAAAAGATTGCACAGACTGACTACAAACAAAGGCATGACAAAGTAGCAGGGATGATACACTGGAACATCTGCAAAAAATACAAGCAACCTGTAGCCAAAAATTGGTGGGACCATAACATTGAAAAAGTTGAAGAAAATGAAGATGTAAAAATATTATGGGACTTCTAACTACAGACAAACATCTGCCACACAATACACCAGATATAACTGTAGTCGAGAAGAAAGAAAAACAAGTTAAAATAATCGACATAGCAATACCAGGGGATAGCAGAAGAAAAAGAAATAGAAAAAAATCACCAAATACAAAGATCTACAAATTGAAATTGAAAGGCTGTGGCAGATAAAGACCAAAATAATCCCAGTGGTAATTGGTGCCCTGGGTGCAGTTCCAAAAGACCTTGAAGAGCACCTCAACACCATAGGGGCCACAGAAATCACCATCAGCCAATTACAAAAAGAAACATTACTGGGAACAGCCTATATTCTATGACGATATCTCTAGTAATAACAGCAACAATATTGACAATGAAATTCTGGCATCCCAGGTCCCTGGGAAGGACTCGATGTCTGGATAAAACAAACCAGTCAATAACACCTGTCTGACTGTGTAAAATAATAATAGTAATTAATAATAATAATAATAATAATAATAATAATAATAATAATAATAATGATAATAGGATTTATTTCAGAGTAAACTTGCATAGACTCACACTGTTAAAGGATCTCATTGCAGTTAAGCAGTTGCTGGAAGAGACTGTCCGCAGTGTATAGAAAGAGTTAACAACAGACTTCTGAATAGACAGTATTTCCCCTATAGTATTGGAATGTGTGGGAGCATCTCGGGTGAAGAGTTGCTTTTCTTAAACAAAAAAAAGCACCCAACATTTATTTTAGAGCCTTTAACAAAACAGAGTTGTTTTTAGAGAACTTAGCACGTACAAAAGTCAAAGAAGAACTTATAATATACTACTGGAGAGATAAACCAATGCTCTAGGTCTGCCTGCTGGAACACCACTTTTCCGGTTTTGCCAGATAACACAGGGCAGATATGTGTCGTAACACCATGCCAAGCTATTATAGGGTTGCCGAACCGGCATCTTCTGAAGAAGTAAAGTTTAATTAGCTAAAAAGGAAGTGTACAAAGGGGTGATAACTGAGAGTTGGTCACTGTGTCTCTCTTATGAGATTATCCTCTGTACCTCTGAACTTTATTATCCAAACAACAAATCCATAGCGTGACTTGGAGTCTCCAACAATCATGGGTTTCCCCCGCCCCCTTCTTTTACTCATGCAAGTTGTCAGGAGGCCTACAGCTTTTAACAGAGCCACTCTAGAGAATTGAATATGCTGCATTTGCAAACAGATGAGCAGCTCAAAAAAAGACAAATAAAATACAATTCTAGACACTGAGGAAATGGATCCAGAGATGGCTACATTCAATGGCAGTTTGTCCACTGAATTTGGGGGTGGGGGTCGGTGGTGGGGTTAAGATGAAACTCTGGTTGCTTGTGCTAAATACTTTTGAGGGCTGCATTTTCATTATGAACTTAGAGGCGTTTGTCATTCTGATCCTTTGGCTCTTCCAAGATGAGATGATGCGTGCCCCAGATGACATATGCATGGAAACACATGGATATGGATATATTTCAAAAGAGTACATTTTCAAAAGAGTGAAGAAGAAGAAGAAGAAGAAGAAGAAGAAGAAGAAGAAGAAGAAGAAGAAGAAGAAGAAGAAGAAGATTTATTTATTTATTTGCACTGAGCCACACAGCACAGCTGAATTTGCTGAACATCTTTAAAAAGCTAGACTTCATTAAATTTATAATTGGAGGTGACTAGAAAGAGGCATTAGATGCATTTATCCACATGAACTCAGCCCCAGGAAAATTTAAGATGGAAGTCCTGGACCATATATGCAGGAAGATGGCCTCAGTGATATTTGGAGATTGTTACTTACTACAGAAAGGGAAGGGTCTCTTCTCTCTTTTGTTTAGACAGTTTCCTTTTATGTAACACCTTAGTACAAGTGACTGAGGAGTGTAACTTTGACTCTAAAGATATATCAGCTCACTGACCAATACAGCTAACACTGACTTGATCATAGAAATCGTCTCCTAAACCAACTTGGAAATTGACAGTGGCCACCTTCAGACATAACACCAAACCAGAGGCAACTGTGCCAGAGGTTTGGTTTTGTGGATATTTGAATGCGTGAAACTGCGGTTTCATCACAAAAGCAACTCAAGGTCCCCCCCCCCCCAAAAAAAACTGTAATCTGAACTTTGGTTTGTAGAGCGTTTCACTGCCAAAACTTCAGGTTTGAAGGTGGCTTTGTGTTGTCCAAATTTTGCCATAACCTTGCCATAACCTGGGTTTTGTGCTGTGGCTGCTCCTGAAACCATAGAGAGGGTGGCTCAGACCAGCCCAGAAATGTGTCAGCTCTGTGCCAGCCATGCTTCTAATTGGCTGCCTCTCCGATCAATTGCCTAGCCCTCTGCAGTCTCTGCACTCCTCCTGCTGTGACCAGCAACAAGGACTCTCCATTGACATGTCCCAAGCTCCAATGCATGCAAAGGGAAAAAACCACATTGAGAAAATCCCATTTTCCACTCTGTCTTGTGGTCCCACCTTTGTCAATCTGAACAAAAAGTATTATGACAAGAAGGGCATAGCAGGAGAGGTCTCCAGCAATATAGGTCTGTGAATGGGAAATGGGAAATGATGTAATGGATAAAAGGTTGCATATTCAAATGCTGATGTAAAAAATTGAATGTTTATATTGCTGAGAATAGCAGTTGCTGTTCTGGTGCTCCATAACTGAGTGAGGATCTGTAGATCTACCATCCTGGAACCAATAGAGCTTAATGGCCCTAACAATAAGAGACACAGATGATCACTGAAAGAGGTGAGGTGGGGTTTGTAGCAAATAATGGCTGCTTAAGGCCAAACTAATGAGGCAAAGGAGACATGCATCTCTGGCCTCTATTCATTTGTACAAATAGCAGCCAGGGTGTGTATGTGATCCAGATCATGACTACAGCATGGGAGTGGTGGGGTTTAATCCTTCCCTCTGCATATGTTTTCTGATGAAAATCCCTTCTCCAAAAGCCTATATTTATCTTATCAGGACAAATAGCTTTTGGGCAGGGGTAATTTTCATTGGGAATATTATTATTATTATTATTATTATTATTATTATTATTATTATTATTATTAATTCAATTTCTATACCGCCCTTCCAAAAATGGCTCAGGGCGGTTTACACAGAAAAATAATAAATAAATAAGATGGATCTCTAACATGACATGAAGGAAGAGTTAGAGCCTTCTCCTCAACTCTGTGCTGTGGTCACTAATCCAGGTTGGGCTTCCTGTAGTGCTTGCTTGCAGAAATTTGAAGAGATGCAGAAGGTTGTACGTATCTCTGTTGTGATGTCTAGTTTGGTCTAGTAAGGCCTGGAGACCTTACTTTGACCAGGGGCGTAGCTATAAATGAGCGAAAGGGTTCAAAGAACACAAGCCCAGCTCCTGAGGGCCCTCCAGATCCATCCCTCCCTATTTTCTTCATTATCTCCCTCACTCTGGGGGGCCACCAGAGAAAAGAACATAGGAACATAGGAAACTGCCATATACTGAGTCAGACCATTGGTCTATCTAGCTCAGTATTGTCTTCACAGACTGGCAGCGGCTTCTCCAAGGTTGCAGGCAGGAATCCCTCTCAGCCCTATCTTGGAGAAGCCAGGGAGGGAACTTGAAACCTTCTGCTCTTCCCAGAGTGGCTTCATCCCCTGAGGGGAATATCTTGCAGTGCTCACACATCAAGTCTCCCATTCATATGCAACCAGGGCAGACCCTGCTTAGCTATGGGGACAAGTCATGCTTGAACACGGGCCCCCTCTCCCCTAGCTATACCTCTGACTTTGACCCAAGATGTAATGTTTTGAATGATATAAAATGGAAGATTTTCAATATCAGATCTGAATATACTCTCTCTGTGCAGTGTAGAAAAGGACACAGAAGAACCTCAGTAGGAGAAGCCTGTGGCAAAGCTTAGTCCCCATCATGGCCATGGGGCAAAATTACAGTGCCAAACAGATGTGGCAGTGTTAACAGGCTTGTTCATATTAATTTTTTTACTATGTGGTTTAGCATAGTTGCAACACAAGTACTAAATCACCCCAACAAGATGAGGGTATTAGAGAGATTCTTCAACTAGCAGTTTGAATCTGAATAAGATTATCTGCTGACAAATGCTTCCATGGCACAATATGAGAAAACCTATCTATGGTTAATTCTAGCTATGCACCCCATTTTCCTTCACTCTGCACATTCATTTTCTGCCATAGGAGAAAGGGTTACTCCCCACCCCACTCAGACTATGATTTATTTATTTTTTTAAAGAGACACATCCAATCCTGGATCTGTCTAGGTGTGCCTAGAGGACATTGCATTAGGATGTCACAATAGCCCTCATCGTACTTCATGATCAACACTCATACAATCTCAGTATCGTGTACGCAGGTACAGCTCTGTACACAGGTACAGTTATTCACAAGTTAAGTTGAATGTAGGTACAGCAGTACACTTCCTATCTGTATACTGCATTTCAAGGAGCCTGTACCCAGGTTCACTTTGAAAACGAGCACAGCTACAGTCATTCCCATAAAAGATATGTACAAGTGTACATACATCTGATTGCAGGTATAACTTTGGGCTGGTTCAGATGAACACAGCTCTCTACATGGGATAATGTGAGAGCCAATTGAGAACACCCACTCTGACAACACTAAAGAATGTGCTGACACATTCTTGACATGTCATGTAATGTTGTGTAAGGAGTGCTGCTCGGAATCGCCCCTCTACATACATTACAAAAAGCTGTTTCAACAGGGTTTTTCAATAGTCTGACTCTCTGGAAGAAATAGTATCTCCATTCCCCCCCCCCCACCTTCTACAGATTTAAATACAGAGCTGCGGCTGTATGGTTTCAGCCACAGCTTAACAACTTTGTAATCAGAAAATCAGATGAAGATTTTAAAGGTACCAAAAGCTCCTTTCTGGCAACAATTAAGAAACTGGCTGAAAGTGGGTCTTGAAAGAAAAAGGTCGGCTGGAAACTCCTTTACAAATCAATTCTTCACACATATGCTTTTGGGTGTAAAGATACACATTTTTATTACATGACAAGATGTCTCTATAATGTATATAATGCATCCATGGTTATAATACTGTGCTATATTGTACACATGGCCATTTCCTTTAGAGAAAAGCCCCTTCAAGAGAGTACAATCTGAACTTCAAAAGTGACATGGAATCCACACGAGAACTGCTGAATGGGGAAGGGACGCTCTGCCAGGGCTGACAGGTCCCGTCCTCGGAATTGGCCCCGCCCCTTTGCATCAGAGGTCAGATGGAGGGGCAAGGCCACTGCCTGGGAGAGGATCTATTTTGTTTGGCCCCTCTCCCATTCTTCCCCAGTCAGCATTTCAGTGAAACACTGGCTGGGGAGCAGAGGGGCGTGCCTCATGCTCCTAGCTGGTGAGCACTTCGTTCACCAGCTGGGTGTGGGAAGGGGCAAAGAGGCACCCTGGCTAAAGCTGAGAGGGTGCCTTGGCAACCCCCTCCAGATGCTGGTGGCCAGGTCCATGGTCCCTACACTGCTGCCTTGGGTTGTAGTGAGTTTCGCCACTCCAACCTAAGGTTTCTGTTCCCCAGCGTGATGCGCAAATGCAGAACTGGAAGCAGCATTTGCAGTAACCACAATTGAGGGAGAAAGCTCCTCCCTCTTCCCAGCCATGATTAGCTGTGTGGGCTGTCCTTCATACAAGGAAGCCCACACAGGTAGTTCCCCCTCCTCTCTGCAGTCTTCCTGAGTGCAGAGAGCTTGCTCTCCATTATGCCCGAATTCGTACAGGAGAGTGGGGTGGGGTGGGGAGCGGAACCATGGGGTCTATTGGACACGCGGTTCCATATTACGTGTGAGTGTGTCCAGAGACTTCCCAGACAGCCCTAATTTATCAGTTCCTCCTCCCATTATTAACCTTTCATTCCCCTTACACTGTTAAATGCGCTTTTACTACACAGTCTCAGGCATGTTCTGAGATAAATCTGATTGAAATAGGCCTTACTTCATGTAAGTATGCACAGGATTAGAACCTAAGTGTGTGTGTTGTATATTAATGTGAATTTAAGATATGACATAACATATGAACAGTCACCCAAATTTAATCATTTAGATAGTGTCTTCTGGCGTGGACTTGAGATAGAACCTATTTTAGGGAAAAAATCTATTTTACATGCCTGAAATCTTGGAAGCCATGGGGTAAAAGGAAAGGCCATTAATTTACAAATAATGGTTTGCTTACATGGTCACAGGGATGGAGAAAGACTGTAGTACAGTGACAAACGATTGCAGATTTGGGCATAAATCCAAACATAGATTGCTTTTGTCAGGAAAACAATGGTATGAATGATCTTGACTGTTTTGTTGCTTCTTCACTTCGAAGTCTAGGAAGTAAACATAACCAAAATTAGTTTAAAAAACAGAGGAGAGGAACTGGGTAGGATTTATGTTCCTCAGGATGGGGAATTTCTTAATTCAGCTTAAATACCAGTCTCTCTACACAGCCCAGACTCCAGACCTCCTTTTCCACTCCATTGATTTTAAAAAATGGAAATTTCAAAACAAACCAGAAAGAGGCCCACCCCAAACAAACCAAGTTGAAGAGTGGAATTTAATCCATTTTATTCATATTTTGTCTGATTTGCAGAATGTATTTCAACTGGAAAAATATCAGTGGTAAGACACCCTGATTTCCTTCTTGTCTAGAAAGGTAGCACCAGACTTTAGCAATGCAGCTGCAGAGAAATCTCATCTTTTTGGCAGCATGTAAAACAGCAGACAATCTCAAATGAGTTTAATTGATAATGGCAGCCAGTCTAATTCAATCATATGTGAAATTCTCTCTCCTCTCAGATGTCAGTGGATGAGTGTTGGCATGAATTTCTTCCCTGCAAACACTTCAGATACTGTTTCTTGCTTTTGGGCAGGACCTCTCACTAGTACTTGGACAAAGCCCAAGATATATCATGGGTTTGCCTTTTTAAAACAAAACAAAACAAAACCCTGACTTCCCTCAAACAACACACTGCTTGATTCACTTTTTTTTTTTTTTAAGCCCTCATCTTGTCACTTCCAGTTCTCACTGGGATCTGGAGTTATTACCAGAAACTCTTGTTAAGTGGCACCCATAGAAAAGACACATTGAGAAAAGGGTCAGATTTGCTTCAGTCACACCTTCACTAATGGGCTTTTTACTGACACTTTGGGTATGCACACTTCTCCTCTGCTTCTTTCAAAGCACCTATAAAGTTTTCTCCATGTATTAGGCCTGTGCAAATATTAGGCTCTGGATATCCAAAACAGAATAATCTTACTTATCTTAAGCACATAATGCCCTCCGACACTGTGTGATGGTGACTGTTCATATCACCCGCCTCCATGCAATGTTGTGCTTTTTCGTGCTGGTGGGGCCCAAGAGAAACACTGCCCTGAAATGAAGCCTCGGAGACTTCTGAGGCACATAAAGAGCAGGGCTGGATGATGCCATGATGAAGCCCTAAGCTATGTCAAGTTTAAAAGGCTCCATAGTATTACAAAAACATTTAGTATTCTAACAAAAAGGATATTGAAAATAGAAATAATAGCATTTTCTTTTTACTTGGCAAAGTTGCAACAAAAAACTAATAATCTAGCAAAAGCAGTTATCTTGTAATAAACCTATCTGCCTTATAAATATATTTAAATGAAAATACATTATGTAAAACTTGAAATTTAGTCCCTTTTCTGTATTCAGAAGCCCCTGGAAGAGCTGGAATCCTTTCCAACGTTTTCCCTCTAGAGCTCTGTGGGGTTCTGTCAGTGTAATTAAGTATAAACTGATATACATTGGGGCAAATATTTGAACTTCACTCATATGGAAGGGCGGTATATAAATCAAATAAATAAGTAAGTAAGTAAGTAAGTAAGGTCTGAAGTGGCGGTGACTAATGAGGAACGAAATTTGAAGTCATAGGTCCTAGCTCCCTTAAAATGGTGGCTTAGTATGCTGTGGCAGTGAAGAACAGTGCACATTTCATCTGATGACTACTAGGGAAAGGATGGAAGTAAAATAAGCAATGCAATAATATTCTTATATTTGGGTTGCCATATTCTGGCTTTCCAAATCCAGATGCCTAATTTGTATATTCTGTAAATTGGCTTGGGAATTTTTTTTTAGCAGAATTGTAGTGACTGCACATTTTGCTCCATAACTCTACTTCTACAAGGGCTAGAGCTTAACTTTAAAAAAAAAGAAGAAGAAGAAGAAAGAAAGCTGAAATCTGGGTGAATCTGAGTGGGCTAAGCAATCTGGGTGAGTTGCTTAAAATCTGGGTGAAACCCAAAATGGGGAGGGGGGCATGGCAACTCTATCTTATACAAATTAATGGTGTGACCACATCTGCAATGGAATGTGAAGTTCTGGTCTTCCCATGCCCAAAAGGCCACTGTAGAGCTAGAAAAGCTGTAGATGAGTGCAACTAAAATAATTACAGGCCAGAGGACCTTCCTTATGGGGAAAACCTGGAGTGTTTGAGAATATTTTGCTCAAAAAATAAAAAAGGCAATTGAAAAGGGTATGATGGAGGTTTATATAATTATGCCTGATAATAGACAGAGAGGATAATTTGTTCTCCCTCACTCATCATATTAGAACTCCAGGTCACCCAATGAAATCAATTAGCTGTAGGTTCAGGACAGGCAAAAGGAAATGCTTCTTCACACAATGCATTATCAATTCATGGAATTCGCAACCTAAGATGTGGTGATGGCCACAGACGTAATAGCTGACATGGAGGCGAGTCTCACAATCGGTGAGACTCACTGAAATGGGGTTTGCGGGGAGAGCGAGCTTAGCCCGCTCTCCCCGCAGACGATCAAGGCTGCAGCCCTGGGCGGCTGGATCAGCCGCCCACATGACTGCCAGCTGCGTCACGGAGCCAGTGGGGGCTGTGGGGATTGGGGGCTGCGTGGCCCCTGGAAGTTCCAGGATGCCCCACGTAAGTGCGGCATCCTGGAGAGACCCCCCAGGGCCAGGAGGCTTGTTTCAGCCTCCCGGCAGGGGTCTCCTCATGTGTTGCCACAGCAATACACGATCAAATAGATGGGGTTAGCAAAGCACTCACTCTGCTAACCTCATCTAAGGGGAAGGGGAATTAGGAGAGTTTTCTGCTGGGAGCCACACAGCTCCCGTGGCAGCAGATGATCGGGCAAAAGCGGACTAGTCAGCATGCTTTTGCCCAATCATGAGAATCTCCTCATGATCTGCTGCCCTCCAGTAATAGAAGGAGGGTCCACAAATAGTCTTCAGCATCCCTGCACTGAAGGTTTCTTGTGCAGCAGAACGGGTGTGGAGGTGAGGAGCGATTTTTGTGTCTCTCCCCTCCCTCCAAAACCCCTTTCCACTTGTATATATCTGTTTCTGAGGGCTGCACAGCACTCAGGATTGATTTATGTATGCAGAAAGGGCTTTTGCAGGGAGAGAAGAGATGTGGAAATCACTCTCCCCTCCATGCCCAGTCCACTGTGCAAGAAGCCTTCAGTGGAAAGATATTGAAGGCTCTTTGAAAACCCGAGCCCTCCTTCCATCACCTAAGGGCTGCAGATCATGTCAGCCATTGGTTCTCAATGGGATGAAATGAGTTGTTCTCAAATTTCAGAAGGTAGGTATTCCCCTTCTCCCCTCCTTTGGGGAGATGTACAAACAGCAGGGAAGGATTGCTGCCTTCATGCCTTGTGATGGGCTTCCCAGAAACATCTGGCTGTCCCCTATTGGAAACAAGATGCTGGACTATATGGACCTTTGGTCTGATTGAGCAGGATTCTTCATATACTCTTGCCATGGTAGAAGGAAAAAGTTTTCGTTCTAGATCTGAACAGTTCCGTTTTTTTAAAAAAATCCAGTTAGGCAGATATTCTCCATCTGTTTTATTTGCTTCCCCATTTTCAAGAGTGTGTCACATGTTTTCACATGTTTTTGCCACACAGAAGAAGCCACACAAAGTATTATTCAAATGATCACTTTGTAGCACTGTTTTCCATCACTGGTGATTTTAAAAAAAACAAAACAGTTCAGATTGATTGCTGATATCGAATTAATGAGATTTAAGTCTAACGTACACATGCACAGAATTGTGTCCTTAGCAGAATCGAGATTCAAAATTATATTCTGTCTAACATGGGCAATCTAGTTTCCCCCAAAAAACCTGATTCCCTTGACGGTCATAATCTATAATATCACATACAATTACAAACATTATTTCTTAGCTCATCATATTTGCTGCTTTACTTGTCCCTTTGACATTCTTGAAAACCCATTCTCCATATCAGAAAGCAATTCTTCAGTCACAATATTATTGAACTGTTTAAATATGTTGATGCTTGTAATAAAACACAGGAGAAAACCATGCAAAGAACCCATAATTGCTTGAATGGAAATAATTCCCTCATTAGGATAGCCATTTTCCTAATGGCTTGGTGGATAGGAGCCAACTGACTGTTTCCTCCTGCTGAAAGATCAGGTTAATCAAAATTATGACAGTCATGCAGGAAGAAAGCAAGTTTAATCTTAATAGCCTTGCTTTAACTCCATATGGATTTAAAAACTGGGGCAGGAACATAAAGAACATTGAGACCCATATGATCAAACCCTCATGTGACAGGCGGGTTCCAAAAAAAATGTTAGCGTTAATTTATCATGCCCATCAATCAGTTATTACGAAACTGGTTTGTGAGTATTTTCCTCCCCATCTCCCATTTCTTAAACATCAGAAAATTATGGAATTTGCTCTTGATTAATAAAGACTACAGCACAGCTAACACAATGGTACATTATGTCATAAAACGAATGAAGTCAAGACTGAAAGAAATGTCCATCTGTAGCTTCCTAATTCTGACACTGGATGAATAGTCTTCATTAACTTGTACTTGAAGCAAATCTTGAAGCACCAATAAAACCTTGCAGAAATTTCTTTGGACATTAAAAAAAAAAAGTATCCATTGACTCCATAATGTTCTACAAAATGTTCCACATGGATCATGTCTTCTGATTAAAAGAAGTGTTTGGAAAATGCTGACTAGCTTTTGCCAAAACATTTCTTGAGGAAGAGATTTGAGACCTTGTTACTTTATAGACCTTTAAATTTATGCAGAAAATCAAAAACAAGAATGGGTGGGTATGGTATAGATTTCACACACAAAAACACACTCACTGAAGTAGCTGATTATGTTTATGTAAACCATTTTACTGACAACTCTCCATCCATGGAATTCTTGGAATTCTTTGTTTAAAAAACTCAGAAATACACAAGACATGCCCCAAGCATCATTTTGAAACCAGCACAATCTCATAGTTGCGTTAAATATTAACCATTCTGCTCATCATCATGATATTGACCACCTCCTATCTTATTTATATTTAAAATCAACTTAGTTTTTCATTCTGCAGTTGGGGAAAAAAACATGTTGGCTACACCTGTTCACCTTCTTTCACTGGTTTCATTTTCTAAAATGTTTCACACTTCATATATAGGGCATAGCCAAAATGCTACCACAGTTCCATTTTTTCTAAGTCCTTGGTCAAATTAAATTAAAACTGAATTGTTAAATTTGACAGTTATACTTCTAAACTGATGTATCTTGAAATACAGGCACAGAGAATTAAGACTAACAGTGTTCTTACAGTATAAAACGACAGCTGATGGAGGTGTTGCTTGAAGCCTTTGAGTATCCTAAGGTGCAGGAGCAAAGGACATTGCAGTAAGGGAACTTTCCCATCCATCCTCCCCACAGAAGCCCCCTGTGGTTTCCCACCCACCCACCCAATTCAGCGGGGAGCTTCTGGAGCAGAATAGCATGCAGCACTGGAGGCTTTTGAAGAAAGGCTGAATCAAGCTAAAATTGCCACCCTTCCCTTGCACAAATAGAATTGCCATTCACACAAAATCAATGCAGGATACAATCCATTATTACTGAAGATCTCAGTCTATCAGATCACTCTTCCTTGAGCCGCTCTGAACTGTTTGAATTAAATTTGAAATGATATCAGGACTAGAGAAAGCACCAAGGTTCTTATATGGGATCACCTAAAGAATTAACCTTGGGTGGCTTTAGGGTATTTTTTTCCTGTCAAGTAACTTTTGGAAACACTGTGCAATAGGATCCTTCTAAGGACTTGGATGATCACAAACGGACAGAAAAATTACCTTGCTGTATTGGCTAAGTTCATCTAGTCCAGCATCTAGTCCTCCAATGCTTTTTAAAATCTACATGAAACTGCTGGAGGGGCTCTTCTCTCCTGGAACTTGAGGTTGCCGGACTGCGGTTGGATAAATGTTTGCAAAGCAATTTACAGTTTAAAACTGAAACCACGAGTTCGCCAACCTCCAGTTTCACGTTACATGTGAATGTGGCCTATGTAATGTTGCTAATGAATTTTGCCTAAAGTAAAATTTGAGGGTGAATCTGGAGATTCCTGATTTACTTAAACATCAGAACCATTTCAAGGGAAGAAGAAGAAGAAAAAGGAGGGGGGCTTTAAAAAGACCCTTGCTTCAGATTTGTTTCAAATTTCACTTTAGGTAAAATCAAGTGACAACCTGGGATTGTGTGAAAGTTCCCTGAAACATTTTGTTAGTCTTCAGAACTTCCCTCCTTCTCTATCAGGTGGTTCAACTGAGAGAGACCCCAAATTTGTTTTCCCTATAGGTATATTTTGCTAGCAAATCTATTGTAGCTACTCTTCCAACAAGGAGTTGGATGATAAAAGACAGAAAATTCACTTTATTAAAAGAGGGTGGAACAAGATACTTTGGGGGGAATGCAATTGTTTCTATACTAAGGAATGGACTCCTTGTAAAAGAATTGGGTCAATAGCCACCTGGGTCTACTTCATGCTTAACTAAAAAAAAAATTCTCTGGGAGGCCAGGGTTGGCTCGCTCTCATAACTGCAGTTTATTGGTCCATCGGTTCAAGCGAGCCTAAACACAAGAGAAAGTCAACACTGTATCACAGCGCTCCATAGCGAACACCTGGAATATATTCTCCAGAGTGAAAACAGCAGGGAACTGACCAGAAATAACCTTGCTCATATTATTGCTTCAATTAGACCAAAACAACTTTCCCTTTGAAAACTTAATAATAAACACTGCAGGTCATTCACTTGTTCAGAGTCCCATTGGGAGAGCACAGCAGATGGAGCCCCTTAGCCAGACCTTTGGCTGTCATAGAGACAAGAGCACAAATCAGGAGAGCGATATTGATTTTAATTAGAACCAACAGCACCTACATGCTGCCTTAATATCCATGTCATCTTATAAAAAAAACCTACTTCCCGCCCCCATCTTGTCTGCCAGGATGAATGAAAGAAGTCCCTTTGCCATTAATAAGTGTATATTTTTCAGGTTCATTGCTTACTCTGGCATGCCTTCCCAAGTATAGGTAAATTTCCCATGTAGCAGAAGTACAGCAAATACTATCTAAACACAGTTTGTAATATTTCTGAGCAGTCGGTGAATGCACAGCTAGGGTTCATTTAACAGCATTCAGTGAGGCATTGGGAGTTGACTCTATGCATTCCTGGCTAGGAAGAGAACTGGTAGCAACACTTGAATCCCTATACTTAAAATCAAATTACCTGGCATATTTTCCCACCCTCAGGGTGTACTTGGTTGCTCAAAACGTTTCATAGCTTCATTGGATTAGACTCCCTTTTCTTTGGCCAAGTAAAGTAGTGGTGCCATTCCCTTTGCCACATGCAGAAATCTTTTCCCAGATGTTTTCCCCCTCATGCTGCTTACCAATTGCTAAAAAGGAGTGGGGGGGAAGCAAGGAAGATGAACCTGAAGTACTAAAACAGAACTTTTTCACTAGAGGTAAACAAAACAAGTTCCTTTATGCTATAAACATTAACCTGCTGACTTTGTTTTGGACATCTGAAAAAGCCAAGGAGGATGGCAGATCCACTCTGATTGGCTGGCTCAGATTCTTGGGTTGGGAGAGAAGTGGAAGGAACAGCAAAGAGCATTAGTTGGAAGGCTACATGGAGGGATCATGCAGTCCAGAATAGCAGTACCTGGATCAGTAAGGCAGCCCCTGAAACAGCAGATTTCAAATGTGATACTGTATATATGGAAATGTCCCTCCAATGAGACTGTATCAGAAAAATAGCTTTTCTGTTTTATTTACTTCTTTTTTATTTATTACAAAATTAAATGTGTCATCAGAAAAGTAAAAAATGCTAAGCCTATTCACACAACACGAACAGCCTGGGTTACTCCCGGCAGCTCGTGGCGTCTGGAGCACCGGGAGCCTTCTGCTCCTGGCTGCTCCAGAATTGGGTAGCCCAGTTTTTCTACCCAGGGTTTTACCAAGGTGAAACAAACCTACAGTTCATTTTACCCCAGTAGGCAATCATGTGCACGATTACCTGCAGTTTACGAGGCTCCCTACTGGCCCACCAACATTTCCAGCAGCGAATTGAAGGGAAAGGCCTCGCAGAGTGGAGCATTTGCAATACTAAGAGCAGCTGCTCTGCTGTACATGCTGCATTCTGGGTCTATGGAGGACCCAGCGCAAGCATTCCTCCTTCAGCCAGCACTTTGCCAATCACCGGCCTGGCGCGTGTGTGGGCACACAACTGGCAAATATTTCTTTCCTAGCTGGAGGCAGGTAAGAGCCAGCCTCACTGCTCACCCTCCCACTGCCCAGGTCAGAAGTCATGTGTATGGCCTTACTGTGTTGTTGGGTAGTACTCATTGTGTATAGTATTCAGTTTAGTCTGTTGGCTTCACATACTTACTATGCAGCAGAGCTAAGGAGGCAGATATATTTGCTCGATATTCCTGACTGTCATGTAATATTATCAGTTTTCTATGGCCACATAATGCAGAACTGTGGATCCAATGGGCTCGCGGTTCCACTCTCCCCCCTTCCCCCACTTTCCTTTTTGAATTTGGACATAACAAAGAGTTTCTTCTCTGCAGTCATCGAGATTGCAGTGAGGAGGGGTATCTGGCTGTGTGGGCGTCCTTCTTGGCTGAAAGACAGCCCACATAGTCAATCATGGCCAGAGTTGAGGGAGAAGCTTCCTCCTTCGACTCCAGTTGAAGGACATGCATTTTCTCATTCGGATGTACTTCAAGCTGCATCCAAACTTGGCTTGTGGCGATGAAACTCACTACAACCCGAAGGTTCAGACTGGAGTTCCAAATCTGAAACCTCAGGTTCATCGCTGTGCCAAACTTCGCATTCACACTTAACGCTCACAGAACCTCTGGCCCCTTCAACTGTGGTTCCGCATTACATGCGAATGGGGCCACTGTATGCTTTTACTTTCATTCTTTTTTGCTTTGTATTTTTGTATTCATTCTTTTTTGCTTTATATTTTTGCATTTGGCAAAATTTGAAAAAGTGAATGCATGAAGGCATGACAATAAGAGAAACTTTTAAAAGCACCTAACAATCCAAACCTAAAAACATGTGCACACACATGAAAATGTGAGATGGTGTTTTTTCTTTTCTACATAGAATGTCATATTGGAATAATCCTTTTATAACATTCCTTTGACATGTTTATTTATTATATTATTCATGTATTTATTTATTACATTTCTATACCTCCCTATCCAAAGGCTCTGGGTGGTATAGAACAACAACAAACAACAAACAACAAACAACCATTTAAAATGGCTTAAAACAATATAAAAACAAATTTAAAAACAGTTGAAAATCATTTGAAAACATTTAAGAACAATTTTAAAACCTTGGAAGGCCAGACCAAACAAATAGGTTTTTAGGGCTCTCTTGAAGGCCAACCATGAGCCCAAACCACGAATTTCTCCTGGAAATGCATTCCATAGCCTAGGAGCAGCTACAGAGAAGGCCTGGTTCTAAGTCACCACCAGATGTACTGGTGGTAACTGGAGACAGACCTCTCCAGATGACCTCAACATGAGATGGGGATCATACAGAAGAAGGCACTCTCTATGGTAAGCCAGACACAAGCCATTCAGGGCTTTAAAGGTAATAACCAGCACTTTGTATTTTGCCTGGAAACATATCGGCAGCCAATACAACTGGGTTTAAACAGGATTTTGTAGTGTATGTAGAGGGGCAATTTAAATTATCACTCCCTTTACTTGATTAAAAGATATCCAAACAGCATGTTGGATGTCCTTTAGTGACATCAGGGTGGGTGCATTCTTTGTGCATCCACATCCTGCACATGTGAGCCATCAAATGCTCATCTGAACCGGCTCTACAATGGTACCATTAAGTCCCTCAAAACTGTTGATTGTTTGGCTGTCTGACAACTGTGAATCATAAGTAGGTCCTTCAGTGTGAGAATCAGTCTGTTAGATTTTTGCCACCACTAATTTTTTATGATATGATGAGATGAAAGAAGATGAGATGAGAGGTCTTTCCATTCCTATCCCCAGTGGTGTAGCTATAATTGAGCAGATAGGTTCAAAGAACCCCAGCCCCCTACCTCCTGAGGGGCCCCCAGTTCCACCCCTCCCAATTTTCTTCATTATCTCCCTCAAGAGACTGCCATGGAGGGGTGAACATGCATCCCCTTTTCCCTAGCGACACCCCTGCCTATCCCTGTTGATTTTGTTTGGCAAGATGTGCTTATTCGAAAACACCATTATTTGTGAAGCAGTTTTCTCTCCAGCTCTTACTTCTCCAGTTACAAGAACCTGTGGAGATAAAGTACAAGGCTTATACTAACTGACACAACAATTTATGACTGTGTTGCTTTGATTTTCTTTCACCTATCCAGTTGGCTATGCTCTGGTCTGTCTCCAGAAGTGTTAGATGTGATTACACAAGTAATTAACACCCTGATTGCATTTTAAAGGCATATGACAATAACTGAGTCATAAAGTGTTCTCCTGAGCAATTAACAAGCAGACAGTTTTATCACTTTCAAAGAAATGCAAATGAGGCTAATTATTGCCAGCTATGCAACTAAATATCCCATGGTAATGGGATTGACATATTACACTAATCAAAACAACTGCTGTGACTTTAACAATTATTGCAGAGTGCATTGCAGGTGATTAATAAAGTTGTTTCTCATTTAACTTGTTTCTCATTCAGGTCTGCAAACAAGCTCATATATTTTAAAGAATTTCCCTTAATTTCAATGATCATCACTCTATAGGAGGCCATGGCTACCCCATATTTAAGCATTGCATGAGCATCTCATTTTCAGTGTTTAATCTCGTGAGCCTGTACAATAATTATTTTTCTCATATAATTATTAATAATAATTATAATAACAATTAACCTATTGTTTTGCCCCAGATTGCTATGGGAAGCAAATTTACAAAAGAAAATAAATGTAGTCTGCAGCGCTCTCGCTCAGCTGCTTTAACAGCTGCCTTAACAAAAATCATTTTAATCAAGCACAGTTCACATTATTGTACAGTGGAGTAAGCAGTTCCCCATGAAAGCCTAGTACTACTTTTTGAAAGAAAGAGAGAAATAAAAAGAATTCTAAATGGCATTCGGGACAATAAGATTTATTAATTATTATTTCTTGTTTACACAGAGACAGGTGTTATTGACTGGTTTGTTTTATCCAGACATCGAGTCCTTCCCAAGGACCTGGGATGCCAGAATTTAATCATCAATAGTGTTGGTTATTATAGATATCGTCGCAAAATATAGGCTGTTACCAGTAAAGTTGCTTTTTGTAATTGGCTGATGGTGATTTCTGTGGCCCCTATGGTGTTGAGGTGCTCTTCAAGTTGTTTTGGAATTGCACCTAGGGCACCAATTACCACTGGGATTATTTTGGTCTTTTTCTGCCACAACCCTTCAATTTCAATTTGTAGATCTTTTGTATTTTCTGATTTTTTCTATTTCTTTTTCTTCTATTCTGCTATCCCCTGGTATTGCTATGTCGATTATTTTAACTAGTTTTTCTTTCTTCTCAACTACAGTGATATCTGGTGTATTGTGTGGCAGATGTTTGTCTGTTTGTAGTCGGAAGTCCCATAATATTTTTGCATCTTCATTTTCTTCAACTTTTTCAATTTTATGGTCCCACCAATGTTTGGCTACAGGTAGCTTGTATTTATTGCAGATGTTCCAGTGTATCATCCCTGCTACCTTGTCATGCCTTTGTTTGTAGTCAGTCTGTGCAATCTTTTTACAACAGCTGATTAGGTGGTCTACTGTTTCATCTGCTTCTTTGCACATTCTACTAGAGTAGCAGCAGCATCAGTGGCGTTTTCCACTAATGCACTGGTTGAAGAGATCTGCAAGGCGGCCACCTGGGCATCACCTTCCACTTCCACCAAACTTTACAAGATCGAGGATTTCGCGTCTGCCCGGGCAACCCTTGGCAGATGGATCTTGCAACAAGTTCTTCCTCGCTAGTAGACCAGAGTGCTCCCACCCGAGTTGGACAGCTGTGGTATGTCGCATGAGATGTCCCTGGCCTCAGCAACCGAGAACGGAGCATTGGTTTCACTTACCGTGAAGGCTTCTTCTGGTTGCTGGGGCCAGGGACATCTCGGCCCACCCAGTTGTGATTTTGCGCTCTGGTCTACTTTTGTTGAAATGGTGGAGACTGACATTTAGTTTCTACAGTTGGTTGCTACACTCTGTTATTCTGGAATGTTTAAAACTGTTTATTCTGACCTGCTGTTTTCTACTGTTTTGTATTGCCTTTGTCCTCTTATGTCTCGGCACACTAGGGATGTGCGAAACGTTTCGGATACAAAACGTTTTGTACCCAAAACAGCCTGTTTCAGGTGTTTTGTAGACAAAACAAAACACCCATTTTCCAGATCCAAATGTTTTGTATACAAAACAAAACATCCCTGTTTTGGCTACAAAACATTTTGTTGTTTCGGACCTCCATTTTGTGGTGATCTCTGAGTCAGTCTCCATTTTGTGTTTGACATCTCTTTGAATTTCCCACCCTTCCAGCCTTCTGATCAGTGACCTAAATCATGGGCTGACCTGCTGACAATTCCCTCCTTGTTCCCCATTGGCTCTTTTGCTTCTTCCCACTCTTTACTGACCCCACATTGGCCAGGGGAAGGGTTGCTAACCCATGGGGTGCTGGGTTCTGCTGTTTCTGTGGTGTTCTGAGTGTAGATTCTCTGGTAGCATATGAGAGTGGATTCTTGTTTTTCACTGAAAATCTCATATGCTACCAGAGAATCTACAATGAACACCTCAGAAACAACAAAACCCAGTACCCCACAAGCTTGTGGGTATGGGGGTGGTTGGCACCCTATGTGCACTACACAACCCCTCACTCTGGGCAAACCAGTGCCCCCCAAGTGGAATTATGGGGCTGCTGAAACCTCCATTATTCCCTATGGGAGAAATCTTAAAGACACGTAAACTTCAACAAACCACAAAAGATCAGCCCTTTGCCCAATTCCTTTGAAATAATTCTGGAAGTTTCCTTGCCCCCATTGGGCACTACCACCCACCACACTCTGCTCTGGGTCATCCCTTTCCCCTTGATTTGAAGTGATACATTTGCTGGAATCTCCATTATTCCCTATGGGAAAATTCTTAAAGATGTGTAAACTTAAAAAAAATTCACACAAAAAAACCAGCCCTTTGCCTAAGTCCCTTGAAATTTGGGTGGTAGCTTCCACCCATTGGGCACTACCACCACCACCCACTATTTTTGCCCTGGGACCCTTTTTAAAAATCCAAATCGATTCGGATTCAGATTTGCTAAATTTGGCTACAAAACAAAACAGGGCTGATTTGGATTCAGAAAGTTTGGGTACAAAACAAAATGGGGATGTTTAGATTCGGATACAAATCGAAACAAGAAAATTCCAAAATGCACACCCCTATACCCAGCAAGTATCATGGCTGAATGTGGATTTGAACTCGGGTGTCCCCGCTCCTAGTCCAGCACTCAAACAGAAACCATTTTATTCATATTGGAACAAGCCAATTTGAGTAAATGAGCATTTTAAGAGATAATGACTTTGAATAACTAAAGCTATTGCTATTTTGTCCAGATATTATACTCTTTATATACAAAGCAAAACTGATGCATGTGTGATGATCATCAGACATAATGATGCATATGCAGTTTACATGCTTTTTTCTACATGGAAGTGCTATCCTGTTGGAAATCTGTGTGCCAGATCTTGCTGCTGGCTAGTGTGCCATTTTTAAAACCACTCCATCTGAGTGGTTATATCACATGATCATCAAGTGACTTAATCCTGCAGGATTTCAGCTATGAAATGCTTCTGCACACCATAGCATAATTCTAACACTAGTTGAGGAAGAGGTAAGTAGTGGTAAATTTTTACACATTTTCCTTGCCCCTTCCAGAATAATTGTCATATTCAATAGACAGAAGAGAATGGGCAGTTTTGCTCTGCCCTCTCCAGGCTGTGCACACGCTACCTTGATACTGCTGCCCAGAACAAAACTCATTCTGCACACAGATGAAAAAAATTAAAGAGAACACTACAGAGCACAGATCCCTCAAATGCATGGTACAGATATGAAGTGTCTGCTGTAACTGTGTTCAACATAACGTGTGAATAATTGTATCCATGTACTGTAGAATCCAAGGGAAAGAGTTGTGGTATACAAGGACAAGGCAGTGGAATGGAATCAGGAATATGAATAGTTTAATAAAATAGATATTATGTACAGAAAGGCACGCACAGACTGCTTTTCTGTGCTCTTGCTGATGGCTGGGGATGTGTATGAATCGATTTTTTTAAAAAATTGATTTGTACCCAGATTGAATCACCCTGATTTGTTTTGGGTCTGAATCTGCCCCCCCCACTCGAATCACCCCAGATCCAATTTGTACCCAAATTATCTGAATCTGAATAGATTCAGGGCAAAAAAAGGGTTCTGTGGGTAAAAGAGTGGGGTGGTTGGTAGTGCCCAATGGGTGGAAGGAAGCGACCATCCAGATTTCAAAGGAATTGGGCAAAGGGGTAATTTTTAGCAATTCTTTGAAGTCAGCATCTCTTTGTGGCGGATTTGGGGCAGAAAAGGGGTTCTGGGAGCAGAAGAGTGGGTGGGTGGTAGTGCCCCAATGGTACCTGCTACTACCCAGATTTCAAAGAAATTGGTGAAAGGGGTGATTTTTAGGTTTTTTTCCTGAAGTTAGCTCATCTTTAAGCTTTCCCCCCCTAGGGAATAATGAGGATTTCAGCTAGGGATGTGCACGGTCCGGAGAAGTCTGGACCGGCACCGAAGGGGGGCCTTGTTTTTAGGGCGGGGAGGGCTTGCTTAGCCCTCCCGCCTCCTTGCCCCCGCCAGCGCCCGTATTGAACACTATAGGGGCGCTGGAAACCAGCCGCCCCCCCCCGCGGCGGCGGCGGCGAAATAACCCCTAAAACCAGCCAGCCCTCCCTCCCTCCCAGCTAGCTGCCCGCCCGCCCCCCACCCACTCACCCACCCACCCGGTCGCTCACCCGGTCGCTGGATAAAAAGCGAGAGGAGCTCCGGCACAGAGCTCCTCTCGCTTGGAAGGCCTCCAGCAGAATGGTGGCTTGCGCGCGCGCGCATGCGCGCGCCGCAAACCACGCCGTTCTCCGGAGGCCCGGTCTACCCGCCGGGAAAGGGCCGGGTAGACCGGGCCTCCGATCGCTGGGTAGACCGGGCCTCCGATCGCTGGGTAGACCGGGCCTCCGATCGTCGGAGGCCTGGTCTACCCAGCGATCGGAGGCCCGGTCTACCCGCCGGGAAAGGGCCGGGTAGACCGGGCCTCCGATCGCTGGGTAGACCGGGCCTCCGGTGATCGGAGGCCCGGTCTACCCAGCGATCGGAGGCCCGGTCTACCCGGCCCTTTCCCGGCGGGTAGACCGGGCCTCCGGAGAACGGCGTGGTTTGCGGTGCGCGCATGCGCGCGCGCGCAAGCCACCATTCTGCTGGAGGCCTTCCAAGCGAGAGGAGCTCTGTGCCGGAGCTCCTCTCGCTTTTTATCCAGCGACCGGGTGAGCGACCGGGTGGGTGGGTGAGTGGGTGGGGGGCGGGCGGGCAGCTAGCTGGGAGGGAGGGAGGGCTGGCTGGTTTTAGGGGTTATTTCGCCGCCGCCGCCGCGGCGGGGGGGTGCGGCTGGTTTCCAGCACCCCATAGTGTTCAATACGGGCGCTGGCGGGGGCAAGGAGGCGGGAGGGCTAAGCAAGCCCTCCCCGCCCTTAAAGACATACCCCCCACCCGGACCCGAACCTGGCAGGGCCGGACCGGTCCGGCAGTTCGGCCATTCTTTGGAATGGCTGCCGGACCGGTTCGGGCACACCATTAATTTCAGCAGCCCTATAACTCCACTTGGGGGGCACCAGGGTGGTCCAGAGTGGATTGTGGTATAGTGCACATAGAGTGCCAACCACTCCAAAACTTACAAGCCCATGGGGCACTGGGTTTTGTTGTTTTCAATGTCTGAGGTGTTCTGAGAGTAGATTCTCTGGTAGGAAATGAGAGTGGATTCTCTCATTTCCTACCAGAGAATCTACTCTCAGAACACCTTTGCCCAATTTCTTTGAAATCTGGGTGGTAGCTTCCTTGCACCTGCTGTGCACTACCACCTACCACAACCCATTCTGAGCCACCCTGGTGCCCCTCACGTGTAGTTGTAAGCCTGCTGAAATAGCCATTATTCCCTATGGGGAAAAGCTTAAAGATGCATGCAATTCAAAAATGCTTTAAAAATGACTCCTTTGCCCAATTTCTTTGAAATTTGGGTGGTAGTTTCCACCCATTGGGCACTACCACCCAACCTATCTTGGCCACAAAATGGTGGTCCGAATCTCCAAATTTTTCAGGTCTTCATCTGGGATGATTTGTTTTGTACCTGAATCTGGGCAACTAGGGATGATTTGTTCTGTCTACAAATCACCCGAATCAGCTAGATTTGGGTACAAATCATTTTGTACCCGAATCAATTCACACATCCCTACTGCTGGCTGTTTTGTTAGCCCCACCTCTACTCCAGGACTGAAAAACAAGTAACTAAAGCCTCATTCAAAACCTGGCCTGGATGAAAGGATGGCTTAATCTGAAACACCACATGTACAAATCTGTGTTGTGTATACTGTACATGGATTGTACTAGTGTTGAGCATAATGTGTGAAGAGGGCTAAGGTGCCTGGGCTTTCTGGGCTTAAACCATTCATTGAAGCTTTTGCACAGCTCTCATGCCAGCTGAGGCCAATTAAGGACAAATGTGACAGTGCCACAGAGAATGAACAGCCAATATTTTCATCACAGCATCTTAAAAAAAAGTCCCATGGTGGGATCCTGAATATTATCTGAAGATGATGAATGCATTATCCAATCTCCCTTCCTTCAGCAAATCAGAGCTTTGAAGTTCCTAGATGACCTCAGCTGATTGACTGACTCTTTTAAATAGCAAGTTCCCTGTCACTCCCATGGTTCAGTGGCAAAATTCATAATTCAAAAGTGTCTGAAATGCTGGTGGGAAACAGTTCCAGGAAGAAATGATCTCTGGGATTCTTAGTGTTCTAAATACATTAAAAAGGAAATAGGTCTGTCTTCAGTTATTGTGCAAGACTCTTAAAGCAATGACATTACGCATTATTTTAAGGATATAGAGGATGCTCATCGGGAAAATGTTCTGATGTTACCATAACTGCTCCAAGGTGCTGGCTAGACACTTTGACTATGCTTTTGGCTTAAAAGTGGGGAAATTAGCTTGGCTTGGGGAGTAGTTTGGCTTCATTCTCAATTTAAGAAAGTTTGGTGCATTTGGAAAAATGAAGAGACGTAGTTACAGTTTCAAAGCTTTATTAAAGGTTAAAATGGGAATACAGAAGGAAAAGAGAGAGTTTGGTTGGGCAAGGCAATATAAACAATTTAGCTAAAGTTCTAAGTGAGAGTCATGGAGTCCTTTCTCATGATCATGAGAAAGGGCTCCAAGGGGCGAGGGGAGGAATCCTTTAAAGGCTTACCTCCCCCACAGACAATCCATTCCACTTTGCTGGGTGTGTGGATCACGCACCCAGACAATCCTCCACCACTGCCAGTAGCAGGGAGGTTTGGGGTCCGGGAGGCCCTCGGAACTCCCACAATGCACTGCATGAGTGTGCAGTGTATTATGGGGATTCCCTGGCACCAGTAGGGAGCCCTGCTGTCTCCCAGGCCTGTCTGCAAGCAGCTAGGGCTGCCAGACAATGGAAAAAAATGAAGTTAAAGGAGCACTTGCTCCTCTAACCTCGTTTTGAAGGCAGGCTCCAGAGGCAAATTGGCTGCCCTGCTGCCACCAGGAGCCTTGGGGCTCCTGGCAGTTCCCAAACGCAGGCAAAACTGGGCTGGGCTTCCTTAGCCTGGTTTTGCCTGCGTATGAGAATAGCCCCTTAGTATAGGTTTGGAGCAATTAGGCTTGACTTCCAAATCAGAGCCTGCTTTGAGGCTTGGAAAGCAAAAGTGTCATAAGAGTGGGGAATGGAAAGCAGAAAGAGAAGCAAAGGGCGAGCTTTGAGGGAGGCGAGGAGTTAGTTATCACCAATTCTTCCTACGTGCTGGAAGCATGTTGATGTGCGCTGGCCGGACAAATGTGCCTCTTTCTGGGGTGAAGTGTGGAGTAGAATTGGGAGAAAGAGCAAGGCGAGCAGCAGCAACCACGGCTCACTTGTGGGACTCTGTAGAGTCCAGGCAAAGTTAAAGCAGCATCTTTCAGCAGCCAGCTGTCTAGGCCCCCAAGTTCTCTCTGCTCATGGAATCCGAAGTCTCCTAGCTACTGTGGCTTGGCTGGAGTATTTGTACTCAAAAATGTGTCCTGAAGCCAGTATTGGCTCACTCAGGAGGCTTCTCACGCCCTGGAGGGCAAGGAGTCCCTGTGCATAACAAAAGTGTCTACTGCTGGCTGGCAATGGCACACCCAGGTCATTTGGGAGCCCGGACCTGAAGGGCTTCAGAGGTCTGCCCCCCCCCATCATGATGGTGAGAGGGCAGTGTGAGGATAAAGTCTCCCCCCCCTTTTGCACACTGTTTTTTTTTGGGGGGGGGAATGTGCTGTGAGGCGGCAGTGGCACTACCTTCGGGGAGGGTGGGGGGAGAGTTTTCTGTTAAGAATCTGTTTACCTGGGGGGGGAGTAGGATGGGGCATGGTGGTTGTGGTTGCAGGGGGTGGGAAAGGAGCAGAGATTTCCTCTTGTTACCCTCCATCCGGGATGGCAGGCAGCAAGCTATATCCAGCTCCGCTCCCGCCTGCCACCCCAGAGTCGCCGGAGGGTAGCAGGGGGGACTGTCCCCTCTGTGTCCCCCACCCTCCCTGCAACCGCAACTGCTGTGCCCCATCCCACCCTCCCCCCAGACAAACATCTCCTTAAAGGGAACTCTCCCCTCCCCCACCTCCCCATAGCTAGTGCCACTGCCACACAGCAGCATTTGAGTTTGGGTTTTGTAAAGGTGCACTGGAGCCACCCAGCAGGGCAGTTGCAGGTGAAATGGTGGGGCAGTGCAGAGTGGCTGCAGGAGCCCCCTCCCCACCAGACCTAGGAGGCCACGGGCCAGAGCCCCAAAGTCCGGGGGTAAGAGCACCTCTGCTGGCTGGAGGCAATCACTCTAAAAGTGTCTCGCGGTACAAAGAAAAGAGTAGAAATGTGAATGTGGACGTGAGCTTGTGAGATGGGCTAGTATTTGCTTGCCTATCTTGAACCTCTGACATTTTCCAGGTGCAAAGATATGCTCCTATAGTTTGCTAATGACTGACCTTTCCTTGTCTTCACCAGCCAATTTATTAACATGGAATTATTAGGAAATGTGCCACATATCTTTCTCTTGCTTGAGAACTGTTCAGGTTATTTCTTAAGTGGGAAGATTCCTCTCTTGATTGGATTACTTCTATTCCAGTGGGTCAACACACCTCTTTACCAAGGCATGGGCACATCTGGTTTCAGTCTGTCTGGCAGCTGGACCTAGGGGCAGCATACCAGCATAGCCGGTGCTAATGACCAGTATTAAGTCAAGTCCTCTTGACTGGGCACAGAGGATCAGGATTCCATGATCCAGTGCTGTTGGGGCATCTGATAGAGGGTTGCTTTGCAGCGTGACCCCAAAGCATAGCTTTCTGGCAACACTGAGCAGTTGTATATAATTTTTGTTGTTACTATTTCTCTCTCTCTTAATTTGTGCTATATATTAGCAGTTACACACAAGTACAAGGAGGATCTGCCCATTCTGTAGTCTGAATAACATGAACTGAGTTTTAAAAGGAGAAGAAAAACAACTGATAGGAAAGAAATAGGAGGTTCGGGTCGGGGGGGTGGACTTTGCAGGATAAATGAGTTTTGACATGGGTCTATAAAGAAAGAGTTAACCTGACAGATAGTTATCATCTTATTTTGCTTCCCCACCCCCTCCAGCAGTGTTCTATGAAATGCCAATAAGTCAATGAGCTCTGTTTTGCCATTTTCTCTTGAACACTTCAAGAGAGTCCTAGGTCTTAGCCCTGCATACTGATTCAAAGCCTCTTGGATGATGAATTACTACTAGGCTGGGCAATTTATCATCAGATCTGACTTGCTTACCACGATAATCAAGTGGCCAAGGCTTTCAACCATTTTAGCATTCAGTGGGATCATAAGACATGCATTTGCCATGCCACAGAGGATGGCTGGTTAATTTGAGGTTCATTCAGTTTAAACAAACAGTTTGCAAACTCTGTACTGTGAAGACAAAATCTTCCTGGGCTCACATTCTGTGTAAGACCAATAAATGAATGAAAATTGTGCAACTACCATAAAATCATTCTCTTGTACAACTCCCATTTGCTGAGGATTTGCAGAGGGACATTCTTTCATTGTGGACTATGTCCAAAATCTACTGTGGCAAAATATAAATCATAATTTAAAATAATACATATCTAACTTGATATGAAGAAAAAATGTGGTGTTGATTTCATAGGATGTACAGTGCCAGTTTTTAAACTATTGAATGCTGTTGAAGTTCCCATCAATATTCAAATTTCCTTTTTGAGAATTTAATGTTAGATGTTAAAAGAGATGCATGGCTATGACCAAAATGGTAGCCCCTTGTCTCTTCCCCAGCCCTTGCTTCTATGGCATAGGAAGTAAAAATGTGGGGCATTCTTAGCATTCTGAATATGTAAAAAGACAAGTTGTTCTAGTAAGAACTAATCAGCCTACTTTCCTTGCACTGTCTCTTTGGTTCAGATAGAGGTCCACAAATTAGATCTCTTGCACCTCAAATGTTCATGCATCCACCATCTTGGATCGGGGTAGATGACATCATTACAAACTACACCACTGAGGTGTCCCTCAATGGGACACCTCACTCAGTACAATTGTACCAAATTTGGTTCAGATCAGTTAGACGGTGGTCAAGTTAGTGCACTTGCGCCTCAAAAGTTCATACATCCATCATCTTGAACTGGGGTGGATGATATCATCACAAACTTCACCATTGGGGCATTCCTATGTATCCTTACAGCTGTAACAAATTTGGTTGAAATCACTTAAGTGGTTCACAAGTTAGCCCACTTGTGCCTCCAAAGTTTACACATCCACCATTTTGAATCAGTGTGGATAACATCATCACAAACTATGCCACTGAGGTGTCCCTGTGGGTCACTCACTGCAACTGTACCCAATTTGGTTCAAATGGGTTAGACAATCCACAAATCAGTGCACTTGTGCCTCAAACATTCACACGACCACCATCTTTGATTTGGATGGATAACATAATCACAAACTACGCCGTTGAGGTGTCCTTATGTGTCACTTACCACAGCTTTTCCAAATTTGGTTCAAATGGGTTGGACAGTCCTCAAGTTAGTGCAATTGTACCTAAAAAGTTTATGCATCTGCCATCTTGGATCAGAGTGGGTGACATAATCACAAACTACACCAATGGGGCATCCTTATGTGTCCATTCAGCTGTAGCAAATTTGTTTCAAATCGGTTAGACTATCCAGTTAGTGCACTTGTGCCTCAAAAGTTTATGTGTCCACCATCTTGAACTGGGGTGGATGAAATTGTCACAATCTTCGCCGTTGAGTTGTCCTTATGTGTCCCTACAGCTGTAGCAAATTTAGTTCAAATTGGTTAAGCTGTTCACAAGTTAGCCTACTTGCACCTCAAAAGTTTATGCATCCACCATCTTGGATAAGGATGGATGACATTATGACAAACTATGCCATTGAGGTGTCCCTATGTGTCACTCACTACAACTGTACAAAATTTGCTTTATATTGGTCCAGGGATTGAGAAGTTGATAGTGGGGGACACACGGATGGACACACGGGCACACACACAGAATGCTGGGTGATCTCATAAGCCTACTGGAAAGTAAGCTAAAAATGGGCTTGTCTTTAGTTATCGTTGGACTCTGAAAAACTCAGCTGACAACTCAGTTTTCCAAGTCCAGTAAGTAGAGACAAATGAAGTGGTATCAGGGAGCAGAGACTTATAGCACAATGATATCACTGTAACAATTTACAAGTTACTTACTATACATTACTGAGGAGAAGACGAAAAAAACAAACATATAGGCTGCTGTTTTAAGTGACAGCTATACATCTCTTGAAATGTTTAGTACCATCCTCAGATCCCTCAGATCCCTTATGAAGAAAGTGCAACACTTAGCACTTATTAGCAACACTTTATTTATTATTATATTGTGTCTGAACCCTGACTTTAAAAAAAACAACTAACTGAAACACATTTGGGGAGAAAAATTTAAGCAATTGCTCATAACCGTTGCAGGAATTTGAATGCACATATCAATCAACAGTAGCTTGAAAATTAAATCTTATATTTTTGTTGGGTACAGCTTTCTATAAATAATAATTTTAATGAAATCTGTATATATAGGATTTGCATGACTCTCAACATGTAGGGACTGGACATAAATCTATTTTATTTGCTTATTCTGTACATTTTTGAATCAATTTCACAGATGCCAATTTAACTGCACATGCTTGAGCAAGGGAGACCATATGGTCAAATGAATACTAAAGGGTCACATTTTATGTGACAGAAAATGTATGAGGGTCACTGTTCCTGATAAGAAGTTAATATGTTCTTTTTATTAAATATAAAAATGTAAGTTCTTGAGCTCCTACTTTCTTAGGAGAAAAAGAAGAAGAAATCCTGCATAAAGCAAGTGATCAAGTGTATATAGGTAGTATTCATTAAAAACATGTCCTTCATCCTTCTGCTCCTGGAAATGTGAAAGGTTAGCCTTTTCAGAAATACCACCTGTGAGACACTGGGATGACTAGCTCCTTCTTTCTCCTGGGAACCCAAAACGTTCATTCTTGCTGTAATGAACAAGTTGATTGATGGATGTCATCCTCCAACCTCTTGACATCCTTATCTTGCTCTGCATTTCAGTAACAGGCCTGACCTCCTCTTACCAGTTGGTTCCTGAGTGATCCATCCATCATTCCATTCTACAACCCCCTCTGCACCCTCAGCATCAGCACACATGCCCATTGGCAGCAACCAATATTTCTGTCTGTCAGTAGCTCTGTAATGAGGCCAGTTTAGCAAATTACATTATCCTGTCTCTTTGAGAAGAAGGGGAGGGATTGCACTATGCATTCAGGAGATTCTTCTGGGGCTGCTAATGACTGTGGGAGGTCATGTTTTATCCAAGAAGTGTGCTCATCTGAAATCTTATAGTATACCTAGAGAAAGTTTGCAGCAAAAACACTACTTTATGCTTAAACTGAAAGTCTTCTGACCATAGGTTAAAGGGCGGGGTGGTCATACAATCAGGGGTGTCCTTAGAGAGCCCTGGCAAGGTGTGGGGCCTGGGGCAAATCAGCGAGTGTGGCGGGCCCCTTCCAGTTAATTCTAATGGGGGTTAAAAGAGTGGGGCCCGGGGCAGTCACCCTACTTGCCATGCCCTAAGGACAGCCCAGCAGACCATCACAAATTTATAGAAATTGAAGGTCATTCTGTCCAAAGATTGTGGTCAAATACCTAAACCTATGGTTTATGTGATTACATAATAACAGGAAGCTACAAGTATTGTTATTTTTATATGAATTATAATAGGTACTCAAGGGTGCTAACAACATTCCTAACAAAACAACCAAAATACAAAATCAAATTATGTGAACATGAAAGAGGCTCAGATAAACAGAACAGCTAAGAGTACTTTAACACCATCAACCCACCAGCAACTGGGTCAGAGATGGCTTCCCCATAGGCTCGCTGGGAAAGTTCATCATTGTCCACACGTGGGCAAGACGGTTAATGACTGAGCCATGTAGGCTTCCCTAGGGATTAAGTTTCACAACTGCAATGCAGTGAGAGGGAAAGCCATATCTTGGCAAGAGGGTCATGAAGGTCATATTGGAAGTGGGGTCCTTGAAGTTTCACTTTCAGTTCCTTACTGTAGAGTACCAACCATGTAGAAATTATTAATTAACAGTTCTCCCCTGTGAGTCACAGTGCCAAGAAAATTTCACACTTTCAGTTATCCCATTCATGTGACTATCTTTTGGGGACTTATGAAAATACATGTTGTCTAATGACTATCAATGGTCCTACAATCAGCTTAAAGAGCTCTTAACATCTTTGTTCAAACCTAGTGCATATGCCATCTGTGAAATGCCTCAGCTGATTAATGTCTTGGGAACATTATCCATTTTCTCAAAATGTGATGATACAGTATTCCCACTGTATCATCACTTAATGGAGAGTAAAGCACCAGATGCCTAGTGTTGATTGCAGAATCAGGGCACACCATCCTCCCAGTGTGGTAGAAACAGATTCTTGATTTAATCATTTATTTCATGCTTGATTCAAACAGATTTGACTCAAACCATCCTCTGCTACCTGGGAGGAGAGCTGGTTTTGTGATAGGAAGCATGACTTGTCTCCTTTGCTAGGCAGGGTCCATCCTGGTTTCATATGAATGGAAGATTACATGTGTGAGTATTGTAAGATATTCTCCTTAGGGGTTGCAGCCGCTCTGGGAAGTGCATCTGCCTGTTCACATGCAGAAGGTTCCAGGTTCCCTCCCTGGCTTCTCCAAGATAGGGCTGAGAGAGATTCCTGCCTGCAACCTTGAGAAGCTGCTGCCGGTCTGTGTAGACAATACTGAGCTAGATAGACCAATGGTCTGACCAGATATGCTGTGACCCCTGGACCCTCGAAGGCCTGGTGTGTGTGTCTCAAAATGTCCGGGGGGGGGAGCCTCCGGCAACCACCCCATGCCTGCCACACCACGCTGAACCTCTGTTTCTTATTTCAGTTGCACGGCTGAGGGGTGGCAGCCAAGGGGTGGCTACTGGGGGTGGGTGAGCCCAGCAGTCCTTCTCCCTCCACCCGGCAGTGGCGGCAGGAGCAGTGCTGAGCCTCTCTGTTCAGCGCAACACCTCTTTCTAACTGGAGGGGGCGCCTGCAAAGTTGCAAGAGATCGTCGCAAGCCCATGACATCGCGGTCTTGTGATGATCTTTCTCTACTGCGCAGGCACACCCTGCAGTTAGAAAGAGATGCTGGGCCAAATGGACAGGCCCAGCATTGCTTCGGCTGCCACTGCCACGGCGGAGGGCGGGGGGAGGACTACCGGGCTCATCTCCCAGCAGCCACCCCTCAGCTGTGCTGTGGCTGACATTAAAAAATGGCCAAAATTGCCTAGGTGCGTCCCTGGTTCTGACTCGGTATATGGGAGCTTCCTATGTCCCTAGACTAGTACAACAAAGTGTTACTGCGAATTCATTGGTCTCCTTCCATGCTGGCCAAGCTAAATTATTCTAATTGCTCTGCTTGATGGCAATATGGGAAACTATAGCTATGTTTAAACACATGAATAGGAGCTGTAAGGTCATGTATGGGTCAAGGCTGGAGTGGGCCCAGAGACAAAATTTTAAAATGGGCCCCTCGCTGATACAGACACACACACACTTCACAATATATAGTCATGTGACTGGCCTCTGGGGGGCCCCTCGAGGCGTGGGGGCCCCCAGGCAGCCGCCTCCCCTTGCCTAATAGTAGTTACGCCCCAGTATGGGTTCTGGAAAGATGTCAACGAAAAAATTAACCTCACAATCGGCACTGGCCAACAGTCTAACCAATGTTGTCCGTGTGCAGCCAAAAGAAGCACACATGCTGTGGATGTGCTCCTGCTTCTAAAGCACAACCACAGGAACATAGGGAGCTGCCTTATACTGAGTCAGAACATTGGGCCATCTAACTTAGTATTGATTACACTGACTGTCAGCGGCTTCTCCAAAGTTTCAGGCAGGAGCCTTTCCAAGCCCTACCTGGGGGATTGAACCTGGGGCCTTCTTCATGAAAGCAGATGCTCTACCACTCTGCTACGGGCCCATCCACTAAGAGGAATATCATACAATAGACAGCACTCACATGTAGTCACCCATGCAAATGCAGACTACAGGGAACCCTGCTGAACAATGGGGACATTTGATGTTAACTCATTGCCACAAGACCAGATTTCCTTGCTGATGAGCTCTCCTCCATTAACTCTTGTGGGACTTGTGGAGTTACTTCCAGGGGTAGGGAAATTGTAGCAAAAATTGTTTTCACGCACACACACACACACACAGTCTGACTCTGGATTGCTAAACACTGCAGAGGCGCTTTGACACTGCACCTCCGTGCCATTAGTGGGGGTATCCAGCATTCTTGCTGTCCCACAACACCAGCATGGAAGGTTTAGCACTGGTATGATGTTGTGCTTTCAGTGACCTTGATAGAACACTTTGGTGTAAATGGGGGGTGGGGAGGATTTTGCTGCTTCATCTGTTCAGATGCAGGGTTACACTGAAATTCTGTTACAGCTAATCTCTGCTGGCTGCTACCCAGAGAAATGTTTATGTTGCTAATAGGGCTTCCTCCCTTGGCACTGTAAAGCTCTCTCTTATTACAAATCCACAATCTCTTTGAATTTTGCATTGTCACCATTTTAAGCTACCTCTTTAAAAACAGCGATACTTGCCAGGTAAGGGGTAGCATTTCCTAATGAGACCTGGAGCAAGCATGCAGGAGACCATTTCCAGCTTATCAGGTTTTTAAAAACTGAGACACAACATAGCCACCACAAAAAAGAAAACAAGGCAAAATATAATGTATCAGTTAATATATACTGATTGTATTGTTATAATGTAAATCATATACAGATGCAAATGCATAAGGGCCAAAAAGCAGGAAGGGCTGAGCATGAAAAAAAGGACATCTGGTACTGGGTGCCCCACCAGACATGACTAATACCATTGGTATTGTGCAGGCTAATATAACACTGAAATGCAAAGATTAGGACTCCAGACAACATTATAATATCATGAGATATACTGTTAACCATGTAAAATCTTCTATAATCTGTAGAATGGGTTGGTTTTGGATTAGTGGTGACCTCAATTTTTGCATGACATAATGAGAAACAAGCCTTGAAACTTCACCCATAACTTTCTAAATTGCCTCACTAAATGCCATCAATTTGTGAAGCTTGCAACTGCTATTTTATTATCCACATATAGATCTTTATGATAGCTGCTGTCTCAACCCATTTGTATACCACTGGCTATACAAATGGGCTGCTCCAACTACTCCAGCGCCTCTTGGCTTAAACTGCAGGGCCGGCTTTCAAGCTGGGTAAGCCAGGCAGTCTCTCAGGGTGCATACCTGATGGGCACACCGAGCTGAGTTTGGCTGCATGCTGTTATGCGTGAACCAGCATGGTGGGAGCACTGAAGGCACTCTTCGTTGTGGGCACTATTTGCCCTAGGCCGGCCCGGTAGCAGTGCAATGTCATCTTATTCCTTTGTGTTCTGCTCCCAATCCGAATCAGGCCCCCATGCAGCTGCTATTTTTACTTTAAGGCAAACAAAGGTAGACAGTGATACATTTAACAACACCTCAGGTTTCACAGTGAGCCTGAGAACATAGCAGAGCATCAGCATCTTTGGGAGAGATGTGGCAGGCTCCTATGTCCTGACTCTGTTTTTGCTGCTCTAAGAATACATGGCTCTGTGCCTCAGTTATACAAAAGCAGACATTCTAACTATAAGTGTGGAGGCGAGTTCTTTGTTTTTGATGTGGAACAGTCACAAGCAAAGGTGTTATTTTGTACCCTTTCTGTAAGCAAAGCCAACAAAGGTCTTGTGAAGGTCTTTGGAAATGTGGATCAGTGTCTATCAAAATGCTCTTTTGAAGAAATTGGCATGTTCCTCGTTCATTGGTTTATATTTGTGCTGAGCATTTACACCTCTTTGTTTTCAGAGAAAAAGATATTGTTCCAACATTTTACAGATGTAAGTAGGGATACTCTTGTGCACTTGTAATATGGCTGTGTTGCAATACAACAATACAATACAACAAATATTTATACAGGAGGACCTTGATATTCACAGGGGTTCCATTCCCAGCTGCAGCCACAGATATGGAAATTATGAATATCAAGGCATTAAAGTCAATGGGATTATGGGATTAAGTTTCTGGCCGCAGATCGGCCAGAAATTGCTCAAAAATGGCTGAAAGTCAGCCAGATTTGAGGGGGGGGCGTGGTGGTTGCTCTTTACCATGCTTTGCTGCTGCCCCCCGAGTTGCATAGTGGCCTGGAATGCCCCCCAATTAACCAAAAGTCACCAGGTGTTTTTTAAGAAAACTTTCCCTAAACTGAGCCATTTTAAAACAAAATGGCAGCCAAAAATGATCTCCACGGTCATTTCCGGCCACCCTGACCAACAGATATGCGAGGTCAACGTGGGATTTGTTACCCCACGTATGCCAAGGTTGGGTGTCTTTCCCAGCCACAGATATACGAATCCGCAGATAATAAATCAGTGGATAACAGGATTTCCCTGTATACTGCTTTTCAACAAAAGTTTCCAAAGTGGTTTACATAGATAGATAGATAGATAGATAGATAGATAGATAGATAGATAGATAGATTTGTTCACACTGCATGAGCCTCCCATTTCCATTTGTTTATTTATTTTGGCTAACTGCTGTGTGCTGTATCCTTTTACTGTGTGATAGTGTGTCCTGCTCTGATTTCTGAAGACGTATTACTGAGCCAAAATGGTTTGGATCATAAAAGCAACCCTGTTGGTAATATTTTGGCAAAAATGTATCTGTGAACAAAGGTGAATAATAATCTTGGCATCATATAACAACACTGTCTACTAGATCCTTGATTGGTTGGATCCTGCATTCAGGCAGAAGAAGGGGGAGGAAGCCCTGTGTGTTATAGCTGCTTCCCTTGTAAACACAATAAATAAACTAAGATTTATTCAGAAACTTAACTAAGGTTTATTCAGAAACAACTCAATTTTTCTCTTTCCCTGTCCCTCCCTTTTCTTTCTGACTCCACCTCCCACACTCTCTACAGGATTCCCACAGGGACAAACTTTTAATTAACAAAACATAAAAGATTGTTAGATAGAATACAACACCCTGGTTTAAAATAATGGCACTAAAGCAGCTGCTGATTAGGCAGGCATCAATCAGCAGTGGAAAAGGTGAGCAAGAACATTGTGGGAAACATTTCTGTAATCAGTTCCCAAACAGAAAAGAAAGTGCAAGGACTAGTGAACAATAAATCCTTTTCTATGTCTCATGTTGTAGGTTTTGATCCCTCCTTTTGTCTGTGGAATATTTGAGTTCATCCCCAAGTTCTAATTTTGCACTGAAAATAGTTTCATGTGACCATTCATTGCAGTCCTAAAAGTTGTCATGACATCTTACTGTTTTACTGTCCATAGAATACGTAATAGAAAATCACAACAGATTTGATTACACTTATTGTGGAATAGCCATGTTTATTATGGAACAGCAACATTCAACAACACTTACTAGTGGGTGGGGGATGAAGGTGAAGCACCACAACAGCATGTTTTAGCCATGTGTTCACATGTACATACATTAGGGGTGTGCATGGAGCTGATTTCAGCAGTTTGGTTTGCGTTTGAGCTGAATTCAGACCGGACCGCAGAACCATGAGTCTGTTCTACTCAAACCAGTCCTCGTTTCAGTACAAGTGTCAAACCAGGCTAAACTGGTTCAGAATCCGTTCAGAACTGATTCAGCAGTTCGTGGGGGCTTTCTTGTAAAGAGGAATCTAGTGAGGATTCCCCTTTATAAGCAAAGGAGGGAACCCGGCCTACCTTTAAAAAACCCCTAATTTAATTTAGTTTAATTTAAACCCTAATTTAATTTAAATCCTAATTGAAAAACCCCTATAGGATCATTGAGAGGGCACATGTACTGGAGCTGATGGCAGCGGCAGAGGCATGGCTTCTCTAAATTCTCTGGTCCGGGCCTGGTGCAACCTGGTGGGGTCTGGTTCGGTCTGATTTCATACCAGTTGAATTGGGCCAGTTCTGTTTGAACCAGGTTGAAACAGAACTGGTTATGCACACCCCTAACATACATATTTTATTATGTATATGTTTGCATATTTATTTGAAAATATTTATATAGATTTACCAACTGAAGCTCTCAAGGAAGTTTACTTAAGTGGATTTAAAATATGTTAAAACAGATCTTAGAGTTACTCAATTCCTCTATTAGGCTGTGCCAATGATGTCTTCTTCACTTCCTGATTGTCAGTAGTAGATGACACCAGACTAGACCATGAGAGGAGAGGGACAGGGATGTTGGCAAGCTTTCCTCCACTCTACAGATGTGGCATATGCCCTTTGTTGCTGCTGCTAAAACTCTGGGCCATGACGGATCTTACAGGAAACAGCCCTGGCCTAGATATGGCATATGAAGCATCAGATACCAAGAGTCCCTCAGCAGGTGTCCCCCTACTCAGACACTTAACTTGGAAGTGAGCTAAAGTATGGCAACTCTAGCAACTAAGGTTAAGAAGATATTTAGAAGTTATCTACCAAGGCTGCACAAAACAGGGACAAGACTGAAATGATGACTTGCCAGGGAGATGTAAAAGGAAATAGGTGCTGTCCCTTGAAAATAGGAACCATTGGAGCAAATTAACAAGGGGACACTTTTCTTGTTCCCCATTTCTTGCCAGCACTAGTTGGCTGGTGACTGGTGTGGGCTTGTTCTTTGTAACACCGGTTGATTGTATAATAAGGAACATGTGAGGCAATTTTAGTTTATTAGTTCTCCAATTGCCAACCTCGCTTTCTTGCAGCTAATAAAATTTTAAAAAAAATTCCTCATATGCCCTTTACTGTAGAATAAAATTTAAAAATACCCTTGGTATGTCAAAATGTAAATTCACACTCTTTGCTGGCCAAAATGGCACACACTGAGATGTCTTCCTGCTTCTGATTTTAATAGAAAGAACAACAAACACATTTGTTTCATAGTAATTTGAGTGCCTTCCAGGCCAAGACTGGCCTTTGCTGCAGTGACTAATCCTTAAGTATCTGTAGTGTTTATTTAAGGGAGGCGGTTAAGTTGCAAGACTTGAGTTGTCCAGTACAAAGGCCATATTCGGTTATCCTTGAAAAGACATTAAGGAGGAACCGGTGCTGCTAAAGCAGCTAAAATGTCAAAGCCAAGTGGCCTCCTAGTGATGAAGATCAACAACCAGTCCTGATCTTCTGGTTGCTGATCTTCATTGCTGTGTAGGCACTGTGTAGTGTGCACACTGAACTATTCACATTCAAAAGAGAGGGATTCCCTTGAGTGCAAAAGAACACAGGGATATAGAGCTGTTTCATCTGCTGAAATGGATGAGAATGCCTTCATGGTTGGAACTTGTGCCTTCACAACCCCAGAGAAAAGAATGGTCGCTTAGGATCACACTAGATGGTCAATGTGACACCATCTAGTCTGGGACTTACTTTCACTTTCAATAGTCATGAGGAATCCCGATTGGAACTGTGAATATAAAGTTCTTTAACTTTTTTATTCTGTGACATTTTCCACTGAAAATCCCTCCCTGAAGTTGCTACAGGCCCCCTAGGTGGCCTTCCTTCCTGCAGTGTCACCTTTAGAGAGGATTTTCAGCATGAAAATGGTGTGAAATTAAATGATTAACTGCCTCTAGCTCTGCACCATGGTTTCTGTCTGGATCAGGCACCTGCTGCTTTCTGAAACTAAAGTAAACTTCAGACTAAGCAATTATGTGTTTTCACATCTACTTTGGCCCGTTACCTTGCTGAGGAACCAAAAGAAGACTGGACCCCCACCAGTACCACCTTTGGCAGATCTATGGCCTATCACGATCCTCACACTATCTCGGATTTGACCAGCCACCCGACTCAGGGAACTAAAGAAGACATAGACCACACCATCAGCAACCCGGAGTTTTAGCAGGGCCATCTTGAGCGTTCTGCTTTCCTGCCGAATACATTTTTGTGAGAGTTTTTCTTAAGTTGTGATTAACCTCTGCAAAATGAGCCAAAATGCACCTTTTAAGTAGTGTTTCTCTCTTAGATTTCGCACGGGGAGAGTCACTATCCCCATTTGGAGGATAATGCCACAAGGAGGCAACCACAAGGAGGCAATCTGACTTGAGTTTCCAAACTGAGTTCACTCGAGGCTGACAAGAGAAAAATGGACAGTTTGGGGTTTTAGGAGAAATGAGAAAGGAAAGGAGAGTGTTGAGAACGGAGCCGGCACAACACAGTAAGCACAGACCGCCCAACACGGGGGTGTTGAGGTTGGGGGGTGCCTGCAGCATGGGCAGCCATGGCGGGCAGGGGCCTCCAAGACCTGCGGGGGGGGGCCTCCAAGTGTCCCCTACCAGTTCCCACTGCGGCAGCAACCAACCCTCGATCTCTCTTGGCGCAGGTGGGGGGGCATGCAGCCCCAGCCATGGCAGGCAGCTGCCTGCCTGCCTCCAAGTCCCAGGCAGTCTGGTTGCTCCTGGCCAGGGTCTGCTATGCACTGGGCACAGAATTGCTCCAGTTTCTCATGTGATGAGAGGAGCAACTATGCAGCCAGCCCTGCTGAAAAACACACACAAGGCAGGCAGTGGGGTGAGTGAGTGAGAGGGTGTGGTTGGCTGCCTGGCTCCAGCTGGAGTGCTGCATGCATGAACTGCTCACTACTACGGAGGAGGAATGGGGAAGGAAGGCAGGAAGGCAAAAGAAACAACATAAACTTAAAGTAAGCAAGAGTGCTGAGAAATCAAATGAAAAATGACACGGGAGGGAGAAATGGGGAGAATGAAAGGGGTGGGGGCAGGCTGATGGCTGGCGGACTCTCACCAAAAAAGGGATGAAGATAAAATAAAATAAAATTGGATTTTTTAAAAGCAAGCATGCAGGAGAGAATAAGTGTGATGTGTGTGAACTGAGAAATTAAATGTGTGTGGCAGGGGGACCAACAGAGACGACAAATAAAGAGGTGGGGTGGGGTATGTTGTGTGCTACTGACTGACTCCCACCAAAAAGGGGGTGAAGATAACAAACTGCAATTTGTAAAAGCAAGCATGCATCCAGAAGAGAGAACAAGTGCAATGTATGTGAACTGAGAAAACCAGTGGAAAAAAGAGGGGGAGATCATGAGAAAGGGGATGGGGTGGGAGCTGGGGGAAGAAAGGTATGAAATGGTGAATAGAGGAGAGGAAGGAGGGAAAGTAGGATGAAGAAGGAACTAGCAAATAAAGAGGGATCTAGCCAGGCACAACAAGAAAGGCGGGAGAGCGGGGGAGAACATGACAGAGGCAGGTAGCAGTTCAGTGGAGTGGTGATGTTAAACATTAGGATTTTGCAGGCTGAGTAATGCATTCAATAAGGGGCTAAAGCTGCTTGATAAATGTTTTTTCTTTTTAAGACTTGCGTCAAAATAAGACTGTGCAAATCAGTTGTTGGGGATTTTTTAAAAAAAGCTGCCTTTCTCTCCTGCAGTATTCCATCGAGGTTTTTTTCATCTGTGTGTGGAGAAGTTTAGTTTAGTTTAGTTTAGTTTAGTTTAGTTTAGTTTAGTTTAGTTTAGTACTATCAATGATCAGCAAAGTGTGGAGAAGAGTTTTGTTCTGGCCGGCAGTATCAAGGCAGTGTGTACACACACACATTGAGAGTGGGGCCTTCCTGATTCAACCTGGAAGGAATCTAAAATTAGATGAGCAGACCTCAAAAAACGTGTGTGCATAGTTTAGGTATAGCCTGTCATTGATGAGGGAGTGGGGCACCAATTTCAAGGTTGCAGGGGCACACATGAACCCCTAGCACTGGCACTGGTTGAGAACAGGGGTTACATACTACCTCTCTCCTTCCCAGAGGAATGCTGGGAACCCTTGCAGCTCAGTTGTGGCCAAGAGGCTTCTCTCCTCTGAGGCAGGCAGGAAGGCAGGCCAGCCAGGCAAAAGCCCAAAATGAACCAAAATCTTGCAGCCAGGAGTACTGCACAGCCTAGGTTAGGAGGAATGCCAGTCTGGAGACGAAAGGTAAAGCAGGAGTCGAGGCAGGGCAGAATGGAGGTGCCTGTGCCAAGACGGTTGACCTGTTAATTGGTAATCAAATGGATGGCTATGAAGGATGACCCTTCAGAGTTACCATCTTTACTTTTAATACGGGCCAAGGAAATAGTCTGACAATGGTGAACTTTAGTGATGTGGCAGGAGACACATAACCTTCATGTATTTCCCTGACATTAGGGCAACCTTGGCAAATTCAAACAAGCCAAATAACCCGGACTCATTCCTCATGATCAAACCTATTGGGAAATCTCCTTTTTATAGTCATAGGAACATAGGAAGCTGTCTTATAATGAGTCAGACCATTGGTTCCTCTAGCTTAGCATATCAATGCTCTCTAGTAGCAAAGGATGTGTGAATGGGTTCAACTTCAAACCCTTTCAACATTGAACATGGCCGGTTCGATGGTTCAATATCGAACCACCCCTGAACTAACAGGCCACTATTTGGCCTGATCTCGGACTGAACAACCACCAGTTCGACTTTGGGGGTTTGTTTACATTTTTAAAAAAACTTTTAAAAGTAATAACTCACTGTCGCTGCTCTGGCCACGCAGAGGCCCATTGGGCATGCGTGGTGGTCTCCAATATGGCCACCGCCATAGAGGAGAGGTCCAGAACAGGCCAAAAACCACGCCAACTGGGCAATTTTTTACTCAGTGGAGGCTGGTGGGGGAGGGGGGTCCGCCAAGAAACTCCCCATGGCCGCAGACAAGCCCTGCAGACAAGAGTGGCGGCAGTGAATTTTATTACTTTAAAAATTAATTAATTAATTAATTAATTAATTAATTAACAACCCCCCTGAACCAAACTGGGGTTTGTTTGTGGTTGTTCAGGAGTGCACAAAACTGAACATGCCCAGTCTGGTTTGAACACGAACCAAACTGGGGAAACTGGTTTTGTGCACACCCCTATTAGCAGCAACTCTTCAAAGAGTCTTTTGCAGCCCTATCTGGAACTGACAGGGAGTGAACCTGGGGGTTTCTGCATGCAAGCCCAATGCTCTACCACTGTACTACAGCACCATCTCCTAAGAGGAATATCTTACAGCAGGCAGTGTTCACATGTAGTCACCCATCCAAATGCAAACCAGGGCATACTCTGCCTAGCAAAGGGGACAATTCATGCTTGCTACTACAACACCAGCTCTTCTCCCTTCTCTTTTCCCTAGGTTTTAATACAAAAGTCATCTCTATGCCCTGTTTTCCAAAGGGATACAAATATCCTTTCCCAGCATTCATTGCTGATGTGTGCTTTTGTTCATGGCATTTTCAGTATTGTTAATTGCACAACACTCTATGTGATCTGCCTGTTGAATAACAATAAACTGCTTGATTTCTTCAGACTGGATTTCCTGGCACCAAATGCTCCATGTGGGACTGCCAGTGTTGAATCCAGTCTTTAGAAGTCTAAGATCATGAAAGTTGCACTTTAGTGCAGTCCTATAATTACTACATTTTCCATTCCGCATGAAATTATCAGCCCCACAGGTGCCCGTCACAGAGGCTCCTCCACTTTGCCCATCAGGAAACATATAATGTTTGTCCTCTCTGTTTTGGCTTTGTGGCAGTCGTCAAATATGAAAATGCAGCCTATTTGGTGACAATGGTGAAACCGAAAAGGAAATGAAACTCCATAGACAATAACAGTGAATTTTTTTTACTGTTGGTATGAGCACAAATTCTTAATCTAAATTTCCCAATGTCAGGCACAGAAATACTGTTGTGTTGATGGGGCCACAAATAACGAGGACAGGATATTATATCAATCCAAAGATTTCTCAGTAGTAACATCTTATCCGATGTTGCAGTCAAATACATTGACCAATCTGATACAAATGCAGAGGACTAGTGGATCCTGCTTGCCTGCATAGACATATAACGCCTAGCTCTAGCTCATCAATCCTCCTCAGCATTTTCTGAGAGGTATACATTAATTTGCATGCTTTATTCCAATTTGCCATATTCCAATTCCCCACACTTTGGGAAACAGTAGCTGACATGCATACTAAATGGCCTATTTTTGTCAGACGCAGCAGGCTGCAGAGGAAAGGAGACATTCGTAAAAATCATCTTCCCTGTTGTGTATGCAAAATGGTTTTGGGTGCGTACAACATTAGCTGACAACATCCAGACTAACGCTGACAGTTAGTCAGTGCTGATAGTTAGTAAATGATGGTTGCCCTGGTGTGATATAGAACAAGAAGGGGAAAGAGCTCTAGGGAAAAGCATTATACAGCATAAAGAAAGGTCTGAGAAGCAACAGGACAGAGCCATAGAGAATGGCAGGGAAATGTTCAATTATATCGTTGCATGCACTTAGCGGAGGTGGAACACCCCAACCCATTTTTAATAACTGTAGGTACTCTGATTAATCTTTCCCACCTGCAAGTTCTGCTACATTCATTTTAACACGGGAAGGGAATGTCCATGCTGCCAAAATGTATATACTGCCATGACCTGTAGGGAGCCTACCTTGAAGAGGATGACAGTCGTTACATCTCCAAATGAAAGGACCTAAGATGAGGAGGAGGAGGAGGAGGAGGAGGAGGAGGAGGAGGAGGAGGAACAACAACAACAACAACAATAATAATAATATACAGCTTTTCAACAAAATATCTCCAAGCAGTTTACAGAGCAAAAGGAATAAAAATAAGACAATGATTCTCTGTCCGAAAGGGACTCATAATTTAAAAATAAACTCATGGTGGACACACGCAGAAGCCACTGGAAGGACACTGGGCTGGCTGTGACTAGGGACATGCTATAGAGGCACCACTTTAAAAGATGCCTCTTAGAAGCCCGTTAGCAGGAATCCGCAGAAGACGGCTGACACAGAGGCTGTTCTCATAAGCAGCTAAGCCCAGGCTTGGCTGCCTGTGGGAACCACTGGGAGCCGCTCGGTTCCCGGCGGTGCCTTGGCGGCAAACCTGGCTAAGAAGCCAGGGTCTTAAAAGAGGCTCTTAATCCCATTCAATTGACCATGTGTCTGCGCCGGCTGCTTTCAGCCAGCGCTGAAGCACTGACGGGTGCCCGCCCATTGTGGGGGGATCCCCACAATGCACCACACACTCTCACGGTGCATTGTGGGATTCCCAGGGGCCAGGACTATGCATCCTGAGCCCTGCACCTCCAAGCTGCCCATGGCAGTTGCAGACCATCTGGGTGCCCAAATCGTGCACACAGCAACTTCACGTTGCTCGTTTGCAGGGAAGACTAGCTTCTGCTGCCTTCCCTACGGCCTGCCCTCAAGCGCTCTCCCTCAGTCGTGAGAAAGGGCTCATTGTCTTGGACAACAGAGAAGCATCAAACCTGCAGACAATCCAAAACCATTGACTTAAAAGTTTTCCAATGCTATCACCACAGCATTGAGAGTCTGCATATGAAACCTAATAGAACATCAGGTATTCGGTTAGTTATCGGATAGCAGATATTACTGCCTAGACTCTTGCGTGGATGGAATCACTGAAGACAAACAGCCTCAGAAACGTACATTGCTCAGCATGTCCAACAAATACATTCCTTCCATGTTGACACATGCTTCCCATCACTAGAATGATAAAATGGGAATGATTGTGCATTGAAATTAGATTCCTACTGTGCATGCATCCTACGTCCAAAACCATTGAATTCAACAGAAATCTTTCCAGTGACTTGAGTACGGTTGTAACATAAGCTTCACATTAGAGATTCTGTCAAAGCAAAGAACAAAAGTTAAGCACAGCCATATAATATATTCACTATTATATATCTATATAGCCCTAATGTCTAATCATTTCCCCCTAAAGAGAAAATATCTAGAAATAAATGCATAAATGTCTAGATATCAATTAATGATTATTTTGGGGTGTAATCAACTTGAGTGTCTCAGCGATGCTGTTATTCTTTTCAAGCCCGATCTTCCTTTATTTTCCTTCCTTCTCTGAAAAAGCTACATTATTGTCTACTGGGCTCTTTCACTCGCCAGCAGATCATGTTGGGCAACAGCATATCAATCAGCCTGAAGTGCCAAAAAATCTCATTCCTTTCAACAGCTCTGTGTTGAGATATTTATGTGGTTGGTTCTAAAAGGGTTCTCTGAAGAAACAGCTAACTTGACAGGAATGTAAATAAATAATTTGGAAGAATAAAAGGTGAATACATTCTATCTGTAGTTGAACTGGGTATCATCCAGTACTGCCATTGCCAATATGATCTTCATTAGACTACATCACTCGGGTTTCATTTGTCCGTGGAGGCATTTGAGGACTTGTCAGCTAGATGCACACGAGACTGTTTAGCAAAGGAGAATTGTTACTCCAGCAAGGTTGCTGCATGTACAATTCTGACAGATGAAATAAAATTAAAAAAAATCGGAGCCATTATGGTTACATTTAAATTCAGGATGTGTCTCAGGGTTGTTTTATTTGTCTTGCATGGCAGCTATATTATATTTGAAGAAAGAAGCAAGTATTTTCCACTTTGGACTCCAGAATCACATTGATTTAACTTGGCACCTTTCTCTACCTTTTCCAGTTCTATGATTTCCTTTTTGAGATGGGGCAACCAGAACTGTATGAAGTTTTCCAAACCATACTTTTATGTATTGGCATTATGATACTTGCCATTTGATTTCTTAATATTTTTTTAAATAGCACGGAATTTGCCTTTTTCACTGCTGCTGCATAATATTTTGAGTGAGTTACCGGCACAATCCCAAATTTCTGTCTTGGGAGTCTCAGCCAGGACTCATCACCATACATGTGATGTTATAATAATTATTACTATTATGATTATTATTATTTTGCCACAACATAAATCACTTTTAAAGTACTTTTGGAGCTCTTCAGGCTGCTTAGGAATTCACCATTCGGAATATTTTAGTGTCATGTATGAACTTTGTTACTTCATGGACATGGTTCACTCATTATTCTGGACTATTTAAAATGTGGTGTCACAAGGATCCTTAAAGGACCCCAATAATTATTTCCTTCTGCTATGAAAACAGAAAACTTATTCCTATTTTCTGCTCATCTCTCCTGTTTATTATTTGTTTCATATATGCTCATAAAAATTCCAAGCCACTTTATTGATTTGTTTGTTTGTTTAAACATATTTCTATACTTCACAAAACTCATGCCTCTGGGCAGTTCACAACAAGCAAACAAACAAAAAGTTAAAACATTAGTTAGTATAAATGACAACAGAAAACTTAAAACAGTAGTTAAAACAAAATAAATGATGTTTAAATAAATGATGTTTAAATAAATAAATAAATGTTTTAAAACAACATTTTAAAACAATGTTATAACTGTTAAAACAATATTTAATTTAAAGCCTGGGTGAATAGGTGTATTCTTAAAGACCTTTTAAAAGTTGTCAGAGATGGGGAGGCTCTTATTTCAGCAGGGAGCACGTTCCAAAGCTTTGGGGCAGCAAGGAGAAGGCCCATCCCCGAGTAGCCACCAGACGAGCTGGTGGCAACTGCAGACGAACCCTCCTGATGACCTCAGTGGGTGGTGGGGTTCATAATGAAGAAGGTGCTCTCTTAAATACCCAGGGTCCAAGCTATTTAGGGCTTTATAGGTTAGAACCAGCACCTTATATTTTGCCCAGAAACCTATCTGCAGCCAGTGTAGATCTTTCAAGGTGGGAGTAATATGGTCTCTCCGAGATAACCCAGAGACCAACCTGGCTGCCGCATTCTGAACCAGCTGTAGTTTCCGGACTACACACAAGGGCAGCTCCACACAGAGCGCATTGCAGTAATTCAGTCTGGAGGTTACCAGCATATGCACCTCTGTTCTGAGGTTGTTTATCTCAAGAAACAGACACAGCTGGCATATCAGCCAAAGCTGATAGAAGGCACCCCTGGCCACTGCCTCAACCTGGGACACCAGGAAGAGGCTTGGATCCAGAAGCACCTCCAGACAGCATACCTGTTTCTTCCAGGGAATTGTGACCCCATCCAGAACAGGCAGATCAAACTCATATACCCACATGGATCTGGTTTTTTGCCGACCAGGAAATAAATTATCTGGAGGTGGGGAAGTTTGAGATAACTCCCTTTTCATGGACAGATCATCATCTGTGGGGTTTAGTTTGACTGCTCCATCTGCCCTCTGCAGGGGTGGTGGACCAATTAGAATGATCCATCCCCGGAGGCTTATGGATACACTTGGTTTCCAGACAGTCCTCGGGGAGTTTCCAGTGTCCAGAGCTGGAGACCCTGTCAAGGCCCTAGTGAATCTCTGGAACGGAGAGACAGCCTGGGCTGTTGACACGGTTGCCCCTAAATGCCCTCTCTGGCTTGGTGGGGCCTGTTCTGCTCCTTGGTCTTCCTCGGAGCTTAGGACAATGAAACAACTCGGGCGACAGCTGGAACGATGGTGGAGGAAGAGTTGTGATGAATCTGACTGAACACAGGTTTGAGTCCATTTTAGGGAATACTCAGTGGTGGTGAGGGTGGCGAAGAAATGCTTTTTCTCCACCTCCATTGCATCTGCTCAGTACAGACCAGCAGAGCTGTTTCATGTAGCAAAGACATTGCTCCACACATCCACCCAGGTAATGAGGGAGAAATCATCTACAACCCATTGTGATCAGTTTGTGTGTCACTTTGCAGATAAAGTCACTCACATCCATGCTGATTTGGACTCCAGAGTTTTGGCAGTTCCGGCAGACGTGCCTCTGGTACCATCTGGTCCTACTGTGTTGGATTCTTTTCAGTTGGTTTAGCCTGAGTATGTAGACAAGATCCTGGGCAGTGTGCAGGCAACATCGTGTGCTCTTGAACCTTGCCCTTCATAGCTAATAAAAGCTGCCAGGAAGGGGGCAGGTAGGTGGTTGGAGGTGATCATTAATGCTCCATTAAGGGAGGGCAGGATGCCATTGTGCCTCAAGGAGGCAGTGGTAAGACCACTATTAAAAAAGCCCTCCCTTGATCCCTCCAACCCGGACAACTATAGACCTGTCTCTAACCTTCCCTTTTTGGACAAGGTGATAGAGCGTGTGGTGGCGTCCCAGCTGCAAAAGGGTCTTGGATGATACGGATTATCTGGACCCTTTTCAATCTGGCTTCTGCCCCAGATATGGGACTGAAACTGCCTTGGTCACTCAAGTGGATGACCTACACCAGGAACTAGACAGGAGGAGTGCATCCCTGTTGGTTCTGCTGGACCTCTCAGTGGCATTCGATACCATCAACCATGGTATCCTGCTGGACCGCATCTTGAGTATGGGAATTGGAAGTACTCTATTGGAGTGGCTCTGGTCCTTTCTTGGGAGGAAGGTCCAGAAGGTGGTGCTGAGGACTATTGTTCGGCTCCATGGCCATTGGCCTGTGGGGTCCCACAGGGTTCGGTTTTGTCCTCCACACTGTTTAACATCTACATGAAACTGCTGCGAGAGGTCATTTGGGGACTTGGACTGAGTTGTCAGCAATATGCAGATGACACTCAGCTCTATCTCTCCTTGTCACCTGATCCTAGGGAGGCAGTGGATGTCCTGAATCGGTGGTTGGAGGCCATGATGGGTTGGATTTGGGCTAATAAACTGAGACTGAATCTGGACAAGATGGAAGTAATGTTGGTCAGTAGGAGAGCCAATTGGGATGAGGAGATTTTACCAGTTCTGGATGGGGTTGCACTCCCCTTGAAGGAGCAAGTACACAACTTGGGGATATTAATGGACCTGGCTCATGCTGTCAGGTGGAGGCGGTGGCCACGGGTGCCTTTGCACGGCTTCGGCTAGTGCGCCAGCTGCATCCCTTTTTTGAGAAAGCAGATCTGGCCACAGTTACCCATGCCTTAATCATGTCACGGCTGGATTACTGTAACACACTCTACATGGGGCTGCACTTGAAGAATATCTGGAAACTAAAGCTAGTGCAAAATGCAGCAGATAGGGTTTTATCTAGAGCTGCCCATTGGGATCACATCACACCCATTTTGAAAGAGCTGCACTAGTTACCAGTTTGTTTCTGGGTCCAATTCAGGGTGCTGGTTTTGACCTTTAAAGCCCTTAATGGTTTAGGCCCGGGATACCTGAGGGATACCTTAATGGTTTAGGCCCGGGATACCGCCTGTTCCCAAAGGTTGCTGCCCACTTGATGAGGTCATCTGAGGGGGCTCTGCTCAAGGTGCCAACAATGAGTGAGGCTCGGTTGTCATGCATGCGGGACAGGGCCTTCTCAGTTGATGCCCACGGACTCTGGAATGTTCTCCCAGTTGCTATTCGCTCCTCGGTCTCCATCACAGTTTTTAGAAAGCGTGTTAAATCTTGGCTTTTTAACCAGGAGATTTTGAAGAACAACAGTCTCCGAGGGACACCATCTGGAACCTGCCCGAGAGGTAGGAGAGGAACCACCGCAAAGCAGTGCCTCCCACTCCCAACACCCTCAGACGCTCCAGAAGGATACTATGGTCGATAGTGTCGAAAGCCATTGAGAGGTCCAAAAGGACCAACAGAGTCACACTTCCTCTGTCAATTCCAAATTGAGGATCATCCATTAGGCCGACCAATGCAATCTCCACCCCATGGCCCAGCCGAAAACCAGTTTGAAATGGGTCTAGATAATTAGTTTCCTCCAAGACTGTTTGGAGCTGGGAGGCCACCACCCTCTCAATTACCTTGCCCAGCCACTGAAGGTTGGAAACAGGCCTGTAGTTGCTTAACTCGGAGGTATCCAAGGTAGGCTTCTTCAAAAGCGGTTTAATGATTGCCTCCTTAAAACAAGGAGGCATCCTGCCTTCCCTCAGAGACATATTTATAATCTCTACCAGGCCTTCTACATCAACCCCCCCTGCTAGATAGTATAAGTCATGACAGGCAAAGGTCAAGAGGTGGTAGGCCACACCATTCCAATCAACTCATCCACATCCTCAGGAGTCACAAACTGGAACTGATCCAACTTAGCCACACAAGAGGAGTCACTGGACATCTTCACATCAGACACTGAAGTAACTATGGAGACAGAATCTAAGTCAGCCCAAATACGAGAGATTTCCCCCCACAGATAATTCATTCAACACATCACAGCAGGTAATTAATGGTTCCAGATTCTGATTCATGGGAGGAGGGGCACATAATAGCCCTCTCACAGCCCTAAACAACTCCGTCAGACGTGAATTTGCAGGTGCAATGCAGGCAGAAAAGAATAGCTTCTTTGCCGCACGTATCACCTGAGCATAGATCTACAAATGTGCTCTATGTTGTAATCTATTGGATTTGAGTAGAGTCTTTCTCCACTTGCGCTTGTTGTCTACGTTGCTGCTTCAGCCCCCGTAGTTCTTCCATATACCAAGGGGCCAATTTTGAAGTGGGTCGGAGAGATAATGTCTACTGCCCCAATGAGTTTGCTGTTCCAATTTTCCACCAGGACATCGACAGGATCGCCGACATAGCCAACACTAAATTCCGCCAAGGCTTCTTGAAATCCTATTGGATCCCATAACATTCTTGGGCGGACCATCCTAATAGGTCCCTCACCCTTGCGAAGGTGGGAAGTGACTGTGAGTCCAACCTTAACCAGATGGAGGTCCGTCCATGACCATGGGGAAATCACAGGAGTCCCCACCCACAAAACACAACACCCTGATCAGAGTGAAAGACCAAATCAAGTGTGTGACCAGCAATGTGTTTCGGTCCTGAGACCACTTGGGATAGGTCTATAGTTGACATGGCCTCTATGAACTCCTGAGCTGCCCCGGACAAATTGGTTCCAAAATGTACATTGAAGTCCCCCAGCACCACAAGCCTGGGGGACTCCAACACCAAGCCCGAGACCAAGTCCATCAGCTCAGTTAGGGACGCTGTTGAGAAGTGGGGTGATTGATACACCAACAGAAGTCCCAGTCTATCCCTGGTCCCCAAAGTTAAGTACACACATTTTATTTGGTCCAACACTTCAACAGGGATCCTGGTTAGGGAGATATTCTTATAGACCACAGCTACTCCACCTCCCCACCCACGGTCCCTCACCCGCTCCTCAACAGAGTACCCTGGAGGGAGAAACTGGGATCAGACTGGACCACCGGCCTCCCCCAATCAAGTCTCTGTAAAACATACCAGGTCGGTGCCTTCATCTAGAATCAGATCATGGATGCTTTCTGATTTGTTCTGGACTGACCTGTCATTACAGAGGAACAAGGTGAGGTTCCAAGAGTGGTTGGCATTGCTCCCCAAGTTCAAAGAGCTGGCAGGACAGCCAGAAGGGGGAACAGCTATTAGATTTCCAATTCCCCTTCCCCTGTAATGGCCCACTGACCTGCCACCATTACTTCTTCTGTTCCCCACCACCACCAGAATTGCCATCCCACAGTCAGTGGGCACACCCCCTGTCTCCCCATGTCCAGTTAAGCTCAGACACATTCTAAAACAATCTCACCCAGGACTAATTAAAACAGAAGCCCGACTATTAAATGCCCCCACATGCAAATACCTGGGCGAGACTCTCAGTTTAAATTCAAGTCGCTCTATACAGAACTGCTGCAGACTGCAGTTTCCTCTGTGCCACCTTTCTCACTCAGATCAAAACTCCTCCTTCTGTCTCTTTCTCCTCACTTCCTGTTCCTTCTTCATAGCCTGCCTCCCTGCTAATGCTGATATTCTATACACTTTTCTGTTTGGTCAAGTTGTAGTTTATCATTTACCACTCTTCAACATGATTTCAGCTGCACAAATTCAATGAAAGGATTGCAGTACTGTGCGGAGGTCAGCACAGTGGGAAATAGTGGGAATAAGCCACACAGAAGGTTTATTGCCAAAGCAGCCCCTGCTTAAAGAATAGTGAAGCTCACAGTTCTAAGCCATTTGGAAATCTTTCTTTTGCATTGAAAAAGAACAGGAAACATGACCCATGTCACTTCCTGTCATACTGAATGTTTGTTTAATGAAAAGCTTTTTTTTTTTTAACATGCAGCATGCTTTTTAGGCATGTTAAAAATGTCTTCAAGAATTCTGTTTCTTTTTGTGATGAAAAGCATGTAAATTGCTAGTACATAACATCTGTTCTAGGAAAAATCTGATTGCCAATGCCAGCTGATTTCACTGTGTGGCTACATTTAAAACACTGTTCATTTGGGTCAGCACTTTGCTGAAGTGTTAATGGTAACTGAAGCACCTCTGATTTTAAAGTAATCTTCCAGTGCTTGAAACCAAATCTGCCCGGAGCCCTGGGTCATTGAAATGTCTTTCTTTGAGCACAGGATTCACCTTTGAAGCTCAGAAACTTTCACTGACCATGACGCTGATATGTGCTCTGGCTGAAATACGTTCAGGCTGATCTGCCAATAGGCCTGTGTGGGAAGGCCTCTGGTTTCTCTTTGTTTATAGTATGGGTTGAAGGGCCTTTCCAGTTCATGGAACATGTGCCTGATGAATATGCTGCGAGCTCTTAGGAGCTATAGACCACATACATAATTTTCTTGGGCTCCATTGCACACATCTCCCTTCAGTTATTTACCAAAGTGCCTGTTGGCTTTGACACACAAGATGTTAAAAGCACACTACCTAAGCTGGTGAATATCAAATAATCCCTTTTGTCGTATCAATTATTAACATAACTATCTACCCTTTGAAACAGTAGTACTCTTCCCCAAATCATGTAGGGTGCTGTACATTCACATGATTAGTTCCAGTGTGCAAAATAAAAATTAGTAGAGTGTGCATGCCAAAAACAAAACAAAGAACAAAAACATGTTTTAGAGCCCTGGACACTTGCAGGGCTGCTGTTGCTATTCATTTCAGGCCCATTCAGAGCCTTCCCTGTTTGTTTTGAGATCCATCTGGAAGTTCCTGATTTGTTTTTGAAAGCCTATTTAAAAGAAAGAGGTCACCCCAGCTCACAAAAAGGCTGCCTACAGTCCTGTTTGTGAGATGAGAGTGTGGCATAGAACATGCGCAACCCTTTTTGCTTTATAGTTTTGCTTTGTAGGGAAACAAACCGCTCTTGAAGAGGCCTGGATTGGATCTCTCAGAATTGGGCAATTATAGGTCTGTCTCCAACCTTCCATGGTTGTGCAAGGTGATCGAGACGGTAGTGGTGTCTCAACTCCAGGCTGTCTCGGAGGAAGTGGATTATTTGGACCCATTTCAAACTGGCTTTCGGGCAGGCAACCTTGAGACAACCTTGACAGCCTGTTGGATGACCTCCAATTAGGAATTAATAGGGGGTATGTGACTCTGTTGATCCTTTTGGATCTCTCAGCGGTTTTCGATACCATCAACCATGGTATCCTTCTGGGGCACCTGACGGAGTTGGGTGTGGGAGGCATGGCTTTGCAGTGGTTCCACTCCTACCTCTTGGGTAGGTTCTAGATGGTGTTGCTTGGAGACTGTTGTTCTTCAAAACAAGAGCTCTGGTATGAAGTCACGCATACTGTCTCCAATGCTTTTTAACATCTACATGAAACCGCTGGGAGAGATGATCAGGGGATTTGGTGCAGGGTGTTATCAGTATGCTGATGATACCCAAATCTATTTCTCCATGTCAGCTTCATCAGGAAATGGCCTAACTTCCCTAAATGCCTGCCTGGAGGTGGTAATGGGCTGGATGAGGGAGAACAAACTCAGGCTGAATCCAAGCGAGACAGAGGTACTCACTGTGGGAGGTCGAGACTTAGGAAGTGGGTTAGATCTGCCTGTTCTGGATGGGGTTGCACTCCCGTGGAAAGAGCAAGTATGTAGTCTGAGAGTACTTCTGGACCCAAATCTCCCTGATATCTCAGGTTGAGGCAGTGGCCAGGGGTGCTTTCTATCAGCTTGGGCTGATTCGCCAGCTACATCCTTTTCTGGAGATGAATGACCTTAAAACGGTGGTGCATATGCTGGTAACCTCCAGGCTTGACTACTGCAATATGCTCTTAGTACATAGTTGCCTTAGTACATAGTTCAGGAACTGCAGTTAGTACAGAATGCAGCAGCCAGGTTGGTCTCTAGGGTTGCCCGAAGAGATCATATTACACCCAATTTAAAAGAACTACACTGGCTGCCAATAAGTTTCCAGGTGAAATACAAAGTGCTGGTTATTACCTATAAAGCCCTAAATGGCTTGGGTCCAAGGTATTTAAGAGAACACCTTCTTCTTCATCAACCCTACCGCCTATTAAAATCATCTGGGGAAGTCCGGCTGTGGTTGCCACTGGCTCGCACAGCTGGTGGCAACTCAAAATCGGGCCTTTTCTAGAGTTGCCCTAGGACTCTGCAACGTGCTTTCTAATTAAATTAGTTTCCCCTTCTCTGAATGTTTTTAAGAAGTAGGGGTGTGCACGGAACCGCAGAGCTGCGGTCCGGCACTGTGTGTGGGGTTCCTTTAAGGATGGGGGAGGGTTTACTTACGCCTCCCGATGCTTTCCCCCCTCCAGCGCGCGTATTCTTTGTAGTAATTGGGATGGCAGGATACCTCCCTGCCGCCCCTTCTCCCACTTGAGTGCAAAAGGCTGGATGGAGCCTTTTGTGCACGCGCACATTGCACGCACGCTTCATGTCTCCCTGACATGCGTGCTCACGTGGCCACACACACGCATGCACATCGGGGAGACGTGAAACTCGCACGCGACGTGCGCATGTACAAAAGGCTCCATGCAGCCTTTTGCACTCAAGTGGGAGAAGGGACGGCAGGGAGGTATCCTGCCGCCCCAATTACTACATAGAATACGTGCGCTGGAGGGGGGAAAGCGGTGGGAGGGGTAAGTAAACCCTCCCCCGCCCTTAAAGGAAACCCCCCCACCCAAACCAAACCGGCCAGGTCCGGACCGGTCTGGAACAGTCCGGAGGCCTTTAGAATGGCTTCGGACCAGTCCGGGCCCATCCCTATTAAGAAGGTCCTAAAAATATACCTGTTTAGTCAGGCTTTTAGCTTATAGTTTCAAAGCTTCGGTTTTCAAGTTTTTATTGTATTTGAAATTGTTTTAATTATGTTAATGTTTTAATGGTTTTATATTGTGAACCGCCCAGGGACTATATCATGGTTGTACAATTTTAAAATCTTTACTCTTTTATCTTTTACATATGAGTAAATCGTATCTCTTTCTCTGTCCCAGAACTGCTTCCCATCTGATTCATGCAGGGGCGTATCTAGGGTAGGGCAGGCAGCGCACATGCCCTGGGCACCACTTGAAGGGGGGTGCAAATTCCTAAAATTAATTTTAAAAAAAATGGCCACCAAAAACAAAATGGCCACTGCACATGCTCAAATGGCCTCTGTGAGGCCCTAGGCCATGCTAGGCCTCACAGAGGCCATTTGAGCATGCTTGGTGGCCATGTTGTTTTCAGCGGTCATTTAAAAAATTATTTTTAAAAATGGCCACTGCACATGCTCAAATGGTCTCTGCGAGGCCCTAGAGGCCAGCAGTGGGAGGGGTAACCTTTGCAGACGCCCCCCTCCCACGGCCTATAGGAAGTGCCCCGAAGGGGCTACAGGTTTAAAAAAATTAATATAATATAAGTCACTGTACACATATTCAGTTTAGTACTATGTACAGAGAATCAGGGCTTGTGAATACTGAGCTAAAGCTTATGAGCTAAGACTGTATTCATTTGCTCTTACTTTGCTTCTTATGATAAGTGAGTTAAATGTGGTGTCTTAATAATATGGCTATTAATGGCGAGTTTGTCTTTGAATCAGTGTGAAATCCTTAGTATTAAGACCCACTGGGAGTTTCTTGCTCTCTTTCTCTCATTTTAACTATCTTTCTGAAATACTAGAATATATTCCAAGCAATGACAGTTTACTCTGCATAGCCTTTAATTATTTTCAGAGTATCTGGGAAAAGCCAAATTCTCCACTGATTTTTAAAACTTATGTAATAGTGATGATACAATACATAGTAAAGAATTAGATAGGCACTTCTGTTTAGTTTTCCAAGAACACCTCCACATAGTATTTGGGTATTTCATGAGCCCCAGCATACTGAAATTTGTAGCTTTCAAGCATTTTTTGGTCTGGCTACATCCACTGCTAAATAGTTTTTGAAATTTTAAAAGATTAACGAGCTTGACTTATATTTTTCAGCTGATATTATAGTAAAGTTATCTGAAAGATGGCTGTCAGATGTTTCGACAGGGGGCGCAATTTCAGTGCTTGCCCTAGGAGCTATTTTCCCTAGATGGATTCATGCACATGTTTTATACAGAGGGCAAGAATGTGTGCTGTAGAACAGCCTTAGTCTCATTCACCAAACACAAAACGGGATTATTTTGCTCTGAGCTCAAAACAGGCCTTTTATTTAAAGGGCATTTTGTTTCAAGCTGGAAACACAAAAAACGGCCCATTTCATGTTGAAACGTTTTGACGCTGAAACATTCTGCACATCCCTAAAGAGCAAGTGTAAAAGAAACCAGTAGACAGCCTGGGATAACAATTAATGGGATAAATGGACTGATAACAAAGGAGGACAAGGGAGTCAAGAGCAGGAAGATGGTAGAACTGAAGAAGAAGAAAGACAAGAAGGAGACAACAGGAGTAAGGTCAGGAAAAGAGAAGGGGGAAAGGTCAATATATTAAATCACAGAAAATGGTAGAAGTAAGATGAAGCAAATGAAGAAAGTGCCATCGCCATGAAGAAGAATTGACAGTAGGCCTCAGTGCAGTGGCTCATAATGTCAAGTCAACCCCCATGTCAGTGGTGACCAACCTGAGGCTCTCCAACTGGTGTTGAATTACAACTCCATTCATCCCCAGCTGCAATATTGTGGCTAGGGATGATGGGAGTTGTAGTTCAGCATCAGCTTGGAGCCTCAAGTTGGCCAACCCTGCATTAGATAATAATCAGTTGTGGCAAGAGATTAAAGCAAAAACACCATCTACTGAAAGAATAATGTTTATAGTTGCTGTTTGCCAACATTTACATAAGTGGTTGAAAAAGCCCAGCTGATAAAAGTATTGATTCCCATGGTGGTATCATTTTAAAATCTTTACTCTATTTTTTTAAAACATATGACTAAATCCTATATCTTTCTCTGTCCCAGACAGCTGCACAGAGGACTGCTTCCCTTCTGATTCATGCACATGTTTTATACAGAGGATGAGAATGTGTGCTGTGGAACAGCCTTTGTCTCATGCACCAAACACTGCCTGCCTGCAGACTGTATTAGCCAGTATTGGCCCAAGAAGCTCGCCTTTGTGTCTCCTCCTGATATTATTCATCATGGACTCTTGTGCCAGTTTTAAGCTCCGCAGCCTTTTCAGTTTACATTCCTTGTTCAAGGAGATGCCAAGAACCAGGAAAAAGGCATTTATTAAATGAGACAGGGAGACATTACAAAAGAAGAAGGGAGCTGGAGGAATGGATATTTATCTTCACAGGGCCCCCCACAAAAGAACGGCCTGTAGCCTGCTGAAGTGCGTAAGATTTTGCTTTACATTTGGTGCCCCTGTTGCATTTCTCTTAGCTGACAAATCATTGTGCCAAAATGCTTGTGAGCACATATGGATGCTTTATATTTACACAAGGGAAGAATTTGAATGAGTTCACAAGAAAATGTCCTAAACATTTAATATTTACTTTCATATACACAATGACAGAAATCATTGCTCATACCAATAACGAAAACTGTATTCGGGTGCGGGGGGGGCGGGGGGAGCATGCTGTACATTCTGAGCTTCATACCAATCACAGAAATGGCATTCATAGTGAACAAAGCATGCTGTACATTCTGAGTTTCAGCTGAATTAAATGTTGCTGCACTCAAGACTTCTGATGAAATATTGCTTTCTCTTGAGCTAGTTTGTGGGTTCATAACTGTTCCACTGTGGGCTTCCCTGTTTTAACTTCCTCGGAGTCTAAGTGTTAATCAAGAGCCAAGCATTTGTGCACCACACCCTTGAGGCTCAGTCTCTAAATATCTGGCGACAGTTCTTTACTAGCATTGAACAAAGTCACAATATCCCAGAACTTCTATTTAAAGTTACAGTATACTTCATGATTCCGTACAAAAACTAAATTGAAATAAAATGTCAGAGGGTATAACAGCAAATTAGATTTTACACAATCCAGCAATGGTAAATGAATATTAAAAACAAATCTGGAAAATTCGGCCGAGTATGCAAAATATATTAAGGTGTGCAAAATATGCATTTAAGGTAGTCAGAAATCCTTAAACCTTTCTTGTGGTTCTCTATGGTAACTAGGCTGCATGTATTCACAGTTAAAATTTTGTTTGCATTAATATGGACTTAGGTTTGAATATTTATTCTAAGACAACTGAGAAAGAGTCTAGGCATTAGCACCACAGAAGGAAGAGCTATATCTCAAGTAGAGCACATGTTTTGCATGCACAATGTCTCAGATTCGAATTCCACATAGGGCTGGAGATAGCTAAGAACATAAAAGAATTCTTGCTGGATCAAGTCCAAGCCCAATCTAATCCAGCATCCTGTTTTTCATTGTGCCCCACTAGATGCTTGTGGGAGATGAAGGCATGCCTCATTCTCTGCCATTGCTTCCCTGCAACTGGTTTTTTGAGGCATCCTGCCTCTGAATCTGGAAGTAGCCTATAGCTATCAAGACTAGTAACCACTGGTAGACGTGATCTCCCTGAATTTGTCTAAGGCTTGCTTAAAGCCATTCAATCTGGTGGCCATCACCACATTCCGTAGCATAGAATTTCACTTTTTCATACAGATAATTATGTGCTGTATGAAAAAGTACTTGCTTTTGTCATCCTAAATTTCCTAACAGTTTCACAGGATAACCTCTGGTTCTACTGTTGTGAGAGAGGAAGGAGGACTTCTCCATATTTGATCTTTGCACACCATTTTACAAACCTCTATCATTACTCCCCTTATTCACCTTTCTTCAGGGGCGTAACTATAATAGAGCAAGGGGAGACAGTTGTCTGGGGGCCCACTGCCGTGGAGGGGGGCCCCCAGAGGCATGTCACATGACTGATTCCCCCAGCCACGCACCCGCCCGGGCTTCCTTCAGTTGTATTCAACCTCTGAAATTGATGTGAGTGTTAAGACCTGGAGCTACCAGAACAGCATGTCTTTCTCTAGTCCCATTAAATGACTTGCATCGTCCACAATTTACAAAACCTTTAAAAAAATAATTTAGGATGATGTTCTATTGTGGCACATAGGAGATAGAGATATAGATATAGATATAGATATAGATAGATTAGAAATAGATAAATTATACTCTGCTTTTTGTTACCACTATTCAGCCTCATTTAAGATTTCTTTACTTCATGAGCTGAGCTTCAGTGAGGGGCGGTCCATTTTAAGATCTTGTCTCTGGGCCAACTCCAACCTTGCTACACCCCTGCCTTTCTTGTAAATGAAAAAGCACCAAATGTTGTAGTCTTATCACATAAGGGAGGTGCTCTAACTCCCAGTGATTTTAGTTGTTCTCTTCTGTACCTTTTCCAGCACTTTTTAAAAATCCTTTTTGAGATATGGTGACCAAAACTGCACACATTATTCCAAACATTGCTGCACCATAGATTTGTATAAAGGCATTATAATATTAGCAGCTTTCTTTTCAATCCCGTTCCTAATGATCTCTAGCATGTGCTTCGCCTTTTCCACAACTGTTGTACAACACTGGTGTTGTCAACCATCTGTCCAATATGACCTGTTAATACTAAGCAAGTTTTACCAATGGTCTGACTCAGTGCAAGGCATCTTCATGTTTTCATTATAGTCACCATGGAGAAGTGGCATCCACTTACAGGTGTGTTTATCCACTTATACTCTGCTTCAATCAGCCATCCCATTTAATGTAATTCAGCAAGTGAGTGAAGCCTCCACGATATTATGATATTTCCTTTCCATGATCCACATTGGCATGATCATGTAAATGGCCTACAACTCTTGTGCAATGAGATGTATTAACACAACACAGCCTGGGGTGGAAGTAGGAAACTCAACATTGAGATCTAAATCAGTTCTAAGTATCAGCAGCATGTTAGAAGCAATGTTTTAGTTCCAGATTATTGTTAGAAGCAAGGAGGTTTTGCTTGGATGTTGCTTGGCACCAGGTATACAGACTCAGCCTGAAATGTGTAGCTCCAGTAAATTCCATTTACAGCTATGACTTACTGCACCAATTAAAGGTTTACCCACATAAGAACAGCCCTGCTGGATGAGGCCCAAGGCATATCTAGTCCAGCATCCTTTTTCCCACAGTGGCCCACCAGATGCTTCTGAGAAGCCCACAGGCTAGAGGTGAGGGTAACCCATCAAGCAGGATGAATGTAAAAAAACAAACGCAGCTTCTGATTATTTATTTTTATTTAAATTATTTAATTATTACATTTATATCCCACTCTTCCTCCGAGGAGCTCAGAGCAGTGTATATGCTTATTTTCATCCTCACAACAACCCTGTGAGGTAAGTTAGGCCAAGAGTTCAGTCATGTCTAAAATATCCCTGGGTTATTGGAAACTAGTGGGTGAGGTCTGTTTTTGACCAGTCAAAGTCATTTGCGTAGATTATACTTATAGGAAAGTTCATGAAATTAAATCCATGTAATAGAATTTTTTTATTAATGTGCTTGAAAAGGGGATGTAAAAGAACAGTTTGAAGTTTGTGTGATTTCAAACATTATTCATTTTATTAAATAATGACCATATATGGAACATTTGCATCACAGTAAATCTGAATCTGAGAAAGACCTTCTGCTTCTGATAGGCATGATGTTTGAATTTTGAAATTATTGAGCTGATTATTGAGAATATCTGTTGAGAACTATAATAGTTAAAATATGATTATATTCAGAATTTCTTCTTTAAAAATATTTATACCTTTCCCCAGCATAGCCCAGTGTAAAAAGTAGTATATTAAGCTACTTTATGTGGCAGGGTTGTTCATGCAAAATTTTGTATCTGTAGGTAACTGGGAAGTAAAGGTAAAGATAAGGTTGTGCCATCAAGTTGGTGTTGACTCCTGGTGACCACAGAACCATGTGGTTTTCTTTGGTAGAATACAGGGAGGGTTTACCATTGCCATCTCCCATGCACTATGAGATGATGCCTTTCAGCATCTTCCTATATCGCTACTGCCCAATATAGGTGTTTCCCATAGTCTGGGGAACATAGCAGCAGGGATTCGAACTAGCAACCTCTTGCTTGGATTATGAGTAATTTCCCATTGATCCTTCAAGCTGTATAGAATGCCCTTCTGGGGTATACAACTGAAACAAATATTATGAACAAGCATCTCTCAGTGTATTAGGACACTGACAAACAAAAAGTAAAATCCAAAAAATAAGTGGATCAAGAGATGCCATCCAGAAAGGTTGTGCACACAACTGTTGGTTGGGTGGGGAGGGCGGGTGGGGAGGAAGGCAGCATTGAACTGACCTTCCTCGGAGACATCACTGACCTCCTCTTCAGCATGCTGCCACGTGTCCACACAATCCATACTTCTCCAAGCAGTGCTGATCACAAGTCCCAGCCTCCAGGAACCCCAAGATTAGATTCCAGGGATCAAAATGTGTCCTTTAGGCGCCCAACTCTATGTGCGCTCAGACACATTGTTGCTAGCAATACCTCTTTGCTCCCAAGAGCCCCCTTGTTTGTGTTTGAGCCTCCATACTTGGAGATCTCACTTTTGACATGCTCAGGAGCCTCTCAGCATCATGAGTTTTCCATTTATGGCACATGGGGACAGGTCACTTAATGACAATGGGACAGTTGCCCCTAGATTTGGCTCCTAACAAGCAAATTGACGAGAGGAGCAGATGCACCCCCTCCCTATGCTGGAATACTCTAAATAGACCTGAGAAGTTAACTAAAAACAGGTTAACGCTCTGCCAAGGCCATTCTGAACTCAGAGTGAACCGCCTCCCCATCCTCTCCTTTCACAAAGGATAGCAGCCAGCTAATGCACCAATCAACTCAGCAGGAAGAACACAGATAAGGCTTGTGGAGGTAAGACAACTTATTTCTGGGTTGTTACATGTTACAACAATCTGGCTGGATATATGAAGAATCTGTATGAACTGAGGAAGTTTGATGGACTTATGCCTCATTCTCTGACTGCTTTCACACAATCACAAGGATCTTGGTTAAAAATCAGGATCTTGATTAAAAATCAGATGCCCCAAACACTCCTATACAGTTGAAAGTGAGAACTCAGAATTTCCAGGCAATCCAGGTCAAACCACTTCTGTTAACAAGCATTTAATGAAGATAAATAACTAGATTTAATCCAAGTTATCTATCCTGGTTAAATGCTGATTAAACAGACTGGTTTAAGCAGGATTGCTCTGAAAGTTTGCCTCTCACAAGCAACTCTGCAAGACTCACTGATCTTGATTAACTTTTTAAATCAGGATCCTTGTGATTGTGTGAATTCAGCCACTGTATGACAGGCAAGGTGACCTCTATCCATCCCTATAGGTTCTGGATCTTTCTATTTGAAAAGCATGGACAAAAGTTTTATGAAACAAGTCAAGTTGCTCTGTGAAAAACAAGCTACTTTGAGGAAAGCTCACCTATCCCAAACTTCTTTCCTGCTCTTTGGTGTTTGCTTTTTTTTAATGACTCATAAAAAAGTCATTACTTCTCGTAGCATAAAAATATTTCCCATTAAAACAGTGGCCTGCTTTTAATAAATCCCAAAGTTATTGTTGGCACTAAATTGCCTCTGTCTAACCAAATGGATATTTTTGTGCATTTGAGTTGTGTAACTTAATACACTCTGCAAAACTGCTAAAATCCTTCATCCACTCATTTAGTCCAGGCAGATGTCAGGAGACCAGTTATATTAGAAACCACCATATTGTCATGACTGACCTTTCTTTTGTTGCTGTTATCTCAGTAAATAGAAAGGATTGTCCTGGCAGCATTGAACCGAAGTTACTGTGGGAAAGAAAATTTGCCTTCTGTTCTGCAGAAAGCAGAGACTGTTCCAGAGCTTTGCATTAAATGCAAATGCAGCACCTTTTTGAATCCATGCTATTAAAGAGCCTATAGAAAAGAAATATTTGCATTTTGCCTCAGGAAATACTCCATCATTTGAGAGTTTACTTAGGCAGTTTTGAGGCCGGTTTGCACAGGCATCACTTTCTTCCTCATCGCTTGAGGACTGGTAAAAGGTAAAGTGTGCTGTCAAGGTGGTGTCAACTCCTGGCACCCTCAGAGCCCTGTGGTTGTCTTTGGTAGAATACACAAGAGTTTTAGCATTGCCATCTCCCACGCAGTATGAGATTATGCCTTTCTGTATCTTCCTGTATCGCTGCTGCCCGATATAGGTGTTTCCCATAGTCTGGGGAACATACCAGTGGGGATTCGAATCAGGAACCTCTGGCTTGCTAATCAAGTCATTTCCCCTCTGCCCCATTAGGTGGCTGAGGACTGGTAGTCGATGCCATTAAAAAGCTTTAAGGGGAGTGGTGGGGACATGGGATATGAACGTTCTACCTGTAGTATCACATTTGGGAAAGCTCATGTGCATGCAAAGTTAGTCTTCTGATGACAGACATGATGTACACATGTAGTCATCATCAAATGATGAACACAATGAGGCTGTTCTCACGAGCAGCCTAGTCTGGGTTTGGCTGCCCGTGAGAACCACCCGGATCCATGCGCATGATCCAAGCAAATGAGTACGCCCTTAACCCATGCTCCAGGATCGTGGGTCAGTATGGGCTGCTTGCAACCCGTGCTGACACAGAGATGAGTGCCTAGAGCACAAGTCTCCCAGGGGAATCTCCCAATGCACCACACACCTTGTGCAGTATGTTGTGAGATTGCCCTGGCCTCTGGAATGCCACGCTGTCACCACCGTAGAAAACATGGGCACAGCGGTGTGGCATGGGGCCAGTCCAGATCATCTGCAGGGAAGGTAAGCTTAACCCTAGCTCCCCACTGCCCGCCCACCCGTGTGATCATGTAAAAGGCCCCAGTGTGTTAATGAGGCCTAAGAATATGCACACAGCAGAGATGACTCCAAGGGGTAGCAAGGGGTAGTGGGCACTTTCCAGTAATATTTCCCACTCCCATTTCATGTCCCCATCCACCAGACTGGAACTTTACAACTGCTGCACAATATGGTCATCATCGTATATTATGGACTTATGGCTTGAATTAATTATTGTAAAAGACCTTTGTGGTTTAAAGGCGCTTCATCAGACACTTCTCTACCCCAGAACAAGCAGCAGAAGTCAGTGCAGCCAGATAGGTAGGACACTTCTCCAGCCTCCCAGGAGCCAGGCCAACTCCTTAGCTTCTTTCCTGACCAAGAACTGTGCTAGGTGAGACCCTGTGTGCAGGGAAGTGCAGGGTCACTTGCAGATTTCAGCTGGCTGGTACTGACCTCTCTCCTCACCCCAGTCTTTCCTGCCACAAGGAGAGAAAACAAGCCTGGGAAGCAGACTGGAAGGTATGGCCTAATCCAAAATGACACAATTTTCTAAGAGGACTCTGGCCCATTTTCGGAATACATTTGAAAATATCAAGCAAGCAGTCATTGGCAATTTCAGAGCCTTTTATGCAACAAAATGCAAAAACAGAGACTTGGCTATCATGTGTATTGAAAAACTGTTGTCGGGGTTTCTTGATCTGAAGAAAGTTGTAGACAGATCTGCTTCTTGTCACAACAGGTGTATTCCGCTTCCTTAATATGGCAAATATACTAACAACATTAATTACCGTAGCTCTGTAAGTACTGGACACATAGCAAAATCCTTGCTCTCCTAATAATGTTCTTTGCCACCCCTTGGCTCCCGCAAACTAAGTGTTCTAGAGTCACTCCTGACACCCAATAATAGGGTGTGCATGGAACCGATTCTGGTGGATTGGTTTGAATTTGAACCAAATTTAAACCAGACTGCCAGTCCAGAACGAGCTGGCCTCTGGTTCAGTTTGAGGGTTCAACCATGCCAAACTGGTTCAGAACCAGTTCATTTGTTTTGAGGGGTATACTTTACAAGGAAATGGAAGAACCCTGCCATTAAAATACTTCTAATGGTAGCCGGGGGTGGCAATGAGAAGGCACTTTACCACTGGTGGAGGCAGCAGCTCCTTGAAAATCTGTACCAGGTCTGGCGCTCCAGTGCAGCCCAGTTCCAGCCTCCGCGCATGTGCGGAGGTCACACAAAAGGCCTCATCGCATGCGCAGAGGCCAGAGCCAGTCCACCGGTCCAGACTTTAAAGGAGTGCCAGTCCAGGCTTTAGAGAAGCTGGTGCCAACACCGGCAGTGGTAAGGTGCCCTCTTTCTGCCCCTTCAGCCACCATTAGAAGTATTTTAAAGGCAGGGTTCCCCCCTTTGCTTGTAAAGGGGACTCCTCACCAGGAATCCTTTACAGCCGCCTTCAATACCATCACCCATGGTATCCTTCTGGATCGCTAGGGGGAGTTGGGTATAGGAGTCACTGCTTTGCAGTGGTTTGACTTCTGTCTCTCAGGCAGCAATGCAACTGTTTGAGAACAGGCATAATATGGTCTCTCTGGATTACCCCAGAGACCAGTCTGGCTGCCACATTTTGAACTAACTTAAGTTTCCAAACTACGTACGAGGGCAGCCCCATGTAAAGCACATTGCAATAGCCAAGCCTGGAAATTACCACCAGGCTTGTTTTGAGGTTGTTCTCTTCAAGGTATGGATGCAGCTGTCAAATCAACCGAAGTTGATGGAAAGTGCTCCAGGCCATAGCCTCCGCCTAGGATACCAGGGTGAGGCCTGGATCCAAGAGCACTCCCAAGTTGCATACCTGTTCCTTCTGGGGGAATGTAACGCCATCCAGCACAGGAAGATCGAACTCAAATCCTCATCCCCCACAGTGAGCACCTCCATCTTGCTTGGATTCAGCTTCAATTTGTTGTCCCTCATCCAGTTTTGTGTATCACAGTTTTGTGTACCCACTGTCAGGCAATGTATACCTAACCTTGTTATCTTCAGTACAGAATTTCATGTATCTGAGGTTTCCAGCAGCACACTTCTGCCTTTACATGGCCATCCTCTTGCTGCATGTGCTCATGCATTGCAAAAGGAATTTGGAGGAGAATGGTGCAGTGCTTTGGTCTTCACGTTTAGAGTTTTTCGTGCTTCTAAAAGCCATTTTGGGGAGCATTTGGTATCCTTAGGGAGCCATTGGGAGCCTTTAGGAGCCTTTTTTGAGCTACTCCTGTGGAGCTTCTTGGAGCTGTTTTCTGCATCGTCTTGCAGCATTGTACTACCTTCATAGGTTGCTAATTGTCACTTCTATAAATTTAATTTTAATTTTGATAAAATTTTATTTTGTAATTAAAATAAAAATTAGAGGGATCTAAAATTAACTGAGTGGACATTTTAAAAAACCTTGTGATGTACACACACCTTAGATGGAACACTGCTAGGGAGGTTCAGTCACCCCTGCTAACTGAGCAAAGACGAATCTTTCAAATTGGTGATTCTTATAAAAATAATTTTAATCCCAATAATTACAGTACGGTATTATTTAATTTAAATTGCAATTAAAATTCAATTTAAATTAAAAATTGATTTTAAATATCCATTGAAAATTGATTCTCCTCTCGTGCCTTGATTCTCACACACTGCTCTGTGTGTGGTTACTTAAAAGGGGTTAAATTTTGCGCTGCCTCTTTGGCCAGCCTACCAACCAAACAGGCCAGGGGCTTGTGCTGCTAATTGCTGGACTTCAACTGTGGGGTGAGGAAACCTCATGGTTACATATTAGTGGAGGAGCTGGAGGGCATTGCTGGAGGAGCTAGAGAGTGAGGGAGTGGAAGATTTGAGGTGGCCCAGGTACAGTGCTGTGCTCCATCCTTATTTCTGCTTTTATCCTGTCTTTTTGTAGATTTCTTGGTCATTTTCCTGGGCTCTGGAACCTAACCTGCCCAATTCCAATTGACTTAAGGTTTCATAATGGTTTCATTATCCGTGGTTGTAGGCCAGAACGGAACCCCCACAAATAACAAGGGCCACCTGTATTAAGGTCACTGCAGCCCTTTTCTCTTTTACATCTGGGCAGCACTCTTCATCATCACACCAGTGAGTCAGCTGTTAGAATAAAGATGACTCACTTGTGTGATTATGAAGTGTGATTATGAAAGAGAAGAGGGTTCCAGTACCCTTCATAATTCAATATTATAAAAGAGAAGAGGGTTCTGGTACCCTTAATAATTTAAAAAACACCCAGACTTGCCAATTTTTTAAAATTAAAAAAACCCAACTACACCCTGTAGGGCTAGGTTAACTGAATTGTTGATATGAGCTGCTGATACATAGGTACCAGAGCCACTAAGAGGAACAATTAGTCCCCTTATACCAGTGATGGAATCCTACTACAGGCCATACATAGCACAACAGCAACTGTTCATTCAGGACAGGTCTACCATTGAAGTGTCATGATGTGGCTGCCTCAGGTGGCAGATTGGCAGAGGCAACAGATTGGTGGTGAGCAGTGTGTGTGTGTGTGTGTGTGTGTGCTCACCACCCTGTGCTCACCATCACCATTCCATCCACCCTGGAACACAGCACTGGTCTGTGGGCATACAGCATCTCCGCCCCAATGTGGAGATGCTCTCTGTTACCTGACCTACTTGCCTGGCTCTGCACTAGTGGCCTCTCAACTGCTGCCAGTGCTCCTCGTTCTCCTCCTTGGATTTTAAAAAGACAGAAGGAAGAGGAAGAGGAAATGTGGAAGAGAAAAGAATAGTTACCCAGAGCATCTCCTAGGAGATACTTTAGGCCACCACTCTCCTTTCTTTCAGAAGACCAGTCCTGTGGAGAGGGTGGACAGAGAAATTTCTCTATCTCACACACAATACTAGAACCAAGGGTCATCCCATGGAACTGAAGATTGGGAAATTTAGGACCAACAAAAGGAATTACCAGTGCATAATTAATCTATGGAATTCTTTGCCATGGGATGTGGTGATGGCCACCAGCATGGATGGCTTTAAGAGGGGCATAGACAAATTCATGGACAAGTTTATCAATGGCTACTAGTCTGGTGGCTGTGGGCCACCTCCAGCCTCAGAGGCACAATGTGTGGACTAGACAGGCCTTGGGCCAGATGCTGGACTAGATAGGCCTTGGGCCAGATCCAACAGGGCTGTTCTTATGTTCTTATAAGACTTGCAGCACCATCAGTAACTCCAAGAGAGAGGTTGCTCCTATACAAGTTAGACTAAACTCTTAAATACCCCCTGGGCTTTACCTCCCAGTCTGTAGAGTGGAAGACTTAAAGGGGCAGTTCTCTGGCCTGGGATCAGGTACTACCAGTATTACTACTATTACTACAAATATTTATAAATCGTATTTCAACAATTCACAAAGTGGTTTACATAGAAAAAGTATAATAAGAAAATAGTTCCCTATTCCCAAAGGAAGAAGAAACACAAGGTGGACACTAGCTATAGCCACTGGAGGGTGCTGTGCTGTGGTAAGGTAGGGCCAGTGCTCTCCCCCTGCTAAATAAAAAAGAATCACCACTTTGAAAGATGCCTCTTTGTTCAGTTAGCTGGGGTGACTGAACCTCCATAGTGTTTCCAGCACTGGTGTATGCTGGGAAGTGTAAAGGTGTGAAAGGGACTGGCTCGGCCATTTCCAAGGAATCCAGTTTTGGGGTTCCTTCAGGTTTTGACCCTTCTTTCAGGGCTTGGGACTAGGTCTAGTTCTGGTCCACCTCCTCAGGGTCAGACTCAGGGTCACGAGACTCAAGGTAGAGATAATGACCCTCTTCTGCTCTCCTCTACCTTTTTAAACTTCTGGGAGCGGGAGGAGACTGGCTCAGTTCAATTTATTGCAATCTTTGATCAAATACACAATCCAGATCAAATAAAAGAAACCTTGAGGATAGATATCAATATAAACACATACATGCATATACACATGTAGAATCTGTTACATAGAAGATTGAGATAGAAAAGTATAGGATTTCTGACACACCATGAGCGGGTTTTAATTGCAGCTGCACAGAATTTGGCTACTGAGTGCAAGACATAAGTGTGTTTCTCAGAAAGAAATAAGTTTATATAAAATTCATCCGAATTGACAGGGTATCTAAGAATGAGATAGAGGAGAGGAGCAGTGGCAACACTGGCGTGCCAAGGTAGGGGGACCATTTGCTGACACAGGCCAATGCAATGGCACATAGGCAGAGTCCTGGGGCTGCAACCTGGAAATCCTAATAGGTACATCCTATTAGAAAGCTGCCTTATACTGTGTCAGACCATTGGTCCTCGCTCGGTATTCTCTACTCTGACTGGCAGCAGCTCTCCAAGGTTTCAGGCAGGAATCTTTCCTAGCCCTACCTGGTAATGTCAGGGATGGGACCTGGGACCTTCTGCATGCAAAGAGATTCTCTACCACTGAGCTATGGCCCCAGCCCCATAGATGACGCCCATGGATCTCTCAGCCAGGCACTGACCATACCGTGACTTGGCTTCAGCAGGGTGGCTGCATTGTATGCCTTAGACTATGCTCTGGGACAGTGGCTGCCCGTGAATGCGCCTCCGGGCAGTGGGAGGCACCTTTAGGAATAAATTAATTCAGTGGCACCTGAACACTGTTCGGAGCCGCAATGTGCTGCCCAGTAGCCCCTATGGCGGGGAAGCGCCTCCACCACTCACCTGGCCACTGGCAGGGGCTCGGCTCTGTGGAAGCCAGGTGAATGGTGCTGCCCTGGCGGAGGTGAGCACTGAATTAATTTATTCTTAAAGGTGCCTCCCACCCCCCGGGGGTGCATTCATGGGCCGCCACTGCTCTGGGACTAGCAGCAGACTGTTAGCTATATATAGCTAACTATATATAGCTGCTAGCTATTTCAGCTCTTATTTTGCACTTAGTGATGGGAGTGCTACTTATTCCCTGGCCGAGCTTTGTCACCAAATCTAGGACATATCCAGAAGTTTTTTTCCATCTCAGCTGAGATTAGCACCTTCATTCTTTGGGCTGCTTTTCAGAAGTAACAGACAGGGCTGCCTGACTCAGCAGGGCTCCTGTATCTCTGATAGTTTCACAGAGTGTGGGATTTGTATGGGTGCTGCTTCTCCCACGCTGTTGCTGCAGTGCTGGAAACAGCTGCACCTGCTGACACTTTCCTTCCTGCAGACAGCTATTAAAGGCACCCTGTTCTACATCCAGTCTGGCAGTCCTTCTCTGCTTTGCCGGTTTGTTACATTGCCTGCCTTACACATCCAAGTTTCATGCTGGGAAAGGACTGGCTAGCCAAAGGGAGCGATAATAGAATACAGATTTCCTGATCTCAGATCTGAAGAAATGCATTTCAGAAATAGCCCTTTAGTAATGTAATTAGGCCTAGCACCACAACATTTGTTTTTAATCATTGCTTGCCTTGCAGTAGCATCTACTCTCTGACTGGTGCTTTTCCAAACATACAAGAGAAATATGCCAGTATTTTCCAATCTGTTTCAAGCTACACTCCTAGTGCCATTTTAAAAAAAATGTGTATGTAAAGTATCCTGGTAATACAATTTCCCAGTGAAGTGTTTTGACTCCAGTTAATATACTAGCTGAGAGTAATAAATATTTGATGGACATATGTGAAGCACCTTGGACACTCTTTACTGCTAAATAAATGATAAGATGTTGTTGTTACTGTTATGATGATTATTTCCCTGGCCCAACTGTTGAAACAGAAGTGCACTAGCCATTATTTTTATATTTTTTATTTTTTAGCTGCTTCCACCCGGGACTGGAGGCCTGGGCCTCCACCCCCCATTTAGATGGGGTAAATCTGAATGTGTGTATATAGGTTGTAAACATACAACCAAACAAAAATAATACATGGTGCAATATATGTACATTAAAATGCTACCATTTTAAAGAAAAGGTTACAGCCTATTTACACAATATTTTAAAAACAGCATTAAAACCATTAAAAAATATTTAATTAAAAGCCTGGGTGAACAGATGGATCTTTAAAGACTTTTAAAAAGCTGTCAGAGATGGGGAGGCTCTTATTTCAGTAGGGAGAGCATTCCAAAGCCTCAGGGCAGCAGCGGAGAAGGCCTGTTCCTGAGTAGCCACCAGACGAGCCGGTGGCAACTGCAGACAGACCTCTCTTGATGATCTCAATGGGCGGTGGGGTTCATGATGAAGAAGACATTCTCTTAAATACCCAGGGCCCAAGCCATTTAAGTCTTTATAGGTTATAACCAATACTTTGTATTTTGTCCGGAAACATATCAGTAGCCAGTGTAGCTCCTTCAATACAGGAATAATATGGTCTCTCTGAGATGACCCAGAGACCAACCTGGCTGCCGCATTCTGGACCAACTGTAGTTTCTGGACTACATACAAGGGCAGCCCTACATAGAGTGCATTGCAGTAATCCAGTTTGGAGGTTACCAGCAGATGTACCATGGTTTGGAGGTCGTTCATCTCATTCATGTAGATAGATAGATATAGATATAGATATAGATATAGATATATTTTCTGCACCAATTAACTTGAGAGACATAATGCTCACTGACGTAACAGGATCTATACAAGAGGTGATTCTCTTTATATTAAGCAGGCAGAGGAAAAGCAACTGTCACTATTCAACCCCAGCACAGCATCCCTCCTATGGCTGTTGGTCATGTCAATCTAACCTTTTTTAGAGTGAGAGCCCTTTGGTGACAGAGAAGCATATTATTATCATTATCATTATCATTATCGTTTCAAGAAATACACCACAGACTAGCACTTGGTAGGATTGCAATGAAGGCCTTGGAAAGGATATTTAGATGCCGTGACATGTCTACACCTACAAAGATTAGAATTGTTCGGACCATGGTTTTTCACGTGACACTAATGGATGCAAAAGCTGGACCTTGAAGAAACAAGATAGAAAAAGATTGATGCTTTTGAACTTTGGTGCTGGAGAAGACTTTTGAGGATACCATAGACAGTCAGGAAAACAAACAAATGGATCATAGAACAACTCAATCCAGAATTTTCACTCGAAGCACAAATGACCAGGCTCAGACTATCATACTTCGGACACATTATGCAAAGATACAGCTCCCCTGAGAAGTCCATAATGCTGGGGAAAGTTGAAGGCAAGAGAAGAAAAGGACGACCAGCAGCAAGGTGGATGGACTTGATTACGACAGCAATGAATGCACCACTGAGATACCTTAAAAGCCAAGTTGAAGACAGATCATCCTGGAGAGAATCTATCTATGTGGTCGCTAAGAGTTGACACCGACTTGATCAATCAATCAATCATTATTATTCGTAGTAAACCACTTTGCAAACTTTTTGTTGAAAAGCAGAATATAAATAGGAGAAGGAGAATAGATGGAACAGGCCAAATATAAAGAAGAATTTATAAAAAATGGAGGCCATTTCTATTCATGAACACTAGAGTCAGATCTTACACTCAAGAAAGCTGTGACCATGATCCTCAGCATTTCTGGATATTACTCTACCATAAAAAAACCTGTTTTGTTTTATGTATCACCTTGTTCAGAGTTTTGTTCCACTGAGTTCTTTTTGGATCAGTGTAAGCATGTACATTTAATTTCTTGACCAATGCAATATTCCCTGACCTATATTTGGTTTTTTTCATTTTTTAAAAAAAGGTTATGTGGGGCGGGGAGACTTCAGAAAGGAATCAAACTTCCCACCAAAGATTGACTGTTCAGAGATTAACAGAGATCAGAAATAGCTAACTATGTATGTATGTATGTATGTATGTATTTATTTTATTTAGCATATTTTATACCGCCCAAAACTTACATCTCTGAGCGGTTTACAACAAAATAAAAACAATATTAAAACATTAGTTAAAATCAAAAACACAAAATTTAAAATATGACCATTTAAAAATTTTAAAACAATATTCTAAAACAACATTTAAAACAAAACAGTATCAGTTGAAAGCCTGGGTGAACAGGTGCTCTTATTTCACTAGGGAACGCATTCCAAAGCCTCGGGGCAGCAACAGAGAAGGCCAGTATCAAGCCACTGTATGCTATTATAATATTATTTATTACTGCAGGCAGAAATGAAAGTAAATGGAAATAACTGACTCAGTAATAGATCTGATCTGTTTTGTACAGCATATGAAAAGATCTATTTTGGCCATTCATCAGTGCAGTTTTTCAACCACACAGATGCTTTCTGCTCTTGATTTGAGTAACAACAGGTTGAGCAATTTCTGTGTGGTTTTCATCAGGGACAATCACTTGGTTTATTTCAAAATCAAAGCTATTGCAAAGTTTAGATTAAAGTCTAAAAGATACTTATCTGTCTTCATTTTTTTTCACTTCTTAAAACAAAACTTTCCCAGAATATTAATTGAAGCATAGAACTGAAATGAAGACCAAACATAAGCTGAAACTATCCATGCTCAGTATAATATAAAGTGAGAACACTTTTAGAACACTTCAAATGTTGGGAAAGGGATTCTTTTTTCATTCATATCTCAGCTGAGCATGCAAAGCAATTTCTTTTGTCAGTTCGATTGAAAAAAAAAAGAATCTGTATTCATATATTTTCTTTACACTGGATGCTATTGTAATCACTCCTTGATAATTCCATCCACAAAACATTTGCAAAGACATATTTAGATTCAGCCAATTTATAGCATGCTCTGTCCCAAGAGCTATGGGAAGTCCTCTGAAGTCGATGATATTTACACCTTGATCATAAACACATTGATCATGATCCAAAGCTGTGCATGTAAGGATTCCAGTTCTTTTCTATAAATGGCAATGGTCTGTCTTCATATGCATAGTGATCTATCATTGTGTGTGTGAGTGTGAGTGTGCACACACATCAAGTATTCTCCTTCTCTCAGGAGAAAGGCCAGAGTAAGGAGAATCTGTACCCACAATGCTCTCCATTTGCTTCCTCAATGATAGCATCTGGCATGGGAAAGAACATTATTTGCATTAAATCCAAGTATTAGTTGTACTCTGCATGCCAAGGCAGCCCAGCCTTGGCATGCAGACACAGAAGCAGAGGCAGTTCACTTACCACAGAAAACAAACATGTTTATAGTGGTCTGATTCAGATGTAATGTGGAACCACAGTTACAGCTTGGTACAGCACTATGTCTCCAAGTTTCAGGACTGGGCATTCTCCCTTCTCCTGTCTACATGAACTTCCAAATTCTACTTCTGATCAGAGGCGTAACTAGGGAAAACGGTGCCCGGGGCAAGCACTGAAATTGCGCCCCCCCCCACCGTGCCCCCCCTGCCGCCCCCCCCAACATACATCTGACTGACACACATGTTTCAGAAAACTTTTATTTTAAAGATTTAAAAAATTACAAAAATTACCAAAAATTTCAAAATGCATTACATACTTAGGTTTTTCCTCACAACAACCCTGTGAAGTTGGCTTGTATCTCAAACATCAGAATTATGATGCAATGATGATACATACTACATTATACTTAGGTTTTTCCTCACAACAACCCTGTGAAGTTGGCTTGTATCTCAAACATCAGAATTATGATGCAATGATGATTATTATGATTATGATGCCCCTCCCTCACGCCCTGGTTCTGTTCCTGACTTTCCCTTGTGAGTGACTGTATTTTAACAAAACGAAAACCAAGGACTCCAAAGTAATTTGAGGGACTAGGGTGATAGTGCTAAAGACTCCTTATTCTCCCGCTGTTAAAGAAAGACTCCCCTTTTCCAAAACCGTGCGCTATTTACACCAGAAAAGGTTTCAAATGGAGGGGGAAGCATTTATGCATTTATTTATGCAGTTTTAGGTTACGATTTCAAAGTTAGAAAAACTATAAAAGGGCCATTTTAGAGAAGATATGCACTGCCTTAGTTGCAAATCCTGCTTTTTTGAGAGTCCCTGCAATTGAATAAAGCGATAATATACACCTTTGCTATTTAAATTGGTTGGAGAGTATTTATGACAATAAAAAATGAAATGGCATTTCAGATGCAACATTGGTTGCCTAAGACCACTCAGATTTAACTAATCTTCATCACATTGACAAAAAGAGCAATTAAAATTAAAATCCATGACTAAAACCAAACCACTTTGGGGTTGTTTTTAATGAAAGGTGGTATATAAATTTAACAATAAATGTTTAGAAGTATACACTTTCACCCCCTGCCCAACCTACAATTAATTCCAGCTTATTTTCAAAGGGCTTCTAGTTTTATTTACAAATTGCTTGGCAGCACCAATGTTTAAGTAATCGCTAATTGCTCCTAATGATAGTTTTACTTATTGTTAAATTTATATACCACCTTTCATTAAAACATTCTCTGTTCATCTGATTTTCAGTCTGGTTAATTAAATCGGTGGAGGTTTAGACTTTCCTGCTGGGCTGAAACAGCTAATCCATTTTGATGATGACATATAATTAAATTAGCTTGCATTACATAGTGAAAAAGTCCAGGAAGGGAGAGATGGGGGGATGTGGAACCCAAGGTTCCACAGCCCCCCATCTCCCCCTCCCTGAACCTTTTCAGTTAAAACGTGGTTAGATTATATGGGAGGAAGGACTTGAATGAGCAAAAAGGGCAACTGGTGGCAAAAAATACAACTGGAAAAAACTTCCCCCTTCCCCTTCCCCTGGCAGCAGCAGGCAGAATGTAGCTGAGGAGAACAGCCCGCCCCTCCCCCTCCCCACTCCATTTCCCGACTGAGCTGGTGCAAGAGGAAATCTGTGCCAGTTAGGGGAATGAGTTGGACAAAGGAGATCAGGATGAAGTCCAAGGGGGACAAATGGTGCTCACGGCTGGCATGAAAGGGTGGCTGCTGACCAGCTAAGCAGCAGCAGCAACAGCAACAGCAGCAAGCAAGATCTCCCAGATGGGTCGGGGGTTGGAGAGAGCACACCAAACATGCACGGTCTATGCAGTGCTCTCCGGCTGGGTTTGCAGGGGGACGTTGTTTGTTCCCAAGACTTTAAAATACAGACAGCTTGCCCTGCACTGCGGGGGAGGGGGACTGCTCTGCAAAAAAAAATTAAAAATTAAAAAAAATTTTTTTTCGGCAAATCGGCGGGGGCACTTTTTGGCGCCCCCTGCCAAGTGGTGCCCGGGGCATGTGCCCCCCCTGCCCCCCCTATAGTTACGCCTATAATTCTGATTTAGGCTAGAAACAAAGCAAGATTGGTTGTGATGACTGAATCAGTCTGAGTTTATTCTAACCCATTTCCTTAAAATAAGCTGAGAAGGTTCAAAGCAGATTTCATATCTTGATTTATTTTAGAGGAAGTTGGTTAGTATAAGCTAAGATTGGTTGGTTTGAATGTCATGACCAATCTTAGTTTGTTTCTAACTTAAAACATATGCAACGTATGTGTTGATCATTTCCCAGAATATGAAGACCCATGATCTCAACAGCAGGTTGTAGTGTTCACAAGGCCAATTAAATGCAAAAAAAGGGCAATGTTGTGGTGATTTTAGAACTTTGCCACTATCTACAAAACAAAAATGGTTCTTTTTGTAAATCAGGCTTATACAAACACTGATATACATTCCAGACCAATCCTTTGCTGGTACAACCGGGGCTGACGTCCAGAGTAAGGCTATGCCATCTTGTGAAGGGGGGGGAAGATGATTTTAGATTATCTCCCTTTCTCTCTGGAGCCCACTGTGCCTCCCAAAAATGTGTTTCTGAGGGCTGCATGACCCTCAGAAACATATTTTTGGGAGGCACAGTGGGCTTTAGAAGGAAGGAAAGATTGTCGAAAATCACTCCTCCACACCATAGCACAGCCATAGTCTGGATGTCAGGCTGTCAGCTACTGTTACACCAGGACAGAGCTGATCAGCCGCTATTTATTCTGGTAATTTGATGGAAGCTTTAGTTTGATGGGAACCATAAGGATGTCCGTAGATTGTTAAGAGGAGCTAACAAATTCCTGCAATGGTCAGCTGTGTACGCTTAAGCCAGTTTAAGTCAACGGGCTCAAAGTGCTTAACTCTGGTAAAATTATTAGCCCTTAATAGTAATAGCAACTGAGCCTACCACCTTTAAATTGTTTCTAACAAAGCATCTATGAGCTAATGTTCACATTGTATTTAAAGGGTCCACTTCTATTCTGTATTGACTCTAAATCTAGAATACTGCTAACACTTTCAGCATTATAATTTTTTTTTTAAAAAAAAATCATAACAAATTCCAGCATCATGATTAGTTTTCATCTTTTATTAGCTTCAGAATGTCCAGGCTATTTCCCCCCCTCCCCCCACCATCCTCTTGATTTGAGCACCCATATATGTTTTCCCCCGTCAAAGTCTTCAGGAAAAAATATTGTAAGATGATTAACATGCTAACTGAAGTTCACTGACAGACATTTTGTGTGGGGTTAGACTCTCTTTCAGTCCAAATGAAATATTTATCTTCTGGCAGTACATACTACCCAAATAGATATAGTGATTGTGAGCTTTAACTGTCTCCTAAAAGCAATTTTAAACTGAAACCCCTACATTTCACATACAAGCTACTCTTGTGAATCTCCAAGCTAGCAGGAATTGAAAATATATGGGAATTATAGCCATAAGAGGATTAAGTTGGCATAATATTGCTTCAGAGGCTGTCAGTTTCTATACTATACACCTTTGCATCGGGTAGTTTGGCAAGGATTTTCACTTCAAGGGAGTGCAACATGGTGCAAGCCTGACAGGGCAAATATTTCAAAACAAATGCACAAAAATAAATCTCCCACATGCAAGTTTCAGTGTAGTCAACCTTTTTTATTTTTTAGAAAATCTAAAATGCATCAAACGTATTTTAAGCTAATGTTAAAATTCATGTCCTGCATTCATGCACATAATAAACCACAATGACTTTTAAAAAACAGAATACTTTCCATCCAAGAACATCAAAATGCCTCATGGACATTGGATAAATTAAATACTCCTGAGCCCCCTTGTGAGTTGAATAAATTGGCAGAGAGAAATTCACTGGTTCTTGGACTAGCAGGAGAGTAAGAAACCAGAACTGATAGAGAGCTTTTGTTAAACGTAATAAAAGAGAGTGGCAGACATCCTTCCTAACGAAACACAGTGCTTCTGAAGAGTTCCAGGTGTGTGTGTGTGTGTGTGTGTGTGTAAATTTGAATGAGTTTTCCTTTCCCAGGAAGCCCTCTGCATCACCCCCCAAAATTGTCTCTCTAGACTGAGCAACCCTTGAGGACATATGGGGAAATTGGGTAGCACAGTGCTTTGTTAGTCAGGATGTCAATGCTTCCAATGTTTCCGAGGGAGAGAAGGTATGAAACTGATTAACAGAAAAGTTTAAACACACTGAAATTGGTAAATGCTCCACACTAAGGATGCATGAAACTTCAGTGAATGAAAATTCCAGCTCCCATAGCCCTGTTCTGTTGGAGCAATCATAAAACACTCTTGGAATGTCCAGTCTAAGGGGACAGAGTGAATGTCCAGTGTCTATGCTCCCACTTTATGTACCTGTTTCCCAGGGACATCGCTATATTTCTGGCAACTGTTCCTGGTGAATCACTCTTCCTATTTTACTTTTTGGAAAGACTGAGATGACTTTTGAAACGTTCTAATCATGCAACACAGTTGTTCTTGTTTGTGACCCATACCTTAAAGGAATTAAAATTCCTGAGAGGAGATGCCCTTTGCTTAAATTTCACATGCACAGCATCAGCAGTCAGCATCTCTGAGTCATTTCATTGTCTCTCCATGTCTCTCCATGTTGTGCCCTTCCAGGGTCTACCTCCACATTTGTTGTGTAAGGATGCATGCATGAAGTCAGGGATTCACCTAGGTAATTTTGAAGCCTGTACCTGAAGGGCTTTGGAGCCCCCCACCCTTTGAGGGCATGGGGAGGGTCAGGGGCAAGTCAATTTTTTAATTTACCTTTACAACCACCACTGCACATGGGGGGTAGGGTTGGCCACTCCAGAGGAGACCAAGGCAGAGGAGGTAGAGGCAGTGGCAAGAGCTCCTTCCCTGATTCCGCCTGCCTCCCAAATGACAGATTGGGCTGTTTTCGGCCCATTTCGGACCTCCGTGCACACACATACACAGAGAGGCAGAAAGGCAAGCCAGAGCCTTGGGGAACAGCAGAGCCAAGGAGCAAGGCAACAGGATTTAGCCTCTTCCAGAAAAATGAAGCGCTGGTTTTTTCCAGTTTATTGGGGCATGAATTGGGGTAGGCAAAAACCTACTTCGTCAGATGCGAGATGGAGAGAGCAAGAGGGAGGGAGGAATACTGGTACTATTTTGGATGTGAATCTTTGAGAACCACCTATTCCAGAGAGATAATTCAGATGATGACAGGCTTCGCAAACTTGTTTTCTGTTCATCTCCTAAAGACAATCTATTAAAAACCTTTTAGAGTAATCCTCTGTAGGTGTGTTTCTACAGCACACCTTTCTGATTCCCCAACCTCTCTCTCTCTTCTCCGAAACCTTTGCATTGGAAGTCAGTCCACTTGGGATGCTTTCCTTCCCAACATGTGTGGAATCCAAGTAACAAAGCTACCGTTTACAAAGTGCTGGCTTACCCTGGTTTAAACATATTTATTCAGAAGGAAAGACCTGTGAAAGTCAACTGGAATTAACTTCAGAGCAAATATGTTTAGGATCGAGCTGCTGGAAACTAATGCTACAGAAACAGGTAGAAGTGTGTGTTTGGGATTGGTTCGTTTCTGAAGTTTTGATAGTTGGAAGGAAGGAAAGAAGGAAGGAAGGAATTAGTTGTTCTCCACCCTATAATTGCAACCTTAAGATAAGTAGCCTGGAATAAGTTGGAAGAAAATCTGTTGAGAGAGATAGGTGGTGGCAGGAAGAACCCTTTTTCTGTAAATTCTAGGTTATAATCCACCCAAACACTCTGATGTAATTTAGTTGAGCATTTTGGAAAAGGGAAACAAGGGTGGTTTGCAGCCTCTGTCCCCGGCAGCAGCTGCAAAAGGCTGGTAGAAGCCAATCTTATTCACATTTACTCAGAAGTAAGTCCTACTTGGATCAAGCGGGCGTGCTCCCGAGGAAGGACGCATAGGACTGTCTATGTGATTTGAAATTAAACCCCACTGATTTCAGTGGCACTGACTTCCAAGCCAAGATAGCTCCAGGTCCTGGTGACCTAAACAAGAGTTTTGCAATATTTGCAAAGTTGCATCCAGCAGATCCCCCGTGGAACTCCAAGTGAGTGTGGAGTGGTGGTGGTAGGGGGAGATAGGAAGCTTTCCCTCATTTCTCTGTCTCCTCCCCATTCTGTGCATGAGCAGAGAGCCCCTAAAAGGTCCAAAAATGGCCTGATCTGGGCAGACAGGCTCAGGGAAGGAGCTCTTGCCACCGCCTCTGTCTCCCCCACCTTGGTCTCCCCTGAAGTGGCTGCCCCCAACCCGCCATGCAGCAGCAGTTATAAAAAGGGGGGGGAGAGATTTAACTGGTGCGCTGGACATGAGGCAGTTGCGGGGTTCTGAGGAGGCCCCCTGAACATTTGCAGGCTCCCCCAGAGACAGGAGGCCACGGACCTAATCCCCAAGGTCTGTGACTAAATGCGCCTCTGTGAAGTATATGTATGCCCTTCTTCTTCCTAGCTCTGATATAGTTTCCTAATACTCTGAGAGGATAACCACAGCTACACTGTTGAAGGCCAGTAGTCCCTGCTCTTGGCAATCTTTCTGACAACTTCCTTAAGGCAGTCGCTACGATATTACCACAGATTGTTAAAACTATGGCAAACTCCAGAAACTGTATACTTTTCCATTCACTTCCCAAAGAGATCAGTTGAATTAACCATAGCTTGAGCACACTACTTGAACCCTGGATTTGATCCAAAACCATCTGTTTAACATTCAGGCAATGCTTCTAATGTGAAAGCATTTAAGACAAATCATCACTCAAGCTACTTCAAACTCATCTCTGCTATCTTCAAGACTTAATACCTAATTTGTGTTTGATTTCCAGATACTGGCATGATCTGTTTTCCATAAGTGCCTGCACATGCATATAAGACACCTAGTTAGCCAATGTTAAAATACAAATTATTTTGTCATCATTATTTAATAACCCGTGCAGCAATTTCATGTGGTTATATTATCTAATATATTCCTATGACTGCTTAAAGCATACATTAATATGCTGCTAGAAATTTCCAGAAAATCGTACCAACGCAGCTTTTATTTCTTTGAATTTATTTATTGTACTATTTATATGCCCCTTTTCAACAATAAGTTCACAAAGTGGTTTATGTAGCAGAGAAATGGGAAGGGGAACTGATGCCCTATCCTGAAGGGCCTCACAAGAAGGGGAGGAGGACGACAACGATTACAACAACGCAAGGAAGATACTAGCAACAGCCCCTGGAAAAGATGCTCTTCTGAAATTAATAGTGACAGTTGCTCTCCTTCTGCTAAATATGGTGGCAGACATGCTGCTCAGCCTTACGAGGGCAGAGCAAGAGCTCCGTCCTCACAAGGAGTGACTTAACTAAGAGTGTGTGAGGCTTGCTTTGCAGCAGTGGGTGGGCAGAGATAAAGGGGAAGGAATTTCCATTTCTCTCACCTCCCTGCAAAACCTTTTTTGCACTCTCCCTTTTAGCACCCAGGAATATATCAATGAGGGTTGTGTGACCACCATGGACATATTCCTGAACATGAAAAGGACTTTTGCAGGAAGCAAGCCTCATGAGCCATTAGTTAGGTTGCAAGACAGAGTTCTTGCTCTGCTCTCCTAAGTCTGCCCAACTATGTGAATGGTGTTGCAAATCATGTATATATGGGAATCATACATATGAGAATCATGTTTGAAAGAGCCTCTCTGCTTAATTATGTGGAATTAACTTTTGAAAGTGCATTTCCTGTTTGATCTTTTCACATGTGCTGAATCACACTTGTATACATATGCATGACAAAAAAGAGAATGTGTATTCAGAGAGAGAGAGAGAGAGAGAGAGAGAGAGAGAGAGATTGTATTTGCATGTATCTACATAACAGAAATGAGTATATATGTCTGTTCTTCAGTACAGCCAGTTGCCAATTTAAAATTTGCAATTTGCCCCAAGGCAACATAAAAGCTGCCACATCCTTAAACTAGACTAAATAACTGGGATCCAAAAAGTTACTTATATAGCCAAAAGCTTTGTTTTCTCTGAACAGTAGACTCTGTGCCATATCACAAACTGATCTGGGAAAGTCTCCTCAGCTTGAATAACATGTGGTATAAGGGTAGTGCTGTTTGAAAGAAACAATATGACCTAGAACCAAGCCATGAGGGACCAGAACTTGTGTTGAACATCCCAAGTTCCAAACATCCAAAAGCAAGAGTTCCAAAACATCTTGGAGCCAAAAGTTCCAAACATCCAAAGCCAAACAGCACAACAAGATGCTAGTCTGTGGCCTAGAGTTGCCACACATCCAGGACTGGTCTGGACAGTCCAGGAATTGGACAGTCTGTCCAGGAGGTAGTAATCGACTTAGATATGAAATGTCCAGGATATCTGAGTAGAAAGATTGCTTTAACAAATTTTACTCGTTCTTTTCTGGTGCTTCCAGGCATCATAGTTACATGGTGTCAATGCTTCTAAGCCCTCTGTTCTTACCCTTTCTCTGGCACCAGTGCTGCTGACTGGCTAGGCTGGCTCTCCCTATTTGGTTCAGTAAACTGCTCTCCCTCATTTCTGGATCATCTCTAGAGTTAGTGAGGGTAGTAATAGACCTCTGAGTTTAGCTGTGAAGTATAAGGACAGAGAGAGCCTCCTTTTCTCTAGTGGCATTGTTGGGGTGCCACTTCTCCCTAGAACACTCATTGCCTGATGCAGCACTGCAGTCTTGTATGAGTGCCCCTCTTAGCTAACTGGAAGTATCACCTGTGTGGAGTGGCAGGAACTATGCAAAAAATACTATAGGGGGAAATACAGGAAACAGCTGCCTAGTTCCTTTGTCAAGTATTCTTTCCAATTCCGGGCAAAAAAGCAGGGATTTAAAATTTGTACACACACACACACACACACACACACACACACCCTTCTTTTGAGAGTTGTGTCCAAGAATTCTCTCCCCCACAAAATGTGGCAACCCTGCCACTGCCTCGCCGCCCTGCTTTATGATTGATTTGTCAGACACAAGCTCATAGGGTAACATGCCTGCTGGTTCATGGGTCAGCTAGTTCCACCTTACTTTCAGAAGACCAAACATTATGTGAATGGCACTGCAAAACAAGTGTGTTCCATTTTGTACAGATCCCTCTTCTAAAGCTTGTCTGAGTGCCTGATAAACCTCAAATGATTTTGTTGGCTTCTTGAGTGGTTGCTGGGTAATGAAAACAAAGTTCCCAGAAAAAGAGCCCTGGCCGCACAGCACCTAAGGGAAAATGCATACGAAGAGAAACACTTGCACACAAAATGTTATGACTCACATTCAGCAGAGGCCATGCTTGGCATATGGAAAATCTTATCCTGGTCATAGTAAATGCATCTCCGAAGCTTTTCCTCCTAATTCCGCCCCCTCCCCTCCCCCCGCACTTATATAATTATCCTCAGTGAACCATATTTTCTAGGAGAACTGCCCATTTGAAAAGTTATATGGTCAAAGAAGCCATTTCATAATCATTAATCTATAGTTAACTTAGCTTGTAAAATTAGGCAATCCTGCATGCAACAGCTGGGGCCCTACAACTACCAAAAACACTTTTATGGTTTCTCTTAAGAGCCATTAAATCAACCTGATGAGAGCACAGCTGGACTGGGTCCATTAATAATTTATCAGATCCCACCGAATACATAAGGGGAACCTTGGTGTTTTTTCAGTTAAGGCTGCAGGTGGAATCAAAGCTTTAGCAGCAAAAAAGTCAAGATCCATTTTTTTAAAAAGAAAGAAAGAAAGCCTGACCTTTGCTTCTCTGTGGAATTTTATGTGTGGATATCAACTAATTCATTGAATGGTTAAGAGTCTCATTTGGAATAGGTGGTTGGAATTCACTGGGCCGCAGAGACAGTTTGTTGGCAACCATCACACTACCACATAAGATTTTCAGCATGGAATTTATTAATAGGTTGTGCATGACAAATGGACAAATAGTCTCCAGATACCCTGAGAGCAAATATTGTAACACTGACACTAGCCAAAAAGAACTTAATTCTTACCTACTCCATGCTTAGACTGCAAACAAAACACAAGCCTTATCTAAGAGACAGCCCAGGTTTGAAACTGAATGCTGAAAACATCTGCTGGTTAAGAAAGGGGTGAAGGTGAGCATCTGTGAAGCAGGGGAAAATGGTTTTAGAAGAGACAGAATGGGAAAAATAAAAAAATGTGCAATCCTAATACATTAAAACCAAGAAGGGCTTTGAATTGACTCTGTTATCCATTCTTATTCTTGTTCTTGCTCTTTATTAATAATTTCTATAGCACTTCCATTTCAAACGTTTTAACCCAATAACCATCCTGAGTATATATATGCTGAAGCAGGATAAGGAGGGAATTTACTATATCAGTTTTAGAGATGGACGACTAAAACTGGCAAACAATGGCCATTTGGATGTAATGTCCATGGAACCGCAGGCTCATTCAACTGTGGTGCCATGTTACATGTGAATGCAGCCAGTAATTCACCCAAAAGCACTTACAGCCTTTCAACACACACACACACACACACACACACACACACACACACGGACTGTTGTTGCTTATTTGTTGTGAACAGGCCAGGGTGGCAAGGTGAAACGGTCTCCTCAGACGTGAATGTGAAGAGGGACACTAGGGGTGGCAAGTGCTGCCCCTCATCACCACAGGCACATCTGTCCACAGATATTGTCCTTTGTCTCAGGCAACAAAATGACTTAGCCCCTAGGATAGGCTACATATTTTCCCACAAAGTTGCTTTCTTTTCACAGTGACTTCTGAAGCAGTCTGCTAAGTGGAACCACCAGTCACTGAGGGGGAGCAAAGGAGGGGAATTCACACCTTTACCTATATATTCTGGAAAGTTGTGACAGGGACGGGGGCACCTTAGTCAGCAACAGGGATGCAGATCAGCCCTAGGCTTTTGAGCAGTTCCCCCCGTAATTTTACTGAATTTCTCCAGAACATACTTTATCCCCCACTCAGAAGTGTCTTTCTTCCCTCCTCCCACCCAAATTCTAAACTTATGAGTTGCTCCTCAAGCTTGCTCTCTGTCTGCATCCCTGGTCAGCAAAGGGAAAGACTGGGGTTGCTGACTGCTTAGTAGCTTCTCCTGATTGGCTAGCAGTGGTCCACTCTGAGGACAGCTACTCAGTCAACAACTCTGTACAGTGCCCTCTGACCTCCTTCTTCATTGGCCTACCACAACTGTCATTTCTACCTAAAAATATCTCCATGGATCACTGCTGGCCAACTCTTAGACCCTAGTTTTGGCTTCAGAAATACTGATGTGCATACACAGCTCCTATGCATGACCAACATTCCAGCAACTTCAAAGCTATAGCTCAAGGATGAACTAGCCATTACAATGGCAGATCCGTTGTCTTTCAATGAGGGTTGAGAGCTAGGGAATGATCAACACCAGTATGAGGCAGGAAAACTTGAAGAATCCCTCTTCCACCCACTACTCACCATCCCAGGTTGCTTTCTACCAACCAGGTTGCTTTCCACCATCTGGTCTCAGAGTTTATGTAGAAGAGAAGCAGATGGGAGTGAGGACTGTGGGGTGAAAAACATGGGTGGGGGAAGCATTCAGGTATCACTCCTTCCTGCCATTTCTCTGCCTGAAATCCCCTTCCCACCTCTCTGCTTTACAACTGATCATCAGTGCCCCAATGTTCAAGGACATGAGTCTGTGGCTAGCTGACTTTGGCCTGGTCTAAAAAAAAAACCAGACGGCAACAACTATGTTGCCCTCTGCCTCCATTACTGCCACTCGGTGCTAATGAGTAAGGGCAAGGATTCCCCTCCTTCTCCACTGACCCATAGCAGCTGGCAAGGTCTTTATATCCAATGTCTGGCATAAGTCTGGCATAAAAGAAATCAGAATATTTTTCTTAGGCATAAACTAGGAAGTGACAGAAATCTCATGAGCTGACTAATGTTTGAGTTTTAGAAATCTTCTGCTCAACTAACCAAGGACATTTCTGCTAAATCTGTGACTTGGGGTGAATAATAATAGTTCATTGGGGCTTCCTCATAAAATAGCAATAAGTTAAAGTTGCTTAGGCTGTCTAAAGGTAACGAATGTTACTGCCAAGCAGCAGACATTTTTAACTACACAAGGCTCAGATAACACTTCATTGTTTATTTCTTTAAGGGAGAATGGACCCTAAGCCCCATGTGCCAGCAGAGACTAACAATATGACACTATATTTAAGAAAGGAGTATTTTCATAAGATCAGAACAAGGTAGCAAATTTATCCCTAAGTGAAAATGTGTTTATTTATTGTTAGTGATTTGTATTGCATGATATATGAGTCCTTCAGTGGAAGGAGTATGGCTTGCAACTCATTAAAGGCTTAACTCTTTGAAAGACCTTTCCTTCAACTGGAGCTAGACACAAAACACATACAAAGCATATGAACCACTGCTGAACAACGAAAGCGAAGCAAACAGGCGAGCTCCCTGTCTCATTCATTGCATCGCTGTACTGCCATTTCTTCTGAAACGTGATATATTTCTTTCTGGGTTTCTTTTATGAAATGTAAATACAATTCTAAATCTGACCTTCCAATGACACAGAATGTATTACAGGTCCAAGAGCTTTTCAAGTGTGAAATGAGCAGCTAAGCAGCTTAAAAGGTTCAGTTCTAACATAAAGCAGGACGCTTCTGTGCCTTCTGATGACCATTAGAATAGGTTCAATTATGTATTTAACATATTAAATATTAATTAGTGAGGAGTGTTTAGGATGCTCTGGGGCACATTCGGAGAAGGATTTGTGAATGCAGGGCATGCTGAGTCAGCACATCTGACACATGCAGTTCACATATCACCAGTACCCAGGTTGGTTCCTGCTAGTCTGAATAGGTTGGAAGAGTCAGAGCAAGAGGCACAGGGCATATAATCCAATACATTTAGGCAAACTTAAGACACTTAAATCACACTTAAGGCACTAAACATATTGAATGCTGCATGGCCAGCATTTGTGGCACACATGTAGCGATGGTAGCCCTGTGGCTGGTGAGTACTTCTTTCAGAAACTTCCCCTTCCATTTCCTGTTTGGGTATTAACATTACACTGCACCAGAAGCAAGAGAGTCTTCTCCATCAGCCGTTTCAGAGTGAAACTAGCTCTCATTGCAGAATGGATGGCATTTATAAGAAGAAAACAGCACTATTTTCAAATTGTGAAAACTTTCAAGCCAACTTGCTAGGATTTTAGAAAATATAGTTGTTCCATACATTTAACTCTAATTTCAGTTAAGCTAAAGAAGCTAACTCTAATTTCCGTTATGCTCCCCCGCTAGCTGAGCAAAGAAGCACCTTTTTAAAGTGGTGATTCTCTTTACTTAGCAAGGGGGGAGCAACTGGCCCTAAGCAGCCCCAGCCCAGCATCCCTCAGTGGCTGTTGCTGGTGTCTGTCTTATGTTTCTTTTTTAGACTGTGAGCCCTTTGGGGGCAGGGGTCCATTTTATGTATTTGTTTTTGTGTGTTTATATCTATGTAAACTGCTTTTGTTGAAAAGCGGTATATAAATATTCATCACATCCGTAAAGCATGGTTTTAGTTAATAAATCCATGCCAAATTTAGCAAGCTGCACAGTTTTTACTGGGAACCGGACAGGTTGACCTTGCAAACACAACCAGTTCTGCATTCCTAAAACTGTTGTTTCCATTATTCCTGTGGTAGTGAAGTGCTCTGATGATTCAACATATGGGTTCATTGGACCCTATCTATTCCTTGAGGTCTTCATCATCCTCTAAATTCACTTCTTTTTTTATTTCTTCTCTTTCATCCTGCTCAGTCTAGCTCATCATGACCAGACCTGTTATAGCAAGAGTCCTGGAACAAGTGGAAAATTGGCTGAAGCTTCAGTATTTTATATCTGACATTAACCATGCAACATTTTTTTTAAAAAAAATACCTTTGTCTCTTTCATTTTTATACATACGGTAACAAACCAAACCACCCATGTTCGAAATGATTCCTAAAAAGCATGCAGAAAAGAAACTCGTTCACTTGAAAAGAGGGAGTGAGCTCAGTGTGATATTGCCTTTTTGGTATTGATCACCCACCTTTGGAAGGGCAGACGTTTTAACCCTTTCCTCCCACCATTTGCACCATTGACATTCCGAGAACTCTCAAACTACAGTAATGCACAAGCACCATTATTGACACCCCAGGATGGCAAGGGGGCACTTCCAGTTGGTAATGGTGTCTTGAGGGAGAGATGCTGAACAGCAACTGAGAAATTGGGGTGAGGGGTGGTGGGTTGCTGGCTGAGTGGGTGGGAAAAGCGATGGTCCACCAGAAAAATGGATGCTATGTCATGCCCTGGAGCCTAGGGTGGATCTCATGCTACTTAATTACAGCTGTTGTTTCTGGGAGCTATTACCTGTCTGGAAAGGCGGTGCCTGGCAAAGCCATGTGACCATCAACTTTGGTCAGGAGAAGTGACCTGAGTTTTATGCATCCAAATTCAAAGAGAAGGCTGGGGCGGGGGGGGGGGGGTGTTGCATGTAGTTTGTGATCACTGCAATTAAAAGAGCTGCCATGGGGACTCCTCTCGGTAGGTATTGCAGTGCTAACCCATACCCTACCATTGGATGGGAGGCTAAAACCAGCAAGTGGACTCTCCCTACAGGAAATCTGCTTGCCGCATTGGGCTTAAACATCCAGAAAAATGGCTTGTCACTTCTGGCTGTGAGGATCCCTGTGTTCCCCTTCTGGGGTTCCTCTTTTAATCTCCCTGGAGAAATACAAACTGTCTTACCCAGTTGGGAAGGAAGGGACTTGGGGCCACTTCCTCCCTCCCCCGGAAAGAAAAGATTGAGCCCCACTCTTTTTACTTTTACTGGTTAAAAATAGATTCCGTGAGTATTCCCTCTACTTCACCTCTTCACCTTCATTAACTGGAACCTATCACAACATTTTCAAAAGCAATTCTAAGTGGAATTAGAATGTCTGCCAGGCAACATGCCAAGGGGTGCATTGCACATTTTCACCCAATCCATGCCTCAATCCTTTTTGACACCAAACACACCGCAAACCACCCACCCTCTTCTTCAAAGCAAGAGAGGCATGGCCCATTGAAATCCTTGAGAACCCTTGCCTTTCAAGCACAGGAGGCAAGGGTGTAGCTCTAATTGAGCGGATGGATTCAAAGCACCTAGGCCCCTCAGCTCCTGAGGGCCCCCTAGCTCTACCTCTCCCTATTTTCTTCACTATCTCCCTCACTCTGAGGGGCTTCCAGGGAGAGGGGCAAACATGAGCCCTCTCTCCCCTACGTAGGCCCCTGACAGGAGGAGTACCAAAGTGCACCTCACTTCCTAGCCTGGCACCACATGCCTTGCACCACATGCCACACCAGGCCTGCTGTTAATAAACAGTTTCAATTGACAGAGACAGATATCACATTTGTAGGAAAGAATATTAACTCTTTAATTAACTGAATAAGAAGAAGCTCGCCACAGGTGGGGCTACAGCAGGTGTATTCCTTATGTACTTTGATGGAAGTTCAGCTGTTCATAGTTGTGGCATCCAGGTTTCTTTTGCTTTAAGACCAGTGTGCTCCTCCATCACCACACACCTGTCTGGCTTGCCATTGGGGCAGTGGAAGATGCTCCCAGGAGTATGAGAAAACTGCTCTTATTGCCCGTGCTTCTCTGGTGGTGCTCTGACTCCTCTCTGCTGGAACAGGAGCAACCGCTGCTCCCCTGTCTTGCTCCTGCATCTGGCCACTGCTACTCTCATTTGCCTGAGGGGCTTGCAGATCTGGATGGTCTGGCATCAGAATGTCTCCCCTTGACTCACAGATGTTGTGAAGGATGTAGCAGGCCACTATGACAAGTGGAACCAGCTCTTCCTCTACATCCAGCAAGGTGTCGAGGGCATGCCAACTGGACTTCAGCCTCCCACAACATGTCAGCACTCACCGTGGGCCTTTGTGATGCTTTTTCCCCCCTGGTCCAGCAGTTTAGATGTTCTAAACTGTCTTGAAAAGCTAAAAATTAACTAATTGCCAGGGCCAGATGGCATCCACACGAGTTCTGAAGGAACTCAAATGTGATCTCCTAGCAAAAATATGTAACTTGTCCCTACAATCAGGCTCTGTACCAGACAACTGAAAAGTAGCTAGTGTAAGCCCAATTTTCAAAAAGGGATTTGGGGGTTGGGGGATCTGGGAAATTACAGTCTGGTAAGCTTAACTTTGGTGCCAGGTAAATTGATGGAAAGCATACCTAAGGACAAAAATATTTAAAAATATTAAACATATTGAAGAACAGGCCTTGCTGAAGGAAAACCAGCATGGCTTCTGCAAAGGCAAGTCTTACCTCACTAACCTTTTGGAGTTCTTTGAGTGTCAACAGGCATGTGAATGAAGGTGATCCGTTGACATAGTGTACTTGGTCTTCCAAAAAGCTTTTGACAAAGTTTCCCACCAAAGGTTCTTGCATAAAATTAGCAGTCATGGGATAAGGGGACAGGTTCATATGTGGAATGGTAACTGGTTGAAGGACAGGAAACAGAGGGTAGGAATAAATGGACAGTTTTCACAATGGAGGGAAGTAAGAAGTGGGGTCCCCCAGGGATCTGTACTGGGACCAGTGCTCTTTAACTTGTTCCATAAATGATCCAGAAGTTGGGGTAAGCAGCAAAGTGGCCAAATTAGCAGATGGCACTAAACTATTTAGGGTATTGAAATCCAAAACAGATTGTGAGGAGCTCCAAAAAGATCTCTGCAAACTGGGTGAATGGGAAACAAAATGGGAAATGCAGTTCGATGTAAGCAAGTGCATTCCTTTTAAAGAAGGCTTTTTAATGCTCCATTTTTTTTGTTATATCTGGTGGGTTCTCTAGCTTTTTATAACTTAATTTTTTAGCTTTTAAAATAATTTTTAATTTGAATCTAATAATTGTGGTTTTAAACCTTTTAACTTGTTCATTCAACTTTGTTATGAACTTGGTTATTTTATTGTGTCTTGTATCTATTTTATTGTTGTAAGCTGCCCCGAGCAATAGTGCGCTGGAGGGGTGAGATTATACATATTTCAAATAAATAAATAAGTAAATAAATAAATAAGTAAATAAATAAATAAATGTAAAGTAATGCATATTGGGGCAAAAAACCAAAAACAAAACCCAACTTCACATCCCACTGATGGGATCTGAGCTGTTCGTAACTGACCAGGAGAAGGAACATGGGGTCATAATGGACAGCTCGTTGAAACTGATGACTCAGTGTGTGGCAGCTGTGAAAAAGGCTAATTCCATGCTAGAGATTATTAGGAAGGGGACTGAAAGTTCCGGTCACCGTATCTTAAGAAGGCTATTGTAGAACTGGAAATGGTGCATAAGAGGGCAACCAAGATTATCAGGGGCCTACAGGTAAGGCTACAGCACCTGGAGCTATTTGTTTGTTTGTTTGTTTGTTTGTTATACCACCATTGAGCATCACACTCAGAATGCCATAAGAGAACCTGAACATGCCAAATAATCACAGAATCCATGACATGGATTCCTGAGGTGGGAAGCAGGAGACACAACCATCTTCCTGCACTTAGTATATCTTACAAACAATTTTAAAAATCACATGAACAATTCAAAAATCAGAAAGTAAATGTGGCTTCTGCATTAGCGCTACATCTCATTGAAATTAATTGGTCAAACTAAGTTGTGTTATCCCAAATGAGATAATCATCCAGGAAAGGGCTTGACTGGCACTTGCCATAGACTGGGAGTTTTTGATGTGGGAAGATTTTCTTCTTCACTTGCACTATGAAAGGATACAGTCCTAGGACACAGTCCTATTATATGACTGTTCTACACACTCAAAAAACTCATATCTGACCTAGGAGAATGTGGGTTTTCTGAGTGTGTAGAACAGTCATATGATATAGCTTCTCAAAGGGAGACCTCTTGGGCTGTCTACTCGTCACACTTTTCTTTCCCAAGCAATTGCTGAAGGAACAGCTGTAATCAATCTTGTGCATTTATTTGGAAGGGAAGAATCCTTGTTCGCCATTAAAGCCCTGGGTAAATAATTTGTTTAGACAGGGTTAAGAGGTGTTAAACAGGAAAAACAGGCAATCATCTAATATGCTGGTGTCAGTTTCACTGGGCTGTATAACTGCTCTGAATGAGCTAACTGCCACTGTCAAAAAGCCCTGCAGGTCCTTATCTACTCACATACAGAAAAGAAACCACACCACCAGCAGTGCTGCTATTTATCCTGGTGTGTGACAAACAATGAAGATGTTTGCCTGCTATATAAATAAGACAAACCATGTTTCAGACAATACGAAAAAATGATGGGAAATGATGCTAGTTGCAACCAGTGACAAGAAGCGTGAAGACAGTGGCCATAAAACCTTCAACAGGTTCAAGAGATCCAACTGTAATATGAATAATGTAACACATTATTTGTGTTTCTTAGGTTTACTTCCCCCAAGAAGCCTGGATCCTGAAGTATTTGTCTGCAAGACTTAACTCATAGGGGGTGGGGGAGAAAAGAATATAGACTATTTTAAATATTGCATTTTACAACATCTTCTAGAAGTGAATTTGCATGGAGAAAAGAGTGGGATTTAGGAGTCAGATGCTAATATAACATAAACAACAATAATGGACCCAATACAGACCAAAAGGCCATTCATAAATTAAATAAATATTTACTCTTTATATAACACTTCAGAATGTTCAATGTACTTCATATTGGTGGCATTCAAAGCAGGGGCATAGCAAAGTTACAAGTTATGGGAGGAGAGAGCTGGTCTGTGGGAGGAAAGCTGGTTTTGCGGTAGCAAGCATGAATTGTCCCCTTTGCTAAATAGGGTCTGCCCTGGTGTGCATTTGAATGGGAGACTACACATGAGCACTAGGATATACGATGAATATTTATATACCACTTTTCAAAAAAAGTTCTCAAAGCCAAAGTTACAGGGATATAAATAAATATATAAAATGGCTCCCTGTCCCCAAAGGCTCACTCTCTAAAAAAGAAACATAAAATAGACACCAGCAACAGCCACTGGAGGGATGCTCCAATTGCTCTCCCCCTGCTAACTAAAGAGAACCACCAATTTAAATAGGTGCCTCTTTTGTTCTGTTAGCAGGGTCCTAGGATATTCCTATTAGGAAACAGGGCCACTCTGGAAAGAGCATTTGTGTGTTTGCATGCAGACAGTTCCAAGTTACACCCTTTCGTACTAACGATGGGCTTAATGAATGGTGAGATATTTATCATATTTTTATACTGCTTCATATGTACATCTCTAGGCAATGTACAAAATTTAAAACAATTTAACAAGTCACAGATTTAAATCCACAAAACACAACAAAAACAATTGCATAAAACAGCTCAAAGATATTTGAGATTTATTCATTCATTCATTCATTCATTCATTCAACATCTTTTTATACTGCCCAAAACTTACATCTCTGGGCAGATTACAACAAAATAAAAACAGAAAAAGTAAAACATGAGTTAAAACAAAAACAAAATGTTTAGAACATTACAACAATTTAAAATTTTTAAAACAATATTTTAAAACAGCATTAAAACAATTAAAACAATATGAATTAAAAGCCTGGGTGAACAGATGCGTCCTTAGAGACTTTTTAAAATCTGTCAGAGATGGGGAGGCAAGGCTCTTATTTCAGCAGGGAGTGTATTCCAGGGAGCTCGGGGCGGCAGCAGAGAAGGCTGGTTGGTGGCAACTGCAGATGGAATATTCCGTGTAAAATAAGAAGACTTTTCTAAAACTGCAAAAATTGCAAGGGGAAGATGAGTACAGTAGTAGGCTTCCTAAGACCACCAAATGAGTACATTCATGGCAGAGATGACATTTAAACCACAGGTCAGTTTCTTTGAGTTTGGTGCTCAGAGTTAGGAACACAGGAACATGCTGTACACTGTGTCAGACCATTGGTTAATCTAGCTCAGTATTGTCTACACTGACTGGAAGTAGCTCTCCAGGGTTTCAGGCAGGAGTCTTTCCCAGCCCTACCTGGAGATGCCAGGAACTGAAGCTGGAACCTTCTGCAGGTAAAGTAGTAGATACTCTACTACTGAGCTATGGCCCCACCTCCAATTTGCATGAGCTCTGGCCCTACCCCTAATCATGCAAAACTCCTGCTGCTTCCACAAACTGCCTTTCATGGAGGTTTGTCTGGCACAACTATTCTCCTGATTGAGGAACCTCAGAGTTCTCTGGAACAGAGCTTGAAAACTACTGTTCTAAGACATGGGGCACCAATATTTAGATACTTAGGCATAATAGCCATGTCAGTGCTACATTACAAAACACGGCATTGCGCTATCTTTGTAACCCTCTTATATTGGCAGAATTGTTTAGAATAAGGCTGATGGCAAGCCAGACAACGGTTTTGTTTAAAATATATTGGCAGTGTTCCACACATCAGTTAAGCTGAAGGACTTGGATGTAAGCCAATTTAGTCCTATTGAAGACCCATTAACAGGAATGTTACATTAAACATGTTCAATTGGGAATGAAAGAAAAAGCTGACAAAATAGCCTCCTTCTGAAGAAAAGGAAATTTCCTGAAATTGTATCGGCCCCAGACATGATACAAATAGCCATCTTCTCCTCATTCTGACAGAGATCTATGAGGGCTCCTTTTAAAAAGTTGTATTTAGTCTTCGTAATAGATAAATAACATAGATAATGTTCCCATTTCTAACAAGCAGGATAAAAGCAGAGCCAGAACCTTACTGCTGCTGGTTATTTCACGTTACCTCAAAATTGCTTTTGAAACACTAGAACATAACTATTAATTGCCCTATAAAATAGTTTTATTCAGCTTTCACTACAATGATTAACATCATTGCAGCCAAGCTATTAATATTCTTTATTCCAAGAATAACAGCTAACCCCATACTACAAATGTTTAGGGAATCACATTATAGTTTAAGAAGTAGTTTTTTACAAAATAGCCCAAGGTTCTAGGGGGGAAATAGAGGTTGGTTTTATAATCAACATTTCTCCCAGGGGGTTCTATTTACAAGGGACAGTCCAGTTCTCTGGCATATGAGAGTGCTAAATTGCTTTCCCTGTTTTGTCCTTTTTTGCCTTTGGCAACAATATCTGTGTAAAGGAACGGTGACAGGTAGGCAGCCTAGGAAGACTTCATTATTTTAAAGATACACTTTGTTATATTCTGTGAGTGTTCTGCAATATAATTCCAGCAAGGAAAAGAAACCTGCAAATAGTACTTTAAAAAAGTATTACAAAAGCAGAACAAATGAGATTTAAAGAGACTGATGTAAAGCAAGGATAGATACTGAGCAATGTTCCCTCTAAGGCTCATACATTTTTTGATCAGTTAACTTTAGATCCCGCTCAGGTTGAATCAGGAAGGCCCACTCTGAACGCACATGCGCATGCACTGCCTTGATACTGCTGCTCAGAACAAAACTCATTCTGCACACAAATGAAAAAAACTATAGAGAACACTGATACTGAGGATGGCTTTTTATTTTATTTAAAATGTTAGCATGAGTTATTGTCATTCTTCAGGGATCAGCTCTCTTCCCCGAAGACTATAGACATCTCTAGGGCATGTGCATGTGAAGATACTTGCATCAATGCTAAGATGTCATGAAGTACACTGGCAATCAGGGGCATAGCAAGGTTGGAGTGGGCTCTGGGACAAAATGTGCAGATGGACCCTCAAATCAGGAGATTTGGTGCAGGTGCATCAATATGCTGATGACACCCAAATCTATTTCTCCATGTCATAGTTATCGGGAAGAGGCATAGCCTCCCTATATGCCTGCCTGGAGGCAGTGATGGGCTGGTCTAAGGCATGGATTCTCAACATTGGGTCCCCAGATGTTATTGGACTTCAGCTCCCATAATCCTCAACCAAAGGCCACTGGGGCTAGGGATTATGGGAGTTGAAGTCCAATAACATCTGGGCACCCAACATTGAGAATCCCTGGTCTAAGGGATAACAAACTGACTCTGAATCCAAATAAGATGGAGGTGCTTATTGTGTGGGGTTGGAACTCAGGAGACAATTTGATCGGCCAGTCCTGGACAGGGTTGCATTCCCCCATTCCCCCAGAAGGAACAGGTACTCAGTCTGGGAATGCTTCTGGATCCAAACCTCTCTCTAGTGTCTCATGTTGAGGCAGTGGCCAGACTTTCTTTCAGTTTTAGCTGATATGCCAGCTGTGTATGCTTCTTGAGATAAACGAACTCAAAACAGTAGTACATACGCTGGTAACCTCAGATCTGACTACTGCAATGTGCTCAATATGGGGCTGCCCTTGTACATAGTCCAGAAACTGCAATTGGTGCAAAATGTGGCAGGCAGGTTGGTCTCCAGGTCATCTTGAAGAGACCATATACCTCCTATATTAAAAGAACTACACTGGCTACCAATATGGTTCCAGGCAAATTACAAGATGCTGGTTAACACCTATAAAACCCTAAACAGCTTAGGCCCAGGATATTTAAGAGAATGTCTTCTTCCCTATGAACCCCCCACCCCTGCCCATTTAAATCATCTGGAGAGGTTCTTCTGCCATTGCCACCAGCTCGTCTGGTGGTACTCAGGGACAAGCCTTCTCTGTTGCCGCCTCAAGACTCTGGAAGGCGCTCCCTGCTGGAATAAGACCTTCCCCATGTCTGACAGTTTTTAAAAAGCCTTTAATGATGCATTTGTTCATCCAGGCTTTTTTACTAGAATTGTGGCTTTAAGTTGTTTTAATATTTTATTTTTTGTTTTAATTTGTTTTATGTTGTTGCAAACTTCCCAGAGATGTAAGTTTGGGGCAGTGTGTACCAATATAATAACTAAATAAGTAAATAATAAGCGAATGGATGAATAAATGAATGAATCGGTGGTGTGTAATTTGAGGATGTGCCTTAGGGCAATGAGCTACCCATCTGTGTTGGTTTCATCTGACATGTCTGAGCTTTTAGGTGAACATTCACATGCATGGTTTCCAATGCCAACTCATGTACATACAATGTACATAAAATGTATAGAGTTGGAACAGGTTCTTCTCCCACCTAACATCCCACCATGGAATACTTCTGAAATAAATAGCAATATTATTGTTTGATTTTGATTTATTGTTAATTAAAACAATACATAATTAAAATACAAAAAGTATAGATATTAAATGTAAATATAAAAATAAGATATCTCTGATTATAAATTTAAAAGGCTATATAAAACAGTAGCACCAAAAAAAAAAAAAAAAAACCACAAAGCAGCAGCAGCAGCAAAAACTGTACTCTCACATAAAAGCCTGGGTGAAGAGCAGCATTTTTACTTGTTTTCTAAAAACCGTAATGGAGGCTGAGGAGTGGATGCCAATCGGGAGAGCTTCTTTCTGCTTCTTTCTGCTTTCTTGAGAAGGAATGGAGATGTGCCCTTCCATCTAATATTGATCAGAGTTACATCTGCTTTCAGCAATGACAACAAAGACCCCAAATGACACAACTGACTGACTGCCATGTTTGTGATGATTGCACACCAGAGGCATATCTCCAACTGAACAAGGGGGGAAGACAAATGTCTCTTGATCCCTGAGGGAGAAGAAGGGAGGGCAGGGGCACATCTTCACTCTTTGTCCCAGGGGCCACTCCAACCTTGCTACTCTCCTATCTCATAGATGGATGCTATCTATGCAGCAACCTTCATGCTGTGGTGAAGATTGCAGTACATGCATTTTCAACATGTCACATTCTTGCACAATCCACCACATCACTTAAGTACATTGCATGCTTCTGAATGAGTAACTTCTTTTCTCTTAATAGCATGAGCAAAATGGGATTTTAGATCTGTCAATGCAGTTACATGACCACTGATAAGTACTGATCTACTTACCAATAGATGGTGGTGCATTTGTAGTCTCACTGCATCAGAATCAGTGGGTTTAAGTGATTATATATTGCTGAGGGTGTTCAGTTACACACTTGTTATTTGACTGTGTATAAGGACCTTAACTTTCCTGAATGAAGCAAGAACAAATGTCTTCACACTTGGGAGTGAGAAAATGCTTAGATCATCTTCACTGAATTCAATATTAGCATAAACTTTCAAAGACCAGAGAGAGCATCTGTCTTCTTGGCTCCTCCTGCACCAAGGCTGAGATTCCTGCTGTCCAATGAGTTCATCAACTTAATAGAAAAAAACAACTGAATACACCATAGAATAACCTAAAGGCAAATGATTCAGTTCTACTGCTGAAGCTAAACAGGTCTGGCCCATCAAATTGCTGGTTTTAGAGGCCACCTGGGAACCATATGTAAGCTGTTCTGAGATTTTTAGAGGAACAATTTGAATATAAGTGAAATGATTAATAATAAGTGTGCAAGCATTAATCACAATCTCTCTTCAGTTTAAGTCAAAACTATAGATGCTGAAAATCAAACCACCCAAATTAATCGTTTAAACACAATTCTTTCACAAGAGTAAGAGGAAAGAGATAACCTCATAACATTCCTTTTAAAATGCACAATAAGTTACATTTCTAACCATTCTTCCCAAAATGTGATTCCAATACACAATCCAACTAGGTAAAGATAAGATAGTAGTGAAAATAGATTCTTACAAAAGGAATTGGACAAGTATAACTAGATATCCTTTAAAACCTGCACAAGAAAACAACCACAACCACAAGAAAAAACAGTTTGGCAACCGTAATAATTTCCTTTGTCTCAAGCTCCTTCCTCGGAAAATTGCCATGTTTTAACATCTAATACCATGGCAATTCAACACAATCCATAGGATTGTAATTGTAGTTAAAACTCTCTCCAAATGCTGTCATACCAGCCTGGAGCCACCTGTGAGAGGGGTGACTCTGAGTTTTGGGTGCTTATAAGGACAGAAAGAGTGCCTGCGGCGTGGTTGGAAGCACAACCGGCGGTAGCTGCCTTTGTTGCTGGGCCTTTGGTATGGGACTAGGGTCTGTAGGGGAAGTTATATTAAGGTGGGGTTGGAGGTCTGGGTTGAAGCTTGTTAGTCTTCATTGTACTGGGTTGTGCCAGACCTTTTGTTATAATGTGTTTGGGTTCTCTTAGGCAGGGTGATGTGTGGGGTGCATCTGGCAGCACTGGGGCAGCTATTACTGTTGTGGGGGGGAATAGAAGAATTGGCATTGGCAGAGCGGCTGGCCGATACAGGGGAAGGGAAACCAGTAATTTAGTAACTGTTTCTACTTCCAGCTGCCCTATCAGCTCTCTGGCCTCAGGGGGCAGTTCTAACTACCCACAGAACCTAGGCATGCTCCTCTGCAATGCCAGGTCGATTCAGAATAAGACCAAAATCGTCCATGACTTAATCATGGATGAGGGAGCTGTCATAGCTTGTATAACTGAGACCTGGATGGGGGACAATAGTGGCCCAGTTTGGGCCCAGCTTCTCCCACCAGGCTACACCAAGAGCAGGCTAGAGGAAGTGGATGTGGGTGGCTGTGGTCCATAAGAATACCATTTCTCTTACCAGAGCCCCTATGCAACAGTTGACTTACATTGAACGTGTCATTCTGAGGCTGGCAACTAGGGATAGATTGGAGATTCTGTTGGTGTACTGTCCATCCCACTGACCAACTAACTCTCTAACTGAGCTGATGGAGCTAGTCTCGGAGTTAGTGTTGGATTCACCCAGACTTTTAGTGCTGAGGGACTTCAATATCCATTGTGAGGCTGACTTGGCTGGTGTGGCTCAGGAGTTCATATGGCTCATGACAATTAGGGGCTTATCCAAACTAATTTCAGGACCAACTCATGTTGCTGGCCACACATTTGATGTGGTCTTTTGTTCAGATCAGGGGGGTGTTGCATGGATGGGGGGTCCTATGGTTTTCCCATTTTCATGGAGTCCCCAATGCACATTGAGGTTGTCTGGAGAGGTCCGTCTGCACTCCCAGAGATATCCACAGTTTAGGTCTTTAAGAGAGCCCTGAAAACTTATTTGTTTGGCCTGGCCTTCCAAGGTTTTAAAATTGTTTGGGAGTATTTTAATTAGTTTTAAATGGTTTTGAATTGCTTTAAAATTGTTTTTATATTGTAAGAACATAAGTACATAAGAATAGCCCTGCTGGATGAGGCACAAAGCCCATCTAGTCCAGCATCCTGTTTCACACAGTGGACCACCAGATGCCTCTAGGGAGCCCACAGGCAAGAAGTATGTGCATGCCCTCTCTCCTGCTGTTGCTCCACTGCAACTGGTATTGAGAGGCATCGTGTCTCTGAGGCTAGAGATGGCCCACAGCCATCAGACTAGTAGCCATTGATAGACCTGTCCACCATGAATCTGTCTAAACTCCTTCTAAAGCCATCAAAGCTGGTGGCCATCACCACATCCCATGGCAAAGAATTCCATAGATTAATTTATGTGTGGTGTGAAAAAGTACTTCCTCTTGTTGGTCCTAAATTTCCGAACCTTCAGTTTCATGGGATGACCCCTGGTTCTAGTGTTGTGAGAGAGGGTGGAAAATTTATCTCTGTTCACTCTCTCCACTCCATGCATAATTTTATACACTTCAATCATGTCTCCCCAAAGTAAAGAGCCCCAGATGCTGTAGCCTAGCCTCATAAGGAAGGTGCTCCAGGCCCCTGATCATTTTAGTTGCCCTGTTCTGCACCTTTCCCAGTTCTACAATATCCTTCTTAAGATACGGTGACCAAAGCTGTAGGCAGTACTCCAGATGTCGCCACACTATACATAGATTTGTACATAGATTTATACATAGATTTTATACATAGATTTGTATAAAGGCATTATAATATTAGCATTTTTCTTTTCAATCCCCTTCCTAATTATTCCTAGCATGGAATTAGCCTTTTTCACAGCTGCCATGCACTGAGAGGACACTTTCAATGAGCTATCCACCATGACCCCAAGATCTCTCTCCTGGTCAGCTCAGATCCCATCAGCATATATGTGAAGTTGGGGTCCCCCCCCCAAATATGCATCACTTTACACTTACTTACACTGAACCGCATTTGCCATTTTGTTGCCCACTCACCCAGTTTGGAGAGATCTTTTTGGAGCTCCTCACAATCTGTTGTGGATTTCACTTCCCTAAATAGTTTCATGTCAACTGCAAATTTGGCCACTTCTCTGGTCACCCCAACTTCTAGATCATTTATGAACAAGTTAAAGAGCACTGGTCCCAGTACTGATCCCTGGGGGATCCCACTTCATACTTCCCTCCATTATGAAAACTGTCCCTTTATTCCTACTCTCTGTTTCCTGTCCTTCAACCAGTTACCAATCCACACATGAACCTGTCCCCTTATTCCATGACTGCTAAATTTAGTCAAGAGCTGTTGGTGGGGAGCTTTTTGGAAGTCCAAGTATACTATGTCAACCGGATCACCTTTATCCACATGTCTGTTGACATTCTCAAAGAACTCCTAACGCTCAGGCAAGACTTTCCCTTGCATAAGCCATGCTGGTTTTCCTTCAGCAAGGCCTTTTCTTCTATATGCTTAACAATTTTGTCCTTACGTATGCTTTCCATCAATTTACCCGGCACCGAAGTTAAGCTGACCGGTCTGTAATTTCCCGGCTCCCCGCTGGATCCCTTTTTGAAAATCTGAGTCACATTGGCTACTTTCCAGTTGTCTGGTACAGAGCCTGATTGTAGGGACAAGTTATATATTTTTGCTAGGAGATCGGCAATTTCACATTTGAGTTTCTTCAGAACTCTTGTGTGGATACCATCTTGCCCTGGCAATTTGTTAATTTTTGGTTTTTCAAGACAGTTCAGGATATCTTCCCTTGTCACCTCAAATTGGCCCAGTTCCTCAGCTACTAAACCTGAAAAGCTCAATTCTAGGGAGGGTATTGTTTTAATAATGTATTGTTTTAAGTAGTGTGTTTTAGATGGTGTTTGTTGTATGTCTTTTTAAACTTGTTGCACACTGTCCAGAGCCTTTGGATGGAGTGGTCTATAAATGTAATAAATAAATAAATAAATAAATAAGAAATAATACCAACCTGTGGCACACATGGCAGAACTCATATATAAAAGGTACACTGTTTAGTCACATACACTAGCCCTATTTCTTCTGGGGACCAACAACCATGGGTAGTTGGATCCTACGATCTTATGGGGGTTTGGGGAAAAGGTTAAAAAATTGTTTAAAATTGCCCTCTTGCCCATCATGCCCTACCACACAACCCAATTTGGTGTCCCAAGACATGGGAAACTATTTATTTATTTATTTATTTATTTATTTATTTATTTATTTATTTATTTATTTATTTATTTACCACCCCTCCAAAAATGGCTTAGGGAGGTTTACAAAAAATAAAAACAATGAAAATCAATTAACAGTTAAAATCAAAACTAAATCAATTAAACAATTAAAACCATTTACATATTGAAAACTTTAACATTAAAATCATTTAAAACCAGCATTAGCAATTTAAACCATAAATCTAATTAAAAGCCTGGGTGAATACATGTGTCTTCAGTGCCTTTTAAAGAGTTGCTAGAGATGGGGCGGCTCTTATTTCAACAGGGAGCGCATTCCAAAGTCCAGGGCAGCAACGGAGAAGGCCTGTTCCTGAGTCACCGCCAAATGAGTTGGCAGCAACTGCAGGTGAACAATGACATGGGGAGACATGGGGAACAATGGGAAGTTTTGAGTTTCCCCATTGTTTCCTATGGACGGGACAAGCTGCATTCATAGAGTGTACAAACAAGTTTTGCATTGCAAATTGCAAAGCATTTTGAAATTCTGCCTTGAAAAACACTGCGGAAGCACACAGCAAAAGGGAATCTGTCCCTCCCAACACAGAACACACATTTCAAACACAATCCAAAAATGGCCAAAAAAGAATCCACTGCCAGTCACAGTGCCTGTGCTGCGGCAACATCATTAGCACATGTTGCACTCCTTACATTACTTCCTAGCATTGCAACAGCTGCCACAGCAGCACCCTTAGCAGCAAGCATAGCCATAAGCTCAACTAGAGCAACTCCAGCCATATTTTGACTGAGTACACCTTGCAATGCAGATTGCAGAGCCGACCAGAGAAGTGAGTAAAGTACAAGTTAGTCTCAAGGGAACTCATCATAGCAATCACCAAGAAATATTACAGAGAGAGCGAGAAAGCTGCCACTGTCCATTTCTCACCACGACACTATCTCATAAACAAAATAAACCACAATTCAAGGAAGGAAGGCACCAAAGGTCTGCCTTTGTCAATCTGAGATCAGGCAAAACCAGATAGTTACAGCAGCAATAGCATACTCAGAATATTATACTCAGTGCTGGGGGGCGGCCCACAAAATTAAATTTTGATTCCTTCTTGATTCTTTCTTCCTCTCCTCCTGATGTATTCTCTTCAAGAGGTACAGTATAATAGCTCTCTCTGACTCCCAGTCCCTTTGAATACATCTTGAAACTCCCTCCTTTTGTGTTCCTCTTCCCTCCTCCCTCCCTGCAGCCAATGGGGGCCCATGACAATACTTGATTTGTATGATAACAAGCCAACCAAGAAGAAAGATGATTGCAGGATCCAATCAGAAGGCAGTGCCAGAAAACAAATCAGTGAAGGGGAAACAGGCCTCCAAAATGCTGCTCTAAACGTCAAATTGTTTTGATCGAAATGGGGTTGCTTTGTTCCGAGCTCAAAACAAGCCTTTTTATTTAGAGGGCATTTTGTTTGAAGCTTGAAACACTCTCAATGGCTGTCAAGTCAAAACATTTTGACATCGAAATATTTCAACATTGAAATGTTTTGCTTATCCCTCCAGCCCGATTGTTTACACTACGAGGGAGTGGGTAGAAGGGCATGCCTGTGCCCTTCTCCCTCACTATTAGCCTGGGTAAAAAAAACCCCAGGCTACCTGATGAGGAGCACCAGGATCGGTCCAGATCCCAGCAGTTCTCACAAGCAACTTTACCTGTGTAGGGCTGCCCTTACACAGGTAGAGTTGGTGTGAGAACGACCTCAGTAAGTCAAGAACCAGAGGTCTCTGGCCTGCATGAGCTCCTGGCAGGCACGTCATGTGAAGCCACCAGCCGCCAGTTCCTGCACCACATTACCATGGTGACATGGGAACCAATAGTTCGCAGCTTTCCACTATACACCCGCTGGGAGCATGCACCCATCATCAACCTCTGGTTCTTGACCTACTGGCTTTCAGGTGATCATGTATACCCGTCCAATGAATCTTCTCTCGAGACCATTGAAACTTCAGAACACTTAACTTTGGCTAGGGGTGTGTGTGTGTGTGTGCGTGTGTATGTTCTTCTTTAATAAGAAACACCATCTCTCCTCTGCACCATATCTATCCCTGGGAAAGTGGTTCTATGCAGTTAACTACACTGATGACTTCAAGACAGCCTACTTAGCTCCTCTGTATTATCAACCATGCAACTGTGTGCAGTATAAAGGCTAACTATGCTGAAAGGAAATGACTTTGTTGGAAATAATAGATAATGCCTTAAGTCTCAAATGACAGCCATTCAACCTGTCTTTGTGTGCGCATGTGCGTGTGCACACTCATGTCTCATGTTTTCAAAATACTTAGTGTGAGGATCATCATCATCATCCTTTATTACAGTCATAGACCAGCATAACAATACATGTTAAAGAATATGAGTAAATAAAAGTGGGAATAGAAAGTGGTTACATATATGATGATGCATATTAACATTAAAAGAACTAATAATACTAAGAATGTATGAGGGTGATTACAAGTTAAAAAATATGAGTACTAAAAAAGCTAAAAGTACTAAAATACTAAAAATGAATAAAATAATAATCATACTATTACTATTATGTTTAAAAGTCATAACATGCATAAAAGACATTAAAAGGGGGACATAAAATAATAGAGTTTAAAAAACCCATTATATAATAGAGCTATAAAAACCAGAATGAAAATTATATTGAGCATTAAAACCAATAAAAAAGGAATAAAAAGGGAGGCGTAAGCAATTACAGGGTCAAATCAGGGCTAAAAAGGCTCAGAGCCCATCATCCGCAGACCGATGCCAATCGCAGCCACACAGTATCTTGCAACGCTATAAGTTATGGTAGGCTTAAGGTCAGAGAGTAGCAGGGAGCTGTAGAACTGTCTCAGATGTCCCAGGAACTTACTTAACAGTGGAAAAATGAGAGAAGCACAAATGTCTCTATAGACTGAGCAGTATAGGAGGACATGCTCAGTAGTTTCAATCTGCCCTGAGCCACAGGGGCATAGATGGTCTGCAAATGGGATCCTTCTATAGCGGCATTCAAGCACTGCTGAGAGGAGCCAAGGTGAATGCCCTTCTGTGAGTGTGAGGATCAGTTCTGAATACCTTGATCTGAACTACAACTTGAATCCCTGTGAGGGCTCATGACAAATGTGTCACTCATACTGTTTAGCAGTAACATATTGACAATCTACTAAGTTGATAGATACTTTTTCCTCCCCTCCTTTTCTTTTTTACTATGCAGAATCTTATATGCCTTGCATATGACAAGTTTCAATCCACTAAACAGCACAGGATGGTTTTGTGGGGTTTGAGGCCATCTTGGTAATTAATCATATTTCTGTAGATTTTATGTTGATACATTGCTGTAGTCTAATTCTATTGCATCTCTTTTCCTGAAGTTTCACCCCTGGAGGAATCAGGCATCCAGATGTGTTCCCCATACATCACGGCTGCTTCATTATAAGCAGACAGTAAATCATCCTCTTGTGATTCATCATATATTTGCTCAATACTACTAATGGCTGGATACACTTTGAAACAAATTGTTCTGGCTGTAAACCAATATTACATATTTTATAAGCAGATTCTATGAAGGAAGACCATGATTTCAATAGCCAGAAGTATGGTTCTCTACACCATAACTGTTCATGAACTGAATTAATCTAGAGAAGTATTTTAATTTAAATGTACTGGTGTGTGGTTAACAATGAGGTAACTTTGTCTATTATTTATTTTATAGTACTGATTTATATCTCATCTTTCCCTGATAAACACAGGGACAAGAATTTAACAGTGCTCACAACATGAAAGAGTTAAAACAATAAATGTGATAATGTATTAATTATTTGTGCCAATAAAATGAAATAAAAGCAGCATTCAAAAGCACCATCGAATGTAAAGCAGCCATTTGTCATGTCTTGAATTCTGTCTTGTGTAAGGAAAACCCAACCATAGATCATACATGTTTGTCTTATATTTTTTTGTCAGAGATTTAAAACATCTTTTAACTTACTGACTCAAAATCACATTTATGCAGGAATAAATGTGCGTGGATCAAGAATACCATTTCAAGAGAGCGGGGAGGGCAAGGGTGACATAAAGATTTGAGGAAATGGTTGTTGAGAGGAAGATAACTACTCTTTCCACTTGGAAAAGCAGATGGAGTACACAAATCTAAGGGCCAGAATGCATGTCACATTAAACATATTGGGGCCATTCACATGACTGGGCAGGCGGAGTTGGGGAGGGGGGAGGCTGGTCCAACTTACCATCCCCCAGACGAGCACTGGAATGTTGCTGGGAGTGCAGAATGTGCTCCCAGACAATCCGCACTGCATGGCACAGCGTGGTGCTCCAGAGGCCAGGATGACACGCCTTGGCCTCTGGATATCCCACAATGCACCGCTCAACATGTGAGGTGCATTCGGGATTCCCCCCGGAGACGGGCGCTCTAATCACCCATCTCTGTTTTCACTGGGGCTGAACACAGCCCCAGCAAACACATGATCCTGGAGCCCAAGTTAAGGGCTCAGTCAAGCAGACACCCGGCTAAAAATCGGCTTAAAAGGTCGGGCTAGGCAGTGTTGCCCCGCCACAAATGGACCTGATCCCAGTTGTTCTCACATGCAGCCTAGCCCAAACTGGACTTCCCAGGCTGGGCTTCCCTAGCCTGGGTTAGGGTGCGCTTGAGAACAGCCTGATTGTACAGTTTGGCCCTCAAATCTGAAGTACTCAACACTCTTGGAGACAGTTATTGCAGCTTTATTGAACTTTTGGTATATCCTCAGTGACATGTCAATTATAGACCTGGTCTCTGTATGCAACAGAGTGGTCAAATTCACACGAAACAAGGAACTGTGAGTTCAATGGCCCCACTTCCCCCTGCTCTCCTGTCTAAACTTGGATGTTCTGGAGAGCTGTCTCTCTACAGTCAGCAAGAATGCAAGGAAGTAGGGGAGCTGACAGTGAGGGCTTTCTTCTTGACAGAAGGACAACCCGCACAGCAGTCCAGGGTGAGGGAGGAGCTTCCTCTGTCGACTCCAGTTCTATGGGGTCAAAACTGCAGTCCAGCATTCAGAAGTAAAGTTGGCACCACAGAAGTGGAGTTAAGGGAGGTGAAACTCCACTCTGACTGAAGGTTCAGAGTGGAGTTTGGAGAGCGAAAACATGGGTCCCTTTTTGCCCTTAAACCAGTTTCCTCAATTCATATGTGCAGCTTCAGAAACAGGAGGTGAAGGGACCTCCAGTTTCCTATTGCATCCGAATTTGGCCAGTGAGTTGGTAGAGCCCAAAGGTAGACTAACATTCTAAATGTATAATAAAATTGCTGACATTCTAAATCCTGGACACAATCTAGCTACAATGCACATCTAAGTCCAATTGACTCCAATGGGAAATGGAAGCATATGCTTAAATCTGCCTGAATCATGTCCCTAGTTTCTGCCACTGAAAAGGCTACATCATCTAAAAAAGACATGAAGTGATATTTGAGGGGGGGGGCGTCTTAGTGACAGAGAGCAAATATGGATATCAAAGCCACCAGGAGTGGGCTTTATAGGCAAAGCAAATCAGAATTTGGAGTCATCAGTTACCTGCTGTGATGTGTTTAAAGAATTTTTCGCAGATAAAATCTCTCAGATTCAGACCGACTTAGATGGAGACTCCAAAATTAATTTGATGTCTGAACTGGAGGTGTCCAACTACTCCTCTTATGTGATTCGACTGGATCGGTTTCAGTTTGTGACTCCTGAGGATGTGGACAAGCTGCTTGGATTGGTGAGGCCTACCACTTGTTCTCTTGACCCTTGTCCAACATGGCTTGTTCAATCTAACAGAGAGGCTGTTGTAGGCGGCCTGGTGGAAATCATAAATGCTTCTCTGAGGGAGGGCAGGATGCCTCCTTGTCTTAAGGAGGCAATTATAAGACCTTTTCTAAAGAAGCCTGTATTAGATCCCTCAGAGTTGAGAAATTATAGGCCTGTTTCCAATCTCCCATGGCTGGACAAGGTAACTGAGAGGGTGGTGGACTCTCAGCTCCAGGCGGTCTTGGAGGAAACTGTCTATCTAGACCCATTTCAAACTGGTTTTGGGGAGGACTATGGGGTGAAGACTGTCTTGGTCGGCCTGATGTATGATCTCCAATTTGGAATTGACAGAGGAAGTTTGACTCTGTTGGTCCTTTTGGATCTCTCGGCGGCTTTCGGTACTATTGACCTATTTGGTACTATCGACCTATCCTTCTGGAACGTCTGAGAGTGTTGGGGGTGGGAGGCACTGTTTTACAGTAGTTCTGCTCCTACCTCTTGGACAGATTTCAGGTGATGTTGATTGGAGATTGTTGCTCTTCAAAATCTGAGCTTAGGTATGGTGTCCCTCAAGGCTCCATACTTTCTCCAGTGCTTTTTAACATCTACATGAAACCGCTAGGAGAGATCATAGGGGGATTTGGAGCTGGGTGTTACCAGTATGCTGTTGACACCCAGATCTGCTTCTCCATGTCAACTTCTTCAGGAGTTGGCATATCCTCCCTAAAAGCCTGTCTGGAAGCAGTAATGGGCTGGATGAAGGAGAATAAACTGAAGCTGAATCCAGATAAGACGGAAGTACTTATTGTGCGGGGTCAGAACTCTAGAGATGATTGTGCTCTAGATGGGGTCAACTTCCCCCAAAGGAACAGGTTCACAGTCTGGGAGTACTTCTGGATTCACACCTCTCCCTGAAGCAGTGGCCAGGGCTGCTTTCTATCAGCTTTGGCTGATACTCCAGGTGCGCCCATTTCTCGAGATCAATGACCACAAAATAGTGGTACATTTGTTGGTGACCTCCAGACTTGACTTCTGTAATGTGCTTTATGTGGGGCTGCCTTTGTACGTAGTCCGGAAACTTCCGTTGGTTCAGAACGCGGCAGCCAGGTTGGTCTCTGGGTCATCTCAGAGAGACCACATTACTCCTCTGTTGACAGAGCTACACTGGCTGCCAATAGGTTTCCAGGCAAAATACAAAGTGCTAGTTATAATTTACAAAGCCCTAAACGGCTTATGCCCTGGGTATTTAAGAGAGCACCTTCTCTGCTATTAGCCCCACCGCCCATTGAGGTCACTTGAGGAGGTCCGTCTCCCGTTGCCGCCAATTCGTTTGGTGGCCACACATATACGAGCCTTCTCGGTTGCTGCCCCAAGATTGTGGAATGCACTACCTACTAAGATCCGAGCCTCCCCATCTCTGGCAATTTTTTAAAAAAACTTCTGAAAACACATCTCTTCAACCAAGCTTTTTCAGCTTTTAAAAACTTGTTTTTAAATTGTTCTGGCTATTTAATTGTTGTTTTATGACGTTTTAATTGTTAGTTATTGTTTTATGCTGTTTTATAATTTCTGTTTTGATAATTGATTTTAATGGTGTTCTAATGTAAACTGCCCTGAGCCTTTTGGAAGGGCGGTATAAAATTTCAACAACAACAACAACAACAATAATAATGAATTAATAAATATCTTTTAAAATTTGGATTCACAGTGTTTTTGAAATTCTGTAAACTTAGGAGGCTTTGCTATAAACGAAATAGGAATCAGATGTAGCTGGTTTAGCAACAGGAATCCTAAATACATCCTTAATGTATTAAAAAGTCTTTAAAATGATCAATAGGCAGTCAACAAATTATTTACACATTATATGGAATTTACAGTGTCTCTAATGCCCTGTACCACTGCATATCTGCGAATCTTGCATCAGGTTTCCCAAGATGCTCTACTCTCCCACCCAAAACTGGTTCTCAGTTTTTTTTCTGCCCCCTCTCTTTAACTGGAGGATGTCATTTCTCCAAGTTCTATTGAAATTACATTCCAAAAGCTGAAAATGGTTCCCAGCTATCTGGATAACATTTAAATAGCTGCTCTGTCTGTCATTAGCTTCCACTGATGAAACTTCCATTAATCGTCCTGAACTATTAATAAGCTATCACCTATGGAGCCAGCATCAGGGTTAGTATCCTCAGGCAGATGCTAAGGCTTTGGGGTCCTGGAGAATGCATCAACACCAACTCATGTCCAGCAGCTGCTGTTCCTTTCAGTATCACTGCCAATTGCCCGCCAACCACCTGCCAGTCAGGCAAGCAAAAACGGTTGCAAAGATTCTGTCTGGTCACTCCCTGCAGAGGAGCCACCATTGCAAGTAGCAGAATGTAGGGCAAGGGGGGTATAACTGGAGAAGGGGGGGCGGGGGGTCTGTCCCAGCACTCTGCTGAGGGCCATTCATAACCTACAGCAGGCCCAAACATCTGTAACTGGACTAATAACCATCCAAGAATGAATACCAGTCTAACACCAAGTTGCATCTCCTTTCCTGGACATCACCAACTCTCATATTACTATGAGGCCAAAGTGTTTTTTACTGTAAATGACCTTATGTTGGCGATTTGTTTTTATGGCTCCCCTTCCACCTTTTACATACTAGCATTAACTAGGATTGGTTATAATATCGATGCGGTTTTTGTTCGCTCATTCTTTTCTCCAGTGTCCACAGTTAGGAAGATGGAAAATAGCTGGTCTTCATTTGCTACCTCCCACGCATTACTATGACCCACATTTTATATGCAATATAAAATGCTATAATTCATGTATTCTGGAAGATGCTTTTGTTTTAGCCATATATATGCATGAAAGTGCAGTCTTTCAATTTATTGCCATGCTGTACTGGAAAACAATTAGCATGGATACTTTTGCATATGTACTGTGCATCCATAAGGAAAAAGAATGCAACCACTTCTTGGAAAAGGAACCTAACAAGTGTCAAGAATAACTGAACAAATTAAATACTTACTAAAGTTCTTATGTGAGATGAACTTTACATATTGTAATAAGCTTGATTTTTTTGTTTTATCTAGTAATGAACAATTTAAAAATCCAGATGGAGCCATAAGTGGGAGGGAGAGGAAAAAGGAAACAGTATCTGTTTATATCATGAATATTTCCATATAAAATGTTATAACATTTTCAGAAACCTGAAAAAAAATCTCATCTTTTTCTTTAACCTGATAGCTTTACTTTGCTTTTAAATCTATCATCAAGTATGATATAATGAAATTTGAAGCAATTGCTATGTTTGAGCAATAGGGTAAATCCTGCAAAACAGCAGATTGAAGTCATTAGGCTTTAATGGGTGACCTGATGCAGTCTTTATAAAAAACACATTCAAACTGTATAGTTGCTTAGTTGCCATTCAAGGTAATCTAAGTTCCTGAGATCACTGCAGCTTAGATCAAAAAGGGTGTCCCAAGCCAGGATTAGACACTTTCCTGAATCTGGAGATGTGTATGCACCTCAGCAGTCAATATATAGATGTATTTCTTGTGCGTGTGTGCTACCCTGATGGGGAGAGTCATGTGCAAAGTAACTGCTTCTTCAGGTGAATGAAAGGGAAAACTGTTGAAAGAAAAAGGGCTTCATGAACTGGAACAAACTGCTGGATTAGGTGGCAATTGGAAAAGTCCAAATGTTAGTCTCACATCTGCCTGTGGGGAGAATCATCTATTCACCTGCCCCCTTCAGTATACATAATTCAGGATACAATGCCCCACTACCACGTACCAGAGGTCCCCAAAATCATAGCCTTCACAGGCTTTGATCAGTGGCTGGGGCCATGGCTTCCCAACCTGCAGAAAGGTCCATCACAATCCATCACAATCCTCATCTCACCTTCTGTATTGTTAGTGAAGACCAAGATCCTAGGAGTTTCTCAAACACAAGTAGCTTTATTAACATCAAACTATCAATAGGTCTTCATGCCTGCTAGGTCTTGCCCTTCACCATTTACTGTAACTCCCCTTTCTCCCTCAAACCTCCAACATACCTTCCTGGTTCAGTGAACACTTAAGTGAACAAGTAATTGCTAATATCTTAGGAATTTGAAATATCTTTTGATTTCATAGGTTAGGATTCAGACCTGCAGTGGATCCTGAACCTGAGACATAGTAGGGACTGAATCTGTGCTTCAATATTGAGAACAGCCAAATATGGGAGAATTTATTCGGTTTGGAGAGACACCTTTGCAGTTCTTCGCAGTCCATGGGTTGCCACTATCCCAAAAATATGTCAGAGTTTCACACAGCTACATGTTCCAGAGAAAGGTAAGTTTTTGTGGGCAAGTTGTGATTTAGGAAAGCTTTGTTGGTTATTATCAGCCAGCTAGAACATAGTGCATTAAATAGAATAAAACCACTCTTTACCATAATGCTATGATATTATGACCTAAAGAAGGTCTTACTTCCCCCCACCCACAAAAGTCAGCAGACTGGGGTTTATGTAGATCTCTCTCGGTAGGAACTGAATTAATAATATGTGTGATGACTGAAAAATGGTCCTCTCAGTGGCTCCCTGATATCCCTGTCCAAATGTTAGTCTCACATCCGCTTATGGGTAGAATAATCCATTCACCTGTCCCCTTCAGTTCACATAATTCAGGATACAATGCCCCACTACCATAGGGATGTGAAAACCTTTTGACTTGAAATGGGCCGTTTTGAGTGTTTCAAGTTCTAAACAAAATATCCTTTAAGTAAAGGGCCTGTTTCCAGCTCAGAGCAAAATAACCCTGTTCCAGTTCAAAACATTTGATATCAAGAGCACAGTTTTTGGAGGCTGTTTTCCCCTTGCTGATTGGTTTTCTGGCAATGGCTTCTGATTGGCTTGCGATCCTATGGGGGTTTGGGGAGAAGGTTAAACATTTGTTTAAAATCGCCCACTTCCCCATTTCTTTTGTAGGTTGGATGGTAGATAGCAACTGTCATGTGCTACCACCCAACCCACTTTGGGGTCCCTAGCAGCTACCATGGGGAACAATGGGGTGTTTTGAGTTTCCTCATTGTTCATTATGGCTGAAACACTCAAAACATTTTGAGTTATGTTGATGTTTCAGCCATCTGCATTTTGTTTCAAGCTCGAAACAAAAAGCAAAATCCATTTTGTGCACATCGCTACACTACCATGCATCAGAGGTCCCCAAAATAACAGAGAAGCCTGCTTGGCACCAACTTCGATATCTTTTTGTCCCAGACAATGATTTTGCCCTTATCCAGGCATGTGGTGTAGCTGGTTTCAATCTGTATTTTATTTGTTTGGATTTATTTCTCCTCCTGATCTTATTACTGGTTCTGTGATTTTTGTAGTTTTTATAGTTTATTTTTAATTGTATTTGTTTTGGCCTGATTTATGTCACTCCGGTATTGAAGGGTGGCATAGACATTTTAAATTAATAATTAAATATCAGCTTTGACTGAGAAGCATTTGCTAAATCTCCCTGTTGATTTTACCTTATGAATAGGAACTCTCAGCAGCTCTCCCCAGCTGATCTTAAAAGACAGGAGGGCTTGTGCAGATGAGAAGTTTCCTGAACCATTCTATGCCCAGATAGGATATGAAATCTGATGGTACTAGAGCCATGTCTGTCTCTGTAGCTGGTTGTTCAGGGGTTTCCCCCAAGGCACATTTCCAGAAGGAATTTCCAGTCACAGCTGGTTAGATAGACAGACTGGCGGACCTAGAGTTTCCAGACAACAAAGGTTCATTAACTCAGATATGAGTTCAGAACCAAGGATATCACTGAACTTCACAGTTGCAGGACAGTATTTCTTCATGCTTGGATCACTGAGAAATGTTGATAAAACAGCTGCTTGATTAGCCTGGATTGCACCAATGCCAGAAGGAGAGCTGGCTTGTGGCTGCTTCGCGGTTCCTGTACATGTGTTATGTACTCAGCCTTGACTCTGCCTGTGAGCAACCAAAGCTGGAGGCTTGCAAGATAAGGGCTGGCTCATCTCCTCTCTCTTGCCCAGATGTGTAGCATCTTTGGTTACCTCCTCAGTTCGCAAGGCTGTTTAACCAGCTTCTGTCTCCCCACCTCAGAATCTACTGCTGTTATATATTAATGTCACAATAATCCCTTGCACAATATCTGCTGTTGTGTAAAAGCATATGGTTTTTACCCCTGCAGGAGCAATGTTCAGAGTACTATTTTTAAAAGACAAATTACTTAGTTTATGTAAATATCTTTCACAGAGAAGGATCCTACTACTCTTGAAGTGAGTATGTGTTCCTATAGCCGCGTAATGTAAACTCCCACTTTCTCTGTCCTGTCTAGCATTTGAAGACATTGCTGAGTTAATGTACGTGGAGCACTTTGAACAATCTGAAGCACTACATCAGTTCAAACCTTATTGTTTGCAGATGCCGATATTGTCTTTGTTCATGGGTATACGTTTTCTTTTGATTTTAAAAAAGGCAGACTTTCTGGATAACTATTATTCTCTCCTTTCATTCTAACTTTGACAGCTTTTCTAACAATATGGTGATGTTGTTCGTTGGAATTATTGTCTGTTCTCAAAATTTCAGTAAAGTAAGAGCACTTTTGGATGTTACTAGAGTGGGTAGGGGCCATGCTGCCTATGGGTGGGGACCATCTTCCTCCCTACTGCATATTCCCTTGCCAATTGTGCCTGAATCACTCCAACCTTGGCCAGTAATTAGTTTTACAGGAGCTTTCCCAGACAACAGGCTTTACTGCAGGTTTAGTGCAAGGCTTTACTGTGAGTTCAAATTTGTCCCCCCTCCAAAAAAAACTGTCACAAAAAGTGGATTTTTTTGCCCTGGACATAAATCGGGCTAGGCTCTAGTGTGCAATGAAAAACCCAAATCATGTATGAAGTGCTCTGCAATATCTCACATGGACTTCCGCTCGAATCTGGCTGATGTGCAAACACACACCCTCCCTTCTGAGCTAAAAACCCTGCCTGGAAATGCTCCAGGAGGACCATTGCGAAGAGGGGAGAGAGGCTGGTGGTCCAGTTCTCACTGACAAAGTGGACTGACAGAACCAGCACACCCATACATCTCTCGCACAGACTCCAACTGTCCCTATTTACCAGGGACTCTCCTGTTCCTCGGAATCTGTCTCAGGTAAATCACTGTCCCTGTTTTGTCCCTACTTGTGCCTCTTGGAGATGTCTTGATATGATAAGACAGGATAAAAGTTCCTTCACTAAATGAAATAAAATATCTTCAAAGGACCAGCTTCTTCAGAACTAAAGGTCAAACTACATACATGTAGTGCTCAGTTTTACTCAAAACAGTTGTGGGAAGCTGCAGTGTGGAGCAAATGTTTGTGTGGGTGGCATGGTGGTATGGGGTTCCTATCTCATGCCATGTGAGCTGTTTTTCTCCCCCTCGTGACAAAAAGCAGCTTTGAGGGAACACTTGATAAAGACAATGGCCAGCAGGAAAACCTCCACCCCAGACTGTAGCTTCCCACAGCTGCTGGGACATTCATTCAACTAAACATTCCATTCCAAATAGGTTGGTGCTGAGTCTAGAGTCTAGGTCTCACCAAGAAGATGTGGCAGATTTAGCTCCTAGCAGTATGACTGCCTTGAAGAAGAGAAATCATTCTGACTGGCTAGAAGGGCAATAATGCCACCATTCTGTAGACAGCTGAGAATGCTGGCATGATTTTCATTTGTATCAACAGCATCAGTGTAGATCCCAGTCAGAGCTAGTTTTGCCAGATGATCACTCTGAAGAGGAAGTTAGCTGACCACCAGACCCCATCCTCTCCCCTAAGTGGACTGTTGCCAAGCATCCAAAGGGAGTACAGTGGGCAGTTGACCACCCACTTAATTGAGCCAGTCCCTTTTAATTCAATGGGGCTTACTTCCAGGTAAGTGGATATAGGACTGCAGCCTTCCCCCATCCTGTAAAAATCCAAGATGCCTTGTTCAGTTGTTTTCCATGTGAGTTGCAAGAGTCATGATTCTGCAGGATTCTGCTGTCTCCCCAGTGTTTCTAGAAATCACATCTCCAAGTGGGTGAGTGGGTACATCATGACTCTAAGGCTCCTGCATGTAAATGGCCCTATGGCACAATGAAACGTGCAGCTGTTTTATAGCTGCTTCAGTAGCAGCTGGTGAGGACGATGCAGGAGGGGGCTATGAGAGGTACCTTTTAAAGTCATTACCGACAAAACTGGTGGCACCTGGAAAGTTGTGGAGCCTCCCCGCATCATGGAGGCCCCATCTACAGCACTTACTGTGTATCTGTGCATGCGAGGCAGCCATTTACGTGGCCAACATGGTGTTTCTGGCCATGCAAATGACCACCATGCATGCACAGCAGCTAGGTGAATGCCGTAGATGGGGACCCGCCGCGCAGGGTGATGCTGCACCCTGCGTCTTCCAGGTGCCCATGGTATCACCAGTAGATAGATAGGTAGACAGATAGATATCTCCAGTAACAACTCTTAAAGGTACCTTTTGCCACCCCCTCGCCTGCACCGCCCTAACTGGCTGCCGCTGAGCTGCTTCCCTCATAAACACAAAGCAATCTTATGGTTATCTAACTGAGCTTTATTCAGAAACTCCATTTTTCTCTTTCTTCTTTTACTCCCTTTCCTTTCTGACTCCACCTCACATACTCTCTACAGGATCCCTACTGGGACAAACTTCTAATTAACAAAACATAAAAGATTGCTAGAGAGAATGCAACAACAGCATATAGTGGGTAGAATCCAGGCTTCAGAAATCTGTAATAGTGAGGCCAAGGGTGGGCTTGGGCAGTAATTCTTGGTATGAGAATTTGTTGTTACAAGTGTGTCACTGTTTTCATCTGTGGAATGTTAGGGAGTATCGGCTCACCTGCTTTGGTAATCTGGAATAATGTGCCCTTTATTACTGCTTTCAGTTGTGACATGCTTTTAATCCCAGATTGCTTAGGCATGTCAGACATGTCCACATTTTTTCACTGGATAGTATGTTTTTGGATGGCCAACCGATAGTTCTCAAAAGACAGGATTTGACCCTGGTTTCTCTAATTGCTGGCTCCGTACTCCATTGTTTTTAGCCTGACTTTTAACTTGTTTACTTAATTTGGTTAATTTTATTTTACATTGTATCTATTTTATTGTAGTGAACCACACCAAGCAGTAGTGTACTAGAGGGGTGGGGTATGAATGTTTTAAATGAATACATACATACATGCATACATACATACAATAACAATTACAAACATTCCTAAGAGTCCCACCCCCACACCCACACCCACCCCAATATGGGTCACACTTCTAGCAGTCTGTTTTCACTTTATCAGAAAATCTGCCATAATTCATGATCATACAAAGTTGGTAAAATGGTTTATGGGGCCACCTTAGAGTGGTGCAGGCAGTTGAAAGCTTTTGAGTCTGTTTCAATCCTCATGTAAATCCATTGGCCCAATGCAAACTAGCAGTGGCAACAGATTTCCACTTGTTTTTCTACAATGTCCTAGAGCACCAAAGAATTCTAAGAAGCACACAAGAAGTAAACATTGTAAATACTATTAGCTGTATTGCCAGTGAAAATCACATTTTATTAATTTCCAAAGGTCATAAAAGTCTGCAAGCCAGTTTTATTTATTAGTTTTTAATATAAAAACAAAGCACAGAGCTATTGTTTTAACCCCTACAAACCAAGAATTTGGTTTTGTTTTTTCTAAACGATGAAAATTTCAGTTAAAAACTTGGACATGGCTACTTTGACATACATAAAAATCCCTATAGGTTTAAAAATAATAATAGGAAATCCGATAAACTGAAAAGAAAATGAAGCATCTAATGCAAAACAGTCTTTTAATACATTATGATTGTATTTCTACCCTTAAGCCAAATTTTCTTTACTTTGGAAACAATTTTACTGCCCTATTTGTCCATATGTGGGCTCCAGGACAGAGATCTGTGTGGAAAGATCTACATGTGAGGCGAGGATTGAGACCTTAAAACAAACAAACAAACAAACAAACAAACAAAACAAAACAAAACAAGTCTCCCACTCTGCATTGAAAGTGGCTTCTGAAATCCAACATGGGACATGCTATGAAAGTTAAAACTTACACACACACACACACCCCTAGACTCAAGGCCCAAACATGAGAATGAAAATGAGTGAACTTCACCATTCTCAGAGGAGCCAGCCAGACTGCAAGCCTATTAACATGAATAGAAGAAATGAGGCTAAATTGTAAATTATGCATAGGGATGTTTGTGCAAACTTATTTTCCTGTGGATATCCAGATCTTGTAAAATGTGAGATTTGCTGGAGCAAGACATTTCTTGTCCATTTTTCAAAACTCACAAAACTTGGGTGGGGAGAAGGGATATATTGCATGTTTATACCAGGCTCGGAGAAATTATACTTGGACTTCTGGGTTCAAGGTCATAGTATATATCTGTATCATCAAACATATCTCTGTCTTTTTATAGGTATCTATCTAAGGCCGATCTGACCAGCCCCCAAATTAATTCCATTTATACTTATTTCTAGTTCTATAGTATCACACTGCATATTATGTATATCTGTGCGTGGTTGTATCGACGCAGCTACACTGAGGCATAGTTGGCCAGTTCTACCCCCAGGAATGGTTTGGATGTTTACACTAAGAGCAGTTTCACACAGGAGTCTTACAGCAGCTTTTGCTTTGGTTAGATTTGTAATGCAAATGTAAAATCTCCCCTTTCCCAGGAAGTGCTCTTTTTCTGAGGTCACAACAGCCCTCAGAGACATATTTTTGGGTGACACAAAGGGCTTCCGGAGAAAGCAGAGGTCACTGAAATTTACACACATACACACACACACACGCACATACACTGGTGCAATGTCAGTCTGGAGCTCTTCAAAAGCACCTGTGCTCCTCCCATTGTAGCAATGCTTTGTTAGTCAGGATGTCAATCATTGTCTGCACACACACACACAAAAAGCCTCAAAGTTGTATGGAAAATGTGTTAAACACCAATTAAACAGACATTTAGCAAGTTCTACCAGGTGGCAGACTAGATAATTTTTTCAACTTCCTTTTTAAGATGCACATCAACATATACCACTAACAGAGATCCGGTTGGTGGGGACTAGAGACAGGGTCTTTTTGGTTGTGGCCCCTTGGCTTTGGAACAACCTCCCTGAAGAGCTTCGCCATGCTCCCTCCCTCAGTGTTTTTAAACCACTAAAAACACATCTTTTAAAAGAGGCTTTTTAATGCCCCTTCTGTGGTTATTTCTGGTAGGTTCTTTAGTTTTTATAAATCTCAATTTTTAGCTTTTAATTTTTTTTAATTTGAAATTTAATACTGATTGTAGTTTTTAACCTGACTTTTAACTTGTTTACTTAATTTGGTTAATCTTATTGCTTTTATTGTATATTGTGAGTGCTGTCTGCTGTAAGATATTCCCCTTAGGTGATGTAGCTGTTGTTTAGTGGTAGAACATCTACATGCATGCTGAAGGTCCCAGGTTCACATCCTGGCATTTCCAGGTAGGGCTGGGAAAGACTCTTGACTGAATCCTTGGAAAGCTGCTGCCAATCAGTGTAGACAATAATGAGCTCTGTCTACCAATGGTCTGACTTGGTATAAGGCAGCTTCCTATGTTCCTGTGTTGAAATTTCCTCTGTGCCTGCCTCAGGGCCCTTCTGGCACATCCCTTTATCATGTGGACCGTGTTAGAGTAATCGTTGTACAAGTACACAACATTATTCACAGCCTCAGAACACTCATCTCATAGAACAAGGAAGTACATGGCTGAAGACATTATACTCTGGAGGGAGGAAAGAGATTCCCATACTTTCTTTTGTTGTACTTCCTTTGCGACATCAGGAGCTGCAACTGACAGATCTTGCCCATGGTGAGATGCATGAGCTCTGTCTGCATCAAACCACAAGCCTTTAACTTCATTTATGTATTTATTTATTTATGGACACTCATTGCATCCTGCCTCCCCATTATTTAAATAACAACTATTTAAATAACAGGTGGCTTCAAAACATAATAAAAACCAAATGCACATCTCAGTCCTCACTTCAGAGGATATCCCCAGGAAGTGTGAGTCACTTGTGCATAATCTCTCCCAGCTTCTGTATAATATACAAAAGGGCCATTCACACGGGCAGGCCTACCCAGGCTTGCACAGCCCTACCTGGGTAGTGCTGCTTTTGTGGAGCACCACGATCAGTCCAGTCCCAGTGCTCTGCACTGGGGTACCACAGGTTTTGTACCCAGGCTAATAGTGAAGTACAAGAGCACAAGGGTGACCTCCTACCCCAATCCCCAGTTATGTGAAGATTCGGGCTGCTTGCAGCCCGAGCATCCACAGAGCTGGGTGTCAAGAGTGCCCGGCAATGGGGAATCCCCCCAATGCACTGCACTCCTGGCACAATACATTGTGGGATGCTGGAGGACTTCCTCCTCTGGCTCCCAGCTCTGCTGTTTGACAAGGGGAGACAGTCACCTGGGGGCCCACTGCCTCAAAGGGCCCCCCAGAGACATGTCACATGACTCCTCATTGCCTGCCCACCAAGCCCCAAGGCCCCTCAGCCAGCCCTCCTGGCTGGCAACCTAAGCAGCCAGCCAGCTAGAGAGCTCCTTCTCTGGCTGCCTCTCAGCTGATCAGCGGCTGGGCGGGGCTTCCAGAGAGGCCTCCATGCAGGCCTCCCTGAAGCCTGAACTTCAGTGCCCCAGCAGGCAGGCAGGCAGCAAGGAAGGAAGGAAGGAGGCATCGCTGGCTGCCTTTTACCCACCACAGTTCTCTGCAGACCCTCTGCCTAGCACAGACCAGCCTTTGCCTGCTTATTAATGGAGGTAAGATGTGAATTCCTTTTTGTGGTTACCCCCCCCCCCGCCATATATAAGAACCTGCTTGCCATAGGGCTTTGATATAGCGGGAGGGAGAGACTGAGAAGTCTCTGAATATTTGAAACAGATTGGAAAATTTGCTGACTTTTAAAAGAAAACTTTCTTAAAAGTCCTATAAGTGGCTTGTTTCATGGCAGAAAATTGCAAAAACTTCTGGAACAAACAGTATTTTATTCATTCATAAATGCACTTATGTTCAAGTTGTTTTGCAGTCCAGAAGGTCTGAGTGAGAACTGTGAAGCATGTGTTGTGCTTTTATTTTATTTTTCTTTAGAAATGCCAAGCTGGTTGGGCATGTTCAAAAACCTGACTCACACTATTTACACTGTATGTAATCAGTCAGTATGATTCTGTAATGATATGAAATGTTAAGGAGGCCCTGCCCCCCTGCCCCGAAGCCCCTCAGCCCCGCACCCCATAGGGATGACCCTGCTTCTGAGCACCTGCAGAGAGTGGTTTTTATCTCAGTACAGTGAGAGACCACAACCAGCCCTACTTCCACACTGGGGAGCAGGGAAAATGGCTTTTAGAACAGACTAGGGCGTAACTTCAGGAGCTCCTTGATGATAGATGAGCATGTCTCAACTATCTTAACATTTTAACAAGAAGAGGCAGATTCCTCATTCTCCCACCTCCGCCACCTCTTTTTCTACTGAGGAATGGTGCTAATTCTTGCTCTTTTCTCTATTTCTCCCCACTTATCTTCCTTGCTTCAGTGGGACTTACTGGTCTTCTATAGGGAGCAAAATATGCTGGGAGCACAAATTAGTTTGGTTTGCTTTACTGAGCATGTGCAATCCTATATGCACTTACCAGGGAAGGATCTCAGACAGTTGAATGCAATGGAGTTTATTTTAAAGTAGATATGCTTTCCTTGCTAGTAAGTCCTTTAGGTTTCAGTGAAATGTACTCCCCTCGCCCTCCGGATATAAATCAGGCTACACTCTAACGAGCAGTGAAAAACCTGAATTGTGTGTGTGAACTTCTCCCCAATAACTCTCAGGGACTTCAGGGTAAATATGGCCAACATGTGAATGCAGCACCTCCATTCCAGAGGAGATGTGTGTTAAAGGGCTTTAAAAGCCTCGTGTGAAAAACCTCCTGTAATCAAACTTTACTGAATTTGTACAGAATTCTGAGAAAACATACATAGGCTCACACTGCATGGTTGACAGACTTATTTGCTAATCTGCAGCGAGGGGCCAGTTTTAATATTTAGTGTTTCTAGTGTGTTCTAGGCATTAAAAGTAGCACAAATATATAGTATTCAATGTATATCACTATATATTGTGAAGTGTGCATGTGTGTATTCAGTGAAATGTATTTCCAGGCAGCATACGTATTTCGAAATATCAGACTTAAATCCTTGGGGTGTCCGGAGGCCCTGGACTTGGGGGGGGGGGCATTTTAAAATCTCATCTCTTGGCCCAGTCCAACCTTGCTACACCCATGGGGGTATATCTTACAGAGCTCACATGAGAAAAACCTCCCATTCAAATGCAAACCAGGGCAGACCCTGCTTAGCAAAGGGGAAAATTCCTGTTTGCTACCACAAGACCAGTTCTCCTCCTGCTCTCCTCCCTTTTATGTAATGTTTTCTGTTTATGTAAATCCTTCCACAGAGGCTTGCTTGACACGTTCACTGTTACCTTTTCAGTGACAATGCTGTTTTTGTTTTTGTTTTTTAATTTTCTCAGGCCTTTTAAGTTTTCATTTTAGCTGCTTGTTTTAAATGGTGGGATAGTTTTGTGATTATAAAATATATGTGGTTTTGATTATAAATATCAACCCAGTATAGCATCTCTGCCAGTGGCTGTTGCTGTTTCCCTTATTTCTATTTTCAGATTTTTAGCCCTTTGGGGGCAGGGACCCATCTTCTCATTTCTTTTTCTGTGGCCACATTTGCACATAATGTGGATCCGGAGTTTCAGGGGGCAGAGGTTTTCTTATTGTTGAATGTGAATGCATTTAATTCCAGTTCCACATGGTGACCGACCCAAGCTTCTGTTTAATAGACTCTAATCTGAACCCTCAGGTTGTAGTACGTTTCGTCGATAAAACCCAAGGTTAGACAGAGCCTGTGTTGCATCCAAATTCAGATCCACAGGCTGTGTCCCCTTCAACTGGAGTTGATGGAGGAAGCTCCTCCCTCAATTCCAGCTGTGATTGGCTGTGCTTCATGCATTAAAGAAACCCACACTGCCAGCTCCCCTGGCTTTCTACAGTCTCACTGAATGCAGAGAGAGTGCTCTCCATGACATTCAAATTCGGACAGGAGAGTGGGGTGGGGAGCAGAACCACGGGTCCTTTGGACCTGCAGTTCCTTGTTATGTGTGAATGTGTACAACGTAAACCACTTTATGAACTTTTGTGTTGAAAAGTGATGTGTAAATAATAATAATAATTAATAATAATAATTATTATTATTATTATCATGATAATCATACTCCTTATAAAATGTTTATTGCAAAAGAGGCATATAAATGTTTTGGTTTTTTAAAAATATAATCTTAAAGAGAGATGCTATAAAAATTAGACCACCCCACCCCACCAGGTCAGATCCCATTTTAAAGCCATTCAGCCAGTAACTTCCTGCATTTTAAAAAGTGTGGTTTTAATATGGAAGCCAATAAACAAGTTTTTTCTTTTTCTTCATTGTATATTGTTCATGAAGAAAGGGCTGAAAACCAGATACTATCCTTAACTGTGTAAAGTATCATATTAAAACTAAATAATGGTGGTTTGCCAAGAACTGTTCTTTAATAAGGAACATAGATTCTCTTTAATGTCTGCATGCCAATGATGAAGACTTTTCCAAGTGTAAAGTGTTTATACAGCAAACACCAATTAGTATTGAAATATCTGTTTTGGTTTATTCGATTCAGAGTACACAGTTTCTGCTGAAAGATCTGAGGATACAGGCTTCTGCCCCCAGTGTAAGCAACAAAATAGCAGACTTCCTGTACGTTATATGAACTTTCTTTTAAACAAGAAGAACCCTATTGGCCAGGAGCTCACAATTTTTTTCTAAATGTCAATTCATAAGAATGCAAGAAGATTTTGCCTTTGCAAGTGCTGCCTCCATTATGGAATGTGTTGCTCACAAAATATGAGTTAACAATGGGAAAACGTGCCATTCTGTAGGAACTATCATTGGTGTATCCTTTGAAACTGACCAAGTAACATCATGAAGTGTCTTTAAGGTGGGAGAGGCATTATCCTGGTTCACACGTACAGTTTAACTGTATTTAAAACTACCAGAGTTTGTAACTGTAGTACGCCTGAACAGGTAAAACCACAGTTAAGCCTCAAAAGTAAATTCCGGTTTGCCCCGACAAACTCCAATTGGGACCTGAGGTTTTCTCCAAGGTTCGCTGCCGATAACCACAGTTTTGACACCCAAGTGTTACAACTGAAGGTAGACTCGTACCTAACTGCAGTTACGTGTCCCCTTTCCAAACTCCAATCACAGAGGTGGTGGTGCAGACCCACCCAAGGACGTGGCTGCCCCATGCTTTTGATACTTCTCTCTGGCAACCACTTGGAAAACCAGCCCAGCCCCTCCTGTCAGCTGTGCAGCTATGGAGTTGCCAGTCTACAGGGACGCCAACATGCCCCAGCCTGAACTGGCCATCCTGTCAAGCCACTCAGCTGCTTGGGAACAGCAATCATGGGTGTCCACAAGCACAAATACACCAACTGGAAGCACAAGCAGGGGAACAAGAGGAGGGAGCCAAGAGGCAGACCCAAGCAGGGGAACTGGAGTCCCCAAGTTATATTGTTCACAAAGAAAGGATGAGGAGGGGGCCCAGCCCCTTCCTTGGGGGGGGGAGATGTTTGCTCCCTAAGTTTTACTCATGAGAAGAACCATCCAGGGAAGCAATCAGAATTATCCTGTTTTGCATCTAGTTATTGCCCTGCCATTACAGACCAGGACTGCTCTCTCATGAGTGATAGGCCATGGAGGCACACATGTGCGCTGGAGGGCTGTGGACGCCCAGCTGAGATACTATGTCCCTGCAAGCCCTTGGGAAGGGTATCCCAGAAACACCTTTCCTACTCTTGGTGGATGGTGATCTGCAGGACTACAAGCACTCACTCACCTCGCAGTCAGGTTGCCCCACAGGACATATACATGGATTTTTCTGCCCAACATGCCCACATGGCTTGGCAGGGATCACTGGAAATGCCATCTCCCCTCAAGGGTACTTGGGCAAGGGTACTTGACCAAGGGTACTTGGGCAAGTGCTTTCCTGATCTCGTCAACTGCAGCCAAGCCCCCAGCGTGTGACACAGCCATCCTGGGGTGGCTGGAAGCAGGGGCATATATAGGGTAGGGCAGGCAGGGCACGTGCCCCGGGTGCCACTTGAAGGGGGGCGCCATTTTAAAAAATTAAAAAATTAAAAAAATTGGCTGCCGAAAACAAAATAGCCACTGTGCATGCTCAAATGGCCTCTGTGAGGCCCTAGGCCATGCCAGGCCTCACAGAGGCCATTTGAGCATGTGCAGCAGCCACTTTGTTTTCAGCGGCCATTTTTTTTTTAAAGTATTTTTTTAAAAATGGCCACCACACATGCTCAAATGGTCCCTGTGAGGCCCTAGAGGCCAGCAGGGGGAGGGGAAACCTTTGCAGACACACACACACAGCCTTTAGGAAGCCCCCCGAAGGGGCTACAGGTTAAAAAAAAATTAATATAGGTCACTGTACACATATTCAGTTTGGCACTATGTATAGAAAATCAGGGCTTGTGAATACTGAGCTGAAGCTTATGGCTATTAATAGTGAGTTTGTCTTTGAATCAGTGTGAAATCCTTAGTATGAAGGTCCACTGGGAGTTTCTTGCTCTCTTTCTCTCATTTTAACTGTCTTTCTGAAATACTAGGATATATTCCAAGCAGTGACATAGTTTACTCTGCATATCCTTTAATTATTTTCAGAGTATCTGGGAAAAGTCAAATTCTCCATTTATTTTTAAAATTTATGTAAGAGTGATGCTACAGTGCATAGTAGAGAATTAGACAGGCACTTCTGTTTAGTTTTCCAAGTACACCTCCACATAATATTCGGGTATTTCATGAGCCCCAGCATCCTGAAATTTGTAGTTTTCCAGCATTTTTTGGTCTGGCTACGTCCACTGCTAAATAGTTTTTGAAATATTAAAAGGTTAATGAGCTTGACTTGTATTTTTCAGCTGATATTATGGTAAAGTTATCTGAAACATGGGAGTCAGATGTTTGGACAGGGGGCACAATTTCAGTGCTTGCCCTAGGCACTATTTTCCCTAGCTACGCCTCTGGCTGGAAGCCGGGGCTTTCTACTCTCAGGAATCTCTGTCCCTCTAGATCTACATACACCACAATGCCAGCCCTGGCCCAGGAATTTTGGGTGGCTGGAAGGGTACACTCCACTGCTTGCTGCCCGCAGTGTCTTTGTGATTGGTTTTTGTGGTGGTGCTATGGCCAGGGAATGAACAGGCAGACCCCCAGAAGGGATTCCAGAGCCCCCAAGTTCTGTTTTTCCACACATAGTGTCCAGCCACTTCCTCTTTGGGGGGGTAGATGCCCTCAGAGCCTAGCTCATGAGCAGGACAGGACACTGAGGACAGTCTTGGGTCAGCTGAGATCTTTTTTCAAGGAAACCACTAGCCGATCCAGGGCTCAGTGGACAGGTATGAAAGTGACAGGCCATGCAGCCATGCTACACACATCCTGACAGCTCATGAGAGGGACCATCAGAGTGGAGAGGAAAGAAGTAATGTGCCCAGAAAAAGTATAACCGATTCAAGAGGGCAATACATTCCCTTCTCCACCTCCTTCACAAGAGCATCAGGCCATGGGTGCTCTAGATAGAGAGAGGATAGTTTCTGGCTTCCAGCTACAGGGACTGCGATCCTGGGGAACACATTCCTAGTCTTAGAGACACAGGCAAGCTGCCGTGATACTGTGCCCTCTTCCTGCCTGCACATCCTTGTGCACAGATGTATCCTGTCCAGCACCCCAAAACAGCAACCTCACTCTCCAGCATTGTCTGGAGAGCAGGGGGGCTCCCCTCTCCTGTCCATCTCCATGCCTAAAGATCTGCATACGGCAGCAGGGCAGACTGGAGTTATGAAGGGTAGAAAGCTTTGTGCCTGTGTCCATCCCTCCACCAACACAACACACATGCTAGGGAACGAGGGAAAGGGGTGTCAAGGTGATCTCTGGGAGCTTGCAGGTCAGCAGAGGGGAGGAGTGTGGGGAAGTTTCTGGGGATTTGTTGTATTTTTTATAAAGAAAGGGTGGGGAAGTGGATCCCAGCTACTTCCCCAAGGGGGGCGTGGTTACAATCTCTTTTTACTCATGAGGAAGGCCTTGGTCACACCTCATCAAAATATGAAGATGGATGTGGTGACTAAATGGCCTAAATGGCTTTTCCTTTAGAGAAGCACTAAGTTTTGAAACAAACGAGTTTTGCTGGTGATCAGTCTTTTACTGGGTGCTATTCAAGGTGTTAGTTTTCACTTTTAGTGACTTGGAACTGAGGTTTCTGAAGGACCGTTTGCTACCATATGCCTTTGCCTGGCAGCTGGGGCAATATTCAGAGACTTTTATTTGAGTGCCCCCACCTTCAAAGGTGAAGCAAGTGGTGTCTGAGGACAGGGCATTTTCAGTGGTGGTGCCCAAATGTTGAACCTCCCTCCCAAGACTTGTATGTCTGATGTGCACTCATCTATTCTTTTAATGCCAGGAAAAGTCCATCTCTCAAGCACTTTATTATCAGTCCTGGGTGTTTTTATTCCCCAGTGCAATTGCTTTAATTGGCTGTGATTTGTAGTGCTTTATTGTTTTCTGTCTGCTCTGTTTACTGGGTTGCATGTTGTGGTTTCTTGCTTTAATTACTGATGTGCTCTTATAATTTTGTTAGCTGCTTTGATATGATAATGCATGATAAAAAAATTCCTTAACTAAATGAAATAAAATATCTTCAAAGGACCAGCTTCTTCAGAACTGAAGGTCAAACTCCATACATGTAGTCCTCAGTTTTACTCAAAACAGTTGTGGGAAGCTGCAATTATTTATTTTTATTTATTTTGTTTGTATCCCTCCAAAATAGCTCAGGGCGGTTCACAATTAAAACATACCACTAAAACAGTAAAGAGCTAAAACAAATTAAAAAACAATATAACAATTAACAATTTAAAAACATTTTAAAACAACAATTAAACAATTACAGTGATTAAAAAAACCCAAATCAGGTTTTGAATTTTAAAATAAACCAGAAATTAAAACCCCCACAATTTAGGAAGCTGAGAAAGCTTGGGTGAAAAGAAGGATTTTCAGGTGTTTTTTGAAAATTTCCAGAGATGGGGAGGATCGCATCCCAGCAGGGAGCGCATTCCACAATCTCGGGGCAGTGACCGAGAAGGCCCTTCTCTGTGTCGCCACCAAACGAGTTGGCGGTAACTGGAGACGGACCTCCTCAGATGACCTCAATGGGTGGTGGGGCTCGTAATGAAGAAGACACTCTCTTAGGTACCCAGGGCCTAAGCCGTTTAGGGCATTGTAAGTTATAACTAGCACTTTGTATTTTGTCTGGAAACCTATTGGCAGCCAGTGTAACTCCCATCAGTAAAGGAGTAACATGGTCTCTCTGAGATGACCCAGAGACCAACCTGGCTGCTGCGTTCTGAACCAACTGAAGTTTCCGGACTGCGTACAAAGGCAGCCCCACGTAGAGCGCATTACAAAAGTCAAGTCTGGAGGTTACCAGCAGATGTTCCACAGTTTTGATGTCATTGATCTCGAGAAACGGGCGCAGGTGGCGTATCAGCCAGAGCTGATAGAAAGCACCCCTGGCAACCGCCTCAACCTGAAAAACCAGGGAGAGGTGTGAATCCAGAAGTACTCCCAGACTGTGAACCTGTTCCTTTTGGGGAAGTGTGACCCCATCTAGAACAGGCAGATCAAAATTGTCTCTAGAGTTCTGACCCCGCACAATAAGTACCTCCGTCTTATCTGGATTCAGCTTCAGTATATTCTCCCTCATCCAGCCCATTACTGCTTCCGGACAGGCATTTAGGGAGTATATACCAGCTCCTGAAGAAGTTGACATGGAGAAGTAGATCTGGGTGTCATCAGCATACTGGTAACACTCAGCTCCAAATCCCCTGATGATTTCTCCCAGCAGCTTCGTATAGATGTTAAAAAGCATTGGAGAAAGTACGGAGCCCTGAGGGACACAATACTTAAGCTCAAATTTTGAAGAGCAACAGTCTCCAATCGACACCATCTGGAATCTATCTGAGAGGTAGGAGCGGAACCACTGTAAAACAGTGCATCCCACCCCCAACACCCTCAGACGTTCCAGAAGGATACTACAGTCAATAGTATCGAAAGCCGCCGAGAGATCCAAAAGGACCAACAGAGTCACACTTCCTCTGTCAATTGCCAATTAGTGATCATCCATCAAGCCGACCAAGGCAGTCTCCACCCCATAGCCCACCTGAAAACCAGTTTGAAATGCGTCTAGCTAATCGCTTTCCTCCAAGACATCCTGGAGCTGAGAGGCCACCACCCTCTCAATTACCTTGCCCAGCCATGGGAGGTTGGAAACAGACCTATAATTGCTCAACTCTGAGGGATCTAATGCAGGCTTCTTTAGAAGAGGTCTAATGATTGCCTCCTTAAGACAAGGAGGCATCCTGCCCTCCCTCAGAGAAGCATTTATGATATCCACCAGGCTGTTTACAACAGCCTCCCTGCTAGATCGAACAAGCCATGTTGGACAAGGGTCAAGAGAACAAGTGGTAGGCCTCACCAATCCAAGCAGCTTGTCCACATCCTCAGGAGTCACAAACTGAAACCGATCCAGTCAAATCACATAAGAGGAGTCATTGGGAGCAAATGTGGAGCAAATGTTTGCGGGGGTGGCATGGTGTTCCTATCCCATGCTATGTGGACTGCTTTTCTTATCAAAAGTGCCCCCTGAGCTGTTAAAAGTGTTCTTTTTCCCCACATGACAAAAAGCATCTTTGAAGGAACACTTGATAAAAATAATGGCCAGCAGGAGGCTTTACACACAGGGCTTCTACCCCGAATCTCCTTCGGGAGAGAGTGTGTGTGTTCACATACCAGCCAAACTTACCCCAAAGTCCCTTCGAGATTCTTGGACCCACTCCACACACAAATCAGGCTTTGGCATGCGAATTCTAGCTTATCACAAGGTATTTCCGGGTTTTTAAAATGCTGGTTTTAAGCTACTTTTTCTGAAAACACCAGAGTAAGTAGGGAGAGGTGCTGACGTAGAATAATTAACATGAGGAGAGGCATGCTCTTTTCAGAAATGCCGATGTAGCTCCTTAGTCATCTCTCCCCGCCCATTGGTTAAAAGGAAAACATGGAGGCATGCCATGTGAGTTTGCATCAAAAGCAAACACGAGAGCTGAGGGGAGGGGCTGCTACACTCAATGCCACGAGTGTAATTCGAAGTGGCTTCACTCAACATTTACCCCGCAGCATGCAGCCATGTATGAATAATTCCCTGGCAAACTTCCACACCAAACTGCAGCTTCCCACACCTGCTGTTGGTTTAAAAAAAATGGTGAGTGGAGACATTCATTCAACTAAGCATTCCATTCCAAATAGGTTGATACTGAGTCTAGAGTCTAGGTCTCACCAAGAAGATGTGGCAGATTTAGCTCCTAGCAGTATGACTGCCCTGAAGCAAAGAAATCATTCTGACTGGATAGAAGAGCAAGAATGCCACCTTTCTGTGGACAGCTCCTGAGAATGCTGGCATGATTTTCATTTGTATCAACAGCATCGGTGTAGATCCCAGTCAGAGCTAGTTTTGCCGGATGATCACTCTGAGGAGGAAGTTATCTGACCACCAGACCCCATCCTCTCCCCTAAGTGGACCGTTGCAAAGCATCCGAAGGGAGTACAGAGAGAAGTTGCCCTCCCCTTTGATTGAGCCAGTCCCTTTTAATTCAATGGGGCTTACTCCCAGGTAAGTGGGTATAGGATTGCAGCCTTCCTCCCACCCTGGAAAAAAGTCCTGCAGACACCCATGTCTCAGACCTCTCTTTTGCCCGTAAGCTCAAAGGAGGGAGATGGCACTTCCCTTGGCTTGACTTAAGTTGCTAATTGTTGATTCTTACCATAGAAAAGGAACTCACAAGTCCTTTGATTAACAGCAACAAGAAAATTGGTCCTCCTTCTCTTCCTCCAAGCTCTTTGCTTAGATCAGGGGTTCCCAACTTTTTGTAATAAGTATATTCCTTTTCTCACATAGTTTCAGTACACTTTGTCCTATTAATTTTAACAAGACTGCTTATGAGTAATTTAGTGTGATGTGAGTCAGTGACTGGAGTAGCCTGTCTCATAACTGTAACATTTAAATTTGGGTGTGTGAGTGGGCACAAATATATAGACATGAAAAAACAAATTTAAGTGTTGCCAATCAGAAGCAGAGGCGTTCTTACCCCCAGACCTTGGGGCCCCAGTCCATAACCTCCAATGTCTGGGGAACCTCTGCTGCAAGCCCCCACCACCGCGGGCCTTCACTACTGTGAGCCTTTGCCGCCGCAAGGCCGAACCGCCAATCTTGCCAGTAATTCTAGCTGCCATGTGCATGGTCAGGGTGGGGTGGGGGTAGGTGTAGGGGTGCATCGAGCATTGCAGGGATCCACCCTGTGGCGGTGTCAGGTGGAGCGGGAGCGGCCACTGGGCCTGGCTGTTCGGCCCTAGAACCTCTATTCAAACTGTGCAGGCGTGCTGGAACACCTCGCAGTTTTCAAGGGCCACTAGGCCAAACGGCCAGGTCCAGCGTCCGCTCCCACTCCACCTGCCACCATGGGGGGGGGGGATGCCTGCTAGACTCTCTCTCTCACACACACACCCTTCCCGGCTGCACACATGGAGGCTAGAATTACTGGCAAGATTGGCGGTTCGGCCTCACGGCAGCGGCAACAACTTGTGGTGGCAGCGGCATGAAGGCTCACGGCAGCAGGGGGTGGGCCTCACAGTGGGGGCGGTCTGGGTGCCCAAACTACCTAGGTGTGCCACTGATCAGGAGCAGAGGAGGAAGGTCTTCACCCTCCTCCATCCCCTTCTGCACTTAGCTGTAAGCCTAAGATGAGGAACAAATAGTGTAGCTGCAGGAGGTCTCTGAGTACTCCCTGGGGGCCCTGTTGGGAACCTGTTTCTTAGATCATCTGCACTTCGCTAAATGTATGAACGATTGAGGGATATAAACTGTTTTCCTATCTTTTTGCTATCTCTCTGTCCTCTCTTCCTCCAACTGAAATTGCTCTTTATGAGTATTTCTCAGGCTTGATAGTTACTCTGAGGTTTGTGACTAGATTCGTTTTGGTGTCAACTGCTGAAGGTCAGGACCCAAACAGAAAGGAACTGTATTTCCATGATATTTGTGCACATGTAGTGCTGTTATTTTGATAAAACTATATATTTCAGTCCAGGAGTATAGAAAGTGGACCCTGAGGAAAAAAGTGAAAATGGGCCTGTGGGCTTCCTGCCTCCTCCTTCTCCCTGTCCCTCATATCTTTGCTGCAGAAGAATTATACAAACATGGTGAAAAACATAACTGTATCTACAGAAAGGCAATTAGCATAATGGAAAGTCTGGAAGATGAAGAACAAAGGTAGTCTATAACATAACAAATTGGTACTCTGATCTGTAATGCATGGGTGTCATTTTTTTCAACAAAAGGTTTCCAAATCAGGATGGCTGAGAATTGTAGCCAAGTTTAGAAGTTTACTAAATAGGCTTCTAGAAGCCTATTCCATTCATAATCAAGCAATTACATCAAATCTTGCCAAGTATCAACAGCTACTGGGATTTGATGAGGAGCTAGCATCAAAAATTCCTCTGAAATTCAAAATGGTTCCTAAACTTCCTCAAATTCAATCCAGAAGTGACAAAGCAAAGTAGTTCATGTTGGTGAGAGGAACTAAACCAGTTGTAAATCAGCTTTGCCCGCAAAGAGAAAAAAAATTTGGTTGTCAGTTTGGAAGGCTTATTGAAAGCATATGCTCAACAAAATACTTCAGTCAAAACAACAGTATCAGGCAATAGGAAACATACCACAGAAAATACTGAATGTGTATGACTGGTTTCAAGAAAACCAAGTTTCACCTTAATGATGAATACATACCTTCTTTTCAGTTCTAATCATCTAGAACTGAGGCAGAAGGAATAAAATGGTCACTGTAATCAACAGCTATTATTGGTGATCAGCCACCCCTAGAGAGACCTAGAGAGCCATTGGGAGGAAGGAGAGGCTCTTTGTGAGAAGAAGCAGGATGGGGGTGAGAGCAGGACATGTGGTCATGGAATATGGCTGCAGAAGGATGGCTGCAGATCTTGGGCAATAGGACTGCAGGGGCTTGATTCTCAACCAGGTTTTTGGTGAGTTCAAGAACAAGGAAGCCAGGGTTTTGGCTTCAGGAAGTTTAGTCTAGGGAAAGTTTGTTTAGTCAGATTTTGCGTTAGACTTTCTGTTTCTTTGGTGTGTGTTTTGCATATTCCTGATACTGGTCTATTATTGTTTACCTGTAATGTAACTAAACTAAGAAACACTAGCCTTCGCCCATCCAGCCAGGGCATTACAGAAGACTCTGTAAGCTTTTAAAGGTGCTTTTGAATTTTCCAAATTACCTGTTCCTTGCAGCTGGGTAACCATGATTTTTAAAGTGTGCTGTCCCAACTTCATCTGGGGTGCTTTTTGAAGTACTCTCGTAACCTACTGAGTATTTTTACCTGTAACTAACAGCTGAGAAAGCCTTACGGAAGCAGTCTGTAGCATTTGAATAAACTTGTTTTTCTTTTTGTTATTTTTCTTTATGAGCCTCTCCAAGTAGGGTTTTTAACTCAGGAGAAAGGGGTGGTGGTAGAAGGGGGTCTTACTCTGGTGCAGCATATCCTCAGATATTCAGCAACTACCAGTTTTCTCTCCATGTGTGGGCTTGCACATGGAGGATTTTTGTGTACTTTTCCAATAGCAAGAGAAAAAGAGTTTCCCTGGGATTCTACCCCATGCCCAGGGAGGGTCAAGCTCTATTGAAAAGAGGGGTGGTAGTGGCAGCCATTTTCGAATCTACCAGAAATACAGAAGAGTTTTAGGAGTAGCCTTTGCCAGTAAGCTCAGAAAGGATGATTCAGCATATTTCCTTCCCTCACGTGAGCTTGCTCTGAGACAAAGGCTATAATTCGCTACAGAAGCCCAGGCCAACATGTACGAAATGAAAGAATGAAAACTATTAGGAATTTTCTGCTAAAATAATAAATGGAGGAAATCGCCCACAAATAAAATAATACAGGCAAACCTCAGCATTCACAGACTCAACATCTGCAGCTTTGGGTATCCGTGGTCGGGTAATTGGCACCCATCCTTGACATACGCAATTAAAACCAGCACACAAAGGGTTAAGAGCCACATATCCATGGGGTCATTTCCATTTGCCATTTTGTGGCTTATTTTGTTTTTTAAAAGCTTTTAAAACCATGATCTCTTCGGGGGGGGAATTGATTTTCACACTTTGGAGGGGGGCATTGCTGGAATGCTGGAGGCCCACAGACCAAGGTAGGGTACTTTATTTTGCATACACAACCCTTTGCCCTGTTTTCACCTCAGTTTCCCCGCCTCCAGGAACTTAACCCCTGCCCATGCGATCGTGTGAAAAGCCCCTTTGATTTGCCCACTGAAGTTTCTGAATTTTTGTTTCAGAAAACACCATCTTCCCTTGTTTATTTTATACTAACCTTTATACTTGTTCTATACTTTATACTTGTTCCTTTATACTTGTTGTGTTTACATACTTTGGAGGGCTTTTATGCGGCAGGCCACAAAGCTGCTTATCCCCAGGAGTAGTTTTTCTTCAATGTATTTAAAAATTGCTGAGTGACTTCTTGCATTTATAGGGAAACCTATCCACAGTTCAACCAGAACACTAAAGTTTATTGCATGTTCTGTTTATTGCACATACTCTGGAGAATTTTATTGAGCAGGTTAAGACTATGCCTATGCCTCCCACCACCCCTTTCCCCCCTAACAGCAGGAATTACAAGGCAGTAAACTCATGTGCAAAAATCAAACCTTCAAAGACAGAAACTTATCTGTTTCTCTGCGGCTACCTCACAGAGTGAAAGACACCCAGCTACAAAACTTATCAGCCATGAGGTCATTACTAAAGCTGGTCAGTCTCAGTAGTCACTTGACATGATAGTGCTCTCTGATAAAGCCATATAATAGAAAATAGTTTTGTTTCTTATGAGTAAAAGGCTCACACATTAAGAGCTCAAATGATTTGTCCATGCTTTCTTTGAAATCTAATTTCAAAGGACCTCATTTTCAAGGACTAAGTCACATAATCTGCTTTTTCCATGAAGCTAGCACTAAAAAGAGTAAGGCAGAGAAGAAGGGAATATTTCATACTTGGTGGGAGAAAACTTGTAAGGCTTAACATTATTCAAACATCTTAACATTCTAAAATTCAAAGTTCTTAGTATTATTCAAATACTAGGGTGTGATCTTCACCCAATGACATGTATATAAGCCTTCTTAATGGCAATGAGAATATGCAACCAGGCTCAAGATTATGACCCAGTCCTTTGTATGTTTACTCAGAAATAAGCTTCAGCAGCTGACTTGCTGCACTGTTACACAATAAGGCTGCACTGTTACACAATGAAGGGAGAGATGGGTTTGTTTTTTTACTTTCTTCCCTACCCTCTGAAGCTCAGCTCTGAAGTGCCTCCCAAAAGTATGTCCTGAGGGTTGCACAGGCCTCAGGGACATATTTTCAGAGTGCTTCAAAGAGAAGGGAAAATTGGAGGAAGTTGCCCCCTCTCTGAGTGAGCACCACACTGCTTTAGTCCGGGATACTCTATGCTGCACTTATGCTCCTTAGTTGCATGCACATTTCCTGCATCTGTATACAACCACTGTATAGAAGTACAACTACTTCTGTTGTACTGTAAAACTGCTTCAGTGTGTTTTACTTCAATTACGAAAGCATAGTTTTCATGTTTCTCTTTTAAAAGATAGTTGTTAGACAGATGCTCTTTTCAACTCAGTAGAGCTCTACATTCTTTTTGAATTTATTTTACATATTTAGATCATTTATGCCCCACCTTTTGATGGAACAATCCTCCAGGCAGCTTACAATGGATTGCAATAATAGTAATGTTTAAGCAAACCCCAAATTCACACATACATATAGGATCACCTCCATAGTCCTTAGTCCCTTGTGAAATAGCAGAGGCCGGCAACTTCCTTTTGTCTCCAGGCTACTGGCAGTTGGATAAGAGCAGAGTTCTTTTCTAGCAGAGAGTGAGGCGTGGGATCCCTGCAGTTGCTCATGCCCTGACCAATGGATGGGGCCAGGCTGGTTGCCCCAGTTTTTTTGGGTTTTTAAAAATTAAACTAGGAATGATGAAGATGTCAATATTCCGGTAGGCTCATGTGGGAGAAAGTGGTCCTTTACCAAGAGAGATCCTCAGCTAGTTAGAGCTTTAAAAGAAAGCTCCAGCTCTTTGAACTTTGCTTAGAAATGGACCAGCAGCCAGTGTTGCTGTTTAAGAATTGGCAACATGTGCTCTTTTAGCTGATCCCCTAGTAACTGTATTTTGAACTAGCTGAAGTTTCTGAAAATCATATGTTGGACTAGTCCCCTCCTGGAAGTGACCAGAAAACTGAGGCCAGGCAACCTGTCCAGGAGGGTTTGCAGATGGTGCACCGAACACAGCCGCTGAAAAGGACTTGATGTCACAGATGCCACTTGGGCCTCCAGTGAAAAGTTGGATCTATTTGCTCTCCCAGAACGTGACCCTGACCCCTTAGAGGGAATGAAACTCTGAGCAGAAAAGATTGAAACTTACTCCCCCATGAGAAGAACCACTCACCAGCAGGAGTCTGTCTTGTCTGGAATGAACTCAAGTTAACCATTATCCAGTGGCCCATTACTGATTTCACACACCAATCCAGCACTTCTACAGATAGCCTCACCTGAAAAGGAGATGTAGAGGTGGGTGTTATCAGCAGACTGATGGCACCTCACTCCATATCTTGAGAGGAGCTCATTGCTATTTAGTTATTCCTGCTCTTTCTCCAGTTCAGCAAGTTTTGGGATGCCACAAGCAATGAAACAATATGGATGAGAAAAAACCATGCTCTCTTTGCATGGGAAGAGTGAAACCAAATCTATTTATAAATAATGACAAGTTTTAGATATGACTTTTAATTAGTATCTCAAAACTATATTCATTATTGGTGGGGGCAGAAAGCATTTTCTGTATGTAACTTTCACATTTGGAATGGGAATTTCACAGCAGAAATGGCTAAAATTATCTGCTAAGCTTTGCACCAGTGTAGAAGGTGCAACCTTGTTTTGAGACACCGTGGGAATAAGCAAGAACAAATGAATTTTCCGGCTCTAGTTCTCTGCTAAGCTTCACATGAATTTTCAGCTATAGAGAGCTGAACACATATCTCTTTCCTTTTAAATATAGCAGGGTTGTCTTGAATTCAGAGCCTTCCTTCTTTGGAGTAAATACAGGTATAACTTGTATTTTAAAGCATCATCTTAAATTCAAAGTTGCCTTCTATTTGCATAAATATGGTGGCATTTTATTGTAGTCAAAAACTGAAAGTCCATACACAGTTAAGTTGCTTAAATCCCATTTAACTCAATAACATATAAGTAGTCCAACAACCACATTGTAGTTTCAGCCAAAAGAATTGGAATCCCTTGTCAATTTTCACCATGGCCAGTGATTTAGTGCTTACAACCCGTATGAGCATTCCCTACAACTCTCATACTCATATATTTGCTCTTCTTGCTAATGTAAACCAAACCAAAGGAAAGGCTTATCAGAAATTGCTCACACTGTTCTGTAAACACATTAATAGTGCAAAACTTGCATTAGTTTTGCCAGATTTTTGCCATGTCTAAGATCTGCATATCTGCAGAACATACCGAAGGAGCATAATTATCTGGACCATATCTCTAGATCGAAGGAAGAATACTATGCCATGGACATTTGCTGATTCCTGGGAAAGAAATTTCTGAAAAAGAGAACAAGAGTGGGAGAGTATATCCTGGAGACTAAAGTTCCATCAGGTGTCTAGCCAGCTTCTATTGGCTTTGTATCCCCATTGTTTGCCTATTGGAAGGAGCTAAAAGACAGAAGAATGACAGTCTGGGGAAAAGAAAGGAGGACAGTAATTAGACATGTGTGATTAGGATGGTAGCCAGAGAAATTAAACCACTGGTCCCAGGAATCTTCCCTTCCAAGAGTACCTGCAGAGGAAGAGAAAAGCCCCTCACCAAAGAGTTATGTTGGAATCTACTCCCTGCTAGTTGGGCTTGATTGCTTTTTTGGATACCTACTGTGGAGAAATCAGCTCCTTGACCTTCTTTTCTATAGGACTATATTGTCTCACCATGAAGAAAGGGAGATTAAGAATTGTCAAGGCTCCTTCCATCGCTGGGGTCTGACAGAAGTACTTGGAGAGTTAATTTTTCATGGCTTAAATTGCCTCTGGCCAAGACTCTTATCCATTTGGTTTAAAGTACCAGCTTTTTAAAATTTTAGCTTCCTATAAAACTCCTCACAAAGTTATCTTGGAGCAATAAATTATTCAGCCCCTTTCCTTTTGAGCAATGTATGCATTCAGTTGTGGTGTATTCATCTGAGCAGATCACTTTGGTTAATAAGTTTATAATTATTTGTGGGGAGTTAAAATGTTGTGTTACAGTTTAAGCAGTCTGAACAAACTCCCATCAGTAATTCATTGATGTGTATATTCACTGTTTAACTCATATTCTGGCTTAACAATCGTAAGCTTCACATTCTATGTTCCTCATGATACTGTTAGATCTTGATAAGATAGTAAATGTATTTTCTGCTGAATTTAATTGATATTTGCAACATCTGCTTGTGCCTAGACAATTTTGACAGTATAAAAGTTCTTTAATACCTTAATTTAACTATTCATGAGTGTCTTAGCCTGGTTATCCATTTGGGGTTAAAGCTGTTTCTAATCCTTGCTCCCTTCACACACTCATCAAGCTGAATGGGTGCCACCTCTTCAAGGTCCTGTTTCACAGCCTTGTGTCATGTGTAGATACCACAACCACATCCCTGCCAATTGAGCAAAAAGACACCTTTTACAGTGGTGATTAGAGATGTGAAAATTAATTTCAGTCTAATGGATTCAAACTCATATTGGGCCAATTCGGGTGATTTGAACTCAAATAAAATAGACCTTAGAATAAAGGGCAAGATTCGAGTTCAAATCGAATCAAACCTGATTCAAGCTGGAATCAATTTGAGTGATTTGACCACCATTCTGGTAGGCTTTCCCTCCTTGCTGATTGGTTTTCTGGCACTGGCTTCTGATTGGTTTGAGATCTCCTTGCTTCTTGGTTGGCTTGTTATCATAAAAATCAAGTGTTGTCATGGGCAACTGTGCGCCCATTGGCTGGGTGGAGGGAAGGGGAACAAAAAAGGAGGAGATTTTAAAATGTTTTCAAAGGTCCTGGGGAGGAGAGGCAGAAAGAGCCCTTTGTGTGCCCTTGAAGAAGATACATCAGGAGAGCTGGAAGTAAGGAATCAAGGAAATTATGATGTTATGGTTTTCTTTTTGCTGCTATATTATTAACTATCTGGTTTTGCTGGATCTCAGATTGTTAAAGACAAAACCTGGGTGCCGTCCTTCCTTCCTTGAGTTGCAGTTTAGTCTGTTTGTGAGATGGTGTTGTGGTGAGAAATGGACAGTGGCAGTTCAGCGCTCTCTCTCTCACTCTCTGATATTTCTTGGTGATTGCTGTGAGATGAGCTCCATATTTGGCCTGGAGACTATGTTGTGCTACACTCACCATTCTGGTCGGCTCTGCAATCTGCATTGCAAGATGTACTCAGTGCATTCATAGCTATGCTTGTTACTAAGGGTGCTGCTGTGGCAGCTGTTGCAATGCTGAAGTAAGGAGTCATAATTGTGTGAGAGAGAGCAACTTGTGCCAGTGATGTTACTGCACGCAGGCGCTGTGGCTGGCAGTGGATTCTGGGTCAGTGATTTATTTTTGCATTTTTGGACTCTGTGTTTGGCAAAATGTGGTGTTCTGTGTTGGGAGAGACTGTGTGCTTCTGTTATAAAGTATTTTTCAAGGCAGGGTTAGGAAATTTGTGCACTCTGCTTGTTTCAGCCATAGGGAACAATTCAGAACCCAAAACATCCCCCGTTCCCCATGGGTAGGTCCTAAAGACACCAAAGTGGGCTGGTTAGTGTGGTGTGTGGTATGTAGCAGAAGAAGCAGAAGTAGTAGAAGTAGTAGTAGTAGTAGGATGTGATGGGTGCTACCTACCACCCAACCCACAAAAGAAATGGGCAAGCAGGCAATTTTTTTTTTTTTTAAAAAAATTAAACTCTCCCCCAAACCTCCATAGGATCCTATGTGGGATTTGGGGAAAGGTTAAAAAAATCACCCACTTTCACATTTCTTTTGTGGGCTGGGTTGTAGGTAGTACCCATCATGCCTTACCACCCAGCCCATTTTGGTGTCCCTAGGACCTACCAATAGGGAGCAATGGAGTGATTCGAGTTCCCCATTGCTCCCTATGGCCAAATAACTCAAATCACTCAAATAGATTCCAGGACCCTTTAGCTAAGCAGGGTTTGCCCTGGTTGCATATAAATTGGAGACTTGATGTGTGAGCACTGTAAGATAGTCCCCTTAGGGGATGGAGAGAATCAAAGAAGAGAATCAGAAGAGGCTACTGAGAACTGGGTGGGACAAGTTTCCTACCCAGGTTTGGAAGCTGTGTACACACCAAATTTTTGGTTATGTGGGAGTAAATAACTAAGTAGGAGGAGGGAGAAGTGATTGTATGGGAGGCAGGAGCTGGGTAGGACAGCTTTCCCTACTTTATTGGTAAAATGCTGAGTATTAAAGCTGGGTAGGACAGCTGTTATCTCCCAGCTCTTGTCTCCCATATAATCACCTCTGCTATCTAGTTGTTTGCTCTCACACAATCAAAATTTGGGAGTGTGCACAGCTCCCAAACCTGGGTAGGACACTTCTCCTACCCCAGTTTTCAGTTGTGTGAACAACCTCACTCTTTGTAGCATCTTCAGCTTCACTTGGCATTATTTGTAGCATATAAGACACGGAGCCAGGTCTCACAATCAGTGAGACCCAGTTTTGGAGGGTGCGCGAGGAGAGCGGGCTAAGCCCGCACACAAGCAAAGAGGGAGCCCTAGGCAGCCAGATCGGCCACCCACACGATTGCCGGCTCCATGACAAAGCCGGCGGGGGCTGGGAAGCTCAGGGGCTTCATGGCCCCCGGAAGCTCCAGTATGCTGGGAAGACCCCCAGAGCTGGGAGGTGGCTTTTTGCCTCCCCTCCAGGGGTCTATTCATGAGTAACCGCAGCACGGAGCCGTGCCACGGCTACTCACGATCTTTAAAACCAGGTTTGCGGAGCATTCGCTCCACAAACCTGGTTTTAGGGCAGGGGTAGTTAGGCAGTTTACCCGCCTAGGAACCACCGGGCTCGCAGCCAAGCCCAGTGGTTCACACAATGGGGCGAAATCGGGCTAGCCTCCACTAGCACGATTTCGCCCCATTGTGTGAATAGCCTCACTATCACAAAGTTATAACACCAGCCAAAAACCTCACTGAATATAACTGGCATTTTACCCAAGCTGCTCATATTTCTTCTAAACATGCATCAATATTCAATAATGTTCACTTCGTAAGTTACCTCCAATTTTATTTGGCTATTTTAAACCTCTCCCCCTACTTTAAACTTGAAAGCTTCAATATATGGCAGTGAAATTAGATGAACATGAAAGGAAGTGTAATATGTTGAGTCCTGAAGCATGCCACAGTCTCCAGAACTCTCCTGTCTTCGTTGCAAGTTTTAATCATGAGAAAATGATAGGAAGTGTAGTTTCCAATGAGTACTGAAACCACAGTGGAATTCAAAAATTAGAAACATGAATGTAGTGCCCAACTAGTTATATAGCACCCTTGGAATGTCTGAAAAATATTCTGAATTCTGGAGAAAATGTTGCTCCTCTAAAGTACAACATCGTCCTTTTCAAGTATGACATTGGCTGGCATGATGTGCAGCAGTGTGGTGATGAAAGAAGGACTGAGGGTCTGCAGGGAGCATTCAGCATACCTGCACTGAAGGCTTCTTTCACAGACAACTTACTCATGAGTTGCAGAGGGGGCGGGGAGGAAGATATTTGCATCTCCCCACCCGCAAAAGCCTGTTCCACTTGCATAAATCTGTTCCTGAGGCCAGTGTGATCCTCAAGAACAGATTTATGTAAATAGAAAAGACTTTTAAAGTGAGGGGAAAGATATGAAGGTTGTTCCGCCCTCCCCTTGTGCACCTGGCCCACTGCACAAGAAGCCTTAAGCGCAGGGATTTCACTCAGAGGTGAAAAAATATCAGGGGGAAATGTGAGGAGGCATTAACTGAAGTCAGCCTGGCTTTATTATTTTAATAAATGAGCCTGGGAATCTTGTATCTCCCCCCGCACCCCGACCGCCATTGGTTTTAAAAAAAAGCAGTGTTGGAAAGGTTATTTTTGAGCTGGAAAACAATCAGAAAGGAAATGGTTAAGCAGTCCTCCCTCTGCTCTGATCTGCAGCCTACACAGACTGATTTTCCTTTAAAAACAACATCTGAGGGTCCTGTAATGTGTTGTTTGGGGCTCAGATCTTGGGAAACTGCTGCTGCTAGTCAGCGTAAGTCTAGTGTAGACAACAGACAAATAATTTGACTCAGGCAGCTTCATAAGCTGAGCCATTGCATTCATGTGGGATGCTATTAAAATGGTTTCTGTGGGCAAGATCCCGATTACAGAAATCCTAACAGCTGCTTGTACAGTACACATGTGGTGGGGCTGGTTCACACAAGCAGTGGCTGTATGCAAATACAGCCCAGCTGTGATCCAGATGGTGGGCCCACATGTGCTGCCAAGGTGATCACATGGGGTTGCCACACTGTGTGCATTAACAAGGGAATTGCCTGTCAACAGTTCCAGATACTGCAGTTTTCCAGAACAAGCTCTTATTCCCAGGATTCATGGCAAACCATTCCCTTGCCTGAGCTAACAACATGGTACATTTGAACAGGCCTGGGAGCATGACACAAATGTAACGTGCCCTATGATCTCCATAGCTTGCTGCTACCTTTCAAAGTGAAGGGACACTTCTTTTAAGAAGCTATCTAGCTTCTTAAAAGTTCTTAAGGTTTTCCAGCCCTTCTTAATTTATACTTCAACTCTTATTATTTTTAGTTTCTATCAAATCAGAAAAATCAAAAAATTTAACCCGCCAACAAGACTAGTGTTTGGTCTCTCAAATGTTTACAATGTATACAGCCTAGTTCTGAATACTAACAGATAATGTATTCATATTATATCAACTGGGAATTAAAATCACTTGAGGCTTCAAACTTGATGGATTTGTGTAGGGATTTTCCATACATATGGAAACCATTTGTTTCCACACCAAAAACAAGGTCTATAATTCAACATTAACATGACTAGAAAAAGTAGCTACAATGCTACTTGTTTTGTAGCACAGAGAGTAAATCAAGCAAATTGGAAAACCGATGAAGCACATGGCAAATCCAATTTCTAGCACACAAGTGGCTGACAGGAACCAGTATGTTATCAGCACCCCGCTTCAAAAAATAACCTGGAGGAGGAGAAGGTAGAATAGTCTCCAGAGATGGGGAAAGGGCCTTCTCAGTCATGGCACCACACTTTTGGAATACCCTTTAGGGAGGATCACTGAACACTGAATTTGATGTCTTTCCACCAGTACACAGTACACAGATACTTTGGAAGTGGGAGTGGAAGATACTTCCAGTACACAGATACTTTGAATTTCAGAACAGGAAACTTCTCTAAAATGAAGAGTTTGGTGAAAAGAAAACTGAAAGAGAAGATCAGGAGTGTCACTTCACTCCAGAATGCATGGAGCTTACTTAAAACCACAATACTAGAAGTCCAGTTAGAATGTATACCAAAAAGGAGAAAAGGTACCACCAAGACCAGGAGGATGTCAGCATGGCTAACAGGTAAAGTGGACTTGAAAGTAGCCAATGTAACACCAAAAAGGGATCCAAGGGTGATCCGGGAAATTATAGGCCGGTTAGCTTAACATCTGTTCCAGGCAAATAGATGGAAAGCATCCTCAAGGATAAAATTGTAAAGTACATAGAAGAGCAGGGCCTGCTGTGGGAGAACCAGCATGGCTTCTGCAAAGGTAAATCTTGCCTCACAAAACTTTTGGAGTTCTTTGAGAATGTCAACAGGTGTGTGGATAAAGGTGATCCACTTCTAAAAAACAACAACATTTTTTATATCCCACTCTTCCTCCAAGGAGCCCAGAGCAGTGTACTACATACTTAGGTTTCTCCTCACAACAACCCTGTGAAGTAGGTTAGGCTGAAAGAGAAGTGACTGGCCCAGAGTCACCCAGCAAGTATCATGGCTGAATGGAGATTTGAATTCGGGTCTCCCCGGTTCCACTACACCACACTTGACATAGTATACCTGGACTTCCAAAAAGCTTTTGACAAAGTTCCTCATCAAAGACTCTTGAGAAAACTTAGCAGTCGCGGGATAAGGGGACAAGTACATGTGTGGATTGGTAGCTGGTTGAAGGACAGGAAACAGAGGGTAGGTATAAATGGAGAGTTTTCACAGTGGAGGGAAGTAAGAAGTGGAGTCCCCCAAGCTTCTGTACTGGGACCGGTGCTTTTTAATTTATTCATAAATGATCTAGAAGTAGGGGTAAGCAGCAAGGTGGCCAAATTTGGAGATGACACCAAACTATTTAGTGAAATCCAAAACTGATTGAGAGGAGCTCCAAAAGGATCTCTCCAAACTGGGTGAGTGGGCAACAAAATGGCAAATGTGGTTCAATGTTGGCAAGTGTAAAGTGATGCATATTGGGGCAAAAAACCCCAACTTCACATATAGGGATGTGCATAAAACCGGTTCTCCCGGTTCGGTTCGGATCCGAACCGGGTCCGAACCGGACCAGGGTGGTTCGGTTTTGGTTTTGCCGAACCACCCCCCCGGTTCGGTTCGGATGCGAACCGGTTCGGATCCGAACCGAACTGGTTCGGATCTCAAAAAATAGCTGGTTTGAAAGGGGACCTTGTGTTCTACCTGCCACCCAAATTTCGAGTCGATTGGACCTTCCTCTGATTTTTGGCGATTTTTTAAAGTTTTAGTGACTTTGGGGCAGTTTGGGGGCATAACATGGGATCTGGGCAAAAGGAGTGGGGTGGGGTGGTAGTGCCTAATGGGTGGAGGCTACCACCCCAATTTCAGGGGGTTTGGACAAAGGGCTGATTTTTGGTAAATTTCTGAACATTTCATGTCTTTGGGGCAGATTGGGGCATATTGGGGCAGAAAGTGGGGGCTGGGGCAGAATAGTGGGGTGTGGTGGTAGTGCCTAATGGGTGGAGGCTACCACCCCAATTTCAGGGGGTTTGGACAAAGGGGTGATTTTTTGAGAATTTTTGAAGTTTTAGTGACTTTGGGGCAGTTTGGGGGCAGAAAGTGGATCTGCCCCAAAATAGTGGGGTGGGGTGGTAGTGCCTAATGGGTGGAGGCTACCACCCCAATTTCAGGGGGATTGGGCAGAGGGCTGATTTTTTGAGAATTTTTGAAGTTTGGGTGTCTTTGGGGCAGATTGGGGGCAGAAAGTGGATCTGCCCCAAAGGAGTGGGGTGGGCTGGTAGATAGTGCCTAATGGGTGGAGGCTACCACCCATCCCCAATTTAAGAGTGATTGGGCAGAGGGGTGAATTATGGTGAATAGAAAAGGTGTGAATTCTCATTCTATCATAGCAAATGAGATTTTTTCAATTAAACAACTCTCATGACCCCACTTTCACTTTTTCACACTTTCCTTTACTATGAATAATATGAGGAAGTAATCAATTTAGCACACTTCACCTTATGAAGACAAACCTCATACAAATAAATTCACCATAATTCACCCCTCTGCCCAATCACTCTTAAATTGGGGATGGGTGGTAGCCTCCACCCATTAGGCACTATCTACCAGCCCACCCCACTCCTTTGGGGCAGATCCACTTTCTGCCCCCAATCTGCCCCAAAGACACCCAAACTTCAAAAATTCTCAAAAAATCAGCCCTCTGCCCAATCCCCCTGAAATTGGGGTGGTAGCCTCCACCCATTAGGCACTACCACCCCACCCCACTATTTTGGGGCAGATCCACTTTCTGCCCCCAAACTGCCCCAAAGTCACTAAAACTTCAAAAATTCTCAAAAAATCACCCCTTTGTCCAAACCCCCTGAAATTGGGGTGGTAGCCTCCACCCATTAGGCACTACCATCACACCCCACTATTCTGCCCCAGGCCCCACTTTCTGCCCCAATCTGCCCCAATCTGCCCCAAAGATATGAAATTTTCAGAAATTTACCAAAAATCAGCCCTTTGCCCAATCCCCCTGAAATTGGGGTGGTAGCCTGCACCCATTAGGCACTACCACACCACCCCACTCCTTTTGCCCAGATCCCATGCTATGCCCCCGAACTGCCCCAAAGTCACTAAAACTTTAAAAATTCACCAAAAATCAGCCCTTTGCCCAATCCCCCTGAAATTGGGGTGGTAGACTCTACCCATTGGGCACTACCACACCACCCCAAAATTTTGCCCCTGGGCCCCTTTTTACCCCCCCCAAATCGATTCGGATTCGGATTAAATCCGAATCCGAACCAAATCAAGGGTGATTCGGGTGACCCAGATTCGGGCACAAAACAGAACAGGGGTGATTCGGTTCGGGTCCGAGCCAAATCACCCGAAATCCCAAATTGCACACCCCTACTAAGCACACACACAGAGAAGAAGCAGGAGGCGGAGTGTGGATTCTATGATAGCATATTAGAGTGGATTGATGGTGTCTCATTGAAAATCTCATTTGCTATCATAGAATCCACACTCAATACCTCAGAAACAAGAGAACCCTGTACCCATGGGGGTGCCCCTACCAGAGATCCCTGTACCCCATGGGTTAGAAACCCATGGGGGTGGTTGGCACCCTATGTGCACTACACCACCACTTGCTCTGGGCCACCCCAGCACCCCCATGTGCACTTATAGGGCTGCTGAAAGCTCCATTATAACTTATTATGAGGAAAAACCTTAAAGACGCGTAAACTTCAAAAATCACTTAAAAATCACCTCTTTGCCCAATTCCTTTCAAATAATTCTGATAGCTTCCTTGCCCACCCTAGGAACTACCACCCACCACACTGCACTCTACGACACCCCTTTCCCCCCGACGTGAAGCTATACATTTGCTGCAATCCTAATTATTCTCTATGAGGAATTCAAAAACACTTAACAATTCACCAATAATCAGAGGAGTGTCCAATTGCCTTGAGATTTTTTGGGTGGTAGGCACCCATGCCTCTCTACCACCCACCCTGCTTTTGTGCTCCTAGGTCCTCCACAACAGGGGATATGGACTGGTTCGGGTCCCATTATACTCAATGAGAAAAATAATTAAAAATATTTCAAATATTCATAAAAAATCATAGGGGTGTCTGATTGCTTCAGGGTTTGCATGGTTGTTGGCACCCATGAGTGCTCCACAATAAGAAATAATGGCCTGGTTCGGGTCCCATTATATCCTATGAGAGAAAAATAAAAATATTTTTCAAAAATTCATAAAATATCGTACGAGTGTCCGATTGCTTTGGGGTTTGGGTGACAGGTACCCCTGGGTGCCAGCTACCATCTGACCAATTTTCAGCTTTCCAAACCGATCCGAACCGGTCCGAACTGGTTCGAAACGAACCACCCCCAGTTCGGTTCGGATTCGAACCGAACCAGGGGTGGTTCGGTTCGATCCGAACCTCCGAACCGGTTCAGATCCGAACCGGTTCGCACATCCCTATTCACATACACACTGATGGGATCTGAACCGTCATTGACTGACCGAGAGAGGAATCTTAGGGTCGTGGGGGACAGCTTGTTGAAAGTGTCGACTCAATGTACTGCAGCTGAGAAAAAGGCCAATTCCATGCTAGGGATCATTAGGAAGGGGATTGAAAATAAAACTGCTAATATTATAATGCCCTTATACAAAACCATGGTGCAGTACTTGGAGTACTGCATATAATTCTGGTCACCACATCTAAGAAAGGACATTGTAGAACAGGAGAAGGTGAAGAAGAGGGCAACCAAGATGATCAGGGGCCTAGAGCACCTTCCTTATTAGGCAAGGTTACACCACCTACGGCTTTTTAGTTAAGAAAAAAGATGACTGTGGACAGACATGATAGAGGTCTATAAAATCATGCATGGTGTGAAGAAAATGGATAGAGAGAAATGTTTATCCCTTTCACATAACACTAGAACCAGGGGTCATCCCATGAAATTGATTGCCAGGAAATTTAGGACCAACAAACAGAAGTATTTTTTCACACAAAGCATAATCAACTTGTAGAATTCTCTGCCACAGTATGTGGTGACAGCCAACAACCTGGATGTGCTTTAAGAGGGGTTTGGATAACTTCATGGAGGAGGTCTATCAATGGCTACTAGTCTGAAGGCTATAGGCCACCTCCAGCCGCAGAGGCAGGATGCTTCTGAATACCAGTTGCAGGGGAGTAAGCAGCAGGTGAGAGGGCATGCCCTCAGCTTCTGCCTGTGGGCTTCCCAGTGTCATCTGGTGGGCCACTATGTGAAATAGGATGCTGGACTACATGTGCCTTGAGCCTGATCCAGCAGGGCTGTTCTTGAGTTCAGGCAAAGACAGATCTTTAAGTAGGTCAACTTCTAAGCACTCACTGATGCTATTCAGAAGCAAAGGATGTGGAAGCAGCGTTTCTGCCAAATTCCCCCTTTGTCCCAAATGGGGAAACCTCTGCTTCTGAACAGCATCAGGACTTGCTTAGAAATGCACAGCAGCCCCAGGATGCAGCGTTACAGCTCTGTAACACTGCACATTAAGGCTTGAGTATTTTAAATGGTTTCATTCTGTAATAAATTGTTAAATATCAACTTTTTCCCCCAACACAAAAAGTAAACAAGTGAAGACCATAAGTGAATTACTCCAATAAGTAAATATATAGTACATAAGTTGTTATAGCAATAAAAATAAAATGAATGAAAATGATGAAATAAATTGCCTTGTTAGCATGCTTAACCAATGCTGTTCATTGTATGCTTTTTGTTTTCATAATATTATTATTATTTATTATTTATTTGATTTCTATACCACCCTTCCAAAAATGGGCCAGGGTAGTTTACACCGAGAAATAATAAATAAATAAATAAATACGATGGAGCCCTGTCCCCAAAGGGCTCACAATCTAAAAATAAACATAAGATAGACACCAGCAACAGTCACTGGAGGTACTATGCTGGGGGTGGATAGGGCCAGTTGCTCTCCCCCTGTTAAATAAAGAGAATCACCACGTTAAAAGGTGCCTCTTTGCCAAGTTAGGTAACACCAAAGTCTTACTGAGTCTTACCTTTCTTTGAATTGTGCTTTTTATATTGCTGTTTGATTTGCATTATATAAGTGTTAAATTTTAGCAATTTGTTTTATTATATAACCAGTGCACATCTACTACTATTATTTACATAATCATATTCTATTAATGTTATGTATACCCAATTTCTAACATCCCTTGTAAGATAAGACTCCAACTGGCTTTATGAGGAGTTTTGCATATGAAAATTGTTCAGGGCTGGACACAGAACTATGTGGCAACTGGCTAATCCATATCTTCTCAATTATAGGTGCTTTTAAGCAAGCTATAAACTTAAAACAATTACATATGTCCCATCAGCAGTCACTAAGTATATTAAACCAAAACAGCTTTGCACTGTTTTCATTACAGATTCCTATTTCTATATTTTAGATCACAGAAAGAGCCAGATGCACAAGCTTCTGCCTAGAAAAGCAGCAGTAAATTTTACGAGGAATGTGGGTATTTTTGGTTTAAAAGAAGAGAGGTATATTTGGCATTCTCTGATTTTGTTCATGATGCTTAATTGTTTCTTAAAAATATATGTTTATAGTGGATAACATAATGTGCAGTGTTATGGAGCTAAAACACTATGGCCCGGGGTGGCTGCGGAGTCCTAAGCCAGCCCAAATGCTGTTAAAAATGAGCAGTCATGCTAGCAGGGCTTATGCAGTTTTCCCATTCACAGCAATGGGGGAAGCTGTGCTGCTTGCACTGCCACTCATTCTTAACAGCACTTGGGCTGCCTTAGCACTCTGCAGTAGCCCCAGGGCCCTGTGTAACGGCTCCATACTACTGCACATATTAGCTCGTATTTTTACTTTGCCTTCCACAAAACTATTAAGACAAAGGCTGACATCCAGATGAACAAAGCACACATGCAGCAAAGGAGGCATGCTGCATTGCAGTCTAAACAGTGTATGGGCTTTCATGAGTGAGGAGCCATTTTAGCTGCTCTTTCCTTTCCTCTGAAGCACTCTGTGGTGAAAACATGTCCCTGAGGGCTGCACAACCCTCGACACATTTGGGGTGTTGCAAAGTAGGGATGTGTGAAACGTTTTGGGTACAGACCTCCATTTTGTGGCGATCTCCATGTAGTCTCCATTTTGTGCTTTGACATCGTTTTGAATTTCCCACCCTTCCACACTTCAGATCGGTGAACGAAAGCATGGGCTGATCTGCTGATGATTTCCTCCTGGTTCCAGATTGGCTCTTTTGGCTCTTGCCAGTGCTAACTGACCCCACATTGGCCAGGGGGAGGGTCGAAGAAGGGGCAAGGGTGGAGGGGAGTTCAAGGAGGGATTTTCAATTAGATTTAAAGCAGCCACCTTTCTGCCTTTCTGCCTCGTGGGATGGGAGAGGGAGAGAAAGAGAACGAGGGAGTGCTTTGCTTTGCCTTGTCTTGCCTATTGCCTTGCCAGCCTCAGCCCAGCCTGCCTTACCACCCAGCCTGCCTGCCCCTGCTATGTGCCAACCTGGAATGCATTCTCTGCTGCATTGCTTTTTTGTTCCTGCTGCTGATTCAAGAAAAGAAAATTCCTTTTTCACCCCCTTCCTGCTGCTGAGAGAATCACTGCCTGCCTGTGCCTGCTGTCTGTGCCAGGCAGCCACTAGCCCCAGAGCCCCTGTAGCCAACTACCCCTCCCCCCAATTTTCCAGGCATTTGCCTCAGCCCCCCCCCCCCATCTGAAAACTGAAGAAGACTGAAGAAGAAAGAGTAGACTCAGCAGAGACCAGACCGCAGAAGTGGAATACTGGACGCAACGTGGGTGAAGCCCTAGACTGAATGAGTACCCATTTTTCACACACACACACACACACACACACACACACACACCATTCACACACACATATCTGGAATTGTGTGTTCTTGGGGCTTTTTTCCTGTTTGGAGGGAGGTTTTGGGTTGCAATTTAATTTAAAAAGTTGTGTGTTTAGTTTAAAAGAAGTTTAAACAGGGGTTCTGTCTGTGGGAGGGATCCCCATTAGCTAGCACTAGTAGGTGGTTAGAAGGTAGTGAAGCCTCGTGGTTTAAAAAAAACCCAATTCTTTCTTTTTCCCATTCCAAAGATTCTTTTTGCATTTTTTTAAAAAAATAGAAGCCTGTCCTCCAGCCCTCTGTGCCCATAATATATCAGTATTCATATTCTCTGCCCAGTAGCCTACAGTCTCTGAGTGGGCAGGAAGGCACAGGCTCTAGCCTCCTCCCTGTGCCCTTTTAATTTACCACCTACCATGCAGCCTTTAAAGAAAGAAAGCCTTCAGCCACCGCCACCCCAGTCCACCAGCAGCCTACATTTGTATCTGTTCCCTAGTGCCCAGCAGCCTAGAGGCTCTGAGTGGACACACTCTAGCTTCCTGACTGCACCCATTTACCCCCCACCCTCAATTGCAACATTCTGAGGCAATGGCAAAAATTAACCCTAAACCCACTAACCCTTTCGCAGAGCGATAAGCCAATGGAGATGGCGGCGCAGTCAGGGACCAAGCTTTCGGACACTGCAGGTTTGCCCCCTGCGCTGATGAGTGAAATACCGGGCGCTGATTTTACTGGCATGACGGGTCCAAATGGAGAACAGCTCTCCGCAAGGGAGATACAGTGGCTGGGGGAGTTTGTCAAAAAACAGTGTCTTTCAGTGGTCTCGCCCTTGTTAGGTCAGGTGCCCACTACGGGTCCGACTCTGCAAAATACTCTGCAACCTATCCAGGCACCTTTGCCACGCCCCCATAGGGGGCGGCGTCCTTCCTTCTCCTCATCCCCTGATTCAAGCCCTGTCAGACAAGCGATTCCGTTAGGAGAACATATTATGCTGCGCAGACAGGCCAAGAGGAGACGGGAGAGCAGTAAGCACATGTCTGCTGTTTCCTCATCAGAGGAGGAAATAGAAAAGACCATTAGGCGATCTGTCCCACTGGAGGATCTCCATCCTTCAGACACACTAGGTCCTTGCCACCTGGGTATTCAGAAGGCGGGTACAGTGACGCCATCTGTAGGGCCAGTAAGATCGAAAAAATTTCCCATTGCCCCCGATAGGGAACTGGGTTTGAGTTCATCAGATTCTGAGAAAGAGGAAGGAGAATTGTCGGATGAGCAAGTCCCTACAGAGAAACCTAACTCCACTAGGCTGTTTTCTACTAGTGAGTTTGAGATTTTGCTGGCGAAGGCAAAAAGAGCAATAAAGGATGTATCCTCTGAGGCGGGATCTACCCCAGCCACTGGTTTAGATCAAGAGGTCTTCCCTTCTACATCAGTGTCTGCGGCTACGGTTCCTTTTCCCTCCCTATTTAAGGAGGTTATGCTGGCAGAATGGGGGGTTCCGGTGGCTTCAAAGCCGGCTATATATTTTCCAAAAAAGTTGTACGCCTTGCCTTCTGACATCATGTCTCTGTTAGCAATTCCCGTTGTAGATGCTCCCATGGCGCAGTTGGTGACCGGAGCCTTGGTGAATAAGGAGGGAGAGGAATATCTTAAATTTCCGGAGGAGAAAAAGACAGATCATCTCCTGAAGAAGGGTCACGAAGCGTCAGCGATGGTCATCAGAGCTGCTGCTACTAATTCAATCTTCGCGAGAGCTACAATTCTATGGACTAAGGAGCTGGTTAAGTTGATTCCCCCTGAGAATAAAGCGCTTCGGCAAGGTTTGAATAAAATAGCCAGGGCTTCAGCTCTCATGGCCGATTCTAGCTTAGACTGCCTACAGCATGCCTCCAGGGCAATGGCGGCCGGGGTCGCTGTGCGTAGGGGTTTGTGGTTGAAACACTGGCGAGTAGACTCAAAATCTAAATCGGCTCTGGCGGCAACACCCTTCAGAGGCGCTAAGCTTTTTGGGGAGTCATTAGAACCGGTTCTGGTAGAAACACGGGACAAGAAAAAAGCCATGCCTACTGGTAGAGGGGACTTCAGAAAGCCCTTTCGTGGTACAGGAGGATATCAGAGTTCCTTTCGCCCCTACAGGTCTTCCGGCAGATACTTCTCAACGCCTTCCAGAGACGGCTTCAGGGACAGAGAGTTCAGAGGGAACCAATCCAGACAGCCATGGCGCCAGTCTTAGAGCGGAAGGAATAGAGGTACAGGCAAGGGGAGAGGAGGTACCTTTTCCTCCTCTCAGGACCGCCGTAACGGTAAACAATGACTCGCACGTGGTCGGGGGCAGGTTGGAGCACTTTGCTCAAAGGTGGAGGTCCACAACCTCGGACCGTTGGGTGCTCCAGACCGTATCCCAGGGCTACTGTATAGATTTTTCCACAGACCCGGCGGATTTCTTCTTCGAGACTCCCATGTTGGGCAATCCCTACAAGAGAGAATTGATGAGAACAGCCATCCAACATTTGCTGCAGATTCAGGCTATAGAACCAGTCAAGGTAGCGGACCCACCGGACGGTGTTTTTTCTCTCCTCTTCTTGGTTCCGAAGAAAGACGACTCTTGGAGAGCAGTACTCGACCTAAAACGCCTCAACCGTTGCGTACGAAAGAGGCACTTCAGGATGGAGTCCGTCAGGACCATAAAAGCGGCCGTTCTTCCAGGGGATTGGCTGGCATCCTTGGACTTGGCGGAGGCCTATCTACATGTGCCAATTCACCCAGCCTTTCGCCGCTTCCTACGGTTTGCCTACGATCAGCACTTCTACCAGTACCGGGCTCTTCCTTTCGGGCTGTCGTCTGCCCCAAGGCTCTTCCCGAAGTTGATGGTTGCAGTGATTTCCCACATCAGGCAGGAAGGGGTTCATACCTACCCTTATTTAGACGATGTTTTGATTCGTTCAAGCTCGGCGGGACAGGCCGAAAGGGACGTCCGGTATACAGTGCGAATCCTGCAAGAACATGGTTTCATAGTGAACCAAGCTAAAAGTCATCTGAATCCTTCACAAGTTTTACAACATCTGGGGGTTCTGTTCAACACGGCATCTGCTACAGTGAGCCTCCCGCAGGAACGCAGAGAAAAGATTTGGCAAGCGATCAGCCCTTACCTGTCCAAACGGAGAGCGACGCTTATGCACTTGGCCAGGGTCTTGGGGTTAATGATCGCCTGTCTGGACTGTGTAGCGTGGGCCAGATGGCACTCCAGGCCACTGCAATGGCTCCTCCTTCCTTACCAAGAGGAGATTATGGAAAGGAAGACCTTATGGCTGAAACTGCCGGCCAAAGTCCGCCACTCGTTCATCTGGTGGGGATCCCCTGCCATGCTACGGGGGCTTCCCCTGGAGACCACGGAAAAGATAGTGCTCACGATGGATGCGAGCCTTATCGGATGGGGGGCTCACTGTGCCAACGCCCAAGCTCAGGGCAAGTGGAACCGGGAAGATCAACTCCACAACATAAACTGGCTGGAGCTGAAGGCGGTCCGTCTGGCCTTGCTGAGTTTCCAGGACAGAGTGAAAGGGTGTCATGTGTTAGTCCGAACGGACAATATCACCACAAAGGCCCACATCAACCATCAAGGGGGCACGAGATCGAGATCATTGATGCAAGAAGCAGACCGCCTGTTCCAGTGGGTGGAACAGCACTTGATGTCACTCTCGGTGGAACATCTGTTGGGTACAAAGAATTTACAGGCAGACTGGCTAAGCCGTCAAACCTTAGATCCGGCGGAATGGTCACTTCACGCGCAAGTATTCGAAACCATAGTTCAGAAGTTCGGTCATCCACGGGTGGACTTGTTCGCTTCCGCTCAAAATTGCAAACTTCCAAGGTTCTTCTCGAGGCATCAATGCAACCGAGCGTGGCAGGTGGATGCGTTAGTCACCCGTTGGCCTCGCGGGTTGCTGTATGCCTTTCCCCCCACTCCAATTCTGGGATCAGTCATCAGAAAAATCAGGTTAGAAAGAGCTCAGGTCATGGTAGTGGCCCCATATTGGCCACGAAGGCCATGGTTCTCGGATTTAATGGCTCTCTCTGTTCAGCCTCCATGGCCCCTACCTCTAAGAAAGGACCTCTTGAGCCAGGGTCCGATTCTTCATCTGGATCCAGATTGGTTGCGTCTGCACGTGTGGAAGTTGAATGCCGGATTTTGAGTAAGAAGGGCTACCATCCAAAAGTCCAGGAGACCATCATGCCAGCCAGACGCCCATCTACAGTTCGAATCTATCCGGTCACTTGGTTGGCCTTCTGCTCCTGGGCAAAATTGAATAACGTTGTTCCAACCAAAGCAAGAGTTCCAGCAGTGTTGGCCTTCCTACAAGCGGGAATAGATAAGGGTCTGCGCCCCAGTACCTTGCAGAGACAAACGTCAGCCCTGGCCTCGGTCCTTGACACTTCAGGCTTGGATGCTCCCGGGCTGCACCCAGACTTGCAGCGTTTTTTGAAAGGAGCACTTAACCTTGGACCTCCACCGATAAACAGGTTTCCTTCTTGAGACCTAAACACGGTCTTAAAGGCTCTCACCAAACATCCCTTTGAGCCGCTACGCAAAGTTTCACTGAGAATACTCACCTTTAAGGTCCTATTTCTGGTTGCAATCACCTCTATGAGGAGAGTATCTGAGTTGGCAGCCCTGTCAGTAAGGAAAGAACTGTGCCTGTTTCAAAAGGAGTTGGTGGTTATGAAACTGGATCCTACGTTCCTGCCGAAGGTGAATTCCAATTTCCATAGAAGCCAGGAGATCATTCTCCCTTTGTTCTGTCCAGATCCTCAGCATCCTAAAGAAAGGGTTTGGCACACCCTGGACGTACGTCTCACTCTCCGGGTCTATATTAAGCGCACCCAGCCCTTTCGCAAGTTGGATTCCTTATTCGTCTCATACTTACCATCTAGGATGGGAGCCAAGGTTTCAAAGGAGACTCTTGCCAGATGGCTTCAGGCTACCATCGCTCTAACTTATGATTCCATGAAACTGCAGGTGCCACAGGGCATCACTGCCCATTCGACCAGGAGCGTCTCGTCGTCGGCTGCCTTCTCAGCACGGGCACCCCTGGAAGAGATTTGTAAGGCAGCTACCTGGGCGTCGAATTCCCCATTTATTAAACACTATAAAATTCCTTTCTTTTTTGACACGCAGGCGGCCATGGGCCATACGGTGTTGCAGAGAGTAGTCTAATCATCCGCTGCCCGCCCGTTTCTAGATAGCTTGGGTATGTCCCATCACGTGATGGATGCCCTCCCCATACCTTGGAAAAAGAAACATTGGTGGACTTACCGTGATGGGTTCTTTTCTGGTATGGGGAGGGCATCCGGCCCTCCCGCGGATGTGGGGGGATGCCCCATGGGTGGCGGGGGCAACTCCTAGGGGTTTTAGCTGATGCTATCCCTTTTGCCCTTCAATTTTCATCCTTTCCAGGACTAATGGTTGATATGGGGTTTTGCTCCTATGAAGAGTGCAATGAGGTTTCTTCTCTACTTACCGGGGGTTTCCTCGCTCTTACTTATCTAAATCTGTCTAAATAGTTGAAGTCTCCCAGCTGGTTTTTTCCTACAGTTACCTTTTCCCCCTCTACAAGACCAGAACTGGGGTCGATAGGGCGGCACAGAGCAGTTAGTGGACGTGCTGGAATTTGATTGGCCCTGTCTCAGAGCATGCGGAGCCTGACAACCCATCACATGATGGATGCCCTCCCCATACCAGAAAAAGAACCCTTCAAGGTAAGTCTACCAATGTTTCTTTCCCCCTACAGAATCTCAAGTCTAGCAGTATATATAGTATGCAATTCAAATGCCTTGGTTTGTTGTTGTGCCTGTATTTTGTAGACCTCATGGATGGGCACAGGAAAGGTTCTCTCTCTCTCTCTGTGGACTTCTTTGCAATGAAGATTGGGTCATATTGTGACTTCTAGCATCATCATCATTTTTATTCAAACTAGATTGCTTGCATCTACAATAGGTTGTGCTGCTGATGCCACAGACTCCGATCCGTTGCAGAAATGTCAAAAAAAAAAAAAAGAGCCAAAAAATGTGTGCCATTGTTGTCATCAATCATCACTCTTCTACTTGTGTAGGTGGGAGGGGGGGTATAATCTCACTGTCCCACTAGCAGAATGTTTTGCATCCTTACTTAACCCGCTCATGGCCAGGTGCCACAAATGCAGCTGTGTCTGCTGCTTGTTGATGAAATTCTTGAGGGAGGGCGGGCACATCTGATGCTGTTGCTGGCCCTAGTCTGCTGCATCTGTGATATCTTGCTTGCTGGTTGCTGGCTGCTGCTGTTATCCTGCATTGGGAGGAGGCACGTGGGGCAGTGCATTTCATTGTTGTTGCTTCACACTGTTGTGTGTTGATCAATTGCATTTCTGTTGGGGGGGGGATGGTGGGACACAGTGGATATGGTGAATGACACAGTTGATGTGTGTGACCTTTGGAAACCTTGTTCTTTGCAAAGCTCTGCTGTTGTTGATGATGTGTGCTGCATCCACCCTATGGAACAATGGGGACCTGTGGGTGCCTCCTAGGAGTGCCACAGTGAGTTGGGTGGTAGTGCCCCAATGGGTGCCTGCTACCACCCAGATTTCAGAGTGATTGCGCAAAGGGGTGATGTTTAAAGAATTTCTGCAGTTGGTATGTGTTTGGGGCAGATTCAGGGCAGAAAATGGGCTTCGGGGGCAGAAGAGTGGGTCAGATGGTAGTGCCCTAATGGGAGCAAGGAAGCTACCACCCAGATTCCAAAGAAATTGGTGGATGGGATTTTTAAAAGATTTTTGAAGTTGCCATGTCTTTGAGGACAGATTCGGGGCAGAAAAGGGGTTTCGAGGGCAGAAGAAGGGGTCAGATAGTAGTGCCCCAATGGGTGCCTGCTACCATCCAGATTTCAAAGAAATTGGTGGAAGGGGTGATTTTTAAATTGATTTCTAAAGTTTACTTCTTTGGACATCTCCATCTTCAAACATGAGATGTGGCGCAACCTTTTCTGTGCTGGTATCCAAGTTAAAAAACAGATCCACAGACATATTTGCCTAGTGCCCTCTTTGTTATCCTATAGAAGCTAAGTTAAGTCCATCCTGTCTTTACATGCATTTAATGCTCTTTATGATGCCTGACTCATTTTAATTGCCCATCTATCTATTTTTACCTCCTGCTTTTATCTGGGTTTCCCTTTTATCTGCTGTTTTGTTTTGTTTTATATTTGCCTTTTTAATATTTTATTGGCTGACAATATTTTTTTTATATTAAAAATATAAATTATTTTATTTCCCCCTGCTAGTTGGGCAAACAGGCACCTTTTAAAAGTGGTGATTCTCTTTATTTAGCAGGATGAGAGCAACTGGCTCTATCCACCCTCAGCACAGTATCCCTAAAGTGACTGTTGCTGGTGTCTACCTTATGGGTTTTTTTTTTTAGATTGTGAGCCCTTTGGGGACAGGGAGCCATCTTATTTATTTATTATTTCTCTATGTAAACTGCTTCGGAAACTTTTGTTGAAAAGTGGTATATAAATATTTGTAGCAGTATATTTGAACATCCCAATGAAGCACACATGTAGCAAAGGAAGTGTGAGCATGACATGTTGCATTCCAGACTAAAGCAGCACAAGCACTCATGCACAGTGGTGTGTCATTTCCCTCAGAAGCACTTTGCGATAGTGGTGTGCACGAATAGATTTTTTCATTTTGATTTGTACCCGAATCAAAACATCCCAATTTGTTTTGGGTCTGAATATGATGCTCCCCGAATCACCCCAAATTTGATTTGTACCCCAAATTTCCAAATCTGAATAGATTTGAATTTTTAAAAGGGGTCCTGGGGCCAAAGGAGTGGGGTGGGTGGTAGTGCCCAATGGGTGGAAGCTACCACCCAAATTTCAAAGAAATTGGGTGATTTTAAAAGAATTTTTGAAGTTTGTGTGTCTTTAACCTTTTTCCCATAGGGAATAATGGGAATTTCAGCAGCCCCCTAATTCCATTTGAGAGGCATTGGGGTGGACAAGAGCGAGTGGTAGTATAGTTCACATAGGGTTACAACCACCCCCAAACCCACAAGCCCCCAAACCCACAAGCACTGGGTTTTGCTTTTTTCTGAGGTGTTCTGGGAGTTGATTCTCCAGTAGCAAATTAAATTCAATGACAAACATAGAATCCACTCTCATTTGCTACCAGAGAATCTACAATCAGAACACTTGATTGTGTCCCCAAAGGATTTGTGTCCCCAAAGGGCTCACAATCTAAAAAGAAACATAAGGTAGGGTTAGGTTAGGGTTAGGGTACTGTGCTGAGGGTGGATAGAGCCAGTTGCTCTCCCCCTGCTAAATAAAGAAAATCACCACTTTTAAAAGGTGCCTGTTTGCCCAGTTAGCAGGGGAAAATAAAATAATTTATATTTTTAATATAAAAAATAAAATATTGTCAGCCAATAAAATATTAAAAAGGCAAATATAAAACAAAATAAAACAGCAGATGAAAGGGAAACCCAGATAAAAGCAGGAGGTAAAAATAGATAAAGATGGGCAATTAAAATGAGTCAGGCATCATAAAGAGCATTAAATACATGTAAAGACAGGATGGGCTTAACTCAGCATCTACAGGATAACAAAGAGGGCACTAGGCAAATATGTCTGTGGATCTGTTTTAAACTTGGATGCCAGCACAGAAAAGGTTGCCCCACATCTCATGTTTGAAGTTGGAGATGTTCAAAGAAGAGCCTCTGAAGAACATCTCAGTTGGCAGGTAGGTTTATTGAGGGATGTGTTCCTTTAATGTCCCAGGCTCTTTAGAGCTTTAAAGGCCAAGCCAGCAGTTTATTAAGCCCCCAAACTTGTAGTCGGTAAAGGTCTTTCAATACAGTACTGACATAATAAATTTTTGGTTATCAATACCAGCGAACAATCTGGTCACCACATTCTGCACCAGTTGTACAGTCTGAATGCTTTTCAAAGGAAGTTCCACATACAATATATTACACTAACCTAGCCTTGATGTTAATAGAGCATAAATAACTGTGGCAAGAGTAATTCTCTCCAAGAAGGGGCGCAGCTTACACACCAACTTAATAAGGTGGAAGGCATTGTGTGATAGGGATGCCACCTGTGTGACCAGCAGCAATACTGGATCTAAAAGCACCCTCAAGATGCAGACTTGATCCTCAAGAGGAACCACTACTCCATCCAGAACTGATTAAATGTTATGGATTAATAAGCCTGTTTTGTCTGGACTTCAACTTTGGTTTATTGCTCTCATCCAGCCTGATCAGTGCACCTAGGGCTACACCTGGATCTGGATAAGAAGAAAATAGAGATAGCTAGATATCATCCATATACCGAAGGCACCCAGCATGAGTGCCCAGACAACCTCTCCAAATGATTTAATATAGAAGCTAAATAGCATGAGAAAAACAGAACCCTGTGGAAGAATATAAATGTCATGGTGCCAATGGCTGACATACCACACAGCTTCATGGTCATGTTGTAACCAAGGGCACAGTTAGGCACAGACCTGGGGGCTCAGGTCTGAGTGTGCCCCCTCTCCTAGAGGGCCCCATGACATTCCCCAAGGAAAAGAGAGCCCCTTTTATATTTATAGAATGGCTTGGCCTAGAGTTCTAAAATTTGACACAGGTGTAGGACAGGTCATCAGGACTCTGTGAATTGTTTTTGAAGTGGATTGGTCAATGGATTGGTCCATTTTTAATGATTTTTTTAAAAAATTAAAAAATGCAAAAATAAAGTCCTATGTGGCTTGTTTCATGGCAGAAAATTACAAAAACTTCTGAAACTGAACCCCCCTGCCTTGGACCATCAGCCCACCCCCATGTGGAGGAATCTTTCCATTGCCTTCATTAAAAGGGAGACATATAACCTCCCTTTCACAAACACACTTTTATATATTTTGCTCTCAGACAGCTAGATAAGAGGTAACAAGCTGAGGCTGAATAAGACGGAGGTACTTATTGTGCGGGGTCGGAACTCAGGAGTTGGTTTTGATCTGCCTGTTCTGGATGGGGTCACACCTCCCATGAAGGAACAGGTACATAGTCTGAGGATGCTTCTGGACACAAAACTCTCCCTGGTATCCTAGGTTGAGGCAGTGGCCAGAGGTGCCTTTTATCAGCTTCGGCTGATATGCCAGCTGTGTCCATTTCTTGAGAACCTCAGAACAGTAGTACATCTGCTGGTCACCTCCAGACTTGACTACTACAATGCACTCTATGTGGGGCAGCCTTTGTATGTAGTGTGGAAACTGAAGTTAGTCCAGAATGCGGCAGCCAGGTTGGTCTCTGGGTCATCTCAGAGAGACCATATCACTCCTATCTTAAAAGATCTACATTAGCTGCCAATAAGTTTCCAGGCAAATTACAAGGTTTTGGTTATAAACTATAAAGCTCTAAATAGACTGGGCCCTAGGTATTTAAGAGAACGTCTTCTTTGCTATGAACCACACCACCTATTGAGATCATCTGGAGAGCTTCATCTGCAGTTGCCACCTGCTCGTCTGGTGGTTACTCGTGGACGGGCCTTCTCCATTGCTGCCCCAAGGCTTTGGAACACACTTCCTGCTGATATAAGAGCCTCCCAATCTCTTAGAGCTTTAAAAAAGGCAGTCAAGACACATTTGTTCACCCAGGCTTTTAATTAGATATGTTTTAATTGTGTTTTTAATAGCTTTAATGTTTTAAATTTTAATTGTTGAAATGTTTTAATCTTTTTATCTGTTGTTTTTATTGTTTTGTTGTAAACCACCCAAAGACTTGGGTTTGGGGCAGTATACAAATGTGTTAAATTATTAATAAAATAAATAAATAAAGTAGTAGTAATAGTAATAGTAATAATAATTGACTGATGGTGATTTCTGTGTCACCTCAACACCATAGGGGCCACAGAAATCACCATCAGCCAATTACAAAAAGCAACTTTACTGGGAATAGCCTATATTCTGCGACGATATCTATAACAACAGCAACAACATTGACAATAAAATCCAGCCATCTCAGGTCCTTGGGAAGGACTCGTGGTCTGGATAAAACAAACCAGTCAATAACACCTGTCTGACTGTGTAAACAACAACAACAGTAGTGATAATATTTCCAGAATGGCTTGGCCTAGAGTTCTGAAATTGGGCACAGATGTAGGACAGGCTAGCAGAACTCTCTGTATTGAACTTGAAGAAAGTTGGTTAGTCCATTGATTTTTAATTATTTAAAAAACCTTCAAGTAAGTCCTATAAGTGGCTTGTTTCATGGTGGAAAGTTACAAAAAGTCTGGAACTGAAGCCTCCCCTTGGACCATCATTCCACCCCCATTGAAGGATTCTGCCTTTTTCCAAGTGCAACATGTCCCCCCCTTTTTTTGCCCAAGCTTTTATATTTCCAGAATAGCTGGGCTTAGAGTTCTGAATTAGGCAAACAGGTAGCCCAAGATGGCAGGACACTCTGTATTTTTATATCAATGAAATTGGTCAATCCTGTGATTTTTAATGTTTTCCCCTACTGCAGTAAAACTGCCTGAAAGAGCTATCTGTATCCATAGTATTCACACTTAGTCAAAGTAGAACTAACTGTTATATCTGAATAAACAATCAACTTGTTTTAAAAAAATAGCAAAGGCACTATGCTCAAGTTCGTTTGTGATCCAAAATCTGCATGAGGAAGCAAAGGGTATGCATTCTGGTTTGAATTTATTTTCCTTACAAATTCATTATATGTCCAAGTTGGTTTTGTGTTTTAACTGTGGAGCAAGGGTCGCGTGTTGTGTCCCAGTTAGTTTGTGAATAGTGAAGAAGCTGTGTGAATCCATTGGGGCTTACGTAGGTGTGTGTGTGTGTGTGTGTGTGTGTGTGTGTGTGTGAAATGCACTCTGGCCCAGGTCTGTAGATTTGTTGTGAAATGTTTGTATACAGAAAGGATGCTTATTTTGTGGGTGGGCGGGGGGTGGGGGAGGCCCTGTAAGCTGATTATGTCCAGGAACTAAAGTTATCTAGATGCACCTCTGGTTGTAACATTGCATTTGCACAGTTGCTTAGGAACACAAATTGTGAAAGTCCTTTGCTCAATAGGCCTTACTCCCACATAAAATACAAAATATTGCAGCCAGAACATGGAAAAAACCTTTCTGCAGAGGATATACATACAACAATGTATGTGAGACTGACATTTCTTTCAATCAATTATATTCCAAATTATAGTGTCCTGGAACCTTAAAATGGCATTATACTTGCCATGAAGGTATAATGAACCCCAGGAGCTGGGAAATCAGACTTTGAACTAATTAACCCAATTCAATTGAAAGTCAATATGAAGCACAAAAGAGTTTTCTATGAAACAGAATGAATGGTAAAGAAGCAAGGATTCTTTGCATTCTGATGGTTATTGAAAATCATGTATATTTATGGATATGTATTATTGGAACAGAGGGAATATGGCCAGAAAGAATATAATGGGCTAAATGATGTGAGAGCATTTAAACAAGAGTGCCAGTACCCAGACTGCAATAATATTTTTTGTAAATGTCATGGTTATCTGGACTTTTGTTGGTCTTTCTAGATAATTGGAGAACTGGTCCAAAATGACTCATAAAAGGATAATCACCCTTGAGTTGTGAAGTGGACTTCCCGTACCTAAGACGAGTCTAAGTTGCTTAAAGCAACCTTATCTATAGGGCTTTGTTAGAAAGAATCAAAACTGGAGAATTCACCCCACCATTATGCAGGGATTATTTGTGTTTATCAGATAGGATAAATTCCCCTTGTTATTCAGAAGTGGAAAACAGACAAACTAGCAATCCATTGATTTACATGCTCTCAGGCAGCCAATACATTTTCATGTCAACTTATCCAGCTCTCTCCTGTAAAAATGTAGGATCACTTACTACCAGTTGTGACATAATGTTGTGTGTTTCTACAACACCATGAGCTAAAGCCAATGATGTAGCGCATGTAATAGGATGATATAACAGGGGGTTAATGATCCTAAACAATGTGCCTATTCTTACAACCACAGTTTCAGCACTATCCCCATGGCATATAATGAATAGTGTGGAACTGTTCAAAAAGGATTGTATATTGGTAATACATAGCAAGGAAATTAGATCTGTTTAAAGGACCATTGAGTTTTAGGTTTCTTACTTTTGGATTTAAATCTGCCATTCGCAAGTGTTTATAGATTTGGATAACAATGAAATTCAGTGGGAATCGTCCAAACTAATGCTGTCCTCACATTAGAAAGTTTTGCACGTGCAATGATATTTGCCAATCACCCCTTGCCTCTGCTGCTGCCAGTGCCTCCATGAACTATGTCCCTGAGGGCTGTGGGACCCTGAGGCACATCCATTGGAGGCAGCAAAGTGAGGGTCAGCAAAAATAGTTGTGCACATGAAACATTCTACCACAAGGCAGTCTGAATGCTGCCCAGTGCTTTTATAATCTCCAGGTTCTGTTCTGCATCTGTATTTAAAATAAAAACCCATCAAACCACTCAGAGCAGAATAATAATCATTAGCATTTAAGTTTGAATTTCAAAATAAAATTATTTATTGGAACAGTATAGAAACCAGTAAGACTATGATGCAATATCCTACAATCTTTGAGCTTGTTCTGAGCAGCTTCTACTGAAACCTAACTCTGTTAAGTTAAAAGGATTTCTGGTTTATTTCAACTTGAAAGTGACTTAATATGAGGCCCACAGAGAAAATCTGCTTCTGTAATCAAATTATAACAAGTAAGGATTAAAAGTATTAAGGCATTTAAGCAATCTTTTAACTGCCTTGCATTCCTGAGGTCATTTGATGTTGGCAATGGGGTTAGCTTAGCTGTAACAAAATAAGGCAAAGAAAAAAAACCTTTTTGCTTTGTTATTTTGCTACAGCTCCTTGAAGAAATATCTCTTCGAAATATTACGGGGGGGGGAGGGAATTAAAGAATATTTTATATGAATAAACTATTAGGTAAGCAAAAACATGCATAATTTTGCATAATCCTTAATTCATGTCCATTTTGGTGGGTTCAGAGGTCCCAGCAGCAAGCACGGTGGCACAAACTGCCAGTTCTTGGTACACATGCACGCCCAGCATGAGCTGGAAGTCCCCGCCGCCCCCACCTTCAATGTCATGCAGAACTGCCAATGTCCTTCTGCCACCCAATATCTGTAACCAAGATTTAAAGTTGGATGGCAGCCAGTCAGTAAAGGCAGGAGGCCCGCCCAGCCACACACACACACACACACACCAAAAAAGTGGGGGGGGGGGACCAGCTCCTGGCTAATGGAAAACTTACTGTGTCCAGCCAGCCCAGAAAGGAACTAACATAGGAGAAAGAGGGCAGTCTGTTTGCTGTGAGGTGTGGAGCTTCCTCTTTCCCCACCTCCCTGTTGCTGCAGCTTCCTCCCCACTGTGCTATTGGTGGGTGGTAAAGGGCATGAGATGTGTCTGTTGCTATATGCTGAACCCACAGATTGAGAATTGGAGGGCGTATCTATGTAGTGCCCACCCACCCTTCTCTTTAGCTTGGCTCCTATGTATATTAACTTTTGTAATGTGAGGATTGCACCATTTACAACTGAGTGCACCTGATTAGGCTGCCATTATCTTCTCTGTGCCCCACCCCACCCCCAGTTCCAGGCAGCAGCAGCGCCACCGTGGGTGGCAAATGTAAGGTGCCAGCAGGAAATGCTCAACAACCCAATATTGGTGGGTTCACACAACATGGAAGGCAAGGAACTTCCAGTTTGTGCCAGGTATGTGAGCCTGCCAGGAACATTAATTGCCCCTATAACATCTGAACCCATCCTTTGAGTGAAACTACTCTTACAAATGAGAAAAGACAGATTGTACAGAGGCAAACTGACAAGATAACCAAAGGTCTCTCATTCATTTGTTCTCATTCAGTCTCTTAAGACAGCACTCATTCAGCCTCACACTGGAAGGCAAGGACCTTCCAGTTTGCGCCAGGTACGCTATGGACCAGCTATGGTTATCTTGAGACATGCTTCATGTATGAATACAGGACTTGACACTGAGAGAGCTATGGGCAGGATATTGGCAGACAGCTGGTGGAAGTATCTTAGCGAATGCAGAAAATGGATAGACCCCATTGATGAAAACTGAAAGTGCGGGGGTCAGGTGCTTAGTGGTAGAGGAACTAAATGGTGAAGATGGGAAAGAGCTGATGAATCATGTTCAGAGATGCAGAAGTTTTCTGTTCTCAGGACACCTCAGAGCTGGGCAGCAACCCAAGCTCTGGAAGTCACTCAAGATCCTTGACCAAGGTCCCACACCCATTCAAACTACAAAACTCACCACTAATCATGTTGGAACGTCCATTTGGAAGCGGGAGAAATCCCCTTGCCAGGGCTGTCACATTTAGTTTTGACTTGCTGTTGGGAGTCCAAAATAATATACTTGTTTTTGGTACTGATTTATGGTATATGGTCTGTGACTGACTGCAGGCTCAGCATTGGAGGCCTCAACCCTTTTGAGAATGCCTTTTCACTCTGCTGTGTCCAGATATTTAAAAAGTGTTACATAATCTAAATCATATTTGTCTTTCCCCCTCATCTTTATTTTTAGTTATTGCAGTGTTATGTTCCCAGATGGGAAATGAAGCTCACCACAGGCTCCTACTAATTATTATTAAGTAAATATACACATGAATTCCAGATGTAAAAGTGTGATTACGTTCTCTGTTGGCAGTCAATGTGTTTCCACATGTTGCCTAGGTTTTGTCTATATATGACTATGTACAGCTTCTTATATGTCATTTATTTTTCTCTAAATGAAGCTTGCATTGCTGTTGACAAATTCATATATTTTGCCCTGCTTTGATTCAGGCATGTGCATATTCCACATCCACAATTTTGCAGCAAAAGTATAGAATTTTGTATGGGCTGCAAAACTTGGCATTATGAAATTTTCAGCTAAGAGAGAGCTGGATAGATGTGTGTGTTTTACACACATGCACACAAATACACATATGTATAGACCTTTATTTAATGGAGCAGCTTAGGGATATACTGAACATGCCCAAGAATGTTCATGTATCTTATAGAAACTCATTTGGCTTCCTTTGAAAATCTTTAGACCTTTCTCTTTAGGAGGAATATTGCACTTTTAAAAACTTGGGTGCCATCCCTAGCAGTCATATTCCAAATGGGACAGTACTTGCATTTCTTTAGGAGCCAAGAGGAAGAAAGAAATTGAGAAGACAAAGCTTCCCATCTCAGTGATGGAAAAACTGTCCACTGACCGTTAGCAGTCAGAGCTTCTAAGGAGCAATTAAGATCAACCTTTTCCTTTTCAAGGTTCATAGGTATGGAGGAAAAGGTGTAAGTTTATTCAGGTTTTTTTTTACTGATTTGACCAATAAAGCCATGTTGTGGTAGGAACACAGAGGCTGAAATACCAGAGGCTGAAATACCAATATACTCTAGAACTGGCTCCAAAATCTCTTTTCTCTTTTCTACTTTTGATTTCATAACCCTCTGCCTGCCTTATTATTCTTGTTGTTGTCATCGTCATTATCATTCTGCTTTGCATCAGAAATGTATCAAAGTGGTTTACAGCGAAAAAAGGAGGCAGTGTTTTTGATAATAGAAGTTGGAAACCTAGGAGCATAGTCAGATAAGTGCAGGGATGATTGGGTGAATGTATTGTGAGTGTAGAAGCCAGGAACAGAAATAGAATTCTCACCATTGTTCCAGAAGCCTAAACGCTCTTGCAATCCTAAACATACCTGTATGGTAGTAATCATAACTGAAACCCACAGAATGCATAGCTGGTTCACATGTGGCCTTAGGTCAGGGATGGAGCCACCATTGGGTGAAGAACCCGGGCTGTTGCCAATCAGGGGCCACGTCTCATGGCCCCAACACGCCCCCGCATGGCCGCATCTGATGTCAGACGTGGGGGCATTATTTCGCTCCCAAACAGGGCTGTGTGGCTTCATTTGGAAATGAAATCAGCCCGTGCTGCATTGGCAGTGCAGGCTGGACCAACTCTCCCTGCCTTTAAAGGCCGGGAGAGCCACTCCTGGCCTCGCTGCCAATGCAACGGGGCTGATCTCCCTCCCAAACGTGGCCGCATGGCCCCATTTGGGAGGGAGATTGGCCCGCGCTGCATTAGCAGTGTGGTCGGAATGACTCTCTCTGCCTTTAAAGGCAGGGAGAGTCGCTCCGGCCCGCGCTGCTCAATGCAGCATGGGCCGCTCTCCCTTCAAAACGGGGCCACGCAGCCCTGTTTTGGAGAAAAATAACTCCCCGTGTCTTATGTCAGATGCAGGGACGGTCCCCTGCGTCTGATGTCAGATGTGGGGCGGGGCCTGGGGGCTATGGTGGTGGCTGAACATGGGCCGCCGCCAGCCTCGCTCCGAGTCTGTCTTAGGTGTGTTATCTAAAGGACAAGAACACACATCAGGCATGCTTTCCTTTCCTCATTGCATGTATAACTTGTAATGAAAACCATGCCCTGTATGCAGAATGGGTGCAGGACCTGTATCTGCAGGCCCCAGTTCACAATATAGGTTATTCTGTCTGTCTGTCTGTTGTATTTGTATACCGCCCCAACCCAAGGTCTCAGGGCGGTTCACAACAAAACAAAACATTAAAATCAGTTAAATGTTAAAAATAGTTTAAAAGAAATCAGTAAACAATCTAAAACTTAAAAAGTTAAAAAAATAAAAAGCTAAAAGGCCTGGGTAAAAAGATGAGTCTTCAGACACTTTTTAAAAGCCGCTAGAGATTGGGAGACTCTTATTCCCACAGAAAGCATGTTCCAAAGTTCCAAATATATGTGGGGTAGAAAAGGAATGGGCAAAGTGGACTCTCCAAATGCTGTTGAACTACAATTCCAATCATCCCCAGCCATAATAAATTGTGGCTGTGGATGGTGGGAGTTGTAGTTCAACAACATCTGAAGGGCTGACTTTGCCCACCCTGGTGCAGAACGTTGTGGAAAGCCTTGGTTAATGCACCCATAGGGTTGCCATATTCAAGCTCTCCAAATCCAAGCACCCTAATTGGCATGTTATAAAAAATTTTATATATATATATATATATATATATATATATATATATATATATATATATATAAAAAAAATTTTATACCGCTCTTCAAAAATTGGCTCCGGGCGGTTTACAGATAAAACAAAAACAGTTAAAATCAATCAACAATTAAAAATATAAAATACCATAAAACAATTAAACAATAAAACAGCTTTAAAACCCTGAAATACAGTTACATTAAAAACCCTTTACAACAACTTAAAAACCCTGGAAGGCCAGAGCAAACAGATAGGTCTTAAGGGCTCTCCTAAAAAACCAATAGAGTTCAAATTATGGATTTCTGCAGGGAGCGCATTCCACAGTCCAGGAGTGGCTACAGAGAAGGCCCGCCTCTGAGTCACCACCAGACATACCGGTGGCAACTGGAGACAGACCTCCTTAGATTATTTTTATTATTATTATTATTAGATGACCTTAGGTCATTATTATTATTAGATGACCTAAGGTCATTAGATGACCTTAACGTGTGGTGGGGATCATGCAGAAGAAGGCGCTCTCTAAGGTAACCTGGACCTAAGCCATTCAGGGCTTTAAAGGTAATAACCAGTACTTTGTATTTTGCCCGGAAACATATCGGCAGCCTGTGCAACTGTTTCAAAACAGGCATAATATATTCTCTCCTGGTTGCCCCGGAGGCCAGTCTGGCTGCCGCATTCTGAACTAACTGAAGTTTCCGAACTATGTGCAAAGGCAGCCCCATGTAGAGTACATTGCAGTAGTCAAGCCTGGAGGTTACCAGCTGGTGCACCACTGTTTTGAGGTCGTCTTATTCAAGGAATGGATGCAGCTGTCAAATCAGCCAAAGCTGATAGAAAGCACTCCTGGCCATGGCCTCCACCTGAGATACCAGGGTGAGGCCTGGGTCCAGTAGTACTCCCAAGCTGTGTACCTGCTCCTTCCAGGGAAGTGTTACCCCATCCAGCATAGGGAGATCTAACTGACCCCTCAGATTCTGAACCCTTACAATGAGCACCTCCATCTTGCTTGGATTCAGCTTCAATTTGTTATCCCTCATCCAGCCCATTACTGCCTGTAGGCAGGCATTTAGGGAATGAACACCATTTCCGATTATGGAGATGAAAAGGAGAAGTAGATTTGGGTGTCATCAGCATACTGATAACACCCAGCACCAAAACTCCTGATGACCTCACCCAGCAGTTTCATGTAGATATTAAAAAGCATTGGTGCAAATTAGCTTGTAAATAATTTGCATATTATGCAAATTAATTGATGCACTGTCCAGTTGACTTGTATTTGCTCTGGATATCTACCAACGATCGTTGGAGAGGATCTCTTTACCTTTTGATTTACCAGTGAGCATTAAACACAGACTATATCCCAGTACTTTCTAATGTACAAATTCAGTTTTTAATCTTGCCTGTGTGTAGTGTTGTCATGGATTCCTCACCAGCTGCAGACTACCATCCCACTCCATTTTCCAATATCTGAATATGCTATTTATTGGTGAATAAATATGCTTTTTATTGGTTTAAATATGCTAATTTAAATATGCTTTTAATTGGTGAAGGTGAGGATACCAGATAAGATTGGTGAAGATACCAAATTAAAGCTCATGCTGAGGAACAGTGCTGAGTGCATTTTCATCACAACCAAATTCTACAATTGACTCTACTGTGCAAAACTGGCACTATGGATTAAAGTTTTCATGCTTGAGCCTTGTGACGATCACCACTTACATCCTGAGATAAGTACATAAAATGTAACACCGAAATGACTATAGGCTGGGAAAGAGCAGCGGGCTGGGAGAATTCATGGTGGATTGAAGCAAAATTAAGAAACACACAAAAACAAAATAATGTCTACAGAAAATAAATGAAGACTACACTAAGTTTGATATGTTAATAGCAACAATAGAACAATACATACACTAAGCTTTTCAGTAAGGTTGCAATTCTATACACTCTTACTTGGGAGAAAATCCAATTCGATTGAAACCAGTAGTACTTACTTCTAAGTAGGCATGCACAGAATGGATTGCACTATAAAGCCAGAAACTTTAAACATTACAATACACAGGTAAGCAGTGATTTACATCAAAATCAAGTGGTATCCTCCGCTGCCCTGTAGAGATACCCCGCTGACAAAAAAACAAAGTCAACATTCCTCAAGGAGATTACTTATTGCGAACCTCTTCCAGCCAACCTCCCGTGCTTCAGCTGACTTCTTCTAAGTCCAGGGATTGAACAGAATAGTGACCACATGTTTTGCTCTTTAATTCCTGTTTCTACAAGGGATATTGCTTAGATTTTTAAAAAGACCAAATGAACACTGGGAATCCAGGCAAGCTAATGGGTTAACTGGCCGCTGGGGATTTACATTAAATACCTGTAAATCTGAGGGAGATGGCAACCTTACCCATACCTCAATATGTCTATTGCCTTTGTGCCCTGACCTTGTGAGAATCAGCTTTGCTTCCAAGGAGATATACTGTATTCATATAGGTGCAGAGAATAGCCTTGATATAATAAAAATAAGTGTTTCCCTCAAAACTCAGTTGTTGCTGCTGCTTCTGCTACTTTCAGTCAGTCACTGCATATGTTAGGCAGGAAGTGACATAAATAGTGCAGTCTGCAATAGCTTCGTGGCATTTTTGCTTCAGAAATATGAATGTTAATTTTAAAATATCAGCTAATTAATTATCTTTCTTTTTTATGTGTAGGTTCAACAGTGGTTGCCTTTCCAGAGCCCTCGTGAAATAAAAATGGCAACCAGGGTGCAGCACAACTTCAAATTGTATTCTCTATTATGTCAAATAAAAACCACATCCCAAAGAACCTTTATGCACCATGTAGCTAGAACCAGGAGGATCTGATGATAATAGAGAAAATCTGAAGAGTTAATATGAAGTTAACTACTTTTTCAGAGCCAAGAGTTGCCATTGTTACCACTTAGATCTTACCCCCCCAAACACCTTGGAAATAAGGAGTAAACATTACTGTGTACCTTAGTAACTCTGTGGATGAATTGCTATCTGCAGACTGAGCGGTCTGAAGAAATCCAGAATACTCAGTACATTTCAACTGTTTTACTGCTTATCATGCAAAATCAAGAAGTGAGAGATCTGTGTTTATTGTCAGATTTGACCCACCCTTAATATAGTGCTGGGTACATTGTCCCCTACCAAGATTACAGCTAGCACATCTCCAATGCATTTGATACGATGGGTAGAATAATTCTCCAAAATATTCTTTCCTGTTCCAAATAATGCAGGAGAATATCCTTTTTCACTCCTTCACCTCAGTTTTTGATGACACCTGGCAATTTCTCAGGAGCGCACATGAGGCTTGGAGCCTGGCTCCAACACAGCTATCGGCCATGTGAACCAGTCTGATGTGTGGTACATTTCAAAAGAGACCCGAGTGCTCAGTTAGTCACATTTATTGTCATTAATGTGCCAGATTATAATTATTCCCGTGAAGTTATGAACATTTTCTTTGTGTCACAGTGGCAGCTAATTGTGCCTGATGAAGTTGTAGCTCCAATATTATTAGTGAAAGGGCAGAACTCTTCCCTTATCATAGTAGGGCTGGGAGCAGGAGAGAGAACTATAATGAAACATGTCTGCATCATCCCTGTGTTTGTTTGTTTGTTTGTTTGTTTGGAGTCTCCAAATTAATCTTCTCCTCAAACCTAAACTGGCACTCAGTGAGGGGGGCTCACAAAGTGAGTCACAGAATTACTCAGGCTGCCTTGCCTTTGGCATCTAGATAAGTCGGCTCCCACACATTCAGCTTGTGATGGGCTGTCTTCTCTTGGCCCAAGCTTTACAGCTCTTCCCTACTCCTGCAAACCGTTCCTCTTTCCACCTGCAAAGGCAAACCCAATTGCTGCCTATTCAGCTAAGAGAAAACATCTCATTACCATACCTGTGCAGATGGCCAAACTGCAGGAAGGGATTTCTCTAGCTATATTCCAAAGAAAGGTAAGTAAACCAGTACAATATTAACATTCCTAACTCAGACTCCATCCTCCCCTTCCTGAGTTTGCTCTTTATGCTAAGGCTTGTTTTAGCCTAGTGCATATTTGGACCCTATTCCCCTGTCCTGTTTTGTGTACCTGAGCAGCCAGACAGTCATGGCCTCCTAGGTGAAAGATACTGAGATCATTTTGCCAACCGTGACCATTACTATGTTTCAAAACACTAGTCTAAATTGGTATCTCAGAATGATATGAGGGGGTGAATATTGGCTTACATTGAATTTCACTTCTGATGGGAGGAAAGGTTACTGAGAATGTTGCGGGGTGGCGGGGGGCGATATGGGTGGGAAGTAGTGAGTAGTACAACCCCACCCAGGGGCTCTCCAGCTTTGGCCAGCATCATTGGGCATCACATCAATGGTGGTCCATAGAGGACTGACCCACCAACCAGAGCTCTGACACTGTCACTGACTCTAGACCTGCCCCTATAACTTCTCCTTCCCACCCTGTTCACTCACCTTCTTTTGCGGGTGGCATGGCTGGGTGGTGAGAAGGAGAGGCCATTGCTGCTCCTTCTGCCACCACCCACCTGACCTCATCCTCTTAGCCTGCGTGCTCTGATTGTGATTTCACAGTGGTGGTGAGCAAGGATTTTGCAGGTTGTTTTGGATTGCCTGGCTTTCTGGTGGATCTGTTTGAAGCTTGTACTTCTGATGGTCATTCTCCTTTGGTTTCAGGCATCATCACATAGTCAAAGCTCATTGACTATGTGGCATTGTCATATTAAGCCAGACTGAGAGCTGTGCTTCTTTCTCCCTCTGGCTTGGTACAGAGGGTGAAATAGTAGCAGCAGGAAGTGTAGCTGAGACTGTCACAGAACGGGGCAAATATTTTGTTCTTGTTTACAACACCCCCTCAAAAGAAGAAGAAGAAGAAGAAATCCTGAGTCCCTCTTCACAGCTTGCAAACAGGAGCACCTGCCCAGCCCTGTATCCATGGATGTGTAGAGAACAATTGGTGTTTCTCCCTGAGAAGACCGTGGCACTATGGACATTCTGGGAAGCAAACAATGTGGAAGGTCTGTCAACTTCATCCCCTGCTTGTGGGCTTCCTAAGCATCTGGCTGGAAATATAATTCCCGGACTATATGGAACTGCAGGCTCTTCTTAGGATCTAGAGTTTAAAGGCACACTTTCTGTGATCAGTGCTGTGAAAGTCCCATTGAGGATGGGCTGAAAGCTTTAAACTGTAGCTACACCAACTGTAAAAGTCATCAGCCATTCTTGCCCTGAAAATACTACTCTCCTTTCCCTACGCAGTAGAAAGTTTATGGAAGTCTTTTTAAGGAATCTTTCCTCTAGAGCACTAGAGACTTATGACGTCTTTGTTATATCTACTTACAAATGTTGAGCAGGCATGATGAAGGGCACAGAAGCAGCTGATATATCATTAGGCCAGCATTCCGGAACCCTGAACCAGTTTTACAGTCAAATAAAGAAATGGCTACTTTTCAGCGGTCGTGGAACAAACGAGATTGACCTCCCTAACTATCCCCCAAGTACGTATGGACAAGGTACACTTCGTGACACAGAGCAGCTAAATGCTCCTGAATGGCTGTTGCTCCATTCTTATTAAAGCCTTGAGGGAGCTTCATTTTAGCATAGTAGACCAGCATTGTTCACATCAATACCTCTCTCTTTCTTCGCATCCCTCTGACCCTTACATGGTGCCAGATGCCTTCTTTATGTTAGAAAGAATGGGAACGTGCTCTCTTCTTTTGAGAGAAAATTTTAGCTGCCCAAATACGGCCAGCTTTTAGTTCTCTTTTCAAGAAGAACAAAGGGGCCAGAACAGGGGAGAGTATCTGACCCAATTAGCTTTTGGCATATTATTCTTTTCTTGTTTTAACTCATTAGTTGAAGAATGGCTCGTGTAGATCCCCACTATGCTTGTGTTCTGTAGCAATCCCTCAAAGTTATGTTCTGCTATGTGCTGCGTGATATCACTGAATGTCACTGACACATCCCTAACAGAGAGGTCACATCAAGGAAAGCATCAGCCAAGAAATCTGACAAGAAACAGCTTTCCTAGTGCTAATAGAGCCAAGATTCAGAGAAAAAGGCAGCTCTGGAAGATAATAAGACTACTAGTGACCAGCAAAAAATTACCCAATGGCCGCTGCATGATCACAGAAAATCTTCTTCAGAAGATTAAGGATTTAATTCCCTGTTCTAGAATGAATAACTTTGACCAGGCTTTATGGGAATATGCGAATGAACTGCACATTTGCAGAAAGTGCGAATTCAAACTTCAGAATGAACTGCACATTTGAAAAGAGAAAAGGGTTGCACATTTGACAAGAAGTAGAAGGATTCCTGCCTAATACAAGGCCATCACTCACACAGAGTGTGTCCTGACTGTTATCTTCAACTCTCTTCTGGGGCTGAAAAGAACAAACAAAACCAGATTTGGTATAGAGATTACAGTTCCTATGCTTGGTATGGTGATGAAGTATTTGGAGGAAGCAGAGGCAATACTAAACCCCTCCTGTATTCTGCCACAGACAACCACCGGGCTCTGTGGTCACCAGGAGTCGAAACCAACTCGAAGGCACACTTTACCTTTAGGGACAGCCCAGGTAGTCTATTTACAAGTGCACAGGAATTCATTTAGCTAATCTAATGAATCGTTAATCAGATGGACAATGGCTGCTACACATGAGGAGGATGGGGTTGCAGGCCAATGCACCCACCTTGACATCATGAAAGGACGTGCCGAAATAATGTCAGCAGTATGTCCTTTAATTGTGTGGGAGGGGTGATCATCCTAATCACTCCTCTACATGCACTCCAAAACACTGTTAAAAAAGGTTTTGCAACATGTGTAGATGGGTGATTCAGATTAAGAGTCCTTCCACATGATTAAAGGCTGTGCCAAGATTGTACCGGTACATCCTTTAATGACGTCAGGGAAGGTGCGCTCAGTGTGACCCCATCCTTGTCACAGGTAGCAACTAAGGCTCATCTGAATAGGCTCTAGGTTTTTGAATTTTTGGAGCTGCTTTGGATGTTTCTTGTTTAGCAGAAAAGCAGGTTATACATACTTTAAAATAAATGAACAATACTCTAATGCCCATAGTGTTTTTTAAAATGTAATAACAATATACCAAAAAAGTATCTCTTAGAGAAAGAGAGATGATTATCTCTCACCTGAAAATGATTACTGATATTCTAGTTTATGCAGAAGGATTAACTCTGTTTAGTTTTGTTTTCAGAATATATCCAGTACCAAGAAGTAGCAATTCACTGGTTTCTTGAAGTGCTTACTATATTTCTGACAACAATAAAGTACCAGCCACATTATTAGGGTCATTTTGGCAATGCTAACTCTTTCCTCTACAAAGAGTGGACTGGAATATACAAAAGGATTGAATAAGGGAGAGAGCAATACATAATATGGGGTTGAATATGGTTACTGAAATAAGGAGCATATCCCTGAGAAAAGGGACTTCTGATGGGAGACCAGGATTTGGAAAGCCGTAGAATAAGACTGAATTCACTTCCATTTGCTTGTTTGAAAAAACCTACTTGTTTTCTTGTAAGCATACTCAAAATTCTAAACATAGATATTTTAGAGAGCCCCAAAGGCCGTAGATTGAACAGGGAAACAGAATACTATCCATACTTCCCTAAAGAGTGTTGCTTGTTTTAGAATGCTCCATTGTACAGACACAGCACAGACTTCTAGTATAAAACCTATAGGTTTTATAAAACATTAGGCCTGTGCAAACAGGCAAGTATATGATTTTGTATTCAGAGCATGCACTATTCAATTTGGTGGTTCAGCTTCTACCTGATTCATATTTGGACAAATATTCAGATGAATTGATTATTCGGATCCAAATATTTGTTGATTCAGATCCAAATATTTGATCATTATATTATGTATTATTAAAAATATTTATACCCCACCCCCTTCAGTGCACTACTGCTTGAGATGACTTACAACATTAATAATATACATGCAGTATAAAATACAATACAGAATAAAAATGAATAAGGTTAAAAAATTAAAAGACCAGCCTAAAACCACAATTAAAATAAGTTTTAAAAATTGAAAATTAAAAGTTGTCAATGAAAAACTAAACACTAAGAAACGTGCCAGATAAAATATGTGGATTCATCCAAATATTTGTCCAAAGGAAGGCAATGGGGAGACTCACTAAAATGCCTGCATTGTCTTCAATATTTTGTGTGTGTGCGCATGGGCACAGAATGGGATGAAACTAACTGGGATGATAGCCCCCTTAAGTGGGCATGAAGCCTGCAAAATTTCAAATAAAATGTAAGGGTTTCCTGAAATATAAACATTACAATTTTGGATACACTTAAAAACCTAATAATTATGTTGTTATTCAATTGTGGGATGAAGATAGCAGGCAATTGGTAGCCCCTTCCATATGCATTATTCAGAGACACAATGACTTGTGAAGTGAACATAGTGAATCCCACACAGGCATACTTCTGAAGTCAAAAAGTACTGTTGGAGGGAAGAGAGAGCAAAGAAAATGGCTTCCCTCCTCCATTATGTGTGTTTGGCTGCTTGGCAACAGACTTCACTGAAGACCAACTTCTAATGCTATGAAATGTGACCCACTGAGTTCTTGTCTGGCTCAGATCTTAATCTTAATCAGAGAACTTCTGCCTACTTTTCACCCATTTATCTGACTATATTTTTGACAGTGCCAGCAGCTGCTGCTCCAGCAGCATGGAGGGAGGCCTCTCACTTTCTCTTCCCCATAGCACCTGGGTTACAACTATGATAGCAATCCAGGCACCAACAGCCTAGGGAATGTCATTTTCCCAAAGCTCCAGGTGAATCTCTGCCATAGCAGTATGTAGGCATCAGGAGGGCATCAGTAGCTGCCACTGCTAGATAAAGAGACTTTGCAGACTGACATCAGGAAATCACAGGTGGGGTGGGGCTCATGGGGGCAAAATCAAATTTCATTTGTAGCTGAGTTCAGAATACATGGAAGCTTTTCCGATTTGGGGGAGAAGACAGCTCTGTTTACAAAGCCTACTTATGAATCAAACTGGGGAGATGGGTTTACCTGTCACTGGATACAAATGTGTGGTAAACAAAACAGAAATGAGTTACCTGCAAAGATAAACCACAGGCCAGTGGGAAGTACAAGAGTGACCTGGGCTTATGTTTCTCAAACAGAATGACCACCCGCTATGACTCATGGAAACCTGTTGAAACAGAGAGGACTATTGTAATATATCATGGGGGGGGTGTCTGCTGTTTATAAAAAGGTTTTTAAAAACCCTATTTGGCATGTGCGTACTGTATAGCTCTTTGAATCCCAACCATGACTGAAAGCAATTGCATGGATGACTTGTTCTTAATGTTTAGGGGATAAAAGACGTCAGGACTTGCTTATATCAACTTGGAATCCCTTTCCTCTAATCCTTTATATGTAGGAATCCACTGCAGTTGCTCAGAGATGAAAGTTACACTCTACAACTGCTCAGGAGCACTTACTTCTATCCTTACATCCTGTATATAGAACTAAACCGTTGTTTTGAAAACAAATGTGGGTGCTCAGCCCCAGCACTCGTTACACCCTAAATAAAGAAGCTTTGAATTCCCTAGTTTCCAAATATCAAGTTTCATCCAAAATCACTATTAAATTATTTATCAAAAACCACTGCTTTGAAGTATCAGAATAATCAGCAATCTTTGCCATTTAGTTCCTTCTCAAATCCGACTGAATTATTTTCCGTAGTCTCTTGTGCAGTTAAATGGGAAAGTGTCTGAATCAAGATTTGACAGGCTCGAGTGAAGTTTGCATGAGCAAGTGTGATAAATATGTAACCTCTCAGCAGAGATATTTAGACAGCTTTGTGATTACACTATATACATATGCTGGGACAGTACCCAGCATTTATCCTGCTGGTTTTCTGACAAATCTTTTTGTGTGTGGGTGATGACTATAGATGTATAAGATTTGGGTGGAAAAGTTGAGCAAGGAAGAATAACCACCATCTGGAAGAACTCCCAAGATGTGTGCTGTTTCTTCCAGTCACTTCTCTTAAAGTACAGTACAGCAGAATTAACGATTCTATTAAACATTTGGCTTCATGTTAACTAAGTATTTCTCCAAGATTATAAAACTGCAGGGCAATCTCTTTTATCAGAATGGACAGCAGAGACTGTACATTCATTGGCGAAATAAGCATTTGCTAAGTGGCAACGCAATGAGAAATTTAGATAACCTTTTTGTATTCATAGGATTCATAAGTGTTCTGATGATACCATTCATTGGGTTAGTTCTCATGATCACTTTGCCACAGAAAATCTGTCAGGGAAGCACATGCTTTCCCAAAAATTGTGAAGAGTGATCATGTGCTGTGTAAAAACAATGCAGAGCTCTACTTGGCACATCAAACCAACATTTAACTGCAATAATGAATCTTAGATCTGATCTATGGTGGTTAAATGTTAATCTGGCACTATGTCAAGCCAAGATCTGTGCTGTTTTTATGCATCACAGAATAACTCCAGCCATAGTTCTTAGGAATACGTGCACCTCTGCCACCCAACTTTCAGAAGCAGAAAAAAAATGTGAGAATTTGGCCCACTGTGATCTTGATGACTGAAGAATTCAGTGCAATCTGAAAGCTTGTTGCTAATACAATGAAAAAATAGAATGTAATTTAAGTATAAATCCACATGAAAGCATAAGCATTTTGTAAATATCTATATACCAAGAAATTAAAATACAAAATTAAAACAATCACTCAGACCATACAGAAGCTTGTCTCTGTTTTGATATCATAGCACTAACCACTTTTGATAACATTTTGTCATTCAGGTTACAATCCTGCCCATTTTTTTCTTGGAAGTGTAACTTAAATCAATAAGGTCTGCCAACCAATCATATGCAGGTTTTACATATAAGTAAGTCCCATGAGTTCAGTGGGACTTATTGCCATGTAACCGATCCATTATCTCACATGTATGGAAATCAGTGTGGGAGACAGTCTTCCATGCTGCTATCCTATTTCTGTGTGGATTCTGCAAACATGTTTTTGCTGGGCCCTTGGTGTGGGTCTCTGTGATCCAAACAGTACCCTTCCTTATGGGATGCCTGTCAGGTGTGAAAGGACCCAAAGAATCACCCTGTACATATAGCTGCAGTGTTCAGACATACATACATTTGGGATGAGGAGCAGCTCTGTGAATGAAATGGACCTCCCAAGTAAGTGTGGTTAGGACTGCGGCATTAATCTCAGTCCTGGCGTGGTGGTGGGGGGTACCTCCCTCATAGGAATGCTTCAAATAAACATTTCCCTTTCAAATCAGTATTTGTGGTGCAAATAGTTTAGTTTTATATGGGCTTAAGATGTCATTTATTTCCTTCTTTCTTAGAAACCAAAAGTACCCATTTTTATTTTCATTTGTTTAATAAATGATGTTTAAATACCTCAACCAAGTCTTTTACGTATTCCAAACAGAAAGGACAAAGCCTAAAATTGAATAGATGTTGGTGATAATGGTGACCCAATTTCTAGGTTGCCTGCACCCAAATGTTGAATCAACAGACGTGAATGTATGAAAGGGCATATGCAAGAGTTCCTAAGCTCCTTCAAATATTACTTTGGTAACTGCCCCTTATTTATTGGTTGTAGGGAGGGCTTTCTTTTTCATCTTAAGTCTGGAAACAAAACATTTTCCAATGGGTTCCTAAAGAGATTACCTCCAGTACATGGCTATATATGACTGAAAACATCCAACTGTAGCTCCAACCTACGCAGTGTTCCTTGATGAGTCTGTTAAAAAGGATGCTGTGTTAAAAATCTTCCTGAGCCTCTTCATGGCAGCCCTGGGAATCTTGAATTGTACTGCCACAAAATCTTCTATACCAAGTGGACTGCCTTGGTAATGTCAAGTCCCTGAGGGTCAGGGTTGTGCTTCTCCTGTGACAGAGTGCTTCCAGAGCATGATGAGAGTTCCAAAATTGTTGCAGTCTTCTGCAAGAGTGTCACATTTCGGAAGCAAAAGGACTAGCACTTCATGCACACTGTTGTTTGAAGCACAACATTACTACTACTAATAATACTTATATACCACTTTTCAACAGAATTTCTAAAAGCTATTTACATAGAAAAGGAGGAATACTTGATTGCTTTTCAAAGGGTGGTTGGATTCCACTTTTGGTTGGGGGAACTGATTTTTTATAAATCCCATAGCACCTGTTCCTTAGTTCCCAGAAAACAGAGAAAACGGAGGCACTATAGATGGATGATGAACTATTAGAAGGGTAAGCATCAAACTTGCCAGCGTGGTGTAGTGGTTAGAGTGCTGGACTAGGACCGGGGAGACCCGAGTTCAAATCCCCATTCAGCCATGAGACTTGCTGGGTGACTCTGGGCCAGTCACTTCTCTCTCAGCATAACCTACTTCACAGGGTGGTTGTGAGGAGAAACTCAAGTATGTAGTTCCTCTTCCTCTGGGCTCCTTAGAGGAAGAGCGGGATATAAATGTAATAAATAAATAAAAAACAAAAAACTTGCTTTTGCTCTCAAAGTGGTCCTGAGAGCAGAGCTGTTGGGCTCCTTCCTTTACCCAATTTGAAGTCTAGCCATGTCTTCTGACCAGGTGATGCTATTGCACATGTTAAGATTCTCCACTATATTCCTATGAGAAAAACAGGTGCCAGTACAGTAACCACACATTTTAAAGCAACCTCAGATTTTTGTATGCACTGCCCCAGCTGTATTCAAGCATGTGGATACAGCTGGGTCATTGTGAATCTGAAGTATTACATTGCATAATGCAAGGAGAGGGCCTCATTCCTCTCAAGTCCTTACTGCTAGATTATGCCAACATCTTATAGTGCCTGACTGGCTCGTAGGTGCTTTGTTTTTGTGGCAAAATACATTGCTAGCCTATACTATATGTTGCAGAGTATGTTCTGTCTTAACAGACTAAAGAACAAACAGAGCTTTACTCAGCACATAGGGCACTTCTGGTTACAGCTTGGCAAAGTATAGGTCAGTACAAAACATGCTGATTCACATATCCAAGAGACAGGAACAGGAAGAAGAGGACCAAACACTCCGAGAAAGCCCAGCCAGCAACAGAACAAATGAAATATATAAAAAGGAAACTCCCTCTTTCTCTTCTTTATAACTCCTTGCTACAGTACCTGATCTGGACTTAACAGCAGATTAAACCAAACTATACAATATGCTTGAGCTGTAGCGGCTGCATATCTCAACTCTAGGACAATACAGTGAGTACGGATACTGGTTTATCTGTACTATAGTCAGACCTATAACATGCATCTATTTACACAATAATCTTTTTACCCTTTGGGGAACCAAGAGACTTGAAAGAGGCCCAATCCAATCCAGCTGTTGTAGAGCAGATTAGCGCTCTCTAGTATTTCATTTGTTCTTGTGATAAAGGCAAATGAGCCCCCCCCCCGTCTCTCTCTTTTAAATCTTCCCATCCTTTTTGTTGTTGCTGCTGCTGTGAGACTAATGCATGTATCTGTGCATCTTAGCAGGGTAGTCAGTGGACAATTAACAGTGGGAAACAGCTGCAAACCTTCCAGACATAAGTAATATTTATTTTCAAAATGGTGTTTCTCCTTTGAGATCACAAAATCCTTGACAGGCAGAGTTTCTCAGCCCTTTTTGGTTCAAATAAAATTAGTCCATTCAACTTTTATTGCACAGTAAACTGAATCTGAGTTTGTTTGCTCAGTGAGGAGAAGCTATTATTTTACCTTCTTGACTAGATGAGCTAAAGGTGGGGAGGGTTGGCTGGGAGGGGGAAATGCAGTTATATATCACCATGTTGATGAAAATGATATCATCAGGATTAAGTTATTATGTGGTCTCACTGAATAGGTGTGCACCCAGCCACTAGGACTCCTGCCATTTCCTTAAATTAACCCAACATACTCATATTGCTATGTCTGTGCTAATTTGGCATGATTCTCTCTTATTTGCTGAGTAGGCACCAGCGGCTGTATTCCTGCAATCAGCTGAACTGTGTCTTTTGAAAATGTGGTTATTCAATACAGGGTTGATTTTTTTTAATGAGGTATTACATTTTAGGCCTGTGCTGTATGCACTTCCCTAAAGGCAAGGGATAGAGGAATAAATGTACTCCAGATGAAAAGGATCATCTAGTTGGAAATGGTTAAAATTGAATGTTGTTCCTTAGACAGTCTGAATTGAAACAAGAAATGCTGTATTTTTGCTATTCAGTATCAGATCATGTCACACACAGCTTGTACATGGCTCTCGATTAAATAGTTTTAAACTTTTCATGAAGGAGCTTTGCATGTGGATTTTAAGATTTCACATATAAGATTAAGTTAGGAAATGGTGAAAATTAGTAATGTATTGGCCTGAAAGAACCTAGGAGGTCTTTTCACTGAGCTTCCCATGGATTATGCAATCTAATGATTTAGACCCACAAAACTTATCAGTAAAGAAATTGGCTCTTTTGGCATCACACCTATCTGTCAAAAATGGTATGGTCTTCAATAGACATTTGAGAGACAGAGAGATATCTCCAAAAGGCAAAACGGATCAATGTTTCTGTTCATATTAGCTATCCTCCAGCTAATCATGAACTCTTTCTAAATATCATAAAGCAAGCATTTACTCTTTGGATCAGCTCAGCTGAGACATTCTGCATTTTCCGCCTCCTAAGAGCTCATGTTTAGCTTCATGTTTAACAAGGTACATGTTTTCTAACATCATTAAATTATCCTTATTTACTATATAAGCCGTTTTCTTGCTCTTTCAAGGAAAATTTTCAAGGAAAAATTGTATACAATAGTATACAGGTCATTGTATACTATTATACATCAATTTATACTCTGCCTTTGATATTATTTATGTTGCTCTCTTTCCAGCTTTTTCCTGCTTATTCCCTACTCTCCTCTTTTGTGTTACTGAATGCCGCTACAAGTTGCTCTACTTTTGGCCACTTGTTTCATATCTGTGACCAAGTAACAAAACTTGTCTTGAGCTGAATTTGGACTATAAACAATTCTACATGGTCTGCAGCCTTTGATTTTTTGAATTCGATATTCTCTACAACCTGATCTATTGACCAATATAAAGTAGATTAGAAACACCTAATAGCCACACTAGCCCCCAAAATCTTAGATGAAGTAGGACCACTCATTAGTAGCAGTCCATAAAATTAAAATTTTCCTTAGTTCCCCATGTGGCTATTATTAGTTTGTGCTAATTTTCACATCAATATACTTCCAGGTAAATATCTATTTAGCCTACATCCTAAGAGGCTTTTGGTCTTTCAAAAATTTTAATCCTTTGAAATAAATAAATAATATACAAACTCAAAAGGAGGATTTACTAAATCAACCTGCATCCAAGAAACATTAGATAAGGAGGTACTTATTCAAAGAAAGGTTTCTCATTCCATATGCTAAAAATGTAACTTCATCCCTCCTAAAAAGCGGAGAAAGGTTCAAAAACCTCAAATTAATTAAGTCTATTAATTTGTAACTCCATACATCATGACTAGAACCTGGTTTTTTTTCACCTGAAAATAAGGATTGCAGAAAAAATAATATAGAATAAATATGAACTACTCACCAATTTGAGTTTGGCATCAGGTGAGTTAAAGCAATAAATTATTTTACAGTAAAATATGCAGATTAGCTCTAGTCTTCTAGCTCACAATGGACATCTACCATGAGCCCTGCTGCTCAGGCATTCAGCAGAACAGCACTACACATGCTTTCAGGACTGCAGGCAGATCGGAAGTCCTGCCCCGTCACTTACTTTCCTGACCCCACTCTTCACACTTACTGCAGCGTTTCTCTGAAGAGATAAAGGCCTATCAAGTCCAGCATCCTGTTTCACACAGTGGCCCACCAGATGCCTCTAGGGAGCCCAGTCAAGAGTGTGGGAATGCCCTCTCTCCTGCTGTTGCTCCTCTGCAACTGGTACTCATAGGCGTCTTACTTCTGAGGATGGAGGTGGCCTATAGCCCTCAGACTAGTAGCCATTGATAGAACTGTCATCCATGAATTTATCCAAGCCCTTCTTAAAACCATCCAGGCGAGTAGCTGTCACCACATCTTGTGGCACAGAATTCCATACGTTAATTATGCATTGTGTGAAAAAGTACTTCCTTTTGTCAATCCTAAATTTCTTGGAAATCTGTTTCATGGCATGATCCCTGGTTCAGACAAGTAAGCAAAAGAGGGGGTCAGGAAAGTGAGTGATGGGCCAGGGGCGGGACTTCCAACCTGCTTGAAGCCCTGTAAGCATGTACAGCAGCATTCTGCTAAATGCCTGGACAGAGCTATGATCATCTTTGCTAAAGTTGCCCACCTGGTTCTAAATTAACAGAATAAAGGAAGGTAGGCCAGAGTCAAACTGAACAGATTGCTACTTCTAGATTTAGCACCCGATATTGGTCAGAAAGTCAAACTAAACAGAAATACAAAAACAGCTCAGAAAGGCTTTTCCAGTGAACCAGAACTGAACTTGAATCTGAAATCCCTTGGTGGACTTGAACTGAACCCCTAAACACAGAGGTAACTGGTTCCAAATAAGCAGTTCAATAAGACACTCAATTTATTTGTAAGTTTGATTCTGTTGAATGTATTTTGCTTTTAAAAAATAATTTCCTGAAACTAAAAAATAAACTCATTCTGACAGAATTACATTTGAAGCAAGAGAGTTTGATATTGAGCCGATCAGTGACGATCATTGAGACCTGGTTTAGAACCATGAGTGGGGAGAGCGGCTAAGAGCTAAGCCCTGCTCTCCCCGCACACGAGAGCTAAGCCCTGTTCTCCCCGCACACGAGAGCTAAGCCCTGCTCTCCCCGCACACGAGAGCTAAGCCCTGCTCTCCCCGCACACGAGAGCTAAGCCCTGCTCTCCCCGCACACGAGCGGGGAGGATGCCCTCAGAAGCTCCAGTATGCCCTGCGCAAGTGTGCAGGGCATACTGGGGAGAACCCTGGAGCCGGCAGGCGGCTTTTTGTCTCCCCTCTGGGGGTCTACCTGCAAGTACGATCAGATAGCCTGGGTTTGCGGAGCTCTCGCTTCACAAACCCAGGCTAAGGGGAGGGCTACAGAAGCGGGTGACCTGCTTGTAAACCACCAGATGCGCCTGCAAGCCCGGTGGTTTACACGACTGGCAAAAATCAGGCTAGGCTCTCCTAGCCCGATTTTTGCCGATTGTGAGAATAGCCCCATTATCTGGCATGAAACGTAGGTAAACTGGTTCAAATAAATAACTGGTTTATGTTGTATTCTATCCAATATCTTTTCTGTTTTGTTGTTTAGAAGTTTGTCCCAGTGGGGATTCTGTAGAGAGTGTAGGGAGTGGCATCGGAAAGAAAAAGGGTGGGGAAGGAGGAGAAAATAGAGTTGTTCCTGAATAAACTCGTAAATCTCCATAAGTTTACTTTGTGCTTGTTAGGAAAGCAGCTATAAAACATTTGGTGATGAGGTTTTGAACCAGCCAAGCATGTGAGCCTGCAAACCTTGTGAATGAGAGCCAGCATGGTCTAGTGGTTAGAGTGCTAGACTACAACTGGGGAGACCCGAGTTCAAATCCCCATTCAGCCATGATACTAGCTGGGTGACTCGGCCAGTCACTTCTCTCTCTCAGCCTAGCCTACTTCACAGGTTTGTTGTGAGGAGAAACTTAAGTATGTAGTATACTGCTCTGAGCTCCTTGGAGGAAGAGCGGGTTATGAAATGTAAATAAAATAAAATATTCCTGCAACTTCGTTTCATTGCATTACTCGGCCTACATTCCTGAACAGTTTTCTACTCTTGCTGCTGCTGAATGTTTCTCCAGGCTTCCTGACCTGCACAACCCCTGAAGGTACTTTTTCCTTCTCAATCCTGGACTCTGTTGTTCACTGGATGTCCATTGCAGCACAGCTCAGATCCCATCACCGCCTTTTTTCTTGTCTACCCCAGGGGAACCTGCTCTTCCTTGGAAATAATGGAGGTCCTATTTCTGCAATTACTTCACAAAATCAGAGGCCTGATTTTCCTCCAGCAAAGCGGAAGGCTATATTGCTTCACTGCCTGGGCCATGAAGGCCAAAGAATATATCATCATTTGCCCTTTCCTGCCAATGTGCAAGTGGATGCTAATTCTTATGAAGCTGCTCTTCAAGCTTTACATTATCATTTCAACCCTGCTTTGAATGCGATTGCTGAACGTTGCAAATTTTATTTTAGATCCCAGCTACCTGGTGTATCTATCGATCAGTATGTCATAGCATTGTATGCCTTAAGTATAACCTGCAAGTTTGCCAGCTTTACTGATGAAATGATCCGGGAACAGCTTGTTATGAAAACAAACTGCTCCAAACTGTGTGAAAAACTGCTATCAGAGCGGAAACTTACCTTGCATAATGTTATAGAGATGGCTAGCAGGGTGGGAAATGCTCTTCACTGCACCAAATCGCTCTCTTTGGTAACCCAAAACACTTCTGAAATCCAGGCTGTTCAGTCTCAATCCTTCCAAACCCAATCTTCTCATATGGCACTGCCCAGACAATGGCAGCACAAGAAAGGAGGAGCTACAACTGCTACTGATGTGCAGACTCTGCCCACAAAGCCAATTTTGCTCACTGTCCTGCACGGAACGTCACTTGCAACAGGTGCAAAAAAATGGGGACACTTTGCTAAGGTTTGCAAGTCTGCTGTCCACTCCATTACTGATTCATTATATGATGAGGCAGATGAACCACTTCCTTACAGTGAGGCTCTACACACGATCAACATGTGGAGCCTAGCTGGGCTCAGCAGGGCGAGTGAGCTTAATCCGGCGAGTGAGCTTAATCAGCCGTCCACATGATTACCAGCTCTGTCACAGAGCCAGAAGGGGCGGAAGGGATCGGGGGCTGAAGTCTCAGGATGTCCCATGTGTGGGAGTGTGTGGGGCATTCTGGGGAGACCCTCGAGGCTGGGAGGTTTGTTGAAAACTCCCAGTCGGGGGTCTCCTCATGAGCTGGCGTGGCACAGAGCCGTGCCATCTCATGATTGGAAAAACCAGGTTAACAGAGCACTCGCTCCGTTAACCTGGTTTAAGGACACGGGTATTTTTGAAGGTTTGCTCCCTGGAGCCACGTGGATTCTGTTGCAGCACATGACCTTGCAGAACTGGGCTGGCATCCCTCAGCCCGGTTCCATGCAGTCGTGAGAATAGCCTCAGTGTTTTAAATGTGACAGAATCCGAGCCTACTTCTCCACATTGTCAAGTTAAACTTTATGGCCATGAAGTGTGGGTGCTGGCTGATTCTGGTTCTCCATAAATTATCATTTCTCATCTGCTTTATAAGAAATTCCTTACTACATCAGATCTACACCTGCCATAAATGGATACTACACTGCTATAATGGAATACAAAGGACGTACTGCGGAATGGAAGGTTTATGAGCTGGGTCTCACAATCAGTGAGACCCAGTTTTTGCAGCTAAGCGGGGAGAGCGGGCTAAGCCCGCTGTCCTCGCAGACGGTCACGGAGGGACCCCTGGGTGGCTGGATCGGCCACCCACATGATTGCCGGCTCCATGACGGAGCCGGTGGGGGCTGGGGGGAGCAGGGGCCCCTGGAAGCTCCACCATGCCCTGAGCGAGCGTGCAGGGCATGTTGGCAAGACCCCCAGAGCCGGGAGGGGGCTTCTCACCTCCCATCCAGGGGTTCCTTCATGAGTAAGCGCGGCGCAGAGCCGTGCTGCGGCTACTCACGATCTTCAAAACGGCTACTCAAAACTATCTTCAAAACGGCTACTCACAATCTTCTTGGTTTTAGGGCAGGGGTATTTAGGTGGGTTACCCGCCTAGGAACCACTGGGCTCGCAGCCTAGCCCAGTGGTTCACACGATGGGGTGAAATTGGGCTAGCCTCCACTAGACCGATTTCGCCCCATCGTGTGAACAGCCTCTATGTGTTACAAAAAGGAGTCTCAATATTGGGCTGGAAACATCAGAGAGATGTACAATTCGTGCTAGACCCAGATAGAATGGAACCCATATTACAGATGACGGAGAATCCATATGCTGATATGATTGCTGATTTCTCAGACGTTTTTGCCAGTCCTCCTGGCACTGCCATACATTTCAAACATAAAATTCAGATGAAAGCGAATGTAATACCTGTATCACACAAAGTGAGGAACGTACCCATAGCATTTTGCCAACCACTTAGGATCTCTTAATGTCACAGCATGCCAATATCATCATGTTGATTCATCATAATGGGTCTCTCCCATTGTTCTTTTCCTTTCTTGAGGAAATAAAACAATACACTATGAATGTGCATAGATTTAAGAGATGTGAACTCCAACATGGTAGTTGATTGTCATCCATTACCCAGTATCAATGAAATGCTGCTTACTCTGAAAGAGGCCACCATGTTCACAACTTGGGACTTGTTTTTGACCTATTGTCAAATTCCTCTGCTCAAAAGGTCTCACAAATACACAGCCTTCATTACCCCAGAGGGTTTGTTTCAATACATAAGACTGCCCTTTAGATTAGCCTCTGCAGCTTCAGTATTTCAACGAATGATGCGTGCAATTTTGGGGACTACGGATAGCATCACTAACATTCCGGTCGATATTTTAGGGTATGGCAAAACCATAGAGGAGCATGATGCAGCTAAACTGACTGAAGTCTTAAGAAAATTCCAACAACATGGACTTACTATCCCTGCAGAGATAATGTCCGTTAATGTCAGTTTTGCACACACTTGGTGATGTACTTGGAACACACAGTATCTCAGTGGCGTACATCCCAAAACACACTTGGTGAAAGCTATTCAGGAAGCACCAGAGCCATGCAACAAGCATGCACTCCAATCATTTTTAAAACTCTAAATTTGCTAGACAATTTGCCTTCAAAGTTGCTCCACTGCATCTTCTTTTTAAAGAAAATGTAGCATTTCATTGAGATGCATCCTGCAAGGCTAGTTTTTAGACTATCAAACTAGCCATTGCTGAAACTCCTCTCACTTCTTTTGACCCCAACAGCTATACTATCGTAACCTACACTGATGCTTCTGAATATGGTTTGAGTGCTATCTTGACCCAGCAAAGAGGAGGCAGGGGTGTTACAGTTGCTTTTGCTTCCACCGTGCTTACTGCATCAGAGATGTATTGTGTCACTGAAAAAGAGCCTCTGTAGCATGGTTCTGGGCAGTGAGGCACTTCAGGACTTACTTGTGGGGCAGAAAATTCACTTTGTGGTCAGACCAGAAACCCTCATCTGCTTTATTTACTGCTCAGGGAATCAGGTCGAGCAACCCCAAGAATAGCCAAATGGATCACCAGACTTATGGATTTTGATTTCTAGATGGAATATCTTCCAGGTCTTCGGAATACAACTGCAGGTTGTTTATATCAACTTCCACTTCTAGAAGTGGGATCTCCACTTCTAGAGGAGATCCCAAAAGACGAGGATGAAGGAGTAGTAATTGCACAAATAGCATCATGCACTCATGGAGTGATCATGTCTTCGGAATGGAAAGCATCCCTCAGTGCTTACCTAACTTAAACCTTACATAACTAATGGATGGCTACACAAAAACAAGGTACCTGAATATCTTTAACCATACATGCACCCACCATACATACACCTATTGAGCTGTCACATCTCAGCTGGTGCTGAGGACTGATCATTTGGTGGTGTCAATCTCCTTACAAGCAAAAGTAATCAAAATTGCCCATGAAGGTAATGTGGACATGAATCAGAAAAAGGCAAATCAGAAACATTATAGTGGCCAGGTCACACTGAAGATGTGATCAGGCACTGTATGTCTTGTGCTGTATCTGACAAGTTGCAGAAGATTTTTGCTACCTACTTGACTCCAGTAGAGTATCCCAATGGTCCATGGGGAAAATGTGCTCTGGATATAATGGGGTCTTTTGACAAGCAACCCAGAAAACAAATATTTGTTATACTGATGATGGATTGCTATACCAGGTGGCCAGATGTTTCATTTTCTGACATTACTACAAACACGGTGATCCAATTCATGGCTGAAGTTTTTACGAGAGAAGGTGTTCACAATCAACTAGTGGTTGACAATGGCACACAGCTTACCTCATTTGAAATGGAGCAATATTTGCATAACCATGGGATAATACACAAGACTATTTCCTTGTACCAGCCTCAAGGGAATGGCTTAGTGGAAAGAATGAACAGATTAGTGAAAGAATGTTTACAACTGGCTACTATGCAACAACAATCCTGGAAAGAGGCAATCCGTGAAACTATAGACCCAATTTTTAACACTATGAGGTCATACACATATCCATGGGATGGGCAGGGAGAGTGGATGAGTGAGGAGGTAGGGACAGACCAATCTTTCCCCACCAGACAATCTTTCGGTTCCTCTCCAGCATGCCACTGTGCACCCACATGATCCACACTGCTCCTTTAAGTGTGGATCTCTGGAGTCCAGGACTTGTTTGCTTGGCCTCCAAGAATCTCACAGTGGACTGTGTGATGAGTGTGGTGCATTGTGGGGATTTCCCCGGGAGTCAGGCACTATAGGCACCTGACTCTGTGAATGCTTGGGCTGTGTGCAGCCAGAGCATACACACAACCCCAACACTGAGATTAAGGGTGTGCTTGTGCCTTTAACTCTGGCTAAAGCCGGGGTTAAAAGGCAGTTTAGGGGGAGCGACTGCTCCAGGATTGGCCTCAATCCCAGCACTCCACACAAGCAGCCTAACCCAGGCTGGGCTGCCCTAGGCTGCTTGTGAGAATAGCCTCATTCCATCACAAGCCATAATGTAAAAGATTTAGCACTCCTGCATCTTAATTTAAAACAAAGTGTATCATTATTCTTAAGACCGTAACAGCTGGGAAAGTTAATCAGTCTGCAATAATGGCAAAATAATCTCAACACATTTTACAACCTGTTACATTTAGATGCCCTTTGGAAAGTAACAGATATAATTTCTTTAAACAAGAATGTTACAGCTATTTCAGTTTGCTTCTAGCAACTATTTTAATGCATCTGGCTGGACTACATCTAATATGTTTAGCTACAGTAGCTATAAAAACCTCAGAAAGAGTGTGATGTTGCAGAGCTGCAGCAGATTATGATTTTAACAGTTGCTGGGAATGATGAGATATAGTTAAAACAACCACTTAATTTTGATGCTATTATATAAAGCTGTTAGCACCTAGCAGTAGAAAGTGTGTATGCTGGGACAGCTCAATATAATTTAACTATATTAATTCCAGAAAAATTGAGCACGAGAAGCAATTTCAGATATGCATGTTGCCTCTCTAGCCTAGGCTTGAGGAAAAGTTATATTTCATATGAGAAGATTCAAATATTTTTCTAATAGAAGCATAATGGATGCCTATATAAATACTGAAAGATTAGAATCAATTACAGTGAAACACTGACAACACACTTTAACAATTGCACACAACTCAAAACAATTCCACATCAACTGGCTCAGTTACTTAACCTCTCAATGGGTTTTATTTATTTGTTTGATTTATACACCACCCTTCCTAAAGTGGCTCAGGTTGGTTTATACTAAAATAAAAGATACATAATAATTTTTTAAAAAACACCAATTAAAAACAGATTAAAATTAAAGAAGATAAATCATTGTGGTAATTTTTTAAAAAAAGTCTTTGCCTGGCTCCCAAAAACTTAGCAAAGGAATGTCTCTATGGGAACAGAGTTCTATGGGAACAGAGTTCTGGCTCCATAACTGAAAAGGCCCTTTTGCTGGTTACTCCCTCACCTCCAAAGTTTGAAGCATCTAGAGAAAGGTCTCTAAAAATTAACTCAATCCTTGGGCAGGTTTGGAAGGGAGTAAGCAGAGCTTTAGATGCCCATGTTCCAAGCTACACAAAGTTAAAACCAGCACACTTCATTGTGTGGAAACTGACTGATAGCTGGTAGCCCTATTCAAACACTGGTGCTCTCCTCACAATCCATCTGCGGGGAAGGAGGGTTTAACTTCCCTTCCCCGCAGACAATCTCCTTCAGGTTCCTGCCCACCCAGATGAGCAGCAGCTCCCACTGCAGCTCCTGGGGTCAGGATGCCAGGACACATCGCCCCCCAGGGCTGTCCACCAGCTGCCCTCCTGTGATGCTGGAATGCACATGGTCAGTAGGGTTGCCGACCACACAAATGGGCATGGTACATCTGCAGAGGCCAGGTGCATTCCGGCATCACAGGAGGGCAGCTGGGAGATGCCCCACCAGTGCATGATCTTAGCTGAACTAGTTCCACTAGTTGGTGTGTGTCTGACTTTGATGCAACTGGTGTGGGTGGCCATTGGCAGTAATCTGTCCCTGGGACTCCAGCAAGCCCACCATGGTACTTACCACAACCAAATTTAGTGGTCAAAAAGAGAGCCTGGACCTTGAGCTCTGCAGTGTTCAGTTCCCAATCTAACTCCCTCTGACCTCAAAGTAATTCATAACATATTTAAACCTACAGTTCTGTATCAGCTACTGATAAAACAGTTAAGAGCTATCCCATTCAACATTTTAGAGGGCACATCAAAGGGTAATCTAGTCTTACACACGCATATTTCAGTTCACATTGCCTCAAGGACTAACATTCCGCTTACCTTAAAAGCAGGTCAAAACAGTCCCCACACCTCACCCTCAACAGGCTTTCAGTAGCATTCCCTCTTACCATTCTGGCATGGTTTTTATTGGGTTTGTGTTCTTTTTTCTTCTTCCCTCCTTTCTTTTTGCTGACATCAAGACCACATGTTGCTTGGGCCAATGCTACAGTAGCGTGGGGATGCTGTAAAGGACTGTTCTAGTAAATTGGGAGCTAGTATTCCAGAAGAGTGTTGAACTAAAGCAACAGGGTGCATTTGTGCAACCAAGTACACAATCTGTGGTCCGGCTCTAAAATGCTCTCATCCTGTTCCACTATCTTTTTTGCACAGCACAATGAGACTGTAGGAGACTGCACAGCTTCTAAACATCCTACAGCATCCCCACAGCAATGCAAGCTATGCAGGTTTCTTGCATGTGCACAACTTTGTCCGTTATGCTAGCACATCATTAATCTGGATGTCAGCCATAATTTATATTTTCATCACAATCACAAAAATATAATGGGCAAAGATGAGGTAAAGTAGAAAAACTGAATACATAAAACAAGCAGTTGGCAAGATATTTATAGGTAAATAATGAAAATGCAGTCCTTCTTTGCACAAGGGTGCCGTGCCCTATACAGGTTGGAATCCTCCTCATATGGATCAATAGAGTCCAGTTTCTTCTTTCTCCCCCACTACCTTGCCAACATACAACAACAGACCATAAAGTTGGAGCTTGGATTTTAGCACCACCTTCCATTTCACGGTGTAGCTATCTGCCAATGTTAAAGGAGCCAAGCCCAGCTGGGAAAAGTTCTACTTTAGCCAGAATACAATAATGCACAGCCAGTGTCTTATTTCTAACCTAGTGACTCCTGCTTCACATCTGAGGACAGTATTTGGAACACAACAAGGGAGCTGTAAGATTGCTCTGAGGAATTTTGTTTGTATTACTTCCAACACGGTGAAGTTCTCAAAAGGGCCCAACTGGGCACTGTACAAGAGCTACGGATAGACTTTTGCTGTAAAAAGTTTAATAGCAGCTGGGATAAAGTGAGCACCCCTAGTAAAATGGAAGGACTTGATTGCATTGGCCAATTGTTGAGCATTTTGAGTTACAAAGTTGAGGTGAGCTTTTCGGCCTCCGGCAGAATGGAAACGACACCAAGATATTTAAAATTTCTTATTTGTTCAATTTTATGGCCATTCATATGCCATAAGTGAGTCTTGGGTCATTTGGCAATGACCATCACCTTCGTTTTAAAATAGTTTTTAAAGTTTAATAGTTTAAAATAGTTTACTTCTAAAGCCTCATCTGTGCAATAAGCACTTAGGAGAGCAAGCGCCCGCTTCATCCCAGTTGAGGTTTGTGACAGTAAGACCATATCATTGGCATAAAGTAAAATCGAAAGATGTCTGTTCGCCAATTTAGGTGGATGTAAATCAGGGTCATTTAGATGGAATACCAGGGAGTTAAAATAGAAGTTGAACAAAATCAGGGCCAAAATGCAACCTTGTGTGATGCCCCCTTTGGGTTAATATTTCATCCGATAAATGTCCTCTAGAACTTCAATGTACCCTCAAGCAGGTATCTTCATGAAGTTTATAAATTAATAGCAATAAACACTTATCTGTGGATGAATCCTTCAATTTTGACCAAACTCTATCCCTTGAAATGAGATCAAGTGCTGCTTTAAGATCTATAAAAGCAGCATCAAGAGCAGACCTTGGGCCGTGAGTGTATTTCTCAGCTAATTGGTGCAAAATGAACCAGTGGTGCTTTTGCCCTGTAGTTTATTTTTCTGTTCTTTGTTACTTTAGGTAGTTACTTTCGTTTTTAATTTAGAATGTAATTTTTAATGTTGCCTGTTTGCTTGTTATTGTGCACTGCCCAGAGTCTTCAGAGTGGGCGATATATTCAATGAAATAAATAAACAAACAAACAAAGGCTTGCTCAATAGGGGAGCAGCCCTCGTGGAAACCAGCCTGCTCGTCTGCCAGAATGTTATTAGAATCGAGCCAGTCCAAAAGTTTCTCAAAGAGATGTTTGGCACATAATTTGCTAATGGTGTTCAAAAGACTAATTGGACAGTAATTGCCTGGATCATCTCTTTTCCCTTTTTTGTATATGGGTATAATTATGGCAATACCCCAATCTTTGGGGACTTTTGCGGTGCAGTCTATGTAAGTAAAGAGGGAGACTAGAACGGGGGCCCACCAGACCCAATTGGTATGTATTGCCTCGATTGTAATAAAGTCACTCCCTGGGGCCTTGCCCGTCTTGAATTTTTTAACCCCTCAATTTTGGAACAGGTGACAGGGTTCCAGCAAGGCAATTGATCAGTGTCAAATTCTAATCTTACCACAGAGGGGCCTTCCTGCCTATATAGTGCATGAAAATGGCGCTCCCACACCCCAGCTGAAACAACTGAGGATGGATTGAGGGGAGCCCTCACCCTGGATTGTGAGACGAGATGCCAAAAAACAGCTTGATTCTTCATCTTCAGAGATGTATGTTTTGGGCGGTATAAAAATATGTAAAATAAAATAAAATAAAATAAAATAAATAAATAAATTTTGGAAGCAGCAGTCAGGTTGTCCCAGGTCACCTTAATAGCCAATGTTTTCTTATTCCTTATTAATTTCTTGTATTGCTTTTTCATTGCTAACAGATCCTGAGCAGTAAGTACAGAGGAGCCCTTGGCATATGTTTTAAACACATGGACTAGATTTCTTTTCACTTCTTGGCAGTCGGAATCAAACCAAGTACTAGAGGACAATTTTACATTCTTGCTAGATAGAGGTTTTGTGTTAACAAGCATGGAGTGTAATAACCGAACCAGGCTGTCATAATGCTCTAGTATGGATGACTCAGAGGGGTCGAGCTGCCCAGCGATAAGGCTGCCCGTAAATTGCTAGCTTCCAACAAATTTAAAAGCTCAGTGACTCGATTTTGTTGAGAAGGAGACCATCTCACTTGATGCAGACCATGCTCCTCCTCACTGATAGGGACCTGATTGCAATCCAAATGGACTTTCCCCTTCCAACCAATGGTCAAAGACATGGGAACAAGGTTGCTTTCAGGACAACTGATTATATGGAATTTCCTAATAAGAGGTACTAGGTTATGAGATACTGCTGTATAATCAATGTGTGAGGGTTTAGAGCCCGCCCAGTGGGAGAATTCGGCTGGGAAGTCAGTCAATATCGCCCTATTGAGCAGGTGTGTCTTGTATACGAAGGATTCTGTCTTTATAGTTTATATAGATATTACTGCCTAACTAGTATTTTTTAAGGAAGAAAAGAAGTTAAAAACAGAAAATGCAGATAATTTGATAATTTCATATACAGACATGGGGTAGGATATCACTAGGATATCACTCAAACTAAGAAGCAAGAGAATATTGTTCCTAGGTTAAATGCTTTCAGCCTCTCTTGAGAGAGAGAAAACGCCAGAGTTCACAGGATTCAAAAGAAAATCTGAATTTCATTCCAGTCTTCATCAGCAAAAGGTCACTGACAAAACCTAGAGCTAAGAGGCTGCTGATAACCACTACAGAACATATATAATGTGGGATTTAAATAACTAGAAAGTGGGTTTGGCTTCTTTTTATAGTGATTTTTGTAGTTATAACACCTTTGAAGAAACTCTTGTAACAACGTTTATTTTATCATAGTTTGTAAGTGATGTAAAATAATTCCAATATATGGTGAACACAACCCAACTGTGGTTAATATAGCAAGAGGCCTGCAGCTGTTCTCCAGAATACTTTACTCTGAAGATAATCCAAAAACTCCAATACCCTTGAATTTGGAATAAAGATTTGCTATTATCTGCTCTAAGAGAGATGGAGGACTGGTAAATATCTGAACGTTGGAACTTACTTTGTGATGTTTGGATAGCACTTATCCATCGTGCAATGAATTATCATGTGGTGCTTTTAAGAAAACAATAAGAAAAACCCAAAAATACATAGAAAGTGCATTTAAGAAAAAGAGTATTGGCAAAGGAATAAACTAATCCTATCACAGCAAACCATTTCTGGTATGGTTATGCACATGCCAAGTATTTCTGCCAAGGTACAGAAACCCTGCAATAAAAAGCTTCATTTCTACTCTACTACAGATTTCATTTCTTTTTCAAGTCCACCATTTATTTGTCCATAATGTAGAGGATTTAAAATCTTGCAGATTAAATACCACCTAGATTTCATGAAATTTTAGAGTTTCAAGAAGGGACCTTACCATTCTGCTATTCCAAGTCCCTGCTCAGTGCAGGAATAAATGTATTGCAAGCTTTTACTAAAACATTTGATCATTACAAAAAAAAAAGTCTGTGACAGACACCACTCCTCCACTGGTGAAGCAGAATTGATCTGCAGTGCCAATGTGTACTCCACACATACATTCCAGTTGCTGGTGAAAGGCAAAAACAAAACAAAAAATCATTTGAGGATCCAAATGTGGGTTGGTAATGGTATGTCCCAAAAGGGATACAAGGAAGGGATGAAAATCAATTTGGCAAGCATAATATCTTTAATAGACATGCGCATCTGTCACATCTATCTGGTAGTACTTGGGCATCTGTCTGGTAGTATATCTTATCTGGTAGTACCTGAAACAAAGAAAAAGGTACAGATTGGATCACCAGAAAGCTACTGTGGAGCTGAAGCCAACAAGCCCTCAGTCATACAGCTTCACATGACTGCCAGCAAGTCAGTAAGCTGGGAACATATCGGAAACAGAGGACGTACACTCCCAGTGGGCATGACATCTGAACCAGCCCAAATCTGGTTCCTGCACCAGATTCCCAAGATTCACCCAACATTCACCTGACATTTTCCATCCAGCTTCAAACATAGGTTACAAGTAGATGGAGAATCTCAGGCAAGTGTCTTGTGAATCTCAGGAAGCCAGTGCAGAAACTGTACTTGAGTACAGACTCCAGGAGCACACACTCTTGGTCCCCAACATTTATCCAGCTTATTGACTTGCCAGCAGTCATGTAAAGTCAGTGTAACACTAAGTTACACTGCCAAATAAATCCTCCTAAATTCAAGCCAAACCAAGAGCAATTCCTTCATCTACCTAATATGACTGCTTAAAGCTGAAACTGCACGTTTCTTGCTGCTACTTTTGTCTGTGCATAAGCTTAGAACCAAAACAGAAAGGAAGACATATGGCTCAAAAAAAGAAGAGAAAGAGAAAAAGCAGAGAAAGCAAGCAAGAAAGAGGCTTTTGGCCACTTGGGCTATATACCACATTCTTATTTGAAAAGAAGATTGTAGTGCTAATATGTTAAGAATAAAGAAAAAAGTACTTACAAGAAGTTCATTTTCTTTAAATAAGAGCTCACCTTTTAATCTAGAAGTGCTTAATCTTCTGAAAGAAATTTTCTGAAAAATAAGCACTTTGAGAAGGTTTTCTGAAAGAAATCAAGATAAATGCAGGTATTCTTTCAGGTATAATGCTGACAACTGGACATGTTTGCGAGGCCTAGAACTAGTCATGTTGACTGACATACAGAGCAAGAGAGGGCCAGTGCAGCAAGAGGAGCAGACTAACAGCACATGCAAACTGCAGTGGTGCACCAGGAATGCAAATGTTGACATCTTCCCCTTCCCCAGGAGCCCTCTATGAAAATATGTTCCTGGAGGCTGTGTAATCCTCAGGGAACATTTTCAGGTGGCACAGAGGGTTTCCTGGGGAAGTGGAGGGCATCAATAAAAAATGCTGCTTCCCTGCTGGAATAAGTTGGCAAGCTCTGTTATGCCATTTTCTCACAGAAAGCATCCTTGTTATGTAATGTCAGCCATTACAAGTGAAAAAGCAGAAAAATGAGACAAAGGAGTCCTCTCAAAAAGGTAAACAATCTAAAAATCATTACACACATAAGAAAAGGACAACAAGATTTGTACATTCATGTTTCATTATGCTAAAATTAGGATTTCATTTTAACTCCTTTATATATGTTCCCATAACCTTTTTTTTTTTTTGAAGCAGTATAAGATGAAATACAATTTGCAGAGGGGCGGGGGGGGCAGGGGAAGAATACCAAGAGATTATTTTCTAATGAAAAGCAAGCAATTTCTTTCTTTTTAAGGAAGCAGTGATGTATTACTTTATGTCCTGTAGACTGCAGGGTTACAATAGCTCACTCTGGTGCTCATTAGCAATGGCCCTTTCAAGCTGGTGAGGTAATTCCCTTAGCACTATAATTCCCTTAGCACACATAGGATATCCTCCCTTCTATTTCATGTTTTGACAATGCAGAAGGTCATAAAGTGCTTAAGTCATTGCTTAAAATGAAGATAAGGGAAACAGTTTGCCTTAATTTTCCAGGTCCAGTATTTGAAGCCTATAAAAAGCACTTATCTGCATCTCCAAAAGAAAAAATAAGTATAGCCTACGATTAGAATTATGTTCCAAGTAACTGACATTAGTAATGTTACATGATAGGTCAACATCCAACACAATAGTAATAATCTGCTTCCTAATAGTAATTAATAGTAATAATCTGCTTCCAGAAGCATGTAAAAAGAACCTCATGCATAAAACCTGAGAAAACATAAAACTGTTTCTCAAACACATTCTACATAATTTTCACAAGAATTCAGAAAGGTAAATAAAATATTAGTCTTTAGATGTTTAATCACAACCTTATCAGTTCCTATAGTTTTAGTTTTCTTGGGTTTGCAGAAGAATATAGGTTGGTGCGTGTGTGTGTGTGTACACACACATATATATACACACACTTATTTTCCTTAAAGATGTATAGAAAACTTGTTAATTTTAAATATTCTACTTTCGCTCCCATTTCTAAAAGAAACTAGAGGGTTTGTTTGATCTAATTCACAGTGGAAAGCACTCCAAAATTGCTTTTGCAATATGTAAGCAAAGCTTCTTCAAAAAGAGCAGATACCATAGAATATAACTGCAACTAGACAATCCATTGTTGTGGCATGCTGATTTATGCCTTAATATTCTGTCCTGACCAACTGGTAGAAGAACTGATATTTATTTTCAGGCTAATTTGCTCAAACACTTGATTATCTGGTCCTACACAGTCTACTTTTACTGATGAATGTGACACTTCGTCTGAGCTGTCAGAATGCTACAGAAGTGAAACTAGTAGAGAGGCAGAGCCATCTTAAGGGTGGTTGCTCAGAAACAAGTCCGCCTGAGTTCTATGGGACTTACTCCCTAACAAGTATGGCCAAGAATATTCAGCATAGAATTCAAGTAGTTTTCACTGCAGCACAGGCCCCTTTCCACACTGGAGAAAAACCACATGAAGCCCGTTACGTGAACTGGGGCTTTTGATATTACTCTGGAAGAATGGAGATTGCTGTGCTGCTGCAGCTCCTGCACTACCAGCATAACGTAAGGGGAGTCAGAGGAGTAGCCAACAAAAGACAGCTAGTGTTAGATTAATTCTAGACAGGCAGCACTCAACCAATTATTCTTGACCTCATATCAAGCATTGCCACTTACATAAAATTAGAACAAATGGACGTCGACGAGTAGCATTAAAAAAGCCCTTGGCAAACAAGTAGAAAGGTAAACTGCAAAATACTAGTACAACAGTGCATAAAATATCTAATGTTTGAAGCTGGGCGGGCGGGGAATCAAGATAATCAATGTCTTCAGAAGTGCAGATATGGGCAATGCAAACAAAAGATAGGAAGAAGGCCATCACAAGTCAAAAAGAATTCTGTACCAGCGGGGCAGAGGGGTGGGGGTGGCATCCAGCAGTTTTTTGAGAATGGAACTGACTATCCTAAGGGATGTATTTATTAATGTCTAGACCATAGCTATGGAATATATTTTACTACAACAGCATATTTTCCCCACTATCATTGCAACTATTCTTAAGTGTGCTTTCATAGCACATTTCCTCTAGACACTGAGACCTTTTAGTGTAGCAGCCAGCAAGATAATCTAGTAACAGCACGTTCCAATGGGGGTAGGTGGGGGTGGTATTTATTATTATTACACTTTATTGTTGTATCTATGACATTATTAGAATAGTTACTTTGAGGGGGAAATAGTGCTGGTTTCTATTTTGCTACAATAGATCTCCTGTTATTACTCTATAAACGTATCTGCACAGAGTAAAAATAATGCATTCATAACTAGGGGTGTGCACAGACTGGTTGGGGCAGTTTGGACCAAATTTGGATTGAGCCGTGGGTATTTGAACTGGTTCAGTTGCAACGATCAGCTAAGCCAGTCATTTCAACATATAGCTCAAACTGGTTCACAATTCAACCGCTCAAACCAGCCCATTTTGCGATGGTCCGGTTTGCTATTGAACTGGTTCTGCACATCTCTGTTCATAACCTCCACAGTGTAGATCACTCGTTGTTGATTAATTATGCTGTATGCCTGGGGGAGGACACTTTTTAGGGTAGAAAATGAGACATCTTCAGAATGCTGTCAAAACACTGAGCATTTAGCTTCTCTCTTTTCTGACTTCATTAACAAGATATATGAAAGCTCAGAAGTTGTTTCTGTTCTTTATGTGAAAATTTCTAAAAAGGAAACTCTTAATTGCCCTACATCTGTCAGCAGTGACAACTTGGTATGCTTTTAGTGTTACAGTGTAAAATTACAATTCTAGAAGAGGAAGATATTTTTTAATTAAACAGAAAAATCACCCATACATTATAGTTAGAAAAGAAACATGCATTCTGAAAGAGTGATAATGAATGCCCTTCAAAAAATAAATTTATTTCACCCAAATGGACATACTGATGACAGCAGAGCTATACAAAATGAATTATTTTAAAATACTTTACCAAGGTGCTGGTTTGCAAGAAGTGTTATATAGTCCCCTACAAAGTGTTTATGTGGCATAAGTACACAATCAATGCAACAATTTAGAAAGCAAGTCACTTTCATTTTTAAAAGTTGGTAACAAGTTTTTCATATTTGCAATTTTTCTATTTCTTTAAAGGATTTGTACTTAGTGGCTTAGAACAACATTCCAAATAAGAATGAACAAACTGAAGGTAGAAGTCTGCGGTTGGTATTCTTGGGTACTGTTAGCTGTGGAAAGAAAGAAATGGGCATGGGCCCAAGGCTTCCAGTTACATTTTTTCCTATCTTTCCTATATAAAAGGAGAAAGAAGATGACAGATTTGCTGCTTCTTCCAAAAATTGGGGGGGGGGAGGAGAACAGGAGGAAAATAATGATTTGAGGTTTTCCACTCCTTTAGCCAGCTCCAGCAGTTGTAGCTGTTTTGATAAAAGAAGAGAAGGAACAGACCAATACTTGCCCCTTTCCTAGGAACTGCTGCAACCACCAGTTCTGGCCAAATAATTTGTCACCTCTAACTTCCAAAACCACCTTCCTTTTCTATTGCTACACAACAAGTAGTATGGTAAATGAATAAGCAAGGAAAAGGGGTCAGAAACCACTTTACTGCTACACATCATTCCACCAAGTTTCCAAAACATTTGTTTTTGTAACTTGTTTGCAGTACTGTGTTGCACATGTTCGATTTTCTTTTATGAGTTACCTAAATCAAGCCATTGTGTAAATTAATTGTGCTTTAACTTAATATGGAAGGACAAAAGTCAGATATTTCTTATAAGTTTCTAAACCTCAGAACACACAAGATCAACAATGCTCAAAGACACAGACAGATACTTTGAAAAGTTAGTAATGGCATAAACATAAAGCAAAGGGCGAAGAAGTATTTCTTGACTTTAGCCCCGGCTCTTCTTTAAAGTTATCTGGAAAAAGAAAGCACAACTTTCAGGTACTGTACACAAGTCTATTTCTTCAAATAAAGTTAGAACTATATTTATTTAGCTAGTTATTTTATGGTTCAATTTCTTTACTGCCTTTCATAAAACTCATCTTAAGGCAGTTTACAAAAGTTAAAATACAACATTCCATAAAAATCATATTATTAAAATGAATTAACACAATAAAAACTCTAACACCCCAAAAGGCAGAAGCCATGAAAAAGACAAAGATGGAGCAGCTGGAGAGCAGAGAGATTGGCAACCCCTAAGGGGTAAAAGCCTGGACAAATAAAGTCTTTGTTTTTAAAAGCAGCCACAGATGTCAGACACACAAACCAGGACAGCATTCTAGAGCCTGGAGACAACAACATAAGAAAAGCCCTGCTGGATCAGGCCCAAGGCCCATCTAGTCCAGCATCCTGTTTTGCACAGTGGCCCACCAGATGCCGCTGGAAGCCACAGACAGGAGTTGAGGGAGTGCCCTCTCTCCTGCCATTACTCCCCTGCAACTGGTACTCAGAGGCATCCTGACTAGTAGCCATTGATAGACCTCTCCTCCATGAAGTCATCCAACCCCCTCTTAAAGCCATCCAGGTTGTTGGCTGTCACCACATCCTGTGGCAGAGAGTTCCACAAGTGGATCACACGTTGTGTGAAAAAGTACTTCCGTTTGTTGGTCCTAGACCTCCTGGCAATCAATTTCATGGAGTGACCCCTGGTTCTAGTGTTGTGTGAGAGGGAAAAGAATTTCTCTCTCTCCACTTTCTCCACCCCATGCATAATATTATAGACCTCTATCATGTCACCCCGCAGTCGTCTTTTTTCTAAACCAAAAAGCCCCAGGTGTTGTAGTCTTGCCTCATAAGAAAGGTGTCTAGGCCCCTAATCATCTTGGTTGCCCTCTTCTTTACCTTCTCCAGTTCAACAATGTCCTTTCTGAGATGTGGTGACCAGAATTGTACGCAGTACTCCAAGTGTGGTAGCACCATAGTTTTGTATAAGGGCATTATAATGTTAGCTGTTTTATTTTCAATCCCCTTCCTAGTGATCCCTAGCATGGAATTGGCCTTTTTCACAGCTGCCGCACATTGAGTTGACACTTTCAACGAGCTGTCCACCACGACCCCAAGATCCCTCTCTCGGTCAGTCAACGACGGTTCAGATCCCATCAGCATATACTTGAAGTTGGGGTTTTTCGTCCCAATGTGCATCACTTTACACTTGCTAACATTGAACCTCATTTGCCATTTTGTCACCCACTCCCCCAGTTTGGAGAGATCCTTTTGGAGCTGCTGACAATCCGTTTTGGATTTCACTACCCGGAAGAGTTTGGTATCATCTGCAAATTTGGCCACCTCGCTGCTTACCCCTGCTTCAAGATCATTTATGAATAAATTAAAAAGCACCGGTCCCAGTACAGATCCCTGGGGGACCCCACTTCTTACTTCCCTCCATTGTGAAAACTCTCCATTTATACCTACCCTCTGTTTCCTGTCTTTCAACCAGTTAGCAATCCGCACATGTACTTGTCCCCTTATCCCATGACCGCTAAGTTTCCTCAGGAGTCTTTGATGAGGAACTTTGTCAAAAGCTTTTTGGAAGTCCAGGTAGACTATGTCAACTGGATCACCTTGATCCACACACTCATTGACACCCTCAAAGAACTCCAAAAGGTTGGTGAGGCAAGATTTACCTTTGCGGAAGCCATGCTGGCTCACTCCCAGCAGGGCCTGTTCTTCTAGGTGCTTTACAATTTTATCCTTGAGGATGCTTTCCATCAATTTGCCTGGAACGGACATTAGGCTAACCGCCCTGTAATTTCCCGGATCACCCCTGGATCCCTTCTTGAAAATCGGTGTTACATTTGCTACTCTCCAGTCCTTTGGTACAGAGCCCGATTTCAGGGATAAGTTAAATATTTTAGCAAGGAGGTTGGCAATTTCACATTTGAGTTCTTTGAGGACTCTTGGATGGATGCCATCTGGCCCTGGTGATTTGTTAGCTTTCAGTTTTTCCAGACAGTTTAGAACATCATCCCATGTCACTTCTATCTGACTCAGCTCTCTAGCCTCCATCCCTAAAAAGCCTGGTTCAGGAACAGGTATATGCTCAGTATCCTCTGCTGTGAAGACAGACGCAAAGAACTCATTCAGCTTCTCTGCAACCTCCAAATCCTCCTTAATAATCTCTTTCACTCCCTCATTGTCTAATGGTCCAACTGCCTCCCTGGCAGTTTTCCTGCTTCTGATGTACTTAACGAAGTTTTTGTTATTTCCATTGATACTTTTGGCTAAATGTTCCTCAAACTCTCTTTTTGCCTCCCTTATTGTCACCTTGCATTTCTTTTGCCAGAGTTTGTGTTCCTTTCTGTTCTCTTCGTTTGGACAGGCCTTCCAATTTCGGAAGGAAGTCTTCTTCCCTTTTATGGCTTCCTTGACGGTATCCGTTAGCCATGTTGGCATCCTCCTGGACTTAGTGGTACCTTTCCTCCTTTTGGGTATACAATCTAACTGGGCTTCTAGTATTGTGGTTTTGAGTAAACTCCATGCACTCTGGAGCGAAGTGACTCTCCTGATTTTCCCCCTCAGCTTTCCTTTCACCATACTCCTCATTTTGGAGAAGTTTCATCTTCTGAAATTCAAAATGTCCGTGTTAGATGTCCTTGGTGATTCTCTCCCTGCATGTATCCTGAATTTGATGGCATTGTGGTCACTGTTCCCTAAAGGGTCGATGACCCTGACATCATGCACCAGGTCCTGGGTGTCACTCAGAATTAGATCCAAGCTCGCCTTCTCGCTGGTCGGTTACATGACCAACTGTTCTAGGGCACAGTCATTTAGCATATCTAGAAATTTGACCTCTGCCTCCACCAGGCTCCTTGTGATCACAGGGGCTTGATCTAGGCTCCCCCGCACACTTCCCGCTAAACTCCTGCAAAACTCCTACGTCCTGTTTGCTATCCCTGTTCGCTATGCTCTCGGGCCTTCACCTCATATGTAGAGTAGCCTTCCAACTGGCCCTGTCCTGGGTGCATGACACACTGATTTATTATTTAAATGAGATGCGAAACATAAGGGCCTCTTCAAAATGCACAAGAACTACATGCTTTCCTGAACCAGTACAAGATCAGCCTAACTGATCAATCAGACCTCGTAAGTAAGACAAATAAATGAAGCCATTCACATCAGCAAGTTACTGAGGTCATTCACACAATCAAAAACTGTGTTCCACCCGGGTTTGGGAGCTGTGTGTACTCCCAATTTTTGATTGTGTGGAAGCAAGGTTAGAGGAAAACCTGGGTGGAAGTGATTAAGAGCCCCTGGTGGCGCAGTGGTAGAACTGCTGCCCTGTAACCAGAAGGTTACAAGATCGATCCTGACCAAGGGCTCAAGGTTGACTCAGCCTTCCATCCTTCCGAGGTCGGTAAAATGAGTACCCAGAATGTTGGGGGCAATATGCTAAATCATTGTAAACCGCTTAGAGAGCTTCCAGCTATAGAGCGGTATATAAATGTAAGTGCTATTGCTATTGCTATTATGTGTAGGAGGTAGGAGAAAAAGCTACCCAGGTTTTCCTCTAACCTTGCTTCCACACAATCACTTCTACCCAGGTTTTCCTCTAACCTTGCTTCCACACAATCAAAAATTGGGAGTACACACAGCTCCCAAACCCAGGTAGAACAGAGTTTTCGATTGTGTGAATGACCTCACTGCCTTTCCTTCCTTCCTTCCCTCTCTCTACCCTTCCCTATATTAGTATAGATGGATAGGAAAGAGGAGGTAACTGAAATTCACACAAACACATTCTAGTGCAGCATTGGTTTGGAACTCTTCAGAAGCACTGGTGCTACACCAATACTTCTCCCATTTCATTGTACAGGTGGCCCTCATTACCATGGTCCCAGCACCCGCATACCTGCAGTTGGGTCATAGGGACCCAGTTTCTTTATTCATGAGGTGGAAATTATTTTCACCTATCCACGGTTCTTGAGTGGCCAGAAATGACTTTTGATATCATTTCCTGCCACCATTTTGTAGTGCTCAGTCATTTTGTGTCGTTCTGTACAAAACCCTACAGCCCTAAAAAAGGAACAAAAATTGGTGGATTTGGAAGTTTGAGGGCCTTGCTGGAGAACTAGAGAGCACTGAGCTTAATTCTGTTCCCTCCTGCTTTTTCTTGTGATTTTCAGCACACTTCATTGTGCTTAGGAACCTAACCCAGCAATCCCCCATAGGGTTAATTTCCCAGAAATTGGCGGGAACAGACCCCCTGAAAATAACGAGGGCCACCTGTACTACAAACCTAATTGTAGTACAAGAACCTTACATGCTCTTCACATTTAATAGAAATGAGCATGCAGGTTAAACTTGCTATGTTTAAATATTAAGGTTCAAGAGGGAATTTCAGCTTTTAACTGTATTTACCTTTGCCGAAGACAGAACATGTTCATATTTAATTGTTTTGCTCTTATCTTCAATAGCCATGGTCCGGGTTTCTTCAGCAAATCGATGCAGAAACAGTAAGAAGTTCAAATGTATCTTTTAAGAAGAATTCACAATTAATGATGGGGGGGAAAATCTACCAATGCAATATTTAAGTTAATGTGGAGTAATTAATAAAATGCTCTGTAAAATAAAGAAAATTACGTCTTCTGCTAAGACAGCATTTGCACATACATAACTCAACAAATATCTGTACCAACGTATCATTAGTAAATGTATCCTTAGTGAAAGTAGTGTTAAACTTATTCACTTCTGGAGTGTCAGCATCCACATTCCTAAAGAGGCACAATTATTCCTAAACTCCACTTGTTTCTCCCTATCAAAACAACCTGCCTGGAAAACATGGTGGCTGTTTCATAGAACACCAGCATTCTTAGGGGATGGGGTGAGTGGTAAGAAATGAAGGATATTCTACCGGACTGTACTTATAAGCAAACATATACAGAACACAAGCCTTTAGCACATCTGTAGCCCTCTAAACGTGTGTCTTGGTGCCAGAGATGCCTGAAAAGCGAAACATGGTAAATTATAGCATTTTATATACTTGCCTATAAGATGGGTATTTCCCCTGAAAAATGCCACACGAAATCTACACTTTACTGCTACATTTACTGCTATAATTTCACCAAGTTTCTGAAACATTTGTTTTTGTAACTTGTTTGTGTACTGTGTTGCACATGTTCGATTTTCTTTTATGAAAACTAAACTAAACTAAATTCCAATTAGAAGCTAAAGCTAACTTCAATTAATTGTTCAAAAATGCTCAGACCAAGACTTGGGAATACCAAAAGTTCAGACACTGAACCTTCCAAATAAAATATCTCGATATGTAATCCTTTTAAAACTTAATGTCATATAATAGAATATAGCCAATAATCTTATTCCTTAAATTTAAAAATATTATCAATATTGCAACCACATTTCTAAAGGTTAAATTTCTAATTATATTCTCCATTCTTCCCTAATTCCCCCATTCTGAATATATTCTAGTTTCTTCCATAAAAAGGAAAAAACAAACAAAAAGAAACAAAAGACAGAAATATGTCTTTTTAAAAATTAAATTATTTGGATGGGTGGGTGGGTGCCTGAATGGTGCCCACCTGCACTCCCCCCAGCTGTCGAGTCCCGTTGGCTGCCCGGCCGAAGAGTGCCTCCAGGACTGATGCCTGGCAGGCTCCAGGCAAAGACACTGCTGGAAGCCCCCAGCTAAAAATGCCAGTTCAGTGAGACCACCCCACCGACTTGGTCACATTGTTAGAACTTACAAGTTCTTTAAATAGGGCCTAGTTTGGGGAAGGAAGAGATTGGGCAGCAGGACTGTAGGACAGGAGGGGTGGTTACAGGGAGGCCACAGTAATCCCCTCTCCTTCTTTGCCCCCCCTTCACTTAGACCTAGTGCTGGACTAGGACCGGGGAGACCTGAATTCAAATCCCCATTCAGCCATGGTACTAGCTGGGTGACTCTGGGCCATTCCCGTCTCTCTCAGCCTAACCTACTTCACAGGGTTGTTGTGAGGAGAAACTCAAGTATGTAGTACACCGCTCTGGGCTCCTTGGAGGAAGAGCAGGATATAAACGTAAAAATAAATAATCCTCTCCAAAAACAGCCCCCCAAATAAAGCCTGATTCTTTATGGGGAGAGTAATTTTTATAGCTTCTATGTGTACACCACAGTGCTATAGTGTTGTGTGTGGCACACAGACCATAAAGAGACCCCCTCCAACATCACACACCCTCAAATCTTCTTCTTCTGCCGCCCCCATCAGTTAGGACTTACATTTTTTGAAATCCTGAAATGTCTGGGAGGGTGCAAGGCAGAGCCAGGCCAAGCAGAGGGAGGGTGATTCTGCTAGTCATTGTGGACAACAGCGAAAGGGGCCTACTCCCCAAGTCGTCCTCACTGCTGTGGCACAGACTCATCTTTCTTTCACAGCCTGGCCCCTCAGCGCAGCCACCTGCGGTAGCTGAGGTAGAAGTAGTGGGGGGTCCTCCCTTGTCAGGGAAGAAGCTCTGATTGCTCTCAGATTGCTCTCTCCATTTTCCCCAATCCCTGTTAGCAGTATGACTCACCCCCACCCACTGCCTAGACTGAGCAGGAGGAAGTCATTCCGGTTGTTCCTGGGCCTTCTCAGTCCCAGACAGAGGGCAGTGATGGCCTCCAGGACAAACCAGCAGCCCCAGTGCCACCGCCACCGCCAAAACTGTCCCAGGCTGAGAGCAGCATGGTTTGGGACCACTTTGAGCTCCATCCTGGTGACCCACACCATGCTGTCTGCATCCCCTGCAGGACACAGGTCAGCAGGGTTAAGGATTCTAAGTGGCTTGGGATGATGAAGATTCTGAAGCACCTGTGACGGCATCATCCAGGAGTCCCTGCTCCTGCTGGAAGCAATAGGCCTGGTGTGTCCTCTGATAGAGGCAAGGCACCTGCTCCCAAGCAGGGCAACTTGCCTGCACAGTGGGTACAGTCGGTGGGCAAGCAATCTGTTTGCCAGAGCCTCATCTCATCACCTGGGCCATTGGAGAGAAGATCGCTTTGGATGACCAGCCATTCCAGGCGGTGGAGAATGCCAGCTTCTGCAAGATCCCCTCAGGCAGGTGATGCCCTCCCTGTACTGGGCATGCAAGGAGGCCACGTCGGGGCTGCTGCACACAGCAGCACCTGACACCAGTGTGCACTTCACTGCGGACCTGTGGGACAGTCCCAGTGGGAGGCACACTGCTTTCCTGTCCCTCAAGGTGCATGGGGGGGGGGGCAAGAGAGTGAGGAGACAGCTGCTGCTGGTGGCATGGGCAGCCCCTCCCACACAGCAAAACACAGGTGGGGTGTGTTGCATGTAGAAGTGCTGGACACTGCCCACATGGCAGATAAGCTGTCGGTGGCCATGAAAAGGCTGTCCAGGTGGAGAAATGGCTGTCCAGGCAGCCAAACCTTTGCCGGGGCTTCACGGTCACTGACAATGTGGCCAACATAACTAGGGCCGCTGACCAGGGTCAGTTTGTGTCCATCCATTGTGTAGCGCATACTCTGAACCTGGTTGTGAGCGATAAGCTTGGCCCTTCTGGGGCTGTGGACAGGCAAGACATCTCAGCTGCAGGCGCTGGGTGGCCATCCTGCTGCTGCCATGGCTGCTCTTGCGGAGAAGTGCCACAAGATAGCAGCTTATTTCCACTGGAGCGAAAAGGGTAGGCATATGCTCAGGCAGTGGCAGCTTGAGCTGGGCCTACCTGAACACCTGATCCCTCAGGATGTTCCAACTTGGTGGAACTCCACCTTTCTCTTGCTCCCTGCCCACTGCAACACTATTGGCAGTTCACCCCACCCTGGCCAACCCCAGCTAAATAGAGATGTGGTACAGCTGTGTCATCAGCATACTGTTGACACTAAGCTCCATACCTGCTTTATTATGAACTTAGCCAATAGCCTCATATACATTCAGCTCATCAAGATCTGAGTACAGCACAGGATTCCACATGAAAAAGTTACAAGTGCAAGCCTACATAATTTGTAACCTACCAAGAAGTGACACTCCACCACCTATGTACAGCAGCAACAAGGACATAAGTCACCTGCTCTTGCTACCTGCCTTAATTTCCAGACACGAGAGCTGGTAGCTGTACAGATATTTCTCGGCAGCTCCCCCCCGCCCCCCCCCCCCTTTTTGGCAGTACTAGACAGGCAACAAAATGATTATGAGCAGTATTAATTCGGTTGGTCACAAGTTGCGCAGGATATGTCTACACAAAAACCTTATAGGGTTCCGAAAAATATGGTGCCACAAGTTGTCCAGGCCTAACAATGTAGAACAGCTTCATTGCTCATGTTCTCTGACGTTATCACTTTTCTGCAATGCTCTGAAACATGTCTGCGGAGTTCAGTAAAATAATGTATGTATTTGGGATACATCGTTTTGTCAGAAGGGTGTCAGAAGGGTGTCAAAAGTTATTACAGCAGTCCTCACTCACATGAAAACAGAGGAGTCCCTCGTTTAAAAACAACCCCTCTTGGAGATAAACCCCTGCTTACTGAGCAAAGAGACACCCTTTAAAGTGATAATTCTCTTAGGGGGAGAGCAACTGGCCCTCTCCAACCCCAGCACAGCATCCCTCCCATGGTTGTTGCTGGTATCTTGCCTTATGTTTCTTTTTAGATTGTGAGCCCTTTGGGGACAGGAAACCATCTTATTTATGTATTATTTATTTTTCTATGTAAACCACTTTGAGAACTTTGGTTGAAGAGCAGTATATAAATATTCACAGTAGTAGTTATAAATCTGGAGATAAAGAGACCCGTGAGCACTTTTAGCAATTTTAGTGTGTGGATGGCTACAAGGAGGCAGCCAGTCTACATCCAAGGCACTTCACTCATCAGATACCTGGGTTGCCCCCAGCAGGGGCGTAACTATAATAGGGCAAGGGGAGACAGTTGTCTGGGGGCCCCCTGCCTTGGGGGCCCCCCGAGGCAAGTCACATGACTGACTCCCCCAGCTGCGCACCCACCTGGGGCTTCCTTCAGCTGTATTCATCCTCCGAAATTGATGTGAGTGTTAAGACCTGGAGCTACCAGAACAGCATGTCTTTCTCTAGTACCACTAAATGACTTGCATTGTCCACAATTTAGAAAAACTTTTATTCAGCCTCATTAAAAAAAAAAATTATTTCATGAGCTGAGCTTCAGTGAGTGGGGGCCTCATTTTAAAATCTTGTCTCTGGGCCCACTCCAACCTTGCTACACCCCTGGCCCCCAGCATGCTATGCTTTGTGACAGGCGGTTGGAGAACACGAGAAGGCAGCAGGAATTAATCAGCCAACTGCAAAGGGGGAAGCAGTCTGACCCACATCACCTAACGCCACATTTGGACAGGGCAGGGCAGAACAACAGGGGCTTCAATTAACACGATGGGGCAGAATGGGATCTATGGCTTTGGTAGGCCAGGTGAAGGGACCAGAGACCAGGATCCCTTTCTGGGCCCTGGTTCGGAATCTATGCCATCACGTCCCATTTCTTCTCCCTAAATACTGCAGGCTTCACGCCCCACCGCGGAATTTCTGGCTGCCCACCCCGAGGAACGGGCGGCTGGACAGACGGATCTGCGGTCCAGTCCAGCAGGGCTGTTGCGCGCGCAGCCAGCGGCCACTGCCCTGCACAGCGCACCACTGTCGCGATCTCCGCCACCGTGTCTCCATCCAGGGAGACAGGGACAAGCCGTGGGGCGAGGGGGTGGCGCCGGGCGCCATAATCCCCTCTTGCTCCGACTGACCCGTCCGCAGCGCAGCTGCCAGCTTTGCCCCTTACCAGGAGGTCGGTATTCGCGGTCATGCGCAGGTGGGGCTTCTGCCTCTTCACCAGACCCTTCAGGGTGCTGCGCGGGACGGTGCGCTTCATCGCGGCGCGGGGACTCTGAGCCGCTCGGAACCAGCTCCAACACGCCTGCGCTTGGGAACGTTCGAAGTTACCGCCGCGCGCTGTTACGTCATGGTCGCCACCCCCTGACGCGTCTGCCAGCCTGCTCAGCCCCCGCTTGAGCTGCGAAGGAAAGCAGGAAGGCTCCTCCCTCCGGTCCTCAGACTGCGAATGGTGGGGAGAGCAAGTGAGCGAAAGAGCGACCAACCAACCAGAGTCTTCTCCGTCTGCCAAATTCAGTTTTCGTCCAGGAGCCAGTCTTCTACCCAGGAAGTCTTTCACTCGCTTTTGCTCGCTTCGGCAGTCGTTTGAGTTCACAGGAGAAGGGCTGAGTGGCTCAGAGCAGTGCCTGGCTCTGCCATAGGGACACACGGGCTCTTCCTAGGTTGCCGCTTGAATGTATACCTTCCCGCTGTTGCGAACACTGCATGCATCGCATGGAGCGGGCTGTGGGGCACACCAAAACATGTGTCTTCAAAGGACCAGAAGGCTGTGTGCCGCGTCCTCTTTTCTTTTCTTATTCTAACCCTGATCCTCTGCCTGGCACAGAGAAATTTAGCAGGCAAAGGATTTTCCCCACGGAGCTTTTCGCCATGCCAGGAAGAGCTTTACCTGTTCTGTTACCTCGCGTCGGGGCTGTTGTTAAAGGGTACAGGTGTCAAAGAGAGCTTTGCAAGCTCATCACGCAGTTTCGTTGAACAAGGCACTGGGACACACAGCTTCAGCTGCATGATCAGAGTTACTCTGACTGACTGATAAAGTAGAAGAGGTTTAGTGAGCACAGGTATGGCCAGAAGTTAGAGTTCCCATACCCAAGCTTCCCCAACCCAGGTGTCCTAATGTGCATATTATGCAAATTATGCCACACATAATTGGCATTTTATTTATTCATGTATTTATTTGACAGATTTGTATACTTTCCTCTCCTTCTCTGCCCTCCCGTGTGATCAGATCCAGAATAAAATCCAGGCAGCGCATTTGAAATCCATGTAAATCTGGGTGGAATTTAGCAGCCAGGTGGTGGAGCCAAAATCCAGGGGCTATCCTAAATTCCGGAGGATATGGCAAGGCTACCAGAGGTGCACCTAAGCAATTTTGGAGCTTGGACCTTAAGGTCTTTGGAGGCCCACCCCCCCTACACACACACACATACAATGTGACACATGCAGTATTTTTGAGGTCACAAACAGCAACTGAACTCACAAGAATGTAAGAATATAAAACAGGTATATTTATGCAAATATGCATTAGCAGAAACATTTCAGCATGCTACTAAACATATTCCCACCCCACATATTTCTTTCCCCACTCCCCCTCTGTCTCTAAAGCAGAAGTCACGCTCTGCTGCCCGGCACAGTGGCGAGCCAGCACCATCCAGGACAGACTAAGGAGGATTTGGTGGTCCCTAGTGGGTGTGGAGGCCCTGGACTTCGGCCTGGAAGTCCAGGGGTAAGAATGCCTCTGGGTATGGTGAAATAAGTGTCCACTCCTCTTCTGGGTATCGCCAAAGAGGCGTCCACACTCATTCATTAACATCTACAAAGGACTAAGAAGGTTTCTCTGTTGAACAAGGGAGGGTCGTTCTGTACTGAGCACAGGCCAGCTACTCATCAACATCATATAGCTGCTAGTGCCTATTTGGGACCCCAATGTAGCATGGTTTCAGCAAGTCAGGGGCGGGTCTACAACTGAGCAAATGTGTGCAATGAGCATGTGCTTCCAATAGGGGGAGCAGTACCCACATTTCTGACTTAAACCAAAATTCTCCATATGAATCAATGGAAAATTCAAAAATATTAAAAAAACTTCTGGATGGCTGGATAGAGAACCCTGAAATTTTGCATGGTGTTCCTACATGATTATAGCATTAAATGTGTGAACTTTCAGAGAGAGCAATGCAACCACTGATTTTAATGATTTTTTTTAATTTTTACTTTTAAAAGCTTGTTTAAAAATCATTAAAAATCAGTGGATAGACTGATATGCTTGAACTTCCACACATTTAATGCTTTCTTAAACTGATTGAAAATCATGCATTTCAAGCCAAGTCATTTCCTGCTAATAAAGCATGTTGTGATGGTGTTGGGTGTTGCCTCTCCTTCTCTATGGAAAAAAAATGCTTTATTTGGTTAAGAAGCATTTATCTCTGTATTGGTGATGTTAATATCTGAATTTTTTTGCTTACCTTTTTTCTGAAACAGTGCAACAAGTTATGTTCCTTACCGTCATCATTCCTTATCTTGCATCACAATTTTTGTTTTGAGTTTATTTTGCTGGAATCTATGTGTTGCTGGAGGTTTTGTTTTAGCTTTTTCAGATGATTCCCAAAATGAAAGCTGTCTTATTGTTCTCCATTTGTCTGTAGTTTCCTAATCAATTTGGTCTGTTCTCCAGGCAGGGTAGTAGGACCTGGAAAAGACCCTCTGCCATCAAGGACCTACACCCAGAGGCTGCAATTGACAGAAGAAAACTGGCATGGCCTTGCCAACCACACGCACGGTGAGGCCGGGATCTGACCCACCCTTGGACCTTTTGAACATTCCTCTCACTGAACTATTGTAATTGGACTTTACCCCAAACTGTAGGAACTCGTGTACAGTACTATATTCTCTCTGCTATTGTGACCACACATTCTATTGTACGCAGCCGTGTTTTATCGGGAAATTCTATTCACTGCTGTATTGCTTTTGTAAATCATATGCTGCTAAACATTCTCTAACAGAAGTCCATCTTTCCCCCTATTGTCTTAGAATTAAGTCTTGGCAAAGGTTATTTACAGAGCCAAACAAAGGAAGTAAAAGAATTTGGCATTTAGAGATGCTGAAATACTTGTCTCATCTGTTGGATTGCTTGGCTTCAAACTGCCTCCATCTATTACAAATTCTTTTTCTAGAACAGAAAGATACTTCTTACCTGGCAGCTTCTTATTACTCATGTGTGTATTTAAAAGGAGCCCAACTGCTTTGCCATGCTTATCCCATCTGTTCTCAGGATAGGAGGAGGAGAACCAAGCAGTCCCTGTGAGATGCTGCTTTGCCTGCACAGCACTGACCTTGACCTTTGAGCTTTAGCCATAACCAAGGAGCCCATGAGCACATCATAAGAGAGAAAACACAGGTAACATCATAACTGGCACATGCAGAAGTGAGAGCAAAGTGTCATCATTCAGCACTGGGAAGAGATGTAGCTGGTGAGCACCTAGCTACACTACAGACATGTGTGTTTAATACGAGTCATATCCTGGGAGTTCTAACTTTCTGCCCAGCTATTCAGGAGTTATTAATCTCTTTGATCCCTATGGGGAAATTATCAGATGGAGCCCACGTTCAGTTCTTGCACACAGGCCCCTTCAGAGCTTGTTACGCCACTGTAGCAGGTCCAGCTCCGATGTGGTGAGTTCCTCTAGACCAGGGATTCTCAACGTGTGGGTCCCCAGATGTAATTGGACTTCAACTCCCATAATTCCCAACCAAAGACCACTGGGGCTGGGGATTATGGGAGTTGAAGTCCAATAACATCTGGGGACCCACACGTTGAGAAACCCTGCTCTAGACTGAGGTGTGTGTACCTCAGTACCCGTTGAACTCTCATTGAGTTCAGAGTGACTTATTTCTCCCAAGTAAGTGTGCATAGGTTTTCAGTGTTAGAAATGGAAGGATCCAAGTAAAAGGCTGCTGCTGCTGAACTGGGGGCTTCTGGGTTTAGCTCCAATTACTTCAGTAGGCTGTTCTGAGCAAATAAGCTAGCGGATTATTTGGTTCTAACTCTTCTTTCTGTTTGCTAGCAGCTCTGCTGGAAGCTTTCCCAGTGCCTGTGAGCTGGTTGGACAGGGGCCCTTGGTTGTTGGCTTACAGCAACCACAGATAAATCCAAGCAGCAGCTTTCTGTCTGGAGCTTGCAGAGCAACAAGGCCTGATTATTATTGTGCTGCTTTTGCTGGGACCTCTTGGAATCCTAGGGGGAACAGTGCTGCCTCTCTCCACACAATCATTCTGCCTTTCTCCACACAATCACTCATCTACTTGAGGAAGCAACTCTGATATAGGTGCATGTAAAAGGAGTGTTTGGTGCTGCTGTGACTAAATATATTACTAGCCGTGTGGGCTGTGGCATAGTAGTTTCTTGAATCTATCCCCAAAGTAGTTTGGAGGTTGGTTGGTGTCTTACCAGTGCAGGGAGTTTCCTTGACATTCTAGAAATCAGTTGACTATTCCTGGGGCTAAATTGTCTTCAATCGACATTAGGTGGCCATTATATCAGTCCTTGAGTGGTTGTCAAATTGGGCAGCCAATCCATGGAATTAGTACTTTTTACCTCAAACATATTAAATATACACATTCAAAGCACAATCTCTCAAGCTAAATGAGCAGCTATTGGTTCCTTTCTTAAAATAGCTCCCAAAGCTACATTTTCTGCAGCAAATGAAATATTCTTTTCCCATACATTCTTGTTGCTAAATGCTTGAAAGGCTGAAGTTGTTCATGTTAATTAACATGCCAATAAACTCTTGCCAGGAGTTTTCCTTTTGATCTCACAACTCAGTACTTGAAAGGTTTATATTCTTCCGTTTTATAGCCAATTATTTTTTTCCAAAACCCACAAAGAAATAAACACATGATAACACTTGAGATTAAATGGACCTGAAGAAAGCAAACAACCAAAAGGTCAAGTTTTTTCTGCAAAAAGGACAGAGAAGCAGCCTCTGTATATGTCTTACTCCTCCCTTTAGAAATTAAGGCTGCAATCATATGCATATATACCTGAGAGTGAGTCCCATTGAGTACTAGGACTTCTGAGTACACATGCATAGACTCCAGGCCACACCTGGAGTACTGTGTACAATTCTGGTCACCACATCTAAGAAAGGACATTGTAGAACTGGAAAAAGCGCAGTAGAGGGCAACCAAGATGATCAGGGGCCTAGAGCACCTTTCTTATGATGCAAGGCTACAACACCTGGGGCTTTTTAGTTTAGAAAAAGACAACTGCGGGGAGACATGATAGAATTCAATAAAATCATGCATGGTGTGGAGAGAGGGAAATTCTTCTCCCTCACAAAATACTAGAACCAGGGGTCATCCCATGAAACTGATTGCCAGGAAATTTAGGACCAGCAAATGGAGGTACTTTTTCACGTAATGCATAATCAACTTGTGGAATTCTCTGTCACAAGATGTGGTGACAGCCAACAACATGGATGGCTTTAAGAGGGGTTTGGATAACTTCATGGAGGAGAAGTCTATCAACGGCTACTAGTCGGGGGGCCACCTCTAGTCTCAAAGGCAGGAGGCCTCTGAGTACCAGTTGCAGGGGAGTAACAGCTGGAGAGAGGGCATGCCCTCAGCTCCTCCTGTAGGTTTCCAATGGCATCTGGTGGGCCACTGTGTGAAATAGGATGCTGAACTAGATGGGCCTTGGGCCTGATCCAGCAGGGTTGTTCTTATGTTCTTATGACTTCCACTGCATGCTCCAGTTCAGTATTCACATCTCTTAGGGTATGACTATACTTCTTAGTTTTTCAACAATCCAAAAAGGCCCCCAGAGTTTGTTTGTTTCATACAATTTATACCCTGATCTTCAGACAAAACTTTGTAAAGTGGCTAACAATATCAAAATAAATAACAGCAAGCCATGGAACCATATCATGCACATAAAATAATCCCACTAAAAGCAAGTCACCATAAAAGTTTCAACATCCTTGCACAAAGTATACTGAATATCAGGATTCACAAGCTTGTCAGACTTGGAAGTGCTCCACACAGCCATACCAGTGAGGCAACATGTCTGATCAGTGGGTCACTATGACTCTGAGGAGCCCAAAACTTTTGGATGAAGCCAAAGACAGTGACTGCCTCATACAGAGGTGCACCTAGGTAATTTTGAAGTCTGGACCTAAAGGCCTTTGGAGCGCCCCCCCCCCCCACTCTTCCTCTGTTGCAAGTTAAGCATCATCGCCCTACACACACACACACACACAATTTTTAATACGTGGATTCTTGAGGGCACAAACAGCAGCTGAACTCACAAGAATGTCAGATTAAAAAACAGGTATATTTATGCAAATATGCATTAGAAGTAACACTTGAATATGCAACTTAACATATTCCCATCCCACATATTTCATTTACCACTTCCCACTCTGTCTGTAAAGCAGAGGTCACGCTCAGCTGCCCAGCACAGGTCACAGTCACATGTGGCTGCAGTGCAATGACCACACTACCCAGGACAGACTAAAGAGGATTTGAGGGGCCCCAGGAGGTGTGGAGGTCCTGGACTTTGGCCCCAAAGTCCAAGGGTAAGAGTGTCTATGGCCTTATGAGGTGAAAACTGGAGTGCATGCAGCTCTCTTTTGCCAGTCGTTAGGGTTGCCCTTGCTCTGCCAAGGAGATGCATATTAACAAGGGTCCAGCCATGAGCAATTGCATATCTGGTAATTCGGCGGTGGTTACTGGGCAGAACTGGATGGCAGCATTGGCAGTGTGGCACAATTATGCTGGCATATGCAAGTGAAAGTAGCAGTACCTACAAATTGTCCATTGTCGTCAGCACAGCTATTTTCCACAAAGAATCAAGGATTCAGAGCATTATAGTGTTATTATTTGCTTCCCTGAGGTTTTCATGGTGACTGAAATTGTTCTAGTTTGATTCTGGTTCCAGACAATAAAGATTTGGCACACCATTATTGTCTGCCCAATGCCAGCCTATGGGCAATGTCAATACATTGAAATGAATCATTGGGGAAACTTTGGAGGAGGAAAAACAGGAAATCCAACAACATGTGTGTCTGTACAACTTCTGTGATTGTTTTAGCAATAGAAAAAAGGCTTTTATAACAAAAGCAAGGCATTGCACAGCTAAGCCAGGTCACATCAGACTATGGTCAGGGGTCAGGGGTCAGGGGTCAGGGGTCAGCCAGGTCACATCAGGCGGTGGCCAGGGGTGCCTTTGCACGGCTTCGGCTGGTGCGCCAGCTGCGTCCCTTTCTCGAGAAGGCAGATCTGGCCACAGTTACCCACGCCTTAGTCACGTCGCGGCTGGATTACTGTAACGCGCTCTACGTGGGGCTGCCCTTGAAGAATATCCGGAAACTGCAGCTAGTGCAAAACGCGGCAGCGAGGGTGTTATCCAGAGCTGCCCGTTGGGAACATATCACCCCCATTTTGAAAGAACTGCACTGGCTACCGGTTCGTTTCCGGGTCCAATTCAAGGTGCTGGTTTTGACCTTTAAAGCCCTAAACGGTTTGGGCCCAGGGTATTTGAGGGACCGCCTGCTCCCAAGGGTTGCTGCCCGCTTGACGAGGACATCTGAGGGGGCCCTGCTCCGGGTGCCGACAATGAGAGAGGCCCGGCTGTCGTGCACTCGGGACAGGGCCTTCTCTGTTGCTGCCCCCAGACTCTGGAATGCTCTCCCAGTGGTCATTCGCTCCTCGGACTCCACCATGGCTTTTAGAAAGCTTGTAAAGACTTGGCTTTTTACCCAGGCTTTTACATAATCGTTTTTACTGCTGCTTCTGGGTGTTTTTATTTCTTGTATTGTTTTATGCCTGTTTTTATATGTTTTTATACTCTTAGCATGCTGTTTTTATTGTGTTTTTATTGTATGTTTTTAACTTTTGTAAACCGCCTTGGGGCTATATTTTAACGAAAGGCGGTATAAAAATGCAAAAATAAATAAATAAAATAAATTTCAGTATTGTTCACATTGTGATGCTGACTGGTAAAGCAGAAGAGAACATGATAATGGATTTAATTTGTTAAAATATTCAGCCATAAATACTATGAAACATTTTTGAGAGCAATAATAAATCCTTAAGAGTAGTAAACTGATGGCAGCTTTAGGCACACAGTTTAATTTTATAATCAGATACATATTAAAAACTGAATAAGCAAGTAATACATTTTTAAATGGAACAACAGTGGTTAGGATATAATTTAGTTATCAAGTAATTGTGGTCAGTCTATTAGTCTTGCTAATGTTCTGTAATATTAAATGATCTGCTCCCTCAGATTACTCTTCCCCAGGCTATCCCTGCTTCTATTTCCCTCTCCTTCCTCTCTTGTCTCCCTATCCTGTTCTAAGCCCTAAGATACACTGACTGCAAAGCACTGAGAAGCCTAATTTATTTTTCTTCTTCTTCCAGAATGCACCATCAGATGTAGTTTGTCTTTTTCTATCTGAAATTGAATGTTAAATGTATTGTTCTGGATGATGTCCCTATAAGTCTTTTCAAGATGGGAGATATGATTTCCCTTCATTGATAATTATTATTATTAAATGCCTTGAGCTGTTTAATAATAATAAACTTCATTTGTTAGCCGCCCCATAATAAATTGTTCTCTGGGCAGCTCACCCAATAAAAACACATAAAACACAACAAATCACAACACAAAGCAAACAAAAAAAGGATACAGAATATAATACAAAAAAATTTAAAACCTTTTTAAAAATCAATTTTTAAAAGCCTGAGTAAGCAGAAAGGACTTCGCCTGGCATCTAAGAGAATGAGTGAGCCTCACTGAGGAGGCTATCCCATAAACGGGGAGCCACCACTAAACAGTTAGTGGAATAAAACTTGAAATATCTCCTTAAAGAGAAATTATTCTCTACTCATGGTGGAATATGAGGATGTTGTACTCATTTGTATTCATTTGCACTCATTATTGCCATGGTCACCACACTCCTCAGTCACGTTGTCTGTAGTATGAGGACACTTAGCACTGGTATTCAAGTATTGCCATGGCAAATTTATTTATTCATTTAATATATTTATATACTGCCCCAAACTTATGTCTTTCATCAGTTTGCATGTGGAAAGACTGCCACAGCTTCTCTTGTCAGGTCAGCAACATTGAAGGCCATATTGTCCCTAGACAAATAGGAACCTTGTGTTTCCAGCAGGTTGCCCATGTGATGGGGATACTTGGGAGATTATCTCAGCAACGTCTGACCCTGCCAAGGGACACTTTCTCCCACTCAAGTTATGTATCTAAATTGTCATATTAACTTTTTTATTTTATTTAAAAAAAATTTTTTAAACTTTATTAGAAGAAAATGTACAATGCAAAACAAAATTAATCCAAACACAAATGGCAAAACATCGTACAACAAACCCCAATCCAGCTATCCATCCACATTCTAATATTATCTGGGGTAAGAAGACAAACTATAATTCTCCCAATTGGTGTAATAAATAAAATCTAACCATATAACATAAAAAGAGTTATTTGCTGTCTGATTTGCACAATACTGAATAATATGAGATAACTTTTCTGATATTGCAATATGCCATAGATGCTTATACCAGTTATCCATCAACATGGTTTGATTGGCTAGTTCTTGGCTATAGCTAACCTGGCCGCTGTTACCATAAACACCACTAATTTTTTTGATGACCCCAGAAAATATATTTACTAACACCAGCTGGGGGCATAATCCTATTTTCTGATTTGTGATTTTACTCATCTCTGAGATTACCCTTGACCAAATGTGTAAGACCCTGGTCCACCAAAGGTCCACCAAAGATGAAATAGGTTCCCTTCAACCCACAACATTTCCAGCAAAGCGGGGAGCAGTTTTTATAAATATGTGCTAACTTTACTGGGGTCAGGTACCATTGATAAAAAGCTTTGAGAATGTTTTCCTGAATTTGGGCCGAGGAGGAAGTAACTGGCTTGCATTTCCAAATGTCCAACCACTCCTGGTCTTTGATTTCCTGTTGGAAGTCATTTTCCCAAGAAACCTTGAGGCAAGGTTGAGGATTAAATGTGTGTTTTATAATCAGTTCATATAATTTCAAAACCAAACCTTTAAGGGAGTCTGAGGCTCCCAAAGCCAGTTCTGTGAATTTTGTTAGTTGTCTATTGGCTGGAGCTATTATTTCTGGGGTAGATATAAGGGATCTGTACTGCAGATGTATCCATGTACAGTGCAGAGGACCCAGAATTTCCCCTATAGCCTGTAGGTCGATGGGGTTTCCATGCTGATAAAAGTTACTCAAACTGGCAACTTCCAGGTCAGTAGTCTCCAACAGTCGAGGAGATGTGAATAGTCCAACAAATTTAGGGCAGCAAAAGATTTGAATAAGAGGTGAATAAGGGGGCACCAAAATTTTATACTGTTTTGCCCAAATCTTTAAAGTTGCACTCAGAAAAGAATTGTTAGCTATTTTAAACTTGATAATCCAATCTGGAATTAAAGGCAAGCTTTTGACTCTATAAGAGTATTGATCAGCCACTTCCATCGTAACCCAAGAGTTAATTTCGACTTCAGTCAGAATCTGCAAGATATTTCAGAGATGAAAAGCCTGATAATATGCAGGTAAGTATGGTATTCTAATTCCTCCGTTAGCTGTTTTTGTGTAGAGAACGCTATATCTAAACCTTGGTTTTTTATTAGCATGAATAAAAAAGATAAAAATTCTTTGCCATCTCTGCAGAGTGTTGGCAGATATAATAATTGGTAAAACTTGAAACAAAAACAGTAATTTGGGAAGTATTGGACCTCTGAAAAGTATACAGTGTACTGTGCTTGATTGGCCAGCAAAATCACCTGACCTGACCCCATAGAGAATCTATGGGGCATTGCCAAGAGAAGGATGATAGACATGAGACCAAACAATGCAGAATTGCTGAAGGCCGCTAATGAAGCATCCTGGTCTTCCATAACACCTCATCAGTGCCACAGGCTGATAGCATCCATGCCATGCCACATTGAGGCAGTAATTGCTGCAAAAGGGGCCCAAACCAAGTATTGAATACATATGCATGCTTATACTTTTCAGAGGTCCGATATTGTTCTATTCTTCAATCCTTGTCTTCTTGGTTCCATGTAATATTCTAATTTTCAGAGATTGTGGATTTGGGGTTTTCATGAGCTGTACGCCATGATCATCACAATTATAACAAATTAAGGCTTGATTTATCTCGCTTTGCATGTAATGCGTCTGTCTCATATATCAGTTTCACCTTTTAATTTGCATTACTGAAATTAATGGACTTTTGCACGATATTCTAATTTTCCGAGTTTCACCTGTAAGCTGATTTTATGTTCAGTACTATTAATGGTCAGTTCTTTAATCCGATAGCTACTTCTAAAAATCTGAGCTAATGGCTCTATGGCTAATACAAATAACAAAGGAGAAAGCGGACTTCCCTGTTTCATGCCCCTTTTGATACTGAATGTTTTGGAGTCTAAGGAATTTGTTTGAACAGTGGCGTAAGACTATATAATTGGCTGATGATATTGTTGAATCCTGTTCCCATTTTAAGGTGTTCTATTAACTTAATCAGATAAGACCAGGACAACTGGTCAAAGGCCTTAAACATGTCTAAGGTAAGTATGACCGAGGGGATGTTACTCCTTTTACTGAAATATATGCAATTCAGAATGCAAAGAATTAACAATGCAGGTTCATTCCTTTAAATGGTTTGAATAATTGGTTTCCTTTCAGTATTGTACTTTTTATAATGTCTAAATATATTTTCTTATCCTACGGTATGCATACGGTATACTTTCTTATCTGAACCTATAATGTACTGTATATGTGTGTGGATTGTGGAAACTACATAATGCAGCACTCTAAACCTATTTAGAGCTTTAAAGGAAACTCTACTGCTGAAAATCTAGACAATATCTATATGTGTGATAACTTAACATGCATATTCCCAGTTGTTCCTCAACAGAGACACAATTGCTGCTGCTTTTGAATGAATGCAAAAGAGTTATTGGTGCTAAACCAGTTTTAATTGTTGATGAAAGATTTTGAAACATGTCCTGGAGGACATTAATTCCAAAGCCTTAAATCTTTTGAAGTTTTTCAGTGATGAAAAGATATCTCCAGAACAGAACAGAACAATCCTGCAGATTTCAACTGTGTGAAGATTTAGACAGTATGTTTGATTGTGCCGGTGTCATAGTCTGGTGATGAGTAGCTCTACTATTTTTTCCCCTTTGCTATTTTACATGATTAATAATTTATGTGTAGTTATGAAACCAATCTAGAGCAGGAATAAAACATCTAAAAGGGCAGATTTAACACCCTTCTGATTGCTTGCAAGTTCTCTCTCACATATGTATTTTTCAAAGCACTTTTCTAGTAAAAAAAGTTGTGTTAATGAACTGTTTTTGTTTCTGCCTCATTATATTTGCACTGAAATGTTACTTTCTGTGCTGTCCAACTATCTCCAAAGTGTCCCTTACAGTTATCCTCTGAGCTGTACTAATCTAATACAGAACAATCTGAAAAGTTATGTTATACTAAGCTATACTAATGTTAAAGTTATACTAAGCTGAAGCAGTCCAGCTCGGATCTTTAAAAACCACATTCCAGACAGCTGATGCACTTTATTAATCCAAGCAGAGTGATTATTTTTTTAGAACCCACAAAAAGTGAAAACCATTTAACAACAGTTGGATGAAGGCCAGTTACTGAGAGATCAGCTATATGTGTTGCAAGTTTTTCAAAATATATCCCATGAAGATCAGTGCTGTGTGTATACTTAATTGCTCCAGTAATCATCCAAATTATAACTAAGTTGAGTAATGGGTAGAAATGTCATTAGAATGTTAAATGATGCAATTAAAATGCATTATTATTAGGTTTAGGTCCAGGTTACCTCAGAGAGCGCCTTCATTGGTCTGATCCCCACTGCACGTTACAATCATCTGAGGAGGTCCGGGTCCAGTTGCCACCAGCTCATCTGGTGGCGATGCAGAGGCGGGCCTTCTCTGTAGCCGCTCCTAGACTGTGGAATGCGCTCCCTGCAGACATCCATAATTTGAATTCTTTATTGGAACTTAGGAGAGCCCTAAAGAGCTACCTGTTCGGCCTGGTCTTCCAGTGCTCTTAAATTGTTTTAAAGGGTCTTTGATGTTTGTGAACCACCCTGAGCTATTTTGTAAGGGTGGTCTAAAAATCGAACAAATAAATAAATATTATAATAAATATTTAGATAGATAGATAGATAGATAGATAGATAGATAGATAGATAGATAGATAGATAGACATTTATTTATTTATTTATTTATTTAGTTAGTTAGTTGTTTATTTATTTATTTATTTATTTATTTATTTTAGTAACTTAAGCAAAGGATAGGTCCCTGACTCCAAGGAGATTACAGTGTAAAATAGACACTGGGGAAGTTGAGAGAGGATGGGGAGGAAGAGACAAATGCAGCCAAGCATGTGGGACAGGAGATACATGTTCTTACAGTTGAGCATAACAGAAACTGAGAAATATGAGAGGGATTTGGCGAACTTGACAGCCATCCTCTGGGACTCCAGCTACTCTTACCAGAGGTGTATTTACATTAGCAATGAATTGGGTTACATGGGATCTACAAGTACTGAAGAGAACTTCCCTGAGGAGCTTGTAAGAAATTATCCTAAGTGTATTTTTTCATCATCCCAAGCATTTGCATGTACCACCATATATGCAATGCAAGCCATTCATTGCACACACACCCCTATACTGGTGATAGCAAGCTGACCCAAGCACGTGACTTCCACAGCCTAAGGCAGCATCTAGACTAATGGTCGTGATTAAGCATCTCATTGATTAAAATCAATGAGACAAATTAGTCATGACCAAGCTGACTCCCATTAATTTTAATAGTTATTGCTAATATAACTCAGTCTGGATGCTGCCCCTAGCCTGCAGGATGACAACCTGCCACTTGATAACCACACAGCCTTTGGTGATTTACATAAAGGCTGGCTGAGGAGTACCAGTATGATAAGTTGCAGAATATGCTGCAGATTTCTTCAAGATAACAATGCATTTTTCACCCCCAAGTTAGAACAATGTGCTCAGGATAACAGCATCTTATCTCCTAAGGGAAAATAAATTTTATAGAAAGAAGTGCAAAAAGCACCAAAAACATAAGTCAGGAACTTTGCTCTGTATTATCTCTTTAAAAAATTGTTCTCATATAAACATATAAGCATTAGCATTATCTTCTGTAATGACAAGTACCACAAAGCCAGATTGAGAGACTTCATGTCAAGGGACCAGCTTCTCAGCACTCTTCCCAATTAGCTTCTGAATTAACTTTAAAAGGCAGGTATAAATAAGTTCAAGTGACCATTTTGTTAACTGCCAGGTAACCTTTTACATTCACCTCTTGGTGCTATATGCTTGCTTGCTTGCTTGCTTGCTTGCTTGATTTATTTATTTATTTGAAACTGCACAGCAGTTTTGTGAGGAGTTCAATATATAGTCAGATTGTGGGCCAAGATGAGTGTGGCAGATAGTATTTTCAAGTCAGACTTGCATTATCAAGCCAGTTCTATATATACTGAACTCGTCACAAAACTAGGATTTGTATCAATATTGAAATGATTGATAATATAGCTTCTCCAGCCAACAGACAGTGACATATATGCTGTTTCCTTATTCTTTAATGACTACTTTGTCCATACTGTATTGAAATTATCCCTTTGACCAGAGTAAGATGGTCTCAGAGTTCAGTCACATGCTGGACTATGGAAGGCCAGCTTCTTCAGTCAGGGATGTAGTGGTTAGAGTGTTGGACTGCGATTGGATGTGGGGACCTGCGTTCAAATACCCCCTCAACTATGAAACTCACTGGGTGACCTTGGGCCAAGTCCCTCAACCTACCCTACCTTACAGGGTTGTTGTAAGTTGGAGGGAAGGAATCTGTTATGCTACCCTATGCAATTTAGATGAAAGGTAGGATAGAGAAATTTAACTACTATTACTATTTCCCTGCACAAGTGCTGCTTCTGGCTCAACAGATAAGTAGCAAAAAATGACACAATGCCAGATATCTCAGGGACTTGATAACAGCACCTGATATGTTAGGTGTTCTTTATTACTCTCTAGGTGCCTCAAGTGAAATGAACAGATGCTCCAGAAGCCTCAGGAGCATTTTCTGATTCGGTAGGAACATAGGAAGCTGCCTTATCCCAAGTTGGGCCATTGGTCCTTAAAGCTCAGTATTGTCTACACTGACTGGCAGTGGCTTCTCCAAGGTTGCAGGCAGGGTTTTCTCTCAGCCCTCTCTTGGAGATGTGCAAAGTGGGGGGACTTGTAACCTTCTGCATGCAAGCATGCAGATGCTATTCCCAACACGGCCCCATCTCCTCAGAAGAATATCTTGCAGTGTTCACACATGTAGTCTCTCATTCAAATGCAAACCAGAGTGTACCCTGCTTAGCAAAGGGGGCAATTCATGTTTGCTACTACAAGATGAAGCAGTGGCAGCGATATAAAGACAGGAGGGGGGAGAGGAGCAAAACAAAAACAGCAAAGGAAAGAGCTCTGCGTCCATCTGCCGCCCCCACAGAGAAAATGTGCCAGGATACAGCTCAGAACAAGATGGGGAGAGAATCAGGCTACTGCTACCATTGCTAATCTCTGCCTCCACCACTGAGATGAGCTAATTCTGCCACCCCCCCCACCAATACCAGCCTCCTGCAAGGAGGAGACAGATTCCAGCAGCCCACCTTCTTGGGACTGAGCAGGCAGGTGATGACACGCATACAGTAGCTTGTGGGGACAGTCCTCTGAGGGAAAACAGTCTTTAAACATAATGGGGAAGTATGGGGAACTGGAGACATAATTCAAGTGTACTTCATGTTGTTCATGCTTATGGTCATATCTATGTGTGTTCTCAGGAACCAAATGAGAACACAACAAATATTCACTCCTATTTCCTAAAACAAATTCAGACGGTTCAAGCAAACAAAATATTTTACATGTTGTTTATTTTTATTTTATTTATTACAGTTATAAACCTCCTAACACCTAAATGTCAAGGCAGTGTACACAATCTATGGAGGAAAGGTTAAAAAAAAATCTAATCTGGCCCATGTGTGAGAAATGTGTTAATTGAAATAATGTATAATGTTTACACATATCATGTCAAAAGCTGTGCAAGATTACAGTAGAATTCTTGCACACATCTATCTGTATGGAAAGATTGCCTGGAAAGTGACTAGTTCTAATCCTTTCCTGTGCTTCTCATGAAAGATTATGGCACTCTCAATGTAAAGAAGTCCAACAAAATGACATACTTGGTTAGGCTTCAAATAAGAATTTGGAAGAAAAAAATGCATTGTTGATTACTTTAATCCACTCTGCATGACAGACACTAAACCACAATGTTTTATTTATGTGTTCACATGATAAAAGGAAGCATGAAGCCAGCAATGATGTAGCAAAATTCTAAATAATTGATATCATAGCAGTCAAGTGCAGACTAACACTCACTTGATGACAATATAACATAATTTTGGCTCTCCCAAATTCTAGGGATCAGAGGAGCAGGTAACAGCATTGGCTTATCTTATTTTTCTACAGAGTCCTAAAGGTTTGCTCTTTCTTTCTTTCTCTCTCTCTCTCTTTCTAAAGAAGAACTGTTATTGAAGAGAAAACTGACCAAAAATTTCAAGTGATTATTATTAAGAGCAGCCTGCACCCTGTCCAAAGGGCTCACAACAACTGCCTTTCATCTTGGATATCCAAACCAAGTCAAGTCAATCTTTATTACTGTCCATGATCAGAACTGTATTCAAATTATCTGAATTTATACTCTGGATCGTTTTGATTCTAGAGTAATTCAAGGGACTGAATTCCTGAAAATACATTTAGGTTTTATGTCCAAAGTGGGCCAGATAGGGAACTTCTGCTGTGTATATATTGCTATGAAAGTTATCATACAGGGTCATTTGTCTTGGGATAACACTTTCTTCACTTATTTCAGCCTTTTGGTTTGTTTACATTTTCAAGGTTAAGCAGAGGCTGAAGAGAACTGAAAAAGAGTCAATATGCCCTGCTAATATCAGCGGCTTTAGGTACACCTCCTTTTAATCCCGGGATGAGTGATTCCATAAATGGTCGTTATCTCTTGGTGGACTTTCCAAAGAAAGATAAAGACTTATGACTAACAATGGTGAATGGATGGCTGAAATATCCTGAAATTCCTTGTCTGGTTGACTCAAGATAAAATCCTTGAAGTGAGGAAAAATTGAATCTGTGCTTGTAAACCAGCCCTCTAGTCTGCATCATGATATACATCATTAGGGCATGCCATCTGCATTGGGGACTCTACCTGTATTGGTTTATTGGTAACAAAAGTCCTGAGAAAGAACTATTCAATACATTATTACTGTGATTGGGGTCTCCATGTTTGGTTTTTAAAATGCAAATAGCAACCACACACAGCCCAGACTGGGATTAGGACTGTAGCAGGGCTGGGGGCTCTCACTCTTGTTCCCCACTGTGATCTGGATTTGGATTGCAGGTTCCACAATTGTTATTTGCTCTGGGAAGGAAGCTCCCTTGATGTCAACCTGGGTCAAATAGTTGCAGGAGGCCCCAGTTGGGTCAAATAGGGTCAAATAGTTGCAGGCAGGCGCAAAGGATTTAGCTCCCTCTCCCCCGTATTTGGTCCCAATCCAAATAGAGCACCCACAGAAACATGGGCTCCAAACGCAGATTGTAAATGCAGCCTGTGTAAATCATACCTGTGTAGTTATATTTCAGACCTGTGCAAACTATACTTCAGGACATGGAACTGTTTCTCAGGGTATAACATCTAGGCCATTTAACATAGACTCTGTAGCACACCTTAAACAGCCACAGTATGAGGGGCCAGAGGTGCACCTAGGTAATTTCTGAAGATAGACAAATTTGAAAGAAAAGTGTTTGATATGTGTCTTTTAATTCACATTCTCCTGTTGATATGTTTTGTCTAAAATTTGGAATTTTGTGGCCTGTTGCAGCTCAGGAAAGAAAGGCTGTGATACACAGATTTGCTCAGGAGGGAACTGGGAAGGGCTCTAAACTCTGGAAGGAGACTGGGGATGTTGTAAGTGAAGCGAGACACCCTGACAGTTGGAAGGCTCCCAGACCACCTCTATAATTTGGCAAACAGATAGCACTGTATTTCTGGTAAATTCAGATGCTCAGAAATCTGCATTAGAGTACATGTGTCCCATGTTCAGGCTTTCCAGACTTTCAGCTTGTAATGCAAATATAGCCTTACCATTATATATATACCATTACCATATATATACCTTACCATTATATATATATATATATATATATATATATATATATATATATATATATATATATATAATGGTAAGGCTATAGTAGATTGTTTTGAATTCCAGGTTGTTCCTTTTTTGGTTGCAATAGTTCCATTTTTGCCGTCTGCAATAAAAGTCAGATTCAACTTTTTCTGTTGTCATTTTAGTACCTGTCCATGGCCTCTGTCCTTTATCCCTGTAACATTTATGTTTAAAAATGGAAGCCACAGTCATACAATGCATTCGCTCCTCAGTGCACAATTTACAACTTTATCACATTTCCTCGGCCTGGCATTGAAAAAGACAATTAATCAATCAGATGTAGGTTTCCAGGTCTGGTCTTGATTTATGCATCTGCATTTAGTAGGCCCTAAAAGCAGAACATTCTGATTTATTAGCAGTAAAAGTAAGCAGTAAGCATGTCTTGTTTGGTCTCAGAAGGACTTATATTATAGTGACAGAGAATAATAAGAGCCTTCAGGAGACAGACACAAATGTAGATGTTTTCTTCTACCACTGAGCCCACCACAAACAAATGAAAATCGTTTCAGCTGAAGTGAGAAACAGGATGGCAGTAAAATGCAGTGGGTGGGAAACCAAGCAGGAATGGAGAGAACAAAGGGGGCCTCTGCTTAGAGTTTGAGCTTGTTTCTCATTTTTGAGGCTTTTCTTAGGTACTTAAGAATAATGGGGCCTGGTAAGGCAGCTGCTGGTGTGGGGGTGGGCACAGGTAGACCTACGAGTAAGTTTGATCTCTCCACCCCCTTTCATCCCATCGGAAGATGCTGCATTCCTGAGAGGCAGTTGCTTGCTTGTCTTGAAGAGGGAGGAAGCAACAAGCTTGCAGCAACATTTCCACAGTAAGGAAATAAAATAAATAAATTGATCACCAAGAAAACAAGAGGGGAAGGAGAAGCTGGGTCTGCTAGGGCTGGAAATATCCTAGGGTTGGATTTCTGGCTGGCTGGCAGTGTCTTTGCCAGAGGAGAAGCCTGAGTGGGGGAGTCATTCCAGGTGAGGGCCTCAGCTTGTGGGAGGCCTCACATTCCTGAGCTGAGTCAGTTTGACTGCTGCTGTTGAATACAAGGCTCAGACCAGAGGGAGCCATGCTCCCAGGAGCTTTCATTTTGCAGACAGATAACGAAGGAGTTTAGCAGGAGTTTAGTGGGAGATTGGTGGGAAACAATGTGGGGAGACACACAAGGCAAAAATACGATGAGTACTACCCAACCTTTGTAATTTTCTTGGCAGACAAAAGTAAAAAAATATTAATTAGCTGATAACTGTGCCCAATACCCAGCTTCAAATCCCATATACTCTAAATACCCAATAAAACTAGTTATGAAGATAGAATGCCAGTAGGGGAGGGGCTGCTTCCCAGTGCATTGCACAGAAAGTTGCATGTATGACTACCTGCCTGAGGGGCAGAAGTCGTGGGTGTGCACTTGATGCAAAGAGCTCTTGGCTCTCAGGGAAGAAGTTTGTTCCCTTGAAGCCAAGGTGGCTGACCTGGAGAAGCTCAGGGAGGCAGAGAGGTGTGTGGATGAGACCCTCAGGGTTGTGGTAGAGGCATCCCACTCCCAGGCTGACGGCACTTCTGCTGTCATGGAGAATGAGGGTCTCAGGGAAGGATGACATCGATCCAAGGAAGAGGGAAACACTCCCTTAGCAGGGAACCCTTTCCTGGGTGATTTGCCCATATCCTCTCACATAAAGGATATTCCTCCAGGGGATGGGGGCCTCTTAGTGGTTTGATCATTAGGGGCATAGAAAGATGGGTCTGTGTCCCACGTGTAGACCACACACTTACTTGCCTTCCTGGTGTGAAGATTGCGGATGTCACTCTGCATCTAAGTAGACTGTTAGGCAGTGCTGGGGACGATTCAGCTGTTGTGGTGCACATTGGCACCAACGATGTTGGGAAATGCAGTGGGGAGGTCCTGGAAGCTGAATTTAGGCTGCTAGGTAGCATACTGAAGTCCAGAACCCCCAGGGTAGCATTCTCTGAAGTGCTACCTGTTCTATACACAGGGGCAATGAGACGTAGGGATGTGCAAACCGGTTTGAATTCGAACCAGGGTGGTTCGAAGGTTCAAATTTGAACCGAACCAGCCATCAGGTTCGAGCTGCAGGTTCGAATTCGAACCGAACCAGGGGGTGGTTCAATTCAAACTGGTTCAGACATCCAAAAATTGGTAGGATGGTAGCTGACACCCTGCCACCCAAACCCCAAAGCAATTGGACACTCGTACGATTTTTTTAATGAATTTTTGAAAATTATTTTTATTTTTTCTCATAGGGTATAATGGGACTCGAACCAGTCCATTATTCCTTATTGTGGAGTACCTAACCACACAAACCCCGAAGCAACTGGACACCCCTATGATTTTTTATGAATATTTGAAATATTTTTAATTATTTTTCTCATAGGGTATAATGGGACCCGAACCAGCCTATATCCCCTATTTTGGAGCACCTAGGGGCACAAAAGTGGGGTGGGTGATGGACAGCCAGGGGTGCCTACTATCCACAAAGTTCCAAGGCAATCAGACACTCCTCTGATTATTGGAGAATTTTAAAATTATTTTGGAATTCCTCATAGAGAATAATGAAGATTGCAGCAAATGTATAGCTTCACGTAGGGGAGAAAGGGGTGTCCTAGAGTGGAGGGTGGTGGGTAGTAGTTCCCAAGGTGGGCAAGGAAGCTATCAGAATTATTTGAAAGGAATTGGGCAAAGGGCTGATTTTTAAGTGATTTTTGAAGTTTATGCGACTTTAAGGTTTTTCTCCATAAAGAAGCATGGAGGTGTCAGCAAATGTATAGCTTCATGTCGGGGGGAAAGGGGTGGCCTAGAGTGGAGTGTTGTGGGTGGTAGTGCCCAAGGGGGCCCAGGAAGCTATCAGAATTATTCGAAAGGAATTGGGCAAAGGGCTGATTTTTAAGTGATTTTTGAAGTTTATGTGTCTTTAAGGTTAGCAGATGAGAGTGAATTCATGGTTTGTCATTGAAAATCTTATATGCTACCAAAGAATCTACACTCAGAACACTTCAGAAACAACAAAACCCAGTACCCCATGGGTTAGCAACCCATGGGGGTGGTTGGCACCCTCTTTGCACTAGACCACCACTCACTCTGGGCCACCCCAGCACCCCACAAGAGGCTTTAAGGTTTTTCTCCATAGGGAAGAATGGAGGTTTCAGCAGCCCCATAACTGCACTTGGAGGGTGCTGGGGTGGCCCAGAGCAAGGGTGCCAACCACCTCCATGGGTTGCTAACCCATGGGGTACTGGGTTTTGTTGTTTCTGAAGTATTCTGAGTGCTCTAGGCCCCTGATCATCTTGGTTGCCCTCTTCTGTACCTTTTCCAGTTCAACAATGTCCTTTTTAAGATGTGGTGACCAGAATTGTATGCATTACTCCAGGTGTGGCTGCACCATCATTTTGAATAAGGGCATTATAATATTAGCAGTTTTATTTTCAATCCCCTTCCTAATTATCCCTAGCATGGAATTGGCCTTTTTCACAGCTGCCACACATTGAGTCGACACTTTCAACGAGCTGTCCACCATGACCCCAAGATCCCTCTCCTGGTCCATCACCAACAACTCAGATCCCATCAGCGTATACGTGAAGTTGGGGTTTTTCGTCCCAATGTGCATCACTTTACACTTGCCAGCACTGAACTGCATTTGCCATTTTGTCGCCCACTCCCCCAGTTTGGAGAGTTCCTTTTGGAGCTCCTCACAATCCGTTTTGGATTTAACTACCCAAAAGAGTTAAGTATCATCTGCAAATCTGGCCACCTCGCTGCTTACCCCAACTTCTAGATCATTTATGAATAAATTAAAAAGCACTGGTCTCAGTACAGCTCCTTGGGGGACCCCACTTCTTACTTCCCTCCATTGTGAAAACTCTCCATTTATACCTACCCTCTGTTTCCTGTCCTTCAACCAGTTAGCAATCCACACATGTACTTGTCCCCTTATCCCATGACTGTTAAGTTTCCTCAGGAATCTTTCACAAGGAACGTTGTTGAAAGCTTTTTGGAAGTCCAGGTAGACTATGTCAACTGGATCACCTTGATCTACAAACTTGTTGACACTCTCAAAGAACTCCAAAAGGTTTGAGGCAAGATTTCTCTTTGCAGAAGCCGTGCTGGTTCTCTCTTCAGTATCATGATCAGTATCCTCTGCCATGAAGATGGACACAAAAAACTCATTTAGCTTCTCTAAAACCTCCATATCCTCCTTAATAATCCCTTTCACTCCCTCATTGTCTAATGATCCAACCACCTCCCTGGCAGGTTTCCTGCTTCTGATGTATTTAAAGAAGTTTTTGTTATTCCTCTTGATACGTTTAGCTAAATGTTCCTCAAACTCTCTTTTCACCTCCCTTATTGTCACCTTGCATTTCTTTTGCCAGTTTGTGTTCCTTTCTGTTCTCTTCATTTGGACAGGCCTTCCAATTTCAGAAGGAAGTCTTCTTTCCTTTTATGGCTTCCTTGACATTACCTGCTAGCCATGTTGGCATCCTCCTGGACTTAGTGGTATCTTTCCTCCTTTTGGGTATACAGTCTAACTGGGCTTCTAGTATTGTGGTTTTGAGTAAACTCCACACATTCTGGAGTGAAGTGACTCTCCTATTTTTCCCTTTCAGCTTTCTTTTCACCATACTCCTCATTTTGGAAAAGTTTCCTCTTCTAAAATTCAAAATGTCTGTATTAGACTTCCTTGATGATTCTCTCCCCGCATGTATGCTGAATTGGACCTCACTATGGTCACTGTTCCCTAAAGGGTCGATGACAATGACATCATGCACCAGATCCTGGGTTCCACTCAGGATTATGTCCAAGGTCGCCTTCTCTCTGGTTGGTTCCAAGACCAACTATTCTAGGGCACAGTCATTCAGCGTATCTAGAAATTTAACCTCTCTGTCATTACTTGACTATGAATTTACCCAGTTTTTGTGTGGGTAATTGAAGTCACCCATTATTACAGCCCTGCCACTCCTTGACGCCTCCCTGATTTCCTCCTGCAACTGTCACTGTCAGCGTATTGTTCCGGAGTGCGATAGCACATCTCCCGTAGCACATTTCCTTTCAGGCCTTGTATTGCCACCAATAGTTTGATTTTAATTGTTAATTTGTTTTAATTGTTTTTATCATGCTGTGAACTGCCCTGAGCCATTTTGGAAGGGTGGTATATAAATCTAACAAACAAACAAACAAACAAACACACAAACAAACAAACAAATACTAAATTCCTGCAAAATTCCAGTGTCCTTTTTGATATCCCTGTTCACTATGCTCTCAGGCCTTCACCTCTTATGTAGAGAACAGGCTTCAAACTGAGACACAGGATGTGGGTGAAAGGAATGTCAAAGGAATGTGGGGCCTCCTACAGCCCTAGCTGACTCCACCCCCTCCAGGCAGGGACAAACAAAAATACTGAAGTTTGCTAGTCCTGGCAAATGCTAGTCCTGGCAAACAACACACAGAGAGACAGGACTTATCCCTTAAAGAGAAACCAGCCCCTCAAAATCTCCCATCCTCCTGTTAGTTAGTTTGCAGGGGGGGAAGGCTAGATATTGTTCTGTTTAGAAAAGTTTGCTCACCTCCTCAAGCTGCTTCTGCTCTTCCCAGAGTAGGCTTCAAACTAAATAGGGACACCTCAACAGTGTAGTTTGTGATGATGTCATCCATCCCAGTTCAAGATGGTGAATGCATGAATGTTTGAGGCACAAGTAGGAACCAATTCAGTCAAATTTAGTACTGTTGTAGGAACACATAAGGACTCTTCAATGGTGTAGTTTGTGATTATGTCATCCACCCCAATTCAAGATGATGGATATATGAATGTTTGAGGCAGAAATGGGCTAATTTATGAAGATGGTAATTATCAATTAAGATTGTAGTGAAAGTAGGCAGAATATTTCTTACCAGAACTTCTTGTTTTTTTAATCTCTAATTTGTCCATAGTTCTTATTGGTTATCAAGGAAGCGTAGTACAAAGTGAGTTCAAGGTTAGATGGTTGGGCTAAGAAGAGGATCCCAAACACTAAATTTCCCCTTATCAAAAGTTTTGGGAATCGCTAATATTACATGGACAGTAAGTTTCTTGATATCATGGATCCCTCCCACACTTAAATAATAATAATAAAAGACTGGCAATGTTTCCCAAAAGGTTCTGTATACCAGCATTTTTTAAACCAGGTGTGAATTTTCAGGGGAATTGGAAATTTCCAGCGAACTGCCAGGACTAATCTAGCAGCCAGCAGTAAGTGCTGAATAAGCTTAGGTACAAGATTCACACCATCTGTTTCAAGCAGTTCAAAGCCAAAAATGGTGAGGTTACCTCCTCTCATGTCCAAAAATTCTCCTCCTTTTAAAAGATGTTTTTAAATACACTGAACTTTACTCCACCTAGTTAATCACAATTCAAACATATAAGCACATGGAATAAGCTTTCTAGAAAAAGGGCACAGACTTTGTTTTAAGTATCCAAAATGTTCTTTTAATGGATTTGAGGGAAAAGAGCCTAAGAGTGCAATCCACTAGAAACAGCTGATGTGCAATTTCCACTCATTTCAATGCAGCTGGCTGGGAGCACCCTTGAAATTAATGAAGGTTGGCAGCAAAAATGACTGATGGATTCCATCTTAGAATGCTAAGAGCAAAATCCTTCCTCAACCTTTTCATGGTGTGGTTTTCTTGGCGTGATAAAGACAAAGCAGTCACACCCACAGCATTGAAAACAACTGGAAATAGCTGTTCAGGCTATCGGCTCAGACCATCTTTTCCTCAGAAACTCTGTTATCTTCACTCTATAGACCTGCCTGCTATAGAAAGGTAGGGACAAGACCTCGAATGCTCAATGACATCATTACAAGTCCTACTATCAACTCTGACTAACATTAATTAACTTTGTATGATGCCTTTCAAGCAGAGGTTCTCAAATTTGGGTCCCCAGATATAGCTGGACTACAGCTCCCATCATTCCTAGCTAGGGTTGATGGGAGTTGTAGTCCAACCACATCTGGGGAATGTATGTTTAAGAACCTAGTTTAAAGGATTTGGCAACGTCTTTCCACTTCCTGTACCTATGCATTTCCAACTCACCCAAAACAATACTGTTCCATTCACCTATTGCCTCAACTCAGGGGATACATAAACTGCCCCAACATGAGTAACCTTTGCATTAGGGAATGTGCCCGAATCATGTTGGCACCTCTTTGGAGAGGCACCAAAACAATTCAGGCTCCTGAACTGAAATGTTTTGGTGAGGGGTACCTTTAAAAGGAGGCAGGCAGGTCCTACCTGCTCCTCCAGTGAGCTGCTGCTGCCACTGCCCTCCCATGGCATTGTTGTGCTTAAAACTTAAAAGCAGCAGCTGTGCTGCTCTCCTCTTCATAACACCATGACAATAGGATGCTGCTCCCAGCAGCCCTTGCACAGCATCGGCATGCAAATAGCATTGGCACATGCACCAACACCATCTGCATGGTCAGCATGGTGTTGTTGTTGAGATGTGAACATTCTGTTTTGGATGCAATAGACATGTGGAGGAATAGAAACTGTGAACCCCATCAATATAAAATCCAAATATCTTCAAAGACATGGTACCTTACATGGTATCTTAGGGACACATGGTATCTTTGGGAAGCCAGGACTATGTCCTAGGTTGTTGTTAAGAGCCCAAACCAACACTTCCTACTCCATCCAAAAGCTGCAGGCAAGCCTAAGAAAACCCTGCAGCAATGGTATGATGTGCACTTGACAACCAGTTTCAGGGGCGTAGCAAGGTTGGAGTGGACCCAGAGACAAGATTTTAAAATGCGCCCCCCCCCCCACTGAAGCTCAGCTCATGAAGCAAAGAAATCTTAAATGAGGCTGAATAGTATGTGCCACAATAGAACATCATCCTAATTTTTTTTTAAAGGTTTTGTAAATTGTGGACAATGCAAGTCATTTAATTGTACTAGAGAAAGACATGCTTTTCTAGTAGCTCCAGGTCTTAACACTCACATCAGTTTTGGAGGATGAATACAACTGAAAGAAGCCTGGGTGGGTGCGCGGCTGGGGGAGTCAGTCATGTGACTTGCCTCTGGGGGGGGCCTCCAAGGCAGTGGGCCACCAGTCTCCCCTAGCCCTATTAAAGTTACGCCCCTGACCAGTTTCAAGTGGTGAGCTGCATCATCTGAAAAAGCTTAACAGTCTCTTAGGGCATGCAACCCCAACCCTAAAAATACTTCACAGAATTCTTTCTGCAGAAAGAGTTAGGCTTCCTGCTCAATCAAGCTGATTAAAATGGACCCATACCACAAGCTGGATTTTAGCACAGAGCACACCTGAATGAGCAAAGGAGGCCAAACCTTTTATTGATAGGTGTTCCAATTCCTCCCACGAAACCTTCCCAGCCAGACGTACAGGTGCAACACCCATGTGTTGTGTTTTAACCATAGTTTATGAAATCTGATGGGTTATGAACTTACCTTTAAGGGGTGGAGCCTATTCTGCATTGACGTGACATGGCAGAGGAACAATGAGCATGAAAACTAGAAAATGTACTCCACAGTGTAAATAGAAGAACATACTGATTTTTCTATCTTGTTTGTTATTCTGAGAGGCTGCCTAGCTGGGTGAAGTTCAGATTACTTGTATAACGTCCATGTGAAGGTTTTGTTGTTCTATGGTGCACTCTCTCACTCTAGCCTTCTCTAATTTGCTCCCACATTTGTTGTTTTAATACAGCTGAGAGTTCACCTCCCTGGCTAACGTTCAGTGCCTCTTAATGAAGGGACTGTAACGAAACCCATGGTCTCACCATACAGCAATCAGAGTTTCATGCTCTGCACAGCTTGATTTATGCCAGCTTAGTTAAAAATCACCCAAGCACTCAAAAACCCTGTAGAACAGACCTGCTTAAGTCCTAGCCTGGCTTTTCTTCCTTGAAGGAATATCCAGGTTTGAGCTGATGAGCTCGAAATACAGTCTCTTCACCACAACAATTGCTAAATCAGTAGTGAAGATATAAAATTTGACAACCCCCAATCCAGGACTTGAACCATATTCTTTGCCTTCTTTTTTCTTGTTCAGTGTGAGATTTGGATGAGGGGTCAACTTGGCTTGGGCAATGGGTCCAAAGGGGACGGTTCCGAAATCAGTGGAGCTACGTCCAATAGATTTGGAGGCAGCACTGGTGGTTGAGCTGCAGGACTTGCTACCAGTACCAACATAGCTGAATACTATTGGGAATCATCTATAGCTGATTGCAGAGCCACCACAGTCAGTACCGAAGTTAAGATCCTTGTATGAGGGCTGGCACTCTGATCTTTCTGTGTGGGCAAATTATTAGAGGTCAATGGTGCTTTTTTCCCCGAGAAGGGCTTGTAATTGGGAATAACAACTCCTTCTAGCAATTTCAAATAATGTTAGCAAGCCACTACAATGTGACCTTCTCCAAGACAAAGAAGGCACTGCTGATGCCCATCGGGTATGTGTCGTTCCACTCCATAATGGTGTGAAGGTCATGGAGAAGTATCACCAGCCTTGAGTGTTCTTTGTGTGGGGCTGCAGCAGGGAGACCTGCCCTGGCCCCTCTTGGAAACCAGAGTCTCTCTACTCTCCATGGGCTTGCCGCAGGACCATCCCTGTGTCTGCCTGAGATCTCCTAAGAAGCCCAAGCAGTATGCTGGAAAGACTCTGAGGCAGGCTTATTCTGTGTGGCTGCTGTGGGCAAATTCTGCACCTGACTGCCTGTGTTCCTATTTGCTAGCTGTCAGAATGCCAGCTAGTGCCTTGACCTTGGTGCCACACTGGGACTTTGCTACCTCTTCTTGTCCTCACTTTGGCAATAGCTTTGCAGGCAGGGGTGTAGCTATAATTAAGCTGATGGGTTCAAAGAACCTGGGCCCCTGGGGGGCCCCCCAGCTCCACCCCTCCCTATTTTCTTCATTATCTGTCTCACTCTGAGGGGCTACCAGAGAGAGGGGTGAACATGGGCCCCCTATCCCCTAACTATGCCCCTGTTTGCAGGAGAGCCCAGATCTCCTGGTGGGAAGTCCCTTTTGGCATCATGCATGAAACAGAAGATACAGATGGGTCACAAACTGTTCTTTATTATTTCTCCTTCCCCCTGCCACCTCTTTCTGCCCACATTTCAGTGCTCAGCAACCACTAGGCAGTGGGCAGGGTCACATATTGTGTGGAACCTCGAGCTCTGCCCAACCTCCCTCAGTCCCAGGAGCACATGGAATTAATTACCCTGAGTACTTATTTTTTTACTGAAATTTCCCTGGAGCCATATAAAAATATACAAATGGGATGGGGGTCCATGAGTAGAGTATTGGCAGCAGGGGAGAATTTGCCAGGGCAAAAGGTTTATGAAGCCCTGTACTAAAGGATTCTACAATCTCTCTTCCTTGCCCCCAACCATTGCAAATGCTGGGAAATCCCAAGGTTCTTGAAGTTTCCTGAAGTGAAATCTGAAGTTGTTTTTGTTTTTTTAAGTGTGCACCTCATTTAGGCACCTTCTTCAGTCCTATTGCAGTTTACTGGAATGTTAGGATACTGAGTTCACGTTTTGGACAGCACTGATCTGAACGTAACAAAGTGTTGGATATTTTGGTAAAGGGCATAGTGTCTACACTGTTCTGATCCAAGCTTAGCCCTTCACTCAACTTTTTGTTTTGCTCCATTATCAAAAATAGAGGCAGACTGCTAATATTCCAAAGAATGGGATGAGTAGGAGGCTTCATTTCTGTCCCCCCCCCACCATCCTCCAATGTCTAGGATACTAGGGACATAAGCCCCATGGCGGTGGATGGATGTGCTTTCTATGCTAATCAAACACCCAAGATTCAACTGCTTCAGTGCAAAATCCTGGACCCATCTGCCTCTGAGCGTGAGAAAGGCGGCCAAGCGATAGTAGGTGGAGATTTGAGTGGAAATGGATCAAAACATCCCACATGCTATTTTGCCGTGCCTAAGAGAATGCATAAGGAGAAGATCAGACATCAAGATTGAGTTGTGCTGTGTACTGCAGAATACAAATGCGGTTGGGGCGGGGGGACTGTCTTGCCCAGATGTTCACAATCTCCAAATTAGACAAGACCTATATAAAGCATGCCCAAACATCTGGGCCCTAAAGTTACTGCCAGCAGCAATAAAAGGCCTGGCTCCAAAACATGCTGAAAGATTGAACTCCAAATTCTTCTGTCCCTGCCCTGTGATGATGAGATGAGGATCTTCAGACTGGTGCATTATCATAACTGTTGCCAAAGTGAGAAGAGAATGCTGGGAGGGACTTCCAAAAGCAAGAAAACGTGATTTATGGAGGGAGTATATCACTGTAGTGCTCAGTACAAATCACCTGTTATTTACAGGTGCTTAGTCAAAGGCAAAAACAAGATCTTTGTGGCTTGTACAGATTTATGATCCATGGTCAGGCCATATTGAGCTTCTTCAGACAATCAAGTACATGATGATAATGATCGTGGCAAGTTAGATGTCTTCACTCTTTTCAAAGTATGGTCCAAAAACTGTATACTTGATCTTTACAGGGAAATATACAATAGCAATAGCAATAGCAATAGCACTTACATTTATATACCGCTCTATAGCCGGAGCTCTCTAAGCGGTTTACAATGATTTAGCATATTGCCCCCAACATTCTGGGTACTCAAAAAGACTGTATGGAGTGTTTGGAATTTTCATGCTAGTTGTTTGCCTATATAGGTGTCAAAGTAATCTAAAAAAAACCTTTGTGGGTTTGATAAAAAAGAATAGCCTACTGAGAAGGTACCTGGCAAACTTCCATTCAAGATCTGCAGAAAACAGCTTTTACTTATTGTTATACCTAGAGTTCCACACAACAGCTTCCCTTGCCAGCTGGCTTAGAATTGTGTCACTACACTGGATGTGCGAGACAGACACCTCTGGAATGCGGTACAAAATTTTGGGAGAGATTGAGGAGTTGTTGTTTTGGGACATTTTCAACATGAGGCTTAAAGCAGGATTGTAATGTGAATGCAAAACCTTATATTGGTCAAAATGCTTATTTGCATTACAAATTACAAATGCCTCTCTTCCACTTTGCTTCTCACACAAACCGTAATGACATACACCAATAGTACAAGTGTTGGGAATTCTCTCTCTGACAAGAGAAACCCTTTTTCATTATAGCAGAGTGCACAGAGGCACAACACAGTGGAATTTGGTTAGGCATGCGTGTATGCTGAGAGTAAAATAACTTGGAGCCAGTTCATAGTTTCAAATCAATATAAGTAGTATTTATGAGAGACCTCCATTCAATTTATTAGAGAACTACAGTAAAGTGAAGAGATAGGATCTTTAATCTTGCTAGCTAGCTGGATGCAGATGGATTCTGCATCTCTGCACACATGGTGCAGAGAGAGAGGAGCTTGCATGTTGCAAGGTAGGAGGAAGGGAAGAGGAAGTGGCAAGAAGGAAGGAAGGAAGGAAGGAAGGAAGGAAGGGATAGTGTCAGAGCAGTAGAGAAGGGATGACCAATGTCTTGACCCTCTAGCCTTCTGACTCACTAGTCTGTCCTCCTATGTAATTGAGACAAGAGACAGCGCATAGTCCTTCACTTCCAACACCCCCTCTCAATGTCTCGTGACTCAGTTCACAAGATTCATTTTCTCTCTCAGCCTTTCAAAGAAGGGTCTTGGTAGTGGCTTAGTGAGTAGATCTGCAAGCATTTCATTTGTTGGGCAGTAGATCAGCTTGATTAGTCCATCCTTTTGCAGATTTCTCACTACATGGTACTTCACATCAATATGCTTGGTACGCCTCTTTACATCTTCCTGTTTGGAGAGCTGAATGCAGCTTTGGTTGTCTTCATACACTGGTATGGGCTGTGGTACATCTATACCTAGATCTTTCAGTAGTTGACACAGCCATTGTATCTCTTGACAGCCCTGTGCAGCTGATACATATTTTGCTTCAGTGGTTGATGATGCTGTTATGTCTTGCTTGGTGCTTGACCAGCTTATGGCTCCATCTCCATATAAAATTATGTGACTGCTGGTGGATTTCCTTTCTATTAGGTCTCCACCCCAGTATGCATCTACGTATGCTTCTAGTTTTCGTTCACTGTTAGCTGGCAGCTTGAGCTTAAAGTGTGCAGTACCCTTTAGGTACTTAACAAGTCTCTTAATTGCATTCCAGTCCTTGACTGTTGGTGATGCAGTTTTTCTGCAAAGTAAGCCAACTGCTGTACTAATATCTGGCCTAGTGAGTGTACTAATGTATAGAAGCTTACCCAATGCTTCATGATATCTATGGTTGTCAGATAGTGGCTCAGTTTGAACTTCTTGCTTTATGTAGTTCACTAACATTGGAGTTGGTGTAGGATTTGCATCTTCCAATCTGAGCAGGTTTATCAGGTCTTTAATTTTCTGTTCTTGGTTGATGAGGAAACTTCCATCTTTCTCTCTTTGTACTTGAATGCCCAAGTAGTGTGCAGTGTTGCCAAGTTGCTTGACTTCCACAACTCTGTTCAGATGATGCATTATTTCCTTGCTGTCATCTGGATTCTCATAGGCAAGAATCAAATCATCAACATACGCCAAAATGTAAGTCCATTTGCCATCTCTGAATTTGGTGTATAGGCAGGGATCAGCTTCACTTCTTTTGAAGTTTGCTTGAAGCAGCATATCATTTAGTTTTGTGTTCCATGCTCTGGCAGCCTGTTTTAAACCATAAATGCTCTTTTGCAGTTTGCATACAAAGTCCTCTTTTGCCTTTCTCTACGAAACCTGGTGGTTGTTGCATGTAAATGTCCTCTTCTAGTTCGCCATGCAAGAATGCAGTTTTCACGTCTAGGAGTTCAACATGCATTCCTTTGCTAGCAACAATACTTAACAGAGTCCTTACTGTGGTGTGTTTGACCACTGGTGCAAATGTTTAATCATAATCTTCTCCATATTTCTGTGAATATCCTTTCGTTACTAATCTGGCTTTGTAGTGCTGAATCTCACCATCAGCATCATGTTTGAGTTTGAAAACCCATTTGCAGCCTATAACTTTGCTCCCTTGAGGTAACTTAGTAAGAGTCCAGGTTTTGTTTTTCTGTAGAGCCTTAAGCTCTTCACTTGCAGCTTGTTCCCACTTCTGGGCTTCTGGTTGTGGTAGCTGGGATATTTCCTCCCATGATGAGGGTTCTGGTTGTTCTGCCGTTCTTGTGAGGTAGGACAGTCTTGGGGCTGGAACTCCTCTGGTTGAGTGTGTTGATCGCCTCGCCTCACCTCACCCTCGGTGGTTTCTCCCACTATCTCAGGTGCGTCTAGTGCAGACATTCCCAAACTGCGGCCCTCCAGAGGTTGCTGAACTACAACTTCCAGCATACCCAGCCACAAAAAATTGTGTCTAGCGATGCTGGGAGTTGTTTTTCAGCAACATCTGGAGGGCCGCAGTTTGGGGATGCCTGGTCTAGTGGATCACTGGGAGTCTGTGTCGAGCGTGGTTGGATCTGGATCTGCTGTCTCCTCCTCCTCAATTCTGCTGAGATCAGGAAGCATAATCCAGTCATCAGGGTGTTTGGTCTGGTTGCTTGCTTTGGTGTAGGCCCCCTCTGAAGATGTAGCTCTTTCATTCTCATCAAAATACACCGATCTACTTATGGTTATCTTGTTGGTGTCAGGATCCAGAATTCTGTAGCCTTTGGATTGTGCTGAGTAGCCTACAAAAATCCCTTTTGTGGCCCTAGCCCCTAACTTCGTCCTTTTTTCCTTTGGGATGTATGAGTAAGCCGTGCTTCCAAAGACATGCAAATGCATCATGGACAGCTTATGACCATGCCAAAGTTCATAAGGTGTTGTTCCTACAGGCTTTGTGTGAATTCTGTTTTGTATGTATGTAGCAGTCATGATGCCTTCTCCCCAGAGTTTCTGTGGGAGTTGTGCATCAGCAAGCATGCATCTTACCATGTTCAGGAGGCTTCTATTTTCTGACACTTCATTCTGTGATGCGTTGGAAGCTACCGTGGTTTGATGCACGATTCCATGTTCTCTCAGGAACTGCTGTGTGGCACTGGACATATATTCTCCTCCATTGTCTGTGCGCAGGATCTTTGGCTTCCAGCCAAACTTGTTGCTTGCCATGGCCACATAGTCCTGGAGTTTCTCGAGCATCTGTGATTTCTCCTTTAGTAGAAAGACAACTGTATATCATATGTAATCACTGACGAATGTGAGAAAATATTTGTTATTACCTATGGTCGCTGGCAGTGGTCCAGATATATCGCTGTGGATCAGCTCCAGGGGTCTTCTGGTCTTCCTTTCAATCTGCTTAGGAAATGGCTTGTTAACTGCTTTGGACTCTAGACAACAAACACAGTCACAATGTCACATGGTACAAAATCAATGCAATCAGCTAATCCCCTTTTCTTCATGTTCTGGATTGACTCATAGCTCCTGTGTCCTAGGTGTCTATGTCACAATTGCAAGCAGTTCTCATGCGAGTATGACTGAGCAAGGTTCACTTCATTGGGTTGGTATACTTCAGGTTTGGACCAGGCTGGACCAGGCTGGTCCTTCTTTGTCTGTCTTTGACACAGGTTGCTCCTGCACGCTATATAGGCCGTTGCATTCAGAGCCTACAAGGCAAACTTCTCCATTCTGCGTAACAACACATTGTCCATTTCTAATATACAGTTCACAGTCTTGTTTCTCTAGCGTGGATATTGAAAGCAAGGAGCTTGAGAAGTCAGGAATATACAAAACACCCTTCACAAAAAATCATTTAATTGATCCATTTAATAACTTGCAATACAAAATTCCTTTGCCTTTCTTCTTTGCTTTAATTGTAGTATTATTGCCCAAATGAACAATCTCTTCAGGAATATCAAACAGTTCAGTATAGAAATCTAAATGATTTGAAATATGGACCATGGAACCAGTGTCCAGAATAAATTTTTCATCGCCTTGCATCAGCAAACACTAAAATTCTTATTTGAATCTCTTTCTCTAAAGTCAGCTTTCCTTGTCAGATTCTTGGGACAGTTCACCACCTTGTGGCCAAACTGGTTACACAGAAAACATCTAAAGGCATTAGTCCCAGTTGGCCTCATTCCAGGAGCAGTTTCCCTGCTGGCAGTCATGTGACCTCTCTCTCTGGACTGAGTTCCCTTGGCAATGGAGCCAGATCTCTTTGTATGCAAATGTGCGGGGGGGGATGCGGTTTCCTCTTGCATCATTCCCTCCCCATCTTGGGTTTCCTATGGAATGGCCAATAGTTGCCTTAAGAGCAAAGTTATTTGCCAATTCACCTTCATATCGAGAATTCAAAACTTGTCTTCTGCTTGCTTCAGCAGAGATAGTTTCCACAGCTCTCTCAAAGGTTAGAGCGGTGTGAGTGTCCAATTGGCCAATTATATTGCTGTAGCTGGGGGGCATGCTTAGGAGCAGAGCTTCCAGCTTCTGATTCTCTGTAAATTCCTCCTTTGCAGCTTTAAATTAAAAAAAAAAGTCTTGCAGCAATCCCACTTTATACTGGAGATTTTGCATTTTATTTCTCAAGTTAAAGGTGTATGCCCACCTCCAAAGGTCTCAAGATCACATATGGTAGAATGGTAATTTCTACTCACAGAAGCAGCAATCCAAGCTTGGGCTTTTGCATCTTTGAGTTGCCACGCCTCTTTAGCAGTTTTCTCAGCAGCTGAGGTTCCATCTGTGGGGAGATATTCTTCAGTGACTTTCTGTAGTCCTTCATTTCATAATGCAAGCCTTAGTCGAGTTTCCCATTCCAAGTAATTGTCTGGGCTCAGGACAGTCAGCTTTCCCTCTAGGTAAGTAGCCATCCTCACTGAGCTCCGTAAAAGGGCAGCTGCTGTAGATTAGCAATTCAAAGTGTCCATGGCTAGATCTCACTGGATCTCCTGGAACAGACTTAACTCTTTAGTTGCAGTACATGTAGCTCAAAATACTGGGCTCCCATAACCTGTTGGGAATTTTCTCTCTGGTAAGAGAAACCCTTTTTCATTATAGCAGAGTGCACAGAGGCACAACACAGTGGAATTTGGTTAGGCATGTGTATATGCTGAGAGTAAAATAACTTGGCACCAGTTCATAGTTTCAAATCAATATAAGTAGTATTTATTAGAGAACTCCATTCTAGATAGTAAAGTGAAGAGATAGAATCTCTAATCTATCTACATAACTGGATGCAGATGGATTCTGCATCTTTGCACACATGGTGCAAGGAGAGAGGAGCTTGCATGTTGCAAGGTAGGAGGAAGGGAAGAGGCAGGCAGGAAGGAAGTTAGTCCCTGAGATTAGCAATCTACATATTAAAGGCATAGTGTCAGAGCAGTAGAGAAGAGATGACCAATGTCTTGACCCTCTAGCCCTCTGACTCACTAGTCTGTCCTCCTGTGTCATTGAGACAAGAGACAGAGTATAGTCCTTCACTTTCAACAACAAGGTGGTATTTTAATCATATTTTTATTTCACCTTTCATCCAAAGAGCTCAGTAAGATCTCACCCTTTATCCAAACAGCTCAGTAAGCGGGCTCTGTAAGAGGACCCACACATGTACCCAATTTAGCTTGGACTTTGCATGCCTCATACTTGAAATACTTTGCATCTGGAGGTGCTTCTTCCAGCATAACTTGAAGGATAAAATGCTAGATCAAATTCATCTGGGAGAGTGGGACAATGTTGGCACTGGAAGCAACAATATCATTAGCGCATATGATTTTTTTGTTCATTTTCAAAGCATATGAGAGAAAGGAACTGAAGCACTGCAACCATGCTATTCCCATGGCTTAAGAACTGCTGCCTGCAGCTGGTTACTGGTTGGCTTTTGTCCTGGTGTAACTTCAGTTCCTGACATATTTGTCCTATTTAGCTTCTGAGCTGGAGTCTAGTTGCTACTGTGAAAGAAATACTCTTTTGCCATCTGCTTTCCCACATTTACAGCACTACTGCAACAATGACTACGGCTATGACTATTTACATATCGCTTTTCAATGAGAAATTCTCAGGTGGTTTACAAATAATAAAATAAAATAATATATGATACCTTGTCCTCAAAAGGCTCACAGTCTAAGAAGAAACAAAAGGGAGACACCAAAAATGGCCACTGGAAGGATGTTGTGCTGGAGCTGAATCGAGCCAGTTGCTCTCTCCCTGCAAAATAGAGAATCACCACATTGAAAGATGCCTCTTTGTCTAGTTAGCAGGGAATGAACATCTCATCTTGCAATCAAAAATGCCTTTCCTGTTACCTACTGAAGTCAGTGATGGCCTTATGAATAGTGAGAACCCTTCTTGTACAGTTCCCAGTCAGTTTGTGTAACACCCTGCTGTGATACTGCATAAACGCAGCCATAGGTTATTCACTATTTATTATTATTTAAAATATTTTGATACCACCCAAAACTGATACCCGTCTCTGGGTGGTTTACAATTAAAATAATTTAAAACATTAAATCAATGAACAATTAAAATCATTTAAAAGATTAAAAATATTTAAAACTCAGTATTAAAATTATTTAAAACTATACATCTAATTAAGAGCCTGGGTGAATAAATGTGTCTTCAGTGCCTTTTTAAAAGTTGCCAGAGATGGGAAGGTTCTTATTTCAACAGGGAGCACAATCCAAAGTCCAGGGGCTGCAACGGAGAAGGCCAGTTCCCAAGTAGCCATCAGACGAGTTGGCAGCAGCTGCAGGCGAACCTCTCCAGATGATCTTAGCAGGTGGTGGGGCTCGTGGCAAAGAAGATGTTCTCTTAAATACCCAGGGCCTAAGCTGTTTAGGGCCTTATAGGTAATAACCAGCACCTTGTATTTTGCCCAGAAACGTATCAGCAACCAGTGCAATTCCTTCAACACAAGAGTAATATAGTCTCTCCTAGATGACCCAGAGACCAACCTGGCTGCCACTCTGAACCAACAGTAGTTTCCAGACTATGTACAAAGGCAGCCCCACATAGTAATCCAGCCTAGTAATCCAGCCTAGAGGTTACCAACAAATGTACCACTGTTTTGAGGTTGTTCATCTCAAGAAACGGATGCAACTGGCGTATCAGCTGAAGCTGATAAAAAGCACCTCTGGTCACCGGCTCAACCTGGGACACCAGGGAAAGGTTCGGATCCAGAAGTACCCCCAGACTGCGCACCTGTTCCTTCCGGTTGAGAGTGACACCACCCAAAACCGGCAGATCAAAATCATCTCCCAAGTTTTGACCCTGCACAATAAGTACGGAGCCTTGAGGGACACCATACAAAGGTTCAGATTTTGATGAACAGCAGTCTCCAAGAGACACCATCTGGAATCTGCCAGTGATGTAGGAGCAGAACCACTGCAAAGCAGTGCCTCCCACCCGCAATCCCTTCAGACGTTCCAGAGGGATACTATGGTCAATAGTATCAAAAGCCACTGAGAGATCCAAAAGGACCAACGGAGTCACACTCACTCTGTCAATTCCCAATTGGAGATCATCCATCAGCTGGCCAAGGCAGTCTCCACCCCATAGCCCACCCAGAAGCCAGTTTAAAATGGGTCTATATAATCAGTTTCCTCCAAGACTGCCTGGAAGTGGGAGGCCATCACCTTCTCAGTCACTTTGCCCAGCCATGGAAGGTTGGAGACAGGCCTGTAGTTATTTATCTCTGAGGGATCCAAGGCAGCTTCTTCACAAGCAGTCTAATGATTGTCTCCTTAAGACAAGAAGGCATCCTGCCCTCCCTCAGAGAAGCATTTATAATCTCTACCAGGCCCTCTACAACAGCCTCCCTGCCAGAAAGTATAAGCCAAGGACAAGGATCAAGAGAACAGGTGGTTGGCTGCACCATTCCAAGCAACTTGTCCACATCTTCAGGAGTCACGAACTGAAACTGATCCAGGGTCATCACATAAGAGGAGCTGCTGAACACCTCGGCATCAGACTCTGTAACATTTGTGAAGTTTGAATCCAAGTCAGCCCGAATACGAGAGATTTTGTCCACAAAGAACTCATTAAAAACACCATAGCGAGTAATTGTTGGTTCCAAGTACTGATTCAAGGGGGAAGGGTCAGCCCCTTCACGACCCTGAACATCTCCGCCGGACATGAACATATGGAGGCGATACGGAAGGAAAAGAATCGCTTCTTTGCCACATGTATCGCCTGAGCATAGATCTTCAAATGCTCTCTATGTAATAATCTGTCAGATTTGAGTCAAGTCTTCCTCCACTTGCGCTCTAGTCATCTACCTTGCCGCTTCAGTCCCCGTAGTTCTTCCATAAACCAAGGGGCCAGTTTTGAACGGGTCAGAGAGGACGCTTAGGAGCGATTGTGTCCACTGCCCTGGTGAGATGATTATTCCACCAGAGTGTTGACAGGGTTACCAGCAGAGCCAACACTAAATCCCTCCAAGGCTTCTTGGAATCATAGGGTTAGGGTTACCAGTAACCTTCTTGGGCGGACCATCCTAATGGGCCCTCCACCACTGCAGAGGTGAGTAGTGGTCGTGAGTCCAACCTTAACCAGATGGTGGTCCGTCCATGACAAAGGGGAAATCACAGACGTCCCCACTCATGGAACACCACCCTGTTCAGAGTGGAAGACCAGATAAAGCATGTGACCAGCGATATGTGACCCCGAGACCACCTGGGATAGGCCCATAGTCGTCATGGCTGCTATGAACTCCTGAGCTGCCCCGGACATATTGGTCCCAAAGTGAACATTGAAGTCCCCCAGCACCACAAGCCTGCAAGACTCCAACGCCAAACACGAGATCAACTCCGTCAGCTTAGTTAGGGTCTCCGTCGGGCAGCTGGGCAATCGGTACACTAACAGAAGTCCCCAAACTTAGGTCATACATTCAATATGGCCAGACACTTTGACAGGGATCCTGGCAAGGGAGATATTGCTCTTGTAGACCACAGCCACTCCACCTCCCTGCCCACTTCCCCTCCCCTGCTCCTCAACAGACTATCCTGGAGGAAGAAGCCAGGACCAGACCAGGCCACCAGCCTCCCCCAACCAAGTCTCCGTAATACATACCAGATTGGCCCCTTCATCCAGAATCATATCATGGATGATTTCAGGTTTATTCTGGACTGACCTGGCATTACAAAGGAGCACGACGGGGCTCTGTGGGTGGCTAGAATTGTTCCCAAGGTCAAAGAGCTGGCAGGACATCCAGAAGGGGAGACAGCAATTATATTTCTGATTTCCCTTCCCCTGCAACAGCCTGATGACCTGTCTCCGTTACTTCTTCTATTCCCCACCACCACTGGAATAGCTGCCCCATAATCAGTGGATATACCCCTTGTCTCCCCATCTCCAGACAGACCCAGACACATTAAAACTCAACTTACCTAAGATTTCAAAGATAAGCACTATTATAATACCTGCCCTCTTTTACACACCCACGAGGGACAGTGAGCCAAACAGCCTGGCTCTCACCTTCGTTATCCCCTGAAGTGGCTCCCTCAAAGGGGCGACCCCCTTTGGTGTTGCCCCTTCAGTGGTGGGCCTGCCACCACAGGCAGTGTTCCTCTGAAGCTCAAAGCTGAGCAGGTGACCCGAGAAACTACTGCGTCATTCAGGAGCTGGTCCCAATTCTGCACGCACTCCCCACAGATGTTACCTAGAGGCAGCAGCCCCACAGGGGAGCAGGCAGGCAACAGCAGAAGGAGCCCATAGCACCCACCTGGTCTCTCACCCCAGGCAGCATTGGGTGGGAAGCTGATGGACTCTCCCTCTCTTCTGCTGGATTAGGTTAAGAATTACTTTGCTCCAGCCTTAGGAAAGAGCTGCTTAAGGTCTTGCAAGGCACATAACTGAATTGGCCGGAAATCTAGTCCATCAGAACTGTTCACCTAAACATACTTGCTTGGAAATAAGTCTCACTGAAATCAGTAAGATTCAGGGTGTGTGCAGATGTACCTCTCTACAGGAGTCAGTGCTGGATTTTCTACTACTGGGAGAACTCTGCTTTCCCCTTCCCCAATATACACACATCTTTCTTTGTCTATGGATACATGTGCCTGTGTCCATGTCCAATGTGGATTTCCCCATGCTTCCGGCAGACTTCATTTTAAAAGAAAACAACCCCTTTTTCCAGATCTCTGGCATGTCTATCTAGTCAAAACTTTATTCAGCAACTTTTTCAAAAAATAAACCAACCCTTTAAAAATAAGAAATAAAACATTGATCCAGGAAATGACAGAGAAAGTGAATTCAATAATTGCTGCATGCATGCGACAAGGACCAGCCAATTAGCGCGCTGTAGCCAGGGCCAGACCAGGGGCACTGAGAGGGAGGTGGAATGTATGTGGGGAGGGTGCCCGGTTTTGAGCAGAATGGGTGCTTAAGGGTGGGAGTATTCATTGCTGCCTGCAGTGGGGTGCAGCGGCAGCCTGTGGGTGGGGCGCACCAGGAATATGCTGTTGCCCTGTGGGCCAGTCGAGCCTGCACTGCACAGCCAGTTGTGATTATCACAATTGACCAGCCAGCTTGGAAAGGGTGTGCGTGTGTTTCTGATCTCAGTTCTTTTGGGAAGGGTGCAAAGGTATGAGTGCAAATTACTGCTCAAGATATATATTTTGTACATAGCCTTACATATGAATAAATGTGATTAGGGGACTGGACTATGTGTGTACTTGTATTTAACTCAGGAATTTCAAACAATAATCTGTAAACCTGTGCTTGTATTGACTTCAATGGGTCATGCCTTTGCTGTTGATAGAGCCAAGGAAGATTCACCAGAGATTAATCTGGCCCATGATATTTCATGAAGGATTAAAGCACAGTTGAACATGTGCTTTCAGTCCACTTGTTAACCTTCCTTATGACATGTATGGTGGCTTACATGGATATTAAATACCAAGTCCCCAAGTAAAGAAATTGAAAGGAACTTAGCTCTTGGCTCTGTGTTGTTTTGATTGTTGTAATGAAAACCTTCCCCTGAACAACAAGGGCAACTTGAATTGGTCTTGTGTTTAAGCAATGCTGTTACTCCTGTCAGGGAGCCAGGTTGGACTGATAAGATCTTTGATGAGAAGAAGCAGTTGGATTCCCCACCCCCAGCCCCTCACTGCTCCTTCAGCCAATTTGTTCACATAAATTGTTTACTTATGTATGTTTAAACAACTACCGACATAGCTTTCTTTGGGAAAATCTTCTCTAAGCCTGTCTCCAAATGAAAATGGGTTTTAGCGGATTCTCTCACAAGTTTCTTTATGCTTCCTCGCTCCTGTTCCTGCCCTGCAGGGTACAGATTGATAGTGACACAAGGAGACATGCACGAGCATCGAGTCAAAAATGCAACAGTTAAGGCTTAAGTTTCTCTTCTGTTTATCTGTAGGATTACACACTCTGAATAAAAATAATGGCCTCACTCCTTAAACCAAATATTTTCAGGCCACCCAATCTGACCACTTAAGGACTTTTTGGTTTATTCTCACTTAGAAGTCTGCCTTCAACTGCTGCTGAACTGCATGAAGAGCTGGTATAACACAGTGGCTGGGATACAATGATGATGAATATTTACATACTGCTTTTCAACAAAAGTTCCCAAAGCGGTTTACAAAGAAAGAAAGAAAAGAAAGAAAGAAAAGAAAGAAAAGAAAGAAAGAAAGAAAAGAAAGAAAGAAAGAGGCCCCCTGTCTCCAAAGGGTTCACAATCTAAAAAAGAAACATAAGAGAGACACCAGCAACAGCCACTGGAGGGATGTTGTGCTGGGAATGACCAGTTGCTCTCCCTCTGCTCAGTAAAGAGAATCACAGTTTTAAAAAGGTGCCTCTTTGGACACTTAGTCTCTCATAGGAGAGAATGAGGCCTCATTCACACAGATGAGGTGGTAAAACTGCTCGTCCACTGTGCCACTAACAATATAAAACTGTGCCACAATATAAAACAAATTTCTGCACACAGAGACTTAGTACATCAGGCAGAAAGTTAGGCTAGGACTTTTCTCCATTGCATTATATTTTATTTTGTATGTGCAAGGAGTTTACAGATCTGATATCTATATAGAAGACAATGCATATCTTGTAACATCTTCCCCCTCCACAACATGAAGTGGAAGAGTGCAGGATTGAGTTGAGATATTAGAGGGGACTGGATTATGACTGACTGCTACTAGTAGTTTTTATGCAGCATTTTTAATTTTCAGGCGTGCTTTACCGCCTTTACTGTATTTGCCTTCTAAACAAACAACCAGTGAGGTTGATAATTATTAGTCCCAGTGTACAGATGATGAGAGACAGAGGCTGAATTGTAGAGGCAGAACTTGAACTCACATCTCTCTGGCCCAAGCCCTCTCTGCACACACAAAAGGTGACAAGGCCCAAATCTACTTTTCTTTAAAGCTACAGGCATTATTTTAACAGGCCTTGTTGCTATGTCTTTAATAGCGCCTTGATCACTAGGTGATGTTTATTTCCATGCCTTGAAAAACTTCACCCACTGATCTAAAGTTCAAGGAGCAGCAGGCCCGTCTGTTGAATAAAAATGTGGATTAGAATAGAAAGGTGCAGAACCATGTCAATGTGACAAATAATTTATTTATATTTTAATTAATTAATTTAATTTATATGCCACCTGACTCAAAAGGCTCTTATTTCTATTCACAGAAATAAACACAATGAAGACAAAATAAAACAAACTATTAAAACAGTAATTTAAAACATTCAAAGGTTACTAAAGGCAGGCTAAAGGGGGGGAGGGCTTAAAGGCTCTTATGACTATTAAAAAAGGAAGGAGATGTTAAGGTTGTTCTTATGAACAGGGAAGCCCAGTCTAGGTCAGGCTGCTCGTGTGCAGTGCCGGGACCCACATGGATCCCGGTGCTGCCTGCCCACCTAACCCTGCTTTGTATCCTGGCCGTTAGCTGAGGTTAAGGGTGTGAGTGCTTAAGAGTGTAAGCCATTAGGGACATATTTTTGAGTGGCACAGAAGGCTTCCTGGGGAAGGGGAGGGCGTCAAAAATGTCCACTGCCTCACTGCACTGATGCAGTTAGTTGGGAAGTTCTGTTAGGTTATTCTCTTACTGCACTGGTGCATCATTACTCTGTATGTCAGCCATAATCCCTGTTTCCAATAAGCAGTTTAGTGGGTAAGGCAAGGTGGTAAAAGAGGCACTCATAAATCTATTGTTATCACAAGAATATACAGTAAAGATACAAATAACAAAAATCTCATTGCTAGAATCTGAGAGCAAGAGCGAGCGAGCAAACGAGAGGATTATACATGCGTGCACACACACACTCACACACCACTGTAACAAAGGCTGGCAGATACTTTGGTCAGCTCATAAAAACTCTAAAAATAGAGACTTCACATATTGCCTTCTGTTAAAGAAAATCACTTAGGCGAACATCGTATACTTCAGCGGGGGTTCTACAACCATTCCTTGGAATTCTTAAGGCCATGCTAGGCTGCACTGAATTCAGCTAGGACACACATGCAATACACGGAGTAAATGACAAAAATCAGCCCAAATCTATTTGATTTGTTCCAGATACTATATTTGAGTTTTTGCAGAATTATTGGAAGGGACTCAGATGGTCAAAGGGAAAGCGCAAATGGAGTACATCCCCAAGAGGCTGAGGTTGCCAGCAGGCAGCTGGCATGGAAATCTTCATGGGTTTGGATACAGTTGGAGCTTAGAAAAAGAGGACTGCTGAAATGACAGAGAAGGTGGAACGCTGCCACTATAGAAGTCCAGTTCTGCTTTGATGCACTATGTGATCTGGTTTTTGTATCATAATTTATACCAGCAAAAAGTACTGGGCCTAAAAAGAGCAGCACAGTATAACAGGTTTTGTAATCGGTCATAAAGGCCATGGAGGATGGGGTGGAATGTAGAGAACAGTATGAATTACCTTGCTTTTCTGAATTGTAGACCAGACTATGAGCCCTGTTCCTTCATGACTGTCAGACTCCCCTGTTTGTTAGATTGTGAGTTATAAGGCTGAGTACAGACCATCATTTCTGAAAAGCAATGAAAACTATTTCCCTCTTTAATGCTACTGTTATTATTATTGAAGAACATGTATATGCCGTATTCCAACAAAAGTTCACATAGCAGTTTACATAGTAGATAAATGAAAAAATTGTTTCCTGTCCCAAAAGAGTTCACAAGCTAAAAATAAGCCTGATGCACAAACCATACCTGTATTCTCATGGTTGGGAGAAACACCCGTTCATTCATATTCTAACTTCCAGTTAAAAACTACTTCATCAGTTCATATGCTGTATAAATCAACGGCGTGGTGAAGCACAAGCAGATCTTGGTTTAGACAGTTTCACTGCTAAGGATGGGAATGTTCTTGAATGGAATAATGCCAAGAAAGTGGAGTGACTTTGTCCTTTTGGTGGATATGTGGATATTCACAGTCTAATAAGAAAATTATTACTTTAAACAAACACCGTTACATAGCAGCTTTTGGTACAGGGACTATCACTGTTCACTAGATGCTTTTATGATGCATCAAAATTTAACCAATCATTATGCTGGAACCTAGCTTTGCTTTTCAAATGTAGTGGCTAAACACTAAAGAAACCTATAAAACTAGTTTGTCTGTACTCTGGAGACAACAATAAGAACAGGAAAAATCAATGTATGTAGCAGGCAATGAGAGCTTTACAATACCAGCGCCAACTCTCTAACAGCTATTTTCCATGCATAGCATCAGTATACTTTAATGGATGTTAATATCAAGCAATTTAAATTTAAATTGCTTTTTAATGCAATATTTAAAGTTTTAATTTTTTAAAAAACTTACTTTTTTTCAAACAAGTTAAAAAAAAAATTAAGTGCTGCCAAGGAAAAGGCGGGCGGGGGGGATGAAGTTGCCCTGAAGTCTCAATGCCTATACATTCTGAAGAAGTACTACTGCAAAAGGTAAAGGTAAAGTGCACCGTCAAGTCCATTTCAACTCCTGGTGCCCACAGAGCCCTGTGGTTTTCTTTAGTAGAAAACAAGAGGGGTTTACCATTGCCTCCTCCCACGCAGTATGAGATGGTGCCTTTCAGCATCTTCCTGTATCGCTGCTGCCTGATATAGTACCAGCAGGGATTCAAACTGGCAACCTTCTGCTTCTTAGTCAAGCATTTCCCCACTGCGCCCCTTACGGTGACAACTTGTAGGGAATTCAGAGATCCCTGTTTGGATACCATAAACATCTTGCAGAAAGGACAGAGGAGCCTTATACCAAATTGCATTGCCTTGTGCTTTACAACATTGCTCCATCTAGCTTAGTATTGTCTACTCTGACAGGCAGCAGTTCTCCAAGGTTATTTCCTAACCCTACCTAGAGAAGCCAGGGGTTGAACCTGGGACCTTCTGCATGCAAAACTGCTGCTTGACCCCTGAGCAATTGCTCCATCCCCAGCTAACACTCATAAGGACACCCAACAACCAATATCAACAACAAACTTTCCAAATACACAGTGACCTCCAGTTAGTTAGTGGGAGTTTTGCAAGCCTGACTCATGGCCTGTGGAGGGGGTTTCACACAGCCAGGCATTTAAGGAGCCGATGGGCTTGTAACACTGTAATCTTTCCCACATGTACACCTTAAAAGTATCACAAGTGACAGCTGTTTAAATTCCCAAGGAAATTAATGATGCCTACAGAACCAAGGCTTATCAGAGTGGAGGGGGGAACATTGTCCAGGACAGATAGCAGAGCATCACCAAGTGTAATTTTGAAATACTTCCAGGGCATAATATTCGCCGGGTTCAACTTAAAGAACTGTAGGAGTACTGCTGCTCTTTTCCTTTCATGAAGGTTTGAACAGCAGAGCTTGGTACCTCCAAGATTACCAAGTTTCCCAATAAGTATCTTGTGTCTTCAGGTCACTGGTGGTTTGAAACTCTTATGATTGTGGTCAGTTGATCCACATTAGACTAACTCATGTTTTATTTTCCTTCTATGTAAAGTTTAAATATTTGTAAGACATTTTGGCACTTAGCTTATAGGAATATTTCAGCATTTATTCTGGAAGGAGTGTTGGGGGACAGGGGAGGGTGAACCTTAATCAAGGGCAGATTTGCCATACAACTTACTCTTCATAGACTGCATATAGCAGAAACGGCCACCCTTCTTCCCTCACCCAGTTCTTCTTTGATCGAACGAATGTACCTCTATGACACGACAATGAAACGGTGTCGTTTGTATACATATTTGACATTCCCTAGGAAGCACTGCACAGGAAATGTTCTCATTTCCAAACAGGCTTTTCAGAGTCTGGTTCTGTTTCAAAGACAGAGGGTGCCTTTGGACATAACATTTAACTGTGGGTTCAACGGACCCGCAGTTTGCCTCCTTTTCCCCAGTGCGCTCCCAGATGATTACAATCTGCAGTATGGAAGACTGCAAAGGGGGTAGAGCTGGCTGCTCAGGCTTCCTCTGACCCATGAAGGAAAGCTGTGCCAGCCAATTGAATGCCAGCAGTGGGAGGAGCTTACCTCCCTTAACTCTGGTTTGGGTGAGAGTAAACTTTGCCCAAACCAGATGACACACTGCAGCCTGCAGACAGTCGGTTAGGTAAGTGACCCTTACTCACAAACAGTTGTTCAATCGGAGGTTTGGGGGAACAATCGGAACTGTGGTTGGGTCCGGGAAATGTGTTTCCCTTAATTCCAATGTGATGGAGGGCCAACCTGAGGTGTGTTTGCCTCTGGCATCCCGTGACATTCCAAGGCAGCCAGAGATTGCGAAGAGATTCCTGCTGGCTAGTAAATGTGATGAAGTGGGGAGTTCACAAGGCCAAAGCATCTAGGAGTGTGTGTGTGTGTGTGTGTGTGAGAGAGAGAGAGAGAGAGAGAATGAATATACTGTAAAGCATTAACCTTGCCTGAAATATTGACTGATATGCAGTGCAAAAGCTCTGTCCTTGCAACTGACCTCACAACTAGGTTTGCTTCACAAGCACAGCATGTGGGGAGGTGAGTTTTGCTCCTCTCTACATCCCACAAAAGCCCTTTTCTATGCCAGGTATACATCCCTAAGTGTCACACAGCCCTCAGGCACATATTCCTGAGGGTTGGGCCGCCCCACCCCTTCCCCATGTGCAGAGTTTGTGAGGCATCCCTCGCCCACACCTCGTTTTTAGGCTACTTGTGAGAATGGAGCTCTTGCTCTGCCTTTATAAGACTGTTTATCATGTCAGCCATTGTGTATAAGAAATTAGTCCAAAGGTAAAACAGTGTTTTCCTCAAATGGAAAACAAACAGCAGTTAGACAAAATTGAAATTTAATCAAATGTGTTAAATGTGTTTAACTTTGTGTCTGACTGAATCTAGCTGAAGAGTTTCAGTGTATAGTTTCCTTTAATGTAACATATTCTAAGAAGCTTACCCTATGATTAGCATTGATATGTTACTTAATATAAATAAAATTTAAAGTAAGCCGTTTCTCATATTTGTCAGTATAATAGAGGCTTCTGTTTTTTCTTGTGAGATAGTTATAGTATTATTCTGCACTGAGAAGGAGCCTTTCCAACTATAAAATTCTATGATTCCCCTCAGTCTAGCATACACAAAAGCTAACTCTACCCAACCCACCCAAGAAGCAGATAAATCTAACGAGCATAAAGGTATAAGACTTAAATTGGTTTATTAGTGATTCCTGTTTCCCAGGGAACTCATCAAATGGGATTGAGGCAGGGGAAACTAGGGATTTCAAACCAAGAATTGCCAGCTTCTTGCCAGATCACAGTTCCCAGAATTCTCTGGAGGAAGTCATGGCATTAATGAGGTATAAAACTAATAAACGTTTCTATGCAGATAAGCTAACTCGCACCAAATCAGTAATATTCTCCACTGTAATATTCCATTGGTCTTATCTATGTTTGTAGTCCTGGCACCATAAGTATTTTGCTGCCCCAGATCTATAATATTTATACCCATCCTAACCCATGGGCTCAGATTGGGTTACAGCCATTTTCCAGATACACCTATTTATTTCCTCAGAGATTTCACAGTCTAGATGATTAAGTAGTTAGAGCTTGGAAAATCCAAGAGGCCAAAACCAAATTACTTGCTATGAAGGGAGAAATGAAAAGTGATGGGCAGCCCAATCCTATGACCAGCTGGTTTCTTCTGTCTGATTTACATGAATCCCTCGCTTTCTCCCACAATTTTATGATATTTGTTTCATTTACTGGTCAGCTTTGTGGTCCCCAATGGGAGCCCTTCCCCTTGGAACCTGGGGGTAGTTGGTCTCTCCTGACAGGCAGTCCACTGAATGCTGCTGTCTTTTTCCTCTCCTCCAACCCTTCAAGACAGCCACACATTTCCAGCAGTTTCAGTTACATTCTGTGAATGCTTATTATTTTATAGCTGTACCAGTGATTACAGCCGCACTAGACCACCTAGACTCTGTGTTATTATTCATGATAGCCAAAAGTTATTTCTGAGTTCTTCTTTCCTCCCAATACATAGAAGTGGGGAGGTCAAACTTGGATAAGTGTGTCTGCAAAGTAGCTCCCCCCCGCCCCACCATCCCTGCCCCACAGTGGATCCAAAGAATGAATAAATATCTGGTCTTGTTATTAGATTCATGAAAACAAATGGTTTATAATACAACACTCTTGGACAGAATGATCTATGCCAAAACGGCAAACATGCATGCTTCACGTTTGACCTTTATTTTCTTTCTCAAAAGTTAAATAGTCTACCACACAAATCAGGCTGCTATATATAGCAATGAACTCTATTTGTCTGATAATTGGCTTTTTCTGTAGTTATAATTCACTCTGATTGAATGGCATATGGCAAATAATACTGAAGAAGACCCATCTATGTTCTATCTATAGATATAGATATAGATATTGCAGTCTGTTTCCAGGTTGTGTTGTTATGAGCCTCCCACAAAACAATTTGTTATGGGGCAACTAACAAATAAGATGATGATGATGATTAGTAATACTAGTTTACTGGGATAACTGGGTTACTCCAGTGTTCCTAACTTTTGTGGAGCGATGCTCAGTCATGGAAGGGGACTTGCACTTACACATGTTTGCACTTATGCAAACAGAAAAGGTTCTTGCATAAATGTAGCTCTCCTGGGAGCAGAAGGAGCATCCAACAATGGCACAGAATTCAACAAAAGTTAGGATGCAACCTCAAGTTATCATTAATTGGATTTTTCACTGACTGGCCTTATATTTACTGAGTATTATCTGATAATGTTATTCATTACTGTACAGTTATTTGCTCCAGCCTAGAGACAAAGTTTCACACACAAGTCCTTAAATAATGAAAAGGCACATCAGCTCCCTCCATTTAAGGGCAAAGCCACACATTACACAAAGCATATGCTTGGGTCTGATGTGGTTTTTCTGTGCTAAATACCAGTCAAAGGGGCCACAACCCGGACTGGGAATGCAATTTAGGAGAGGTAGTTTGGCCCTAAGTGCACAAAGAAGCTCCATGCACACAAATTGGCCAACTTCAATCAACAGAAGTTGACCCAATATAAAATCTCACCAGATTTTGTTTTGTTTTTTACAACCAGCAAAAGTTTTAAAAATGGTTAAAGGAGAGTAAACCTGATTGGTGGTCATGTCTTATAAATCCTGCTTTTTGTTCCTGTCAAAACAGACTGGAGAGCATATTTGCCTCCAAATGAATGTTCTTCTAGATAACAAGAATAGAAAAAAAAGACTTATAATATAACATTACCAACATATGGATAAGTTAAAGAGAGGAGAGGAGAGCCGGTCTTGTGGTAGCAGGCATGACATTATTATTATTAATAATAATAATTCGATTTCTATACAGCCCTTCCAAAAATGGTTCAGGGCGGTTTACATAGAGAAATAGCAAATAAATAAATAGATGGCTCCCTGTCCCCAAAGGGCTCACAATCTAAAAAGAAATATGAGATAGACACCAGCAACAGTCACTGGAGGTACTGTGCTGGGGGTGGATAGGGCCAGTTACTCTCCTCTGCTAAATAAAGAAAATCATCACATTAAAAGGTGCCTCTTTGCCAAGTTAACAGGGGACTTGTCCCCCTAGCTAAGCAGGGTCCACCCTGGTTGCATTTGAATGGGAGACCACATGTGAGTACTGTAAGATATTCCCCACAGGGGAAGGAGCCGTTCTGGAAAGAGCAGGAAGTTTCAAGTTCCCTCCCTGGCATCTCCAAGATGGGCTGAGAGAGATTCCTGCCTAAAACCTTGGAAAAGCTGCTGCCAGTCTGGGTAGACAATACTGAGCTAGATAGACTAATGGTCTGATTCAGTATATGGCAGCTTCCTATGTTCCCAAAGGTCCTCTATAGTCTGTTTTTTCACCGTGGATCTACCTGAAATTCCTACATATTCATGGTAATCTTCTGTCAAACAATTCTAACATTACAATGCATAGAGAGGTTTCCTCCAATAAATATGGCAATGAAAAGCCTAACTATTCATCTTAGCATCTATGGGTAAAATCCAGTATCTTTTATCCCATCGTCAGTCTAGTTCTCTGAAAACATTATGCTAGTATGATCGGGGAGAGATGCCAGTGAGGTCTGTGAGTGCCTCCTGGTATATCAAGTGTCACTGCTGATTTCTTCAGATATTGCCAGGGTTTTGCTTAGCTTTCCCCTCCAGTATCAGCAGTTGATTGAATAAAAGCAGCTGCAGAGATCAGAGGACCATTCCTCAGGCTACTGAAGAAAATCAATAAAACAGTATTTCATACATTTCCAAGGCAGCACATTCTTTGTCTCACTACGTCTCAGTACAACCTGTTATCTTTTGCACAAGGCACAATCTAATATACTGTAGTTTGCAAAGAACTTCCAAATAGTGTTTCTCTTACCCTATTCTTTTTTTTCTCATGGTCCAATATGCCTTTATATTTTTTCTCATAAATCTAAGACAACTCTTTACTGTAACTTGACTCTTTTCCGTGCATGTGAATGTGTGTGTACCATAAAGGCTTTCAAAATCTTATTCCCCCCCCCCCATTTGCTCAATAACCCCAGTGAAGCATCTCTCCAGTAGCTGTTGCCAATCACTGCTGGCATTTGTGGGAGCTGAACAGACCTACCAACACAGTAACACAGGTCTGTTTTTTACATCCTCACAGCAGCACATGCAGGGTCTGCTCCTGTCCTCTTTCCCTGTGTAGTATGTCATCGTCTCATCATCATCATCAATAAATAATGGCCAGAACATCATCATCATCATCATCAATAAATAATGGCCAGGACACAAAGAACTGCAGAACTGTAAGATATTCCCCTTAGTGGATGGGGATGATCTGGGAAGAGCACCTCCATGCTTACATGCAGAGGGTTCCAAGCTCCCTCTCTGGCACAAGAGAGACTCCTGCCTATAATCTTGGAGAAGCTGCTGCCAGTCTTTGTAGACAATACGGAGCTAGATGGACCAATGGTCTGACTTGGTAGAAGGCAGTTTCCTATGTTCCTATATAAGATGTTGAGCTTGTGTTTCTTGAATAAGAATTCCAGTGTCATACAGCACTGGATTATTTTTCATACTGCAAAATCTGCTTATAATATGACATGAAGGTATGCTATTAAAAAAACAACTGGGGTGGACAAATCCTTTGTTGCATTTTAATAGTATTTTGGATAGAGAACAATAGTTGTGTTTAAATTCATTTGCTTCTTCATTATCTTGACATTTATATACAAAAAAAGATTTCCATGAATGGAAGACGTTGCATTTGTGCAAGGGAGGAAGGGCAATGTTTGTGGAATCCCCCTTCCCTCTGTAGTCCCCTGTCTCCCTCCCCATCCAGAAAATCTTCTTGAAAGAATCCTCAAGAGAAAAGTCTCCTCATTCTGCCTCCCTTGTACAAAGGCAACTTCTTCCATGTGCAGAAGACATTCTTAGAATCCAATCCAAAACTGCTGTTTGTATCAATATGCCCCCCACCCCGCTCCAAAAGCCATTTTGCTCTGATGGTCTTAGCAGCAGTATATGTTGGAAATATAAAGAGAAAATTCACACACAAAGAGAAAATGATGAAAGAGAACATGGAATCCTTCACATCCCCCTCAGCTGTTCTTGACTTCCTTGGAAGGCCAATCTCAAGCAGATCTAGAATTATTTCCCTCTATCATAAGATGCAAAAAAACCCCAATAGAATTTTATTGTAATTGATGATTATGTTGTCTTTCCTGAAAGGAGAGCTGGTGTGATTCACTTCCCAAACACTTGTTAAACCCTTTGCGACACTCTTTCAGAAGAAGCCAGCTGAGGCCATTTTAGCCATGATTAAGTAAGTCGTGTATCTTAATCCCTTTTGGTTTGTGTTTATTCATGCCTTGCTCCTTGGATTAACAGACTTAACCCATGCAAAGGGAGAGAAAATTTCTGGATGGACCGAAACAGCCTAGCTTTGTATCCTAGGATCAAGTTTGGATATGCCTTTGGGGAAATTTAAGAAAAGCTTGCCCACCTTCTGAGTGAAATGCATAATTACAGAAGGCAAAGAAATAAGAGTTGTTATAAAATGCTGCCTATTTGTAAAAGACAGAAGCCCTATTCACACATTATGTTCTATGTGTATACAATCAGTGTACATTGACCCCATACCACTAAAGACACAAGGCATTATTTCTTGGAAGTTAAGGGCCACAACTTTATTATCCCAATCCAATCAATATTTCAGCAGGAATGGGCTCTCCACCACCACTACCTCACACAGTGCAGACATTAATTGCTTCTGAGCCAGGATGTCATCCCTCTACCTAATTATTGTGAGAAATAACACCCCAGCTTGAAGGCAGAGGCGTATCTAGGGAAAATAGCGCCTAGGGCAAACACTGAAATTGCGCCCCCTGTCCAAACATCTCACACCCATCTTTCAGATAATTTTACCATAATATCAGCTGAAAAATACAAGTCAAGCTCGTTAATCTTTTAATATTTCAAAAACAATTTAGCAGTGGACTTAAGACAGAGCAAAAAATGCTGGAAAACTACAAATTTCAGTATGTGGGGGCTCATGAAATACCCAAATACTATGTGGATGTGTACTTGGAAAACTAAACAGAAGTGGAGAGGAGAGCTGGTCTTGTGGTAGCAAGCATGACTTGTCCCCATAGCTAAGCAGGGTCTGCCCTGGTTGCATATGAATGGGAGACTTGATGTGTGAGCACTGCAAGATATTCCCCTCAGGGGATGAAGCCACTCTGGGAAGAGCAGAAGGTTTCAAGTTTCATCCCTGGCTTCTCCAAGATAGGGCTGAGAAAGATTCCTGCCTGCAACCTTGGAGAAGCCACTGCCAGTCTGTGGAGACAATACTGAGCTATATAGACCAATGGTCTTACTCAGTATATGGCAGTTTCCTATGCTCCTATGCCTGTCTAATTCTCTACTATGCATTGTAGCATCACTATTACATAAGTTTTAAAAATAAATGGAGAATTTGGCTTTTCCCAGATACTCTGAAAATAATTAAAGGATATGCAGAGTAAACTGTGTCACTGCTTGGAATATATTCTAGTCTTTCAGAAATACAGTTAAAATGAGAGAAAGAGAGCAAGAAACTCCCGGTGGGCCTTAATATTAAGGGTTTCACACTGATTCAAAGACAAACTCACCATTAATAGCCATATTAGCAAGACATCACATTTAACTCACTTATCACAAAGCAAAGTAAGCAAAGTAAGAGCAAATGAATACAATCCTAGCTCTTAAGCATCAGCTCAGTATTCACAAGCCCCGATTCTCTGTACATAGTGCCAATCTGAATATGTGTACAGTGTCTTATATTATATTTTTATTATTATTATTTTTACCCGTAGCCCCTTTGGGGGGCTTCCTAAAGGCTGGGGGGGGGTTGCAAAGATTCCCCCTCACCCCACTGGCCTCTAGGGCCTTGCAGGGACCATTTGAGCATGTGCAGTGGCCGTTTTTAAAAATAATATATATTTTTTAAAGGCCACTGAAAACAAAATGGCCACCGCGCATGCTCAAATGGCCTCTGCAAAGCCTGGCATGACCTAGAGCCTCACAGAGGCCATTTGAGCATGCATGGTGGCCATTTTGTTTTTGGCAGCCTTTTTTTTTAAAAAAAATTAATTTTACAAAATGGCGCCCCCCTTCAAGTGGTGCCCGGGGCACGTGCCCTGCCTGCCCTACCCCTAGATACACCCCTGCTTGAAGGCATCTCACAACCCTGAGAGCCGAGCACTACTCTTCTTAGCTAAACCATATAGGATCAAGAAGCAACATCTCCACCAAGCCATTCAGCCTTTATGGTTGATGATGCCCTAATACCAAGAGAGGCCCCAACCCAGTTACCCAGGGTGATGAAGCCTCTAGGGAATGTCTGGAAATCCCCTTCACACAAATAACGACATACCTTACCAAATAAGCTGTACTTAACCACTTCAAACCTGTACTGTACTTGCTGCTGTGACCAAGGAGCCTAACTACAGACAACAGTATGATGGAGTCAAAAAGACCACCCACCATTAACCAATTGGACGAGGAGCCAAAACTCCCAAGGGACAACCAGCCCCTAAAAGGACAACCAGCCGAGAACCAATTGTGCACCAAGGAGGGGTGTCTCTTAAACACTGTGTGCGGGTTCTGTCAGGAGAGAGCTCCAATGGCTCTCTAGCTCCACCCACCTGATACCTGAACCAGTCCACAAACCCCACAAATCTCATGCTTTACCAAAGGCTGGATGAGGGGGAAATGCCACATCCAGCATGCTGAGTATGTATTAATACAGATCTATATTTGTGCCCCATTCACACATTATGTTCAACGCATGTACAGTAGTACAATTATTTTCTGGTACCCTGGTTCACTTCTAAAATAAACTCAAGTACAGACATTCACACAAACACATGTCTATGTGTATAGGCATCTGTATGCATATACACCGTAATGTCTGAACAGGGCTAGACAGTGTCTCCAAAGCTGGGAGACAAAAACTCTGAACTGTGGATAAACTCTCTCTTGAATGTGCCATGTAAAGTGATCTTGCAAGATGAACAAAGCAATACTTACCACTGTGATAAGTCTGCAGAACCTGTGACTTTCCAAAATAACTGCAGTCCATTGGTCACATATTATGAGCTTCTGCATAGAGAGACATGAAGTTTTGGGTGGTATATGAATATATTTAAATAAATAAATAAATATTTGACATGCCCTGATTTGCTGGCCCAGGGTGGGACACAAAAACATGGATTATCAAGCCCCTGACAGTCTACATTCAGTTTGCTAAGTCATAAGCGAGCCTGCGCTATGGTGAGCAAATCACAAAGGTTATCTGAACATAGGTGAAGGCCGGCTTCCTTTTTCTTCCCAGTTTCCTCTGTTTCTCCATACTGCCCACTGCCATATTCAACCTCTATCTGCTTTGCCTTCAACAGGGTTATGAAACTTTGTAATTCTATTCACTAGCCCATCAGGCTTCATGTTGAAAAGCTAGCAGCACATGACAGAAGGGCAAGACTGCAAAGCAAAGGTTAGGGAAGAGAATGCAAGCTATGCCTAACATTTGCCACCAAGTCCCTCTTTCCTTATTAAGTTGCTTCAAAGCCTGCTTTTATTCTCCAGATCATGCAGACTGATAATGGAGCTTTTATACAAAAATTTCTCACCTGATGAAGAAAGAGGATCTACTTACTTTGAGAGGCTCTATTGTTAGCAGACATACCTTGTCTCTCCGCCACTCCCTCCCCCTTGTATTTCCCCGTGTCCTTGACAGTCTTCAACCTTGAAAGGAGTGGAGGGTATTGCTGTAGCTTTGTCATGGAGCCGCATATGGTAGCACTGTGGCTCCAGGGTTGAGAGGAGGAAAGGAGACAAGGTCATAAACAAGAGCAAATGTGTTGAAATCCTGCCTCTGCTTCTCCATTCAAGTGATCTTGCCAATGATAGATCCATTCTGAACTACAGCCATGGAAGAGGAGGGAGAGAAGGAGAAAGAAGAGTGTGAATAAAGGAAACTTTTTAAAAAGTAACTGGTAGAGCATAATGAAGCCCTTATGGGGAGGGGGGCGGGATGCCATCAAATGCTGACAATATGAATGCTGGCTCACATACAGCACAAAGTTTAGCACGTGTTGCAACAGAATGTTGTGCATTTGTGAAAGAGTGGTCTTTGTACAAATGCAAAAAATGCACAAATGCAGTTGCATGCTGGACAGCTATTGGAAATAATGGCCATCCATCATGCCGTCATTAGGAGAGGAGAGCTGGTCTTGTGGTAGCAAGCATGACTTGTCCCCATAGCTAAGCAGGGTCTGCCCTGGTTGCATATGAATGGGAGACTTGATGTGTGAGCACTGTAAGATATTCCCCTCAGGGGATGAAGCCGCTCTGGGAAGAGCAGAAGGTTTCAAGTTCCCTCCCTGGCTTCTCCAAGATAGGGCTGAGAGATATTCCTGCCTGCAACCTTGGAGAAGCCTCTGCCAGTCTGTGTAGGCAATACTGAGCTAGATAGACCAATGGTCTGACTCAGTATATGGCAGTTTCCTATGTTTCCTAACTATAATTGCACAATTTTTGTGTTTGCACAAAGGGTGCTCTTCATCAAGGATTCAAGAACAGTTTGAAGCCACTGACTGACATCCAGGTTAGTGCCACACCAATATAAATACGTTACACCATTACAAGGATGTTGCACTAGCAAGTTCCACTAAATTGGAAGCTTGCAATCCAGACTAGTGTTGTGCTAGCACAACAGGGAGCATAACCTATGGTTTGCCTCCTCCTGTGAAACACCCACATCTTGTTCTGCTATCTTTGTTGCACAAACACAATGTCAGCACAAGAGATTACACAACTACTTTTAGCATCCCCATAACTTCAGGCAGCTCTGTAACCTTCTTGCCTGTGCTCAATTTTGTTTGTTGCACTAGTGCATCATTAGTCTAGATAAGCAGCCATTGTTATAAGAACCATTAATCCATTAAGAACCATGAAATGTGTCTCCCCACTTCAAGTAGTAATCATTACCCCAAAAAGTCAAACTGGATTGTTCTTAATCTCAGCAAAAGCCATCTGAGCCTGTTTCAGCTTCACTTACTGCTATTCAGGTATGGGTTCCCTGTGTTCACATATCTATGTCTGTGCTCCCTCATGCTATATAGAAGGAAGGCAGGGGTTTATCAGTGTTAAGTAAAAATAGATCTTTCTCTTCCTGTGCATAGTCATAGGAAGCTGCCATATACCGAGTCAGACCATTGGTCTATCTAGCTCAGTATTGTCTTCACAGACTGGCAGTGGCTTCTCCAAGGTTGCAGGCAGGAATCTCTCTCAGCCCTATCTTGGAGAAGCCAGGGAGGGAACATGAAACCTTCTCCTCTTCCCAGAGCGGCTCCATCCCCTGTGGGGAATTATCTTACAGTGCTCACACTTCTACTGTCCCTTTCATATGCAGTAAGGGCCCATCCCCCAGGGTCATGTCACATGACTCCCATTGCCCACCCACCCAGCCCCAAGGCCCCTCACTAAGCCAGTCCCCCTTGCCCTGTTAGTCCTCTCTCCGGCTTGCCCTCCTGGCCTGCAATGGAAGCAGCCTGCAAGCTGGTAGAGCTCCTTCCCTCTCCGACTCTCAGCTGATCGGCAGGTGGGCGGGGCTTCCAGAGAAGCCTCCATGCAGGCCTCCCTGAAGCCTGAACTCAGGTAGACTGGCAGGCAGCAAGCAAGAAAAGAAGGAGGCAGGCAGAGTTCTCTGCAGATCCTCTACCCAGGCCGGTCAGCCCAGCCTTTGCCAGTAATGGAGGTAGAATGTGGCTTTTTATGTAGAATGTCCTTTTTGTGGTTACCCTCCCCCATATATAGGAATCTGCTTGCTTGCTTGCTGTGGGGCTTTGATATGGGGTGGGGGGAGACTGAGAAGTGTCTGAATATTTAATTTGAAACAGATTGGAAAATTTGCTGGCCTTCTTAAAAACTATCTAAAAAGTTCTATAAGTGGCTTGTTTCATGGCAGAAAATTACAAAAACTTCTGGAACAAACAATATTATATTTATTTATTTATTCATTCATTCATTCATAAATGCACTTATGTTCAAATTGTTTTGCAACCCAGAAGGTCTGAGTAAGAACTGTGAAGCATGTGTTGTGCTTTTATTTTATTTTATTGTTCTTTAGGAATGCCAAGCTGGTAAGACATGTCCAAAACCCTCACTCACACTATTTACACTATATGTCATCAGTCAGTATGATTCTGTAATGATATGAAATGTTAAGGAGGCCCTGCACATGCTGATTTGCCCCCCAGCCCCGCACCCCACTTGGGATGACCCTACTTCTGAGCACCTGCAGAGAGTGGTTTTTGTCTCAGTACAGTGAGAGACCACAACCAGCCTTACTTCCACATTGAAGAGCAGGGAGAATGACTTTTAGGACAGACTAGGGCGTAACTTGAGGAGCTCCTTGAGCTCTGGCATGTCTCAACTATCTTAACATTTTACCAAGAAGAGGCAAATTCCTCATTCTCCCCTCACCTCTTTTTCTCCCAAGGAATAGTGCTAATTCTTGCTCTTTTCTCTATTTCACCTATCTTCCTTGCTTCAGTGCGACTTACTGGTCTCCTATAGGGAGCAAAATATGCTGGGAGCACAAATTAGTTTGGTTTGGTTTACATCCCTGAGCATGTGCAATTCTATATGCACTTACCAGGGAAAGATCTCAGACAGTTGAATGCAATGGAGTTTATTTTTAAGTAGACATGCTTTCCTTGCTAGTAAGTCCTTTAGGTTTCAATGAAATGTACTCCCAGCTAAATGTGGTTAGATTTGCTGCCTGAGGCTGCAGTTCTCCACACACTTACCTGGGACTTTTACACACAGCTGGCTTTACTGCAAGTTTACTGGGAGGCTGTACTGCAAAATTGAAGTTGTCCCAAAGAACCAACGCAAAATAGTGTTGTTTTTTACTTCGGATATAAATCAGGCTACACTCTAACGAGCAGTGAAAAACCTGAATTGCGTGTGAACTGCTCCCCAATAACTCGCAGGGACTTCAGGGTAAATCTGGCCAACATATGAATGCAGCATCTCCATTCCACAGGAATGCCCCGTGTGAAAAACCTGGAATAAAACTTTACTGAATTTGTTGAGAATTCTGAGAAAACATACATAGGTTCACACTGCATGCTTGAAAGTCTCCTTTGCTAATCTGCAACAAGGGGGCCATTTTAATAATTAGTGTTTCTAGAGTGTTCTAGGCATTAAAAGTAGCACAAATATATAGTATTCAATGCATATCACTATATATTGTGAAGTGTGTATTCAGTGAAATGTATTTCCAGGCAGCATACTTATTTTGAAATATCAAACTTAAATCCTTGGGGGCCTGGGGTGTGCAGAGGCCCTGGACTTTGAGGGGGAGGGCATTTAAAAACTTGTCTCTGGGCCCAATCCAACCTTGCTACGCCTCTGTATGCAACCAGGGCAGACCCTGCTTAGCTAAGGGAACAAGTCATGCTTGCTACCACAAGACCAGCTCTCCTCCCTAAGCCTGAAAAGTGAAGCCTTTTCCAAAGCTGTTTGTATTGAGCAGGAAGAACTCAGCTAGGAGTGGATAATGTTAAAAAGAGAAGTGGCTTCGTCAACACTTTCTTCATTTTACCTATACCCAGGAAACTTCTAAGAATAAGAGAAATAGGTGGAAATTCCAGAAAGGAATAAACAAATTGAGTATAGGCACAGTTAGAATTAAGATCCTTTCCACCACACACTGACCCAGGTTGGCAGGACTGGGCCTGAATCCAAGGTATCAGGCCCGCCACATGTTTCCTGATGGTTCATTTTGTTCGGGAACATATTTGGAATGTGACTGACAGAATCTTATGTTGCAACTTAAATGCTAGGTTATTGCTGGGCAAAATAAATTAAAATAATTACCATTTGAATTTGGCTCCATGTGCACCTGAACCCATACGGACAGAAAGGTGAGATGATTCCGCCTCTGCCTTCTATGTATAAAGAAGCAAGATTAATTTTCATACAGCCCAGCTCTCATGTGACCCCGCCTTCCTGTTCCAATCCTTGAGGGAAGCTCTGATCCAAATGCTGCCACCTACCAAGGCTCAGAGGTGACCACAAGGGATAGGGCCTTCTCTGTAGTGGCACTCAGAATTCAGAATTCCCTCCCCCAAACAGTTCATGCTCCTCCACCCTTTTGGCTCCCAGACAACTTCAGAAAAAGGACCTGTTTGACTATGCTTTTTGGGCAGGTTGAAGGAGGCATTTGTTTTTATTGTTTTCCAGTATTTGTGCTGGAATCATTATCCTTTGGGCGGCGGGGGTTGGGGGGTGTCATTTATTATTTTGAACTGATTTCATTAGCCACTTTGGGCCAGTTTGTGAAAAGTGCCATTCAAACTGCAGAAAATAAATAAATAAATAAATAAATAAATGTGTAGTTATATCATAGGTCATTTTAGTTAGTGGAGACCGCTGGAATATAATTATGCATCCTGTTCATTTCAACTGCTGAGCTAGTATTGATAAATTGTTGCCCAAAATGTTTATTCTAGAAAATAAGGGCACGATCCAGCTCCAGATAAGCGTTAATTGCAATGGCAAATTAAGATGTACTTAATTGTCTTCAATTAAAATAAACAGGGCTTCAAAGTGCTTAACCTTTTATCAGTTATACCCCCCAATAGTCATGTGCTACTGGGGAGGAGGGGAGTTGCTTTCTGATTCTTGCTCTTGTTATTATTATTATTTACTGTATACAATGAACAAGTGTGTGGCACTGCAAAATCATCTATGCTGAATCATGAAAAAGTCCTTTGGCTCAACAGTTGCCTGTTTACAGGAGGAAAGTTTACTTTCAGCACTTCCAACTTGGAGTGCTTTTTGGAAACATTTAGCTCATAAAAAGGCTTACAGTTCATGTGTTGCCCTTGTCGTGACCTGAACATTTTGTTAACAAAGCACTCTGTTAATGTTTTGACCAAAAGAACGAATGTGCTTCAGGTTGGTTGTTTTGCCAAAGTGGCGCTTGCTCCTAAAAAGGGAAAGTTTTTAATTCCATTTTCAGAAAGAGTGTCTCACTCCTAACTATATAAGGAAATGTCACCCATCCATCTTGGAAATTTTTTTGTGTGTATGTGTGTGGGGTGTGTGTGTGTAGTCGTGTGCATGTGGAGGTGGCATTCGAATGGCACGTATTTTTGCTTCCTGTGTAACAAATCTCACCATAGAATTGCACACTGCGGAAATCCTTCAGCCACATCACATTTCTTTCTATCAGCCTCGAGGAGATGTGAATATGAAATGACATTTATTACCAGCAGAGTAAAGATCTCTTTCCTTTAGTGAAGAGATAATAAAAATGTACAGCACCATGTCTCTGAGTTGTGAAAAGGGAGTGGGAAATAAAACTACATGTCTAATTAAAAAATGTGCCTAACTATTTTTTTTTAAAGTTAAATTGCAACATGACCTCAAAAAAGGAAATACTAACTCAAATCTAATGTATCTAAATATAATATAAATATTTCCTCCTCCAAAATGAAAAATGGTAATGTAACTGTCTTTCCTTTTATAATATTTTTTTCCTTAATAGTTTTTCCTGTATAGGAAAAGAGGTGGAAAACAAAATTATGAATTTCAAGGCAAAGCCTTGATTAGTGTTTTAAAGAGTTACAGTAACTACATAATGTTAGGACTGAATTACACACTGCATGGAATGAGAGGACAGAAAGAGCCAGTAGACATCTGGACAATACCACTTCAGACTGCTGGTCTATTTTTCAAGTCTCTCCTGTATAAAACAATTCCATGCATGATGTAGCAACTAAGACATTAGAGAGATAAGCTTAATGTAGCCCTCTCTCTCATCTGCTACTTAACTACATGTAGATAATTTTATGTGAGGGCATTCAAAAATATTGGTCTCCACCTGCCGTCCATAGTAGTATGGTCCATAAATCTACTATTTCAATTGGCACAACATCCAGGTCCGCTCTGAGCCTGGGTCATTGTCTTAATGGTCAGTTTACAAGATGATTAATATTTCTGAATTGCTCACCAACTTACGTGTCTACAGCCTTCAGTATAAAAATTGATGTTGACTCATTTGACATGACGGTTTGTCTCATATCAGACAAAGACAAAAACATTACAAATCTGAGGTCTAGAGATTGAGAAGTCTTTAGTTAATTTTTGTGTAGTAGTTTGAGAGGAGTTAGGCACATGTCACAGAGTTGCATACGTTTTTGTTTCTTGCAAATAACCAATCACTGTGCACAAACTCCATTTCAAAGATCTTCTAGATTATTTATTTATTTATTCATTCATTCATTCTAATTCTATACCACCTTTCCAAAAATGACTCAGGGTGGTTTACACAGTCAACCGCATGAGATCTGCTTCAAATGTATTATTTGTATCTCTGTATTGTTGGCGACTCCTGGATAATCAATACAGGGAATTCCCCAGACCAAAAACACCACCCCGATGAAAATGATAAATAACGGATGAAAAATGATAAATGACCCCAATGAAAATGATAAATAACGGATGTTTAAGGACTTAGGGCTGTATCCAGAGCAGCACAAGCTCAATGATTTTCACCGAAGCAGTCTTCCCTAACTTATTTTCCCTACTGCAGCTCTCTGAGTTCCCTGAAAAGCCATCCCTGAGGGCCGAGGGACGCTTCAGAATGATGTGGGATGCAGTAGGATGCAGGAATCTCCCGAAAGATGGTATCTTTGCCCAGGGATTCTTCTCTCCCACTGTGGCTCCCATGCCACAAGCCATTCACAAGGTCCTGACCCTCAGGAGCAGGGTTTTAGGTGTTTTTATTTTTTGGGGGGGGAGGCGATTTTCAGGAAAATGAAGTCGGAAGAAGCGGGGAGAAAATATAACTTCTACAAGTGCCATTGTGCACATGCTATTAAGGATACAGTCCATAAACATTAAAACAGTCAGCCATTTCACTCTCACAGGTGTTATATACACAAATAAATGTTCATATTTCTAGAATACTCCTTCTTCCTGATTTCTAAATTACTACTGAATACATTTTGGAAGCAAAGGTATGTTCTTGGTTTCCACTAAAAAATCTTTGTCTAATTTCTGGATTTTTCAGTATGTGAAAGGGAAGCTCCAAAATCCAGTGACACTAATGTCAATTCCATTGGTTATTATCATTGGAATTATTCCAGTGCTACGCTAATGCCAATTCACACAAACTGACATGCTGAGTGTATGACGGCTGAATTCATTCAGAATTTGGCCTGTGGGGAAGAGTCAAGTCATCTTTTCAGTTGCCAACAAATCACTGCACATTTACTTTTCACTGCTGAGCCTATTTACATATATTTGCAACAATACGGCCAATGATGGTAAAGGATGGGGCAAAGTAGAGTGGCTCACCAAAGTGAATGCGCTCAGTATCAGGGATTCCATCTCTCCCTGTGGCCATCTGGACCTAATTCCACCCCCTTCTAGAAGGTTCTGCAGGACAGCAAAGCTGAATCCACTCCATTATATAATACTTTTGTTTTCAAGAATCAAGAAATGCATTCAGTTATGGTGAAACATTTCTTTCAGTTTAACAATTTCACTCAGTTTGGACATACCAGGATATTTGAATTATTATTATCTATTTACACAGTCAGACAGGTGTTATTGACTGGTTTGTTTTATCCAGACATCAAGTCCTTCCCAAGGACCTGGGATGGCTGAATTTTATTGTCTATTAATTATTATTAATATTATTATTATTATTAAATTGATTCCTATACCGCCCTTCCAAAAATGGCTCAGGGAGTTTTACACAGAGAAATAACAAACAAATAAATAAATAAGATGGAACCCTGTCCCCTAAGGGCTCACAATCTAAAAAGAAACATAAGATATACACCAGCAACAGTCACTGGAGGTACTGTGCTGGGGGTGGATAGGGCCAGTTACTCTTCCCATCCTAAATAAAGAGAATCACCACATTTAAAGGTGCCTCTTTGCCAGGTTAGCAGGGGTTAGTGGGCAAATCCCTGTATTTTTTTTTTTTTAAATAATCTTCAGACAGGTGACTCCTCCAAGCCCTAAGGTAGCTGATTCCACCATTTTCCTGTGATTTTTGAAGGGTGGCTAAAGTAAATCTAATTTATTTTCCCAGTCCAAAATATGGATTTTTGCCCATTTATGAGTCATTGACATTTTATAGGAACATTCTCCAGTCTTAGCGGAAGCATCCATCTTAATATGTCACCCTACTAGATGATCTGCTTCAGTATTTTCTCATTTTAATACAAAAATAAATATATATATTTTAAATAAATTGTCTAAAGGTGATTTAAACGGGGGAAACCTAAATAATGTACTGGTTTAATGACAAAGTATATTCAGTTAATTCTTCAGAAAATTGTTGGCTGACCTCCAAACTACATTACTGAAATGAATGAGACTACTCATGAGTAATTTAGTCCAAATTTAAGCTGTTGATATTGGATCTTAGGTCAGTTTTGGTTTATGAATTAACTCATCTGATCTCTTATGCAGATCTTATGATTATATATAAAAGTATAATCATATTAAAAAAGGAACTGAAGGAAAGAGCCCCTGAAGGGGAAAAAAGCTTTCTGAAATCTTTCCATTAATCTATAGTTTTTAGATAGTTAAGTATAAATCATTTAAATACAAGTTTTAATATGTCCATCACTAATATGTTTCAGACCTTGAAACAAAAATTTACACTCAACCCTATAAAAAAATTTCTTGCTGTCAAAACACATCAGGGCAGCTTATTATTTTAGACAATTTATTAAAGTGGAAAGTGATGTTTTTGTGTCACTTACCAACTGTCTTACTAAGAGGAAGCCAGTTCAGTCTTAATGCATATACTACTAGCCACATTCTTTACTCTATTTGCCATATCTTATACTTCTAAATTAGTAACAACATTAGCCTATATAACTAATAAAGTGTAGAATATTTATTTTGTTTATATATAAAGATAACATTTGCTTCATTCCCAGATTCCAGAGTTGGATGCTTCTGGATATCCAATTCTAGAATCAGGGAATGAAGCAAATGTTATCTTATTCTTTATACTCAGTTGTTCAACCAGGCTTTTAATTAGATACTGTTTTAATAGTTTGTTATAATAGTTTTAACATTTTTAAATGGAATTTAATATACAAAAGACATATTAACACATTAATAAATGCCTTATATAACTTTTGGAGTCCATCTCAGTCATGGCTTTTATTTCAATTAATCCTAAATAATGTTTGACACATTTCTTCTGCATTTGTTAAAGCGATTAATAACCCCTTATCTGTATCTGGTAACTATGAGATTTTAATTTCTGAAGAAAGCTAGATACATTCAGGTCATTAGGATTACTGTTTGATATACATTCTTATAAAAACTCACAAATTATTCTGAGTTCATCATTAGTCTACCTATGTAAGCTATTTGACATAACTGAAAGTATTAAGCAGTATTAATCAGCCACCTGCCTGCTTGGGTAGTATTTAGTATCAAATGCTTCTAAAAAATATCATCTACAGATGATCCATCTATATATTTATTTATCTTAGACGTACCCATCACTAATCCCATGTGTGGCTGCTCTCGTGAGAGTTCGTGAGCAGAAGCACCATGGTGATTGGTCAGTGGGGTTTCCATATGCAGATAGGGAGGAGGAGCCTGTGATGGTTAAGGTCAGTTGGAATGCAACTGTTACTGGTCGGAAGATGTTCTTGATTGTAGAAGAGAAGAATCTATCTATCTATCTATCTATCTATCTATCTATCTATCTATCTAGAGAGAGAGAGAGAGAGAGAGAGATGGATAGCGGGCAGGGGTCTGCGAAGAGAGGGGTCATGAGGGAGGAAAGAGCCCCCTTCAGGAGAAGGAGGCTACCATTGTGTGAATTAGATGAGGAAACAAGATGAACAAGATCTGTTAACTCAGGAAAGGAGGGAGAGAAAGAGAGAGAAGAAGGGAGGGGAAGAAAGACAGAAGGGAAGAGCAAGTGGAGGAGAGAGAGGAAAAAAGAAGGGAAGGGAAGAGAGAAAGAATGAAGGGCAAGGGATGGGCCTGAGCCTGTCAGCAGCCTGAGGGGAATAAGTGGCCATCGCAGCACCTATTGGCAGCAAGGAAGTGCCCAGTCAAGCAGTGCTGCTGTTTGGGGTTACCAAGGCCATTAGCAGACTGGGAGAGGCAGGCAAGGGATGGGCCCGAGCCTGTCAGTGGCCTGAGGGGATTGAGTGGCCATGGCAGCAGTGAGGAAGGACCTGGTAAACCGCTGCTGCTGATCCTGTGGGGAGGAGCAGGCCTTGGGTAAGGGTGGGGAGATCTCTGGGGATAGGGGGCTGCAGCTTGAATGATAGGCGCCAGCAACTCTGCAGCTGTGACCAAGAGGGGTGAGGGGATGGAGTAAAGGGATGGAAGAGTGACCAAGTGGGGTGAGGGGGATGGAAGCAACCAGACTGAGGAGGAGCAGGAGTATGGCTCAGGTGAGGGGGAAGAGATCTCTGTGAGGCGGACTGGCAGGGGGTGAAGGGAGCAATCAAGTACTAGCACGCAGATGCTCTGTGCAGGTTAAGCTAGTATCTATATAATTCTCTTAAATGTACCCATTGCTAATCCCATGTGTGGCAGCTCTTGTGACAGTTCGCAAGCAAGCTGCCGGGGGAAAGCAAATGGTGTGTCCATTAGGAACAGCACTGCTGGATCAAGCCCAAGGACCTATCTATTCCAAAATCCTGTTTCACACAGTAGTCCACCATATGCCTTTGAGAAACACACAGGGAAAAGGTGAGGGCATGTCCTCTCTTCTGCTATTGCTCCCCTACAACTGTTATTTAGAGGCATCTTGCCTCTGTGGCTGGAGGTGGCCTATAGTCAGACTAGTAGCCATTCTATTGATAGACCTGTACTCCATGAATTTTTATAAGCCATTTTAAAGCCATCCAAGCTAGTGGCCATACCCACATCCTGTGGCAGAGAATTCCATAGATTAATTATCTTCTGTGTGAAAAGGTATTTCCTTTTGTCGTTCCTAAATCTCCTGGCTTTCCGTTTCACGGGATGACCCCTGGTTCAAGTGTTGTGAGAGAGGGAGAAAAAATTTCTCTCTCTCTCTCTCTCTACTCCATGGACAATTTTTACACCTCTATCATGTCTCCCCATAGTCTCCTCTTTTCCAAACTAAAAAGCTTCAGATGCTGTAGCCATGCCTCATAAGGAAGGTGCTCCAGGCCCCTGATCACCTTGGTTTATTATTTATTTATTTAACATAAGTGTATACTGCCCAAAACGTAAGTCTCTGGGGAGTTTACAAAAGAACAATACAAATTACAACAACTGCAAATGTTAAAACATCACAATAAATTAAAATTTAAAACAATGTTAAAACTATTAAATCAGACTATTAAGCCTCAGAATTGATAATGAAGACATTGAAGTGGTGGATAACTTCTGCCTCTTAGGATCAACCATGAACAGTAAAAGATTCATCAGTCAAGAAATATGCCACAGACTAGTACTTCGTAGGGTTCCAATGAAAGCCTTGGAAAGGATAATTAGATGCTATGACATGTCTATACCTACAAAGATTAGAATCGTTCAGACAATGGTTTTTCCTGTGACACTCTATGGGTGCGAAAGCTGGACTTTGAAGAAGCAAGATAGAAAAAGCATTAATGCTTTTGAACTTTGGTGCTGGAGATGACTTTTGAGGATACCATGGACAGCCAGGAAAACAAACAAATGGATCATAGAACAAATCAATCCAGAATTTTCATTCAAGGCACAAATGACCAGGCTCAAACTAGCATACTTCGGTCACATTATGCAAAGACCCAGCTCCCTTGAGAAGTCCATAATGCTGGGGAAAGTTGAAGGAAAGAGAAGAAGAGGACCACCAGCAGCAAGGTGGATTGACTCGATTACAACAGCAATGCATGCACCACTAAGAGACCTTAAAGGCCAAGTTGAAAGATCATCCTGGAGAGAATCTATCGATGTGGTTGCTAAGAGTCAACACCAATTTGATGGCACTTAATCAATCAATCAATCAATCAATCAATAAAAAAACAAAAAAACACCAGTATCTAATTAAAAGCCTGGGTAAACAAATGAGTCTTGACTGCCTTTCAAAAAGTTGTCAGAGATGGGGAGGCCCTCTTCTGGACCTTTTCCAGTTCTACAATGTCCTTCCTAAGATACGGTGACCAGAACTGTACACAGTACTCCAGATGTGGTCTCACCATCAGTTTGTATAAGAGCATTAAAATATTCATGTTTTTATTTTCAATCCCCTTCATAATGATCCCTAACATAGAATTTGTCCTTTTCACAGCTGCTGTGCACTGGGTTGACACTTTCAATGAGCTGTCCACCATGACCCCAAGATCTCTCTCCTGGTCAGTCACTGTCAGCTCAGATCCCATCAGCATATACAGGTTAAACTCGAAAAATTAGAATATCGTGCAAAAGTTCATTAATTTCAGTAATGCAAATTAAAAGGTGAAACTGATATATGAGATAGACGCATTACATGCAAAGCAAGATAAGTCAAGCCTTAATTTGTTATAATTGTGATGATCATGGCGTACAGCTCATGAGAACCCCAAATCCACAATCCTAGAAAATTAGAATATTACATGAAACCAATAAAACAAGTTGTAAATAGAACAATATCGGACCTCTGAAAAGTATAAGCATGCATATGTATTCAGTACTTGGTTTGGGCCCCTTTTGCAGCAATTACTGCCTCAGTGCGGCGTGGCATGGATGCTATCAGCCTGTGGCACTGCTGAGGTGTTATGGAAGACCAGGATGCTTCAATAGCGGCCTTCAGCTCTTCTGCATTGTTTGGTCTCATGTCTCTCATCCTTCTCTTGGCAATGCCCCATAGATTCTCTATGGGGTTCAGGTCAGGCGAGTTTGCTGGCCAATCAAGCACAGTAATCCCATGGTCATTGAACCAGGTTTTGATACTTTTGGCAGTGTGGGCAGGTGCCAAGTCCTGCTGGAAAAAGTCAGCATCCCCATACAGCTCGTCTGCGGAAGGAAGCATGAAGTGCTCCAAAATCTCCTGATAGACGGCTGCGTTGACCCTGGACTTAATGAAGCACAGTGGACCAACACCAGCAGATGACATGGCTCCCCAAATCAACACAGACTGTGGAAACTTCACACTGGACTTCAGGCATCTTGCATTGTGTGCCTCTCCATTCTTCCTCCAGACTCTGGGTCCTTGGTTTCCAAATGAGATGCAAAAGTTGCTCTCATCAGAAAAGAGGACTTTGGACCACTGAGCAACAGACCAGTTCTTTTTTTCTTGAGCCCAGGTAAGACGCTTCTGACGTTGTTTGTTGTTCAGGAGCAGCTTGACAAGAGGAATACGACATTTTAAGCCCATGTCCAGGATCCGTCTGTGTGTGGCTCTTGATGCACTAAATCCAGCCTCAGTCCACTACTTGTGAAAGTCCCCAACACTTTTGAATGGCCTTTTCCTGACAATCCTCTCCAGGCTGCGGTCATCCCTGCTGCTTGTGCACCTTTTTTCCCCACACTTTTCCCTTCCACATAACTTTCTATTAATGTGCTTTGATACAGCACTTTGGGAACATCCAACTTCTTTTGCAATTACCTTTTGAGGCTTTCCCTACTTATGGAGGGTGTCAGTGATGGTTTTCTGCACAACTGTCAAGTCAGCAGTCTTTCCCATGATTGTGATTCCTAATGAACCAGACTGAGAGACCATTTAAAGGCTCAGGAACCCTTTGCAGGTGTTATGGATTGATTAGCTGATTGGAGTGGGACACCTGGAGCCTAGACTGTTGAACCTTTTCACAATATACTAATTTTTTGGGATTGTGGATTTGGGGTTCTCATGAGCTGTACGCCATGATCATCACAATTATAACAAATTAAGGCTTGACTTATCTCGCTTTGCATGTAATGCGTCTATCTCATATATCAGTTTCACCTTTTAATTTGCATTACTGAAATTAATGAACTTTTGCACGATATTCTAATTTTTCGAGTTTCACCTGTATGTGAAGTTGGGAGGTTTTTTGCCCCAATATGCATCAATTTACACTTGCTTCCATTGAACTGCATTTGCCACCTTGTCTCCCAATGCCCCAGTTTGGAGAGATCTTTTTGCAGCTCCTCACAATCTGCTGTGGATTTCACTATCCTAAATAGTTTAGTGTCATCTGCAAATTTGGCTGCTTACCCCAACTTCTAGATCACTTATGAACAAGTTAAAGAGCACTGGTCCCAGTACAGATCCCTGGGGACCCTACTTCTTACTTCCCTCCATTGTGAAAACTATCCATTTATTCCCACCCTCTGTTTCCTGTCTTTCAACCAGTTACCAATCCACACATGAACCCATCCACTTATCCCATGACTACTATGTTTACCCAAGAACCTTACTGGGAAACCTTGTCAAAAGCTTTTTGGAAGTCCAAGTATACTATGTCAACCAGCCTACCTTAATGCAAATGGCTTTTGACATTATCAAAGAACTCAAAAGATTAGTGAAACAAGACGCCCTTGCAGAAGCCATGTTGGTTCTCCTTCAGCAAGGCCTACTCTTCTATATGTTTAACAATTTTGTCCTTAAGTATGCTTTCCATTAAATAACCCGGCACAGATGTTAAGCTAACCGGCTTGTAGTTTCCTGGATCCCTCCTGGATCCCATTTTGAAAATTGGAGTTACATTAACTACCTTCCAGTATTTTGGTACAGAGCCTGATTGTAGGGACATATTATATATTTTTGCTAAGAGATCAGCAGTTTCACATTTGAGCTCCTTCAGAACTCTTGCGTGGATGACATCAGGTGCTGGATATTTAATTTTTAGTTTTTCAAGAAGATCCTCTGTCATCACCTCAAATTGGCCCAGTTCTTCATCCTCCAAGCCTGAGAAGCTCAGTTCCAGAGTGGGTATATGGTCAGTATCCTCTGCCATGAAGACAGAAGCAAAGAAGTCATTCAGCTTCTCTGCATATTTATCTTCCTCAATAATTCCTTTCATGCCCTCATCATCTAAGGGTCCAACCATCTCCCTGTCAAGTTTTCTGCTTCTGATCTGTTTTAAGAAGTTTTTGTTATTCCCCTTGACACTTCTAGCTATGTGCTATTCAAACTCTCTTTTTGCACCCCTTATTGTCTCCTTTTCTTTTGCCAGAATTTATGTTCCTTTCAGTTCTCTTCACTTGGGCAGGAATTTCATTTTCTGAAGTCTTTATCCCTTTTATAGCTTCCCTGACTCAACGAGTTAGCCATGTTGGCGGCCTCCTGAACTTGATGGTACCTTTCCTCCTTCTTGGTATACATTCCAACTGAGCTTCTTTTATTGTGTTTTTGAATAAGTTCAATGTTTTCTGGAGTGATTTGACCCTCCTGACTTTCCCTTTCAGCATCCTTTTTACAAGTCCCCTACTTTTTTAGAAGTTTATTCTGAAGTCCATCCCATCTGTGTTGGACTTCCTTGGCAGTGCTCAATGAGCATATAAGCTGAATTGGATCACACCCGTCGTATGGCCACCATTGAGCAGGGGAGGACAAGTGTCTCTCAGCTGCCTTACCCCAAACACTTCCAGGGGCCACCAGAGGCTTACTCCCACTTTACCCTCACCTTCCAGGGCCACAAGGGCTTTTCCCTCCCTGCTCCAGGTGTACTGTACTTGGTGCCTCATTTGCATGCCATTGGAGATTGTTCCTAAACAATGCACAAACGAGATGCCAAATGCAGAAAGCAAACGAGCATCTTACCCATCTTGCTGTGGATGGCCATACCCCTCATGTATGACATGGGGAAGAGAGCTGGTCTTGTGGTAGCAAGCATGACTTGTCCCCTTAAGGTAAGCAGGGTCCACCCTGCTTGCATATGAAAGGGAAACTAGAAGTGTGAGCATTGTAAGATATTCCCCTTAGGGGATGGAGCCACTCTGGGAAGAGCATCTAGGCTCCAAGTTCCATCCCTGGCATCTCCAAGATAGGACTGAGAGAGATTCCTGCCTACAACCTTGGAGAAACCACTGCCAGTCTGTGTAGACAATACTGAGCGAGATGGACCAATGGTCTGACTCAGTATATGGCAGCTTCCTATGTCCCTATGACATCATACAAAGGGGGTGTGGATGGTGCACGCTCACACATGCACACATTAGCAGAGGGGCAGGGGGGCACTGGTTGAGCTTGTCTTATGGCTGCCAGCAAGCTCCCTACAGCCCTGGATCACACTATGGTGACTGTTCCCCAATGGTTCTACAACTCTTAAATCTCACACCTGGTCCTCGGCACCACTCAGGATTAAGACCAAGGTCACCGTCATTCTGGTTTATTCCATGACCAACAGTTCTAAGGCACAATCATTTAGCATGTCTAGAAATTTGGCCTCTCTGTCAATACCTGCATGTCAGTTTCCCCAATCTATGTAATTGAAATAACCCATTATTACAGATCTGTCTCTCTATTCTGGGCATTAGAGACATCATGTCACCTCTTCAGTAATGGGTGTGTGTGTGTGTGTGTGGTCATAATATCTTGTCTTGACATTAAATAATTTTTATACATTTTGCAAATTGGGCATCTATATCCAACCTCAAAAAGGTCTTGGTAAGGAACACACTGAAACTTTAGACTTAATAACTCAATCTACTTATTGAACTATATTATAAATGCTTCTCTGAGGGAGGGCAAGGAGGAATCATTAGACTGCTTCTAAAGAAGCCTGCCTTGGATCCCTCAGAGTTAAGCAACTACAGGCCTGTCTCCAACTTTCCATGACTGGGCAAGTTGATTGGGAAGGTGGTAGCCTCCCAGTTCCAGGCGGTCTTGGAGGAAACTGATTATCTAGACCCATTTCAAACTGGCTTCCAGGCGGGCTATGGGGTGGAGACTGCCTTGGTCGGCCTGATGGATGATCTCCAATTGGGAATTGACAGAGTGAGTGTGACTCTGTTGGTCCTTTTGGATCTCTCGGCAGCTTTTGATACTATTGACTATAGTATCCTTCTGGAGCGTCTGAGGGGGTTGGGGGTGGGAGGCACTGCTTTGCAGTGGTTCCGCTCCTACTTCACAGGCAGATTCCAGATGGTATTTTTTGGAGATGGTTGTTCTTCAAAATTTCAAAATTCAAAACTTTCCTAAGGTGTCCCTCAGGGCTCCATATTGTATCTGATGTTGTTTAGCATCTACATGAAACCCCTGGGAGAGATCATCAGGAGATTTGGTGCAGGGTGTTATTAATATGCTGATGACACCCAAATCTATTTCTCCATGTCATCATCATTAGGAGAAGGCATAACCTCCCTAAATGCCTGCCTGGAGGCAGTAACGGGCTAGATGAGGGATAACAAACTGAGGCTGAACCCAGATAAGACAGAGGTACTTATTATGTGCGGTCAAAACTCTGGAGACAGTTTTGATCTGCCAGTTCTGGATGAGGTCACGCTCCCCCAGAAGGAACAGGTATGCCATCTGGGGGTGCTTCTGGATCCGAACCTCTCCCTGGTTACCCAGGTTGAGGCGGTGGCCAGAGGTACTTTTTATCAGCTTAGGTTGATACGCCAGCTGCATCCATTTCTTAAGATAAATGACCTCAAAACAGTGGTGCATACGCTGGTAACCTTTAGGCTGGATTACTGCAATGCACTCTATGTGGGGCTGCCTTTGTACATAGTCCAGAAACTGCAGTTGATCCAGAATATGGTGGCCAGGTTGGTCTTTGGGTCATGTAGGAGAGACCATATTACTCCTGTGTTGAAAGAACTACACTGGCTACCGATACATTTCCAGGCAAAATACAAGGTGTTGATTATTACCTATAAAGCCCTAAACAGCTTAGGCCCTGGGTATTTAAGAGAACCTCTTCTTCACCATGAACCCCACCTCCTATTAAGATCATCTGGAGGTTTTCCACACATGGCTCTATGCCTCGGGGTATCTGAAGAGCGAATCTGCTTCACAGCAGATTGGAGGCATTTTAATTCGAGGGATTAGATGGACTATTTGAATAGCCATCAGCACCTCCTTTGCATATCCATTGGCACCTCCATCAACACCTTCGGAGAAAGCAGAGGCCCCAGAGTTTTTTTTCAAAAGTTGCTGGAAATAGAGGATTTTTTTACCCCAGACATAACTTGGGCTAAGCCAGAATTTGCAGCCATTTGGGGAGAATCAAAGCCCTGTCTGTCCTGATCCCTGATAGTCCGCAGGGAGCTTGGATTAAATCCAGCGAATATGTGGACTGCCACACTCCAATCAGGTTTGGATCCGGTGTGGGGGAGCCCTGTCTGCAAAACCTCTAGCATCTGGAGAAGTTTGACTGCGGTTGCAGCCAAGTTGTTTGGCGGCTACTCAGGAATGGGCCTTCTCTGTTGCTGTCCCTGGATGATGGAATGCGCTCCTTGTTGAAATAAGAGCCTCCCCATCTCTGGCAACTTTTAAAAAGGCACTGAAGACACATTTATTCACCCAGACTTTTAATTAGATTCATGGCTTTAATTTTTAATGTTGGTTTTAAATTATTTTAACGTTAATGAATTTAATGTTTAAATGTTTTTAATTGTTTAATTAATATAATGTTTTAAATTATTTTAATTGTAAGCTGTCCATAGATGCAAGTTTGGGGCAGTATAAAAATATGTTAGTTAGTTAGTTAGTTAGTTAATTAGTTAATTAGTTAATTAGTTAAATAAATAAAACTATTACAGTTCAGAACTATAGCATTCAGAGCAGTCTCTTTAAAATCTGTACCATTCCTGCTTTCCAATTGCACTACAGAAAACAGAGACAGACTTGAACATGATGAACACATGTGAGGTACTAGTGAGACATTATTTGTAGCTTTATGTATATTTCCATAAACAGCATTGTGGTAAACCGATGCCAACTTCCTGGAAGCATTTCAAAACTGCATGTAAATGTTCATCATGTTCAAGTCTGTCTCTACCATGCACTAGCACATTCTCTGCATGCTATCGTATATAGCAACCCAAGCACAATTTTTCTTTTGGAAGTGGTTAAGCTAATGAAATCCCAAATTCAAGTCAAATGAAACAGTACCTTTTCTCTTTCACACACCATTCCACTTGAGAGGAGGAAAATAGTTCTACATCTGTCACCATGTAGTAAGAACAGAGACACCCACCATAATCTTAAATATGAACACGATACTAACTGCCAACATGGAAGTCCCTCCTTTTATTAGGCTCTTCCTTCACCAGGCTAGTAACTATGAAGAACAGGAACTCTATGATAAACCCATAATAACCTTTTATTTCCTACTTCCTTGTGGCCTTCCCCTGAAGTGTAGTATGGGCAAAGGTCTGGTTGCCACCATTTTATAGCTATACAGGCACAGCGGAGGGGCAGGGAGTGGTTTGGGAGAGTAGAGCTGAACAAGCAAATCCCTGTCTGCCCCTGCCCTCAATTTTCTCCCCAGTTAATCTTGAACACCCTAGTTCAAGATTCCTCAACATTCTGTAGTTCACAGGGCCATGCTTGTTTGTTTGTTGTTTCCAGAAAGCTTTAATTTACAAATGTATGCATTTCTGCATACCTAGGAAGTCCCTCAAGTATGTAGAAACCACTACCTTATTTTTGGCTGGCTTCATTGCATTTCCAAATGGATGGGCACTCAACCACTTGAATTTACTATTAGTATGGATGATGAACTAGCCCTGTCTCATAACTGATTGTGTTAAAATGCATTGTATCTGAAGTGGTGCAGAAGTTCTGTGATCTTTGATCTGTGATGGGTCATTCACATCACGGGCCTTCAAGTGATGAACCTGCAGATGTGAAGCTGTATGTGTGCCACCAAACTCTACATGAGTCCACTCAAAACATTCAAAACATGTCACTTTGGATGTGTGAACTGGTCCTTGGGGTCACATTTCACCACTTTTGACATAATGAGCATCCACAGCATACTAAGAACTTGGTGCACATTGACTTTTAGCACGGCTGCACATGTGCTTGGAAAACTGGTTTCAAAGCACTGTGTTAAAAGTCAAATGATGCATAGTTTTACACACCATATCATCTTTCACACAGCCACCAGCACACAGAAGTGTGGTGCAACTCTGCATATGCTACTCACTGTAGTCAATTCAACAGAGACTAGAAATGACCAAAGTACACAAATTATTTTAAAAATTTATTTCATAGTAGATAAGGCAATTACAAAATAAGGAAAAATTATCATTGCTGGGAATCTTGTAGTGTGTTTTTTAAAATACACAACAAACTTTGAACTCTGGTTTTCCATCTGGAAAATGAATACTGTACAGTACTTAGTAAGAACTATCTGAGCTTTATAGTCCAGACAAAACACACTATCTCCCTCAAGTGGTCAGTGACATTAGTTTTCTATTTCTGTATTGAAGTCCTATTATTAGAAAGTATGAGAACAATTTTGCACATAATAAAACATTTTTGAGTGTTTGGACTCCTCATTTTATTTCAGATATCTCCCTATTAAAATGAACCGTGGACAGAGGAAAAGAGATCAGACTAGACAAGAAAAAAATGCCTCAGAAGTGTGGTTGAAAGTCTTGCTTAAGGTAGCTGAAATAGCCAACCACTTGTAGTCATAGATAGTCATTTTTGTAGCCGAGTTGCTACAATAATGGTTCCATGGAGAGTAGTAGTAAATGCTCTGAAACTGCAATAATCTAAGCTTCTCACTAGGATGCACAGAATGTTACCTTTGGAGAGAGACTCAGGCTCAGTGGTAGAGCATCTGCTTTTCATGGCCAAGGTTCCAGATTCCATCCTTAGCATCTAGTACTGTCTGAACCTTGGAAATCTGCTGCCAGCAGTCAATATAGGTGACACTGAGCTGCTATCATATAAAGGCAGCTTTATGTGTTGCTAATATGTCCCAGGTTCCCTCTGTAGATGACTCTGTTGAATAAATAAGTTCAACAATCCCTGCTGGTTAAATCAAGAGCTTTAATGTATACTTCAATGCTCTGTACAGCACCTAGCATCTTAGTGGTCTTAGATACACTAGCAGTGGTAAAGGATTTAGCAAAATCAAAGGTAAGAGGAATAACTTTCAGCTGAACTTTCAGCTTACCATATGCCAGATGTCAAGAGGCACCAAATGTGGTTAGTGTTCTTTGGCTCAGTGAATTTCATAATGTGTGTGCATTGGTCACATCCAAAGGGATACTGGTCACATCCAAATTGTTCACAAGAGACTTTGCTTCTTCATAAGTATACTTTATTAGGTAAAATCAAAAATGTTAAGAGATAAAATAATTTTGAGTCTAACAATGCAAAGGGAAAAATAGATGTTGGAGATGTTAGAGTAACCTCCCTTTCAGTGCATTTGATATGCCTATTATGGGTCTGCCAAGCAGTACCAGAACGTTTCAGGTCTACATTTGTGTTACCAGAGACCAAAAAGAAAAAGACATTTTGCAATGGAATGTGAAATAAAGTTTGGCATCAGTGCCCTTCTCCCATGCTTGATACTGATAATAAAAGGGCTGATCTAGTCTTTGAGAAAATCAAATGACTTTGGAAGACCCTAGGACAACTGCAAACAAGTCTGGTATACATACACTCAAATGCCTCCCCCCAGTAGAGCAATCTCCTCCTCAGGACTAAGTGTGATTTCCTACTACTGATTAAATTAGCCTTCAGGACTAGAACCTCATGATTAGATCAGTCTCAAAGGGTGAGCCTAACACTATAGCGGGCTCTACTCTTAGGTAATTTAGCCTATCTGAATCTCCCAAGACAATAAATTCAGTCACAAGACTTCCTCGCTGCCCTTCAGCAATACTCAGATAAGGATTTTCACTTTAAAAGTAATCATACTCCCCATTTCTGAACAGGAGTAAGGTGGAAGGCGCTCAACCCTTTTTGTCAAAGATGTTCAGTCTTTAGGGTATAAAAAATACCCCCTTAGAGTCAGTACTTTGTACATGACATGGATTCAAGATTCACCCATCTTCACATCATTCTGTCCCTCAGGGATCAAGGCCATGCTGACTATCATTACCTTGACCATTCAGACCACTGCAGAGCCCAGAGAGAATGCACATTCCATTCCATGGATGAGTCCTAGAGATTCCCAATCTTGAGAATCTCTGAGCTGAAACCACCTATGTGGGGGGTCTCTCAAACGCCCATCACAACTTCAATCTAGCTGCCCAGGGGTCCCCTGGTTGCCAAGCAAATCTCCACCCCATCATTCCAGTCCAGGCAAGCTGCAGGACTGGTAGATATAGGCCCCTCCCATTGTTACCTACACAAGGACAGGGATTCTTTTCCTCTTTTCCTGATTCTTTTATATCTTTTACCAGGGAACCCTTAATTTGTGTGTCTTTGATCATGATAATTGGTGGTCAGAGAAGGCAGCACTGGATTTTATCAATCAGCGTCTTCGTGGTAGCAAAAACCTATACATGTGTTCTCCCTGTTCAAAGCATGCTTAGTGGAGATCCATATTCACCATCAGGTTTCTCCAGCTATGCTCAAAAGATAACTACATTATCTAAAAATCCCCATTCTGACCTCCTTTGCTAACATCCTACATCAGAGTGGCAAACTCGGGAGAATTGCCCTCTCGCATCCATCTTCTCTCAAAACTTAGCCTTCTCTCTCACTTTCCTAACTGTGCAGCCATTGCTGATTTAGGTCATCTGGTACCTCAAAAGCAACTGCATTGTTTTAACTTGTTTTTCCTCTCCCCTCCTTTTCTAACCGGCCTATTCCCCTGATTTGCTGTTCCCTGTGTCAGTTAATTCCCAACCTGTCCCAGAAACCATCTCCATGCTAGCAGTTAGTTTAACGCCAAGGAGACTCATCATGGTTACCCCATTCATTTCAATGGGTATTATTGAATGCATTGCTTTTCTGTGTTAATATTTGTGTAAATGAGTTTAGTCTCTCAGATTCCCCATGTTTTGGTTCCCCAAATGAGATTGGGTATTTTGATTGCAATTCAATAGATGCTCAATATTTTGCATTAGAAGCTTGCTGTCCTTGTTTCTATCACTCCCACATTTGCACACAGGTTAGCCCTTGCTGCAAAGGTCCCAGAGTACACATGTGTCTTGACCTCTGTATTGTAACAGCGGCTGCCTTAAATACTGTGCAGGGAACCGCCGATCCAAGTGAGATGTGTGTGTGCTGCGTGAAAGTCACTCCAAACTCTGCCTGGGCTGTTTGCAAAGTCAGGGCTACTACGTAGCTACTAAGAAGTGTGTCATTGCAGCTGTGATGCAGCTTCCATCATTCCCAATGGGAGTAGCATTACAACTGGAATGACGCACTCTTAGTAGCCAAGAAGCAGCCTCACCTTCACAAAGAGCAGAGACGAGCTTTGGAGTGGCTTGCAAGCAGCATGCGTGCTTGGATTGGTGGTATCCTCTACAGTAGGCAAGCCAGTGGTTCTCAAGATGTTTTTGATACTGAAAAAGGCAAATTTGATGGATCCCTCCTATCCCACACATATGCATCACCTATTAAATCTTCCCCATGATCAGGATGATATTTAGAACTTTAATCCAAGGTGACCAAAAAAACCCTACTTGCATTTTAAAATATCCCTGAACAAAGTGTTGTTTAAATCAACACTTTAAATCAACCAATATATTGTGTTATAAAAATATTGATCTGCTTATGCCATATTACTACAGTTGTTTTGATTCACTTGGCTATTTAATTTGTGTGCATCAAGAGTTTCTCCCCTCACCTAAAAGACTAATAGAGCATTATCTTGGGACTTGTTTGCTGATGCAAAGATATCATAGTTCTATAGATCCACCACAATCAGCTTGTGCTAACACAGCTACATAAGAATTCTACAAAGGTAAGTGAAGGGCATCCTTATTGCAGTGCTGCCTACCAGCTGAATTTCTCTTAGAAACCATTATTTCAAACATGTAGGGTTGCACAAGTAGCAGTGCCTCTGTGGATAGTGTATAGTTAACCACAGGGTTAATGGATGGTGCATTGGTAGGCCATTGAGTCCAGCAATGTCCAGGATACTGGGAGAACATGGTGAGCAATTTCATTACTCTGATGTAACAATTCATGCACTTGATCAAATGACAGCATAGTTGAAGGGATCAAGCTGGTAGCCAAATCATTCTTTCTTTGCGGGAAAGTATGAGGGTAAAATAAATCAAATCCTACAGACTGGTATGCTGTGATGGACACACCAGGCTTTTTCATGGCCCTAGTGGGATCCAGTATGCTGTTGCTACTTCTAGTGCCTCCTTGCAGCAGTCACAATGGCAGCTAAGCATCACTAAGCTGGTAGTCCCCATCCTGATACACTGTCAATGTCTCTCCTGATACACTGTCAATCATGGAAGATTGCAACCTTTTTGTTAAGAGAGGTGTGGTTGATTCTTGTTAGATAAAATTCACAACTTCATTATTGTAGGAGGATGTTTCTTTCAGATAGCAACTATACAAATAACATTTTATTTCTACTTCTATCCAGGAATGAAAAAAATTGTGTTGGTGGCTATCAGCCAGTGCAACAATTTTACTTGTGACCTGGCGCACAGATGAAAGTAAGTATGATTCAATAGTTTTTTGCAGTCCTGATCCCTTTAGAAGAATGGCTGTGCCAAGTTAAACCTGACATTTTAAATGACATTGTTGAGCTTAAACTGTGTGAAATCTGAGATTCTTCTCTTATACTATTATTTCCTCTTAAAATGTAGTTACTGCCTGGCAACCAAGAGCAGTGTGGGCTCACATGTATTACTCATTTCTGTTCTTCCTTAAGACGGAAGTTGGGGGCAGTCCACACATTTGAAAACAAAACAAAAATAAATAAAGGCTGGGCTGCAAAGTCTGGTTAGGCTGGGTGGGGGCACCAGGCTCGGGAGCCTTAGTCTGGAGGGACCCTTAGTGAGGAGCAAGCACTCTTGTCCCAGACTAAGGTCTCCTGATTAAGAGTCAGGACAACTATAGATGCTACCCACTGAACAAACAAATACATAACATAGATAACATACAAAACGAGATTAAAATGTCTTTTATGATTACAGAATAAACCTAAGATAGACTGATCAATCATGATCTTAACTGATGTTCACCAAGAATTCTGCATGTCCACTACAGAATCTGCATACTGCAGAAAATTCTGGGTGTTACATATTCAGTGTTGGGCCTCACTGCAATTTACCATCATCCACGGTGAGCCAATAGCACATCCAAGGTACACCCACAAAGTGCACAGTGCACAGGGACCTCAGTAGTGGCGGGCAAGTAGTTTTTTGGCTGTTCTCAGTGAATAATCCTGATAAGCTTTCAAACCATGAAAAGAACTGATATATTGTACAGTATTTAACACTATTCAGTGTATACTTAGCATACAATAAATTGAATGTAATAATTGACAAAGTATTTTTTTTTAACCTTACAGCATTTGATAGATAAAATGCAATACTTGTTAGTATCTAGCTTATGAGATTCTGTACATCTCTAAATCCAAACAACTAAGAGGTGCTAGCAAGTTTAACATATTCCTATTTCATGTGGTCAAACTTAAGAATTCACATTCAAGAGCAAGTTCGAACTTTGTTTTGAAATTTGCCATCAAAAATTTAGTGAAATTTGAAGTTAATCAGCATTAATTAGTGTGCTTGCTTTACTTTAAAATATGGTTTTGAGAAAGTAAGATACCTTATGACACCAGTTATGAAGCACCGGTATAATCCATGCAGCTTTCTATCATTTCAGAATGCAGGTGGGAAATTCATATAATTGAATCTTCTCCCATGTTAAAAATTTACTGATGGTATAAAAGAGTATATTGGGGAGAAACTAACATAGGGAGCTACCATAAACTGAGTCAGACCATTGGTCTGTCTAGCTCAGTATTGTCTTCACAGATGGGCAGCGGCTTCTCCAAGGTTGCAGGCAGGAATCTCTCTCAGCCCTATCTTGGAGATGCCAGGGAGGGAACTTGGAACCTTCTGTTCTTCCCAGAGTGGCTCCATCCCTCAGGGAGAAGCCAGAGAAGGGAATGGAAGGAAATGTACTGAAGATGGTAGACTATTGGCTTACAGCAAAACTCTTCTTTCCATTCTCTTTTCCAGCACAAGAATGGGAGTGAAGCATGAGGACAATGGCAGCTAGCACACCACACTGGGATATATTTTGAGAACTGTGGACGTAGGGCCAAGTGAAATGGCCAGAGCAGGTGGTAGACTGGCGAAGCTGGTCAATCAGTCTACCAGCGGAGATCACCTCATACAGTCTCATTAGTGGGCCAACAGTGACAGAAGCACAGCAAAAGCATCAATAGTTAATACTGTTCTGACTTCAGATCCTTTCTTTCCAACACAGACATGGACATTGCTTGTCAAAGTACTTTGCAGTAAATCATCTGGAATGTTTGCAGCCTCTTCTAGTAGATTATCATAATGGAGGATACTTATTTATTAAGCACTGGACTGAGATCACCAAATTCCTTTCACATGATATGCCAAGAAAGGCATCAGGTACTAATAACATTTTCTTACCACTAACCAGGATTCCAATATGAAAAGGGATTTCAAAAATCCTGAAACCTTTTTGACCACATTTCCAGTTAGTTAGACACAGCCTTCAGCCATTCTGCTGTAAAATTTTCCTAGCACCACTGGATCTTCTAATAACAGAATAATTTTTTCCAGTGTATTTAAATAGGAGTGACCACAATGATATATGCCTTGCAAATCAGAAAAGTAATGTGATAGGAAATGTATGCTTCCTACTTGTCTCTCTGATCTAGGAGCTGTCCTAAGAAGTTTTGGAAAGTTTTTCAAAGCTGTGATTCAAGGAAACAGAAAAATACATTTCTTTACAGTGCACAGTACTGAAATCAGGTCTGCAAAAGGCCCGATTCTGTTTTTAGTCATATCAAAAGCACTTCTCTGGGACCTTAGGGAATCCTGGGGACAGGACATCATATCTTCCTTCTGACCAGTGTCAGCACTGATGGGGACATCAGTGAAACCTTTTAAAGCAAGAGGAGGCTGCAGCTGTAGAATATTGTGAAAGGAGGAATGTGGCATAATAGGAGGAAGGTGGCAAACACCTTGCCCAGCCAGTACCCAAAGGCAGTTTATGGCTCCTGCAATAGGCCATTACAAAGACAAGAGCTGCAGAAGGATCTCCCCAATGGGGGCAGTCCAAACCTTTCTGCTGCCTGAGGAAAAGCAGAGTGCCCCTCCCCTCACAATTCCACATACACTAAGGGCCAGTTAAGGATCTATGTGAAGACTATGGCCTGCATGGCAGAAATAGGTTCTTTAGTTACTGCCCCATCTAGAATGTATGTCTTGCCAGTGGGATGGGGTGCTTTTTCTGCACTGTGAAGCCTGCAGGCCTTCAAGAAACCTCCACATGCTGACCTATTCCATATTATGTTTAATCTTACATGATATATGTAATGTTGCATAACTGAATTTCTTCTGCATCACTGGGTCACAAGATGACATAAAGATTTGGCAAGAGCCCAAGCCCATCAAGAAGAATTCTGAAATCAAGCTGTTCCTACTGAAGATTTCAGTCTCACATCCCAGCATATGCTTCACTCATCATTATTCCAGTTTCACAAACGGTAGGTCTAGACTTATGTATGTTTTAGCTTGAGTGGATTTACTTTGTAATGCAGCTTCAGTGGCTTACCTGTTCTTGAGATAACAATATTTAATCTAAGGCAAATCTGGATAACAAGGATAAAATGAACAGGCACAAGCAATGGTCATCAAAATGCTCTTTATCACTGTATAACAGTTAGTGAATAGGGAATGGAAGTTATCACAGTGGCAACTATGGTAATTTATAAGTTGGCTATGTTACCAGTACTCAGATGAAGCAAAACATGGTACATGATAATGATACTTAATCAGACACTTTTATATGGGACCAAGTGATTAAGACTTTGTGTGAGTTCATGCATAACTTCAGCAAGTGATTATCTGTATGTATGAACTATCTCAGATCAGACATTACAGACAGAACTTTCACAGTACTTAATATTACCACAAATAATATTTTCAGTAGGGGCAATCCACACATCCAGCTGTGAGTCATTTAGTACAGAGTAATAGGCCTTCTTCGCACATCACAGCAAACCGTGGGTCCAATGGACCTGCAGTTTGCTCCCATTCCCTCCACCATGCTCCCAGATGATCCTGATCTGGAGTCCGGGAGGCTGCAAGGGGAGAGGAATTAGCTGTGTGTGCTTTCTCCTTAACATGAAGGAAAGCCATGGCAGCCAGTCACAAAGGAGAGAGGGAGGAGTTTCCTACCCTCAACTCCAATTTCACACTGTGGCAAACTCGGATGACATGATGCCGCTTCTGGACCTGAGGTTAGGCGGTGAAACCAAAAGGTAACTGAAGGTTACAATTAAGTTTGGGGGCAAAAAAGACCTGACAAAACCATGGGTTTGCGCACTCAGATGACCAAAATCTTGGACCTCTGGCATGGTTGTCTCTGGTTTCGCATTATGTCCATAGAGCGCTGAGTAGCAGGTCTGTGCAAATATTCTGCTCCAAATAGCTGAAGCTTAATAATCCACACAGTCAATCACCTTGCCCAACCAAGGGAGATTGGAGACTGGCCTATAACTATCCATCGCTAAGGGATCCAGGGAAGGCTTCTTAAGAAACGGTCTAACCATTGCCTCCTTCAAACAAGGAAGCACCCTACCCATCCTTAGTGATGCATTTATGATATTAACTAGGCCACCTCCAACTTCCTGCTAGAAAAAAGTAGCCAAGTTGGGCAAGGATCCAAAGAACAAGTGATAGGCTGCACTGCCCCAAGCAGCTTGTCTACATCCTCAGGGATCACAGATTGAAACTGATCCAATCTAACACTGCAAGAGGGATTGCTGGACACCCACTTTATAGACTTTGAAGAAATAGTGGATTCCAAGTCAGCCCAAATACAGGGGATTTTCCCCACAAAGAATCTATTCAAAGCATCACAGCAGAACAATGTTTCTGGGGACTGATTTAAGACAGAAGGAGTGGAAATTAAACTCCTCACAACCCAAGATAGTATTGCTGAACATGAATCTGCAGATGCAATGCGTGCAGATCAAAATTTGTTTTTTTGCTGCATGCACTGCCACTGCATAAACCTTCAAATGGGTCCTATGCTGTGTCCTTTCAAATTCAAGCCAAGTTCTCCTCCACTTACTTTCCAGTCACCTACCCTGCTGCTTCTGCCCCCTCAACTCCTCTGTATTCCAAGGGGCCATTTTTGGAAGGGACACTTAGGAGCAGTCATGTCTACTGCACTGGTGAGTTCATTATTTCAGGTTCCCACCAGGGCATCTACAGAATCACTGGCAGCACCAACATTAAAACCCTCCAAGGCTTTTTGGAACCCTACAGGATCCAGCAGCCTTTTGTGGTGGACCATCCTAATAGGTCCATCACCCCTGCAGGGGTGGATTGTGGCTGTGAAACCAACCTTAACCAAGTAGTGGTCCATATATGACAATGGGGAAACCACTGGATCCCCCACCCACAGAACATCCCCCTGATCTGAACAAAAGACCAAATTAAGTGTGTGTCTGGCAACATGAGTTTGTTCAGAAACTAGTTGGGATAGGCCCATAGTTGTCATGGCCGCTATGAACTCCTGAGCTGCACCAGACAAGCCAGCCCCAAAGTGGATATTGAAGTTCCTCAGCACCAAAAGTCTAGGAGACTCCAGCACCAACTCTGTGACCAGCCCCGTCAACTCAGTTTGGGAGTCAGTTGGGCAGCGGGCTGGACGGTACACCAACAGAATCCCCAATCTATCTCTAGTTCCCAGACTCAAAAATACACAATCAGTATAAGTCAAGTGTCTCACAGGGGGCCTGGTAAGGGAGATTGAATTCTTATAGACCACAACCACTCCACTCCACCCACTTCCCCTAGCCTGCTCCACAACAGAGTAGCCTGGTGGGAGAAGCTGGGCCCACACTGGACCACTTGCCTCTCACAACCAAGTCTCAGGTCAGCTCCTTCATCCATGATCAAATCATGGACAATTTCAGTCTTATTCTGAACTGAACTGGCATTGCAGAGGAGCAAGGACAGACTCTGTGGGTAGTTGGAGCTGTTCCCCAAGGCCTGAGAGTTGACAGAGCAGTTGGAAGTGGAAACAGTTACTAAATTACTGATTTCCCTCCCCCTGGAATGGCCAGCTGCTCTACCAGCGCCGATTCTTCTATTTTGATGTGCTTGTATATACAACAGTATTAAGATTATTTTTACGAGGTTCTTGTCTGGAGTACAAGTGTGCATCAGTAAACCAGTGGATAAAAAGCAGTTTCATGCAGCACATACAAACATATTAGAATGTGTTTTTTGCTGGGTTTTATTAATACACAGAAATGCAGAGGGGAAAATAGAAATAAATTCAGGAACTTAAAACTGTGGCAAACTGTCCATGCATGCTCCAGTTCTGGAATTAATTTCAGAAGTGTTCCTAGTTGCATTGTAATTCAGAACGACTGGAATGCACAGCAGAACACAACCCGAAGCAATAAAAGAACAGAACGGAGGAAATCCGCTCATCCATAGTGATGAGACATTAAGGGGTGCACATGAACATGAAAAACCAGCCCTTATTGATTTCAAGTGAACTTCCCTTCCATGCAACAATATTTAGGATCAGAGCATAAAACATGACTGGAATATGGTGTAGGCAAAACCTGCGTGACAGTCTATGTTAGTATTTTATCCTTTCCATGGAATTTTACAACAGGACACAGGTTCTTGGTTTGGATTTCATAGCCTTCATGATAGACACATGTAAAGATCCAGGGGACCACCCTTCCTTTACGTCTAGACAGGAAAAGGCTATGGAGTCTTTTAGACTCTAGAGGTGAATGCCAAGATCTTGTTGCTACTGTAACATGTGGTCACGGTATTGAAAAGGTTGAGAGCTTCTGTAGCAGAATGGGTGTCTATAGTACTAATCAATCCAACATGAATGATAAAATCATTTTTAAAGGTGATAGGCTAATAGTACTGTCCATGGATCACTGATAATGCTGACAAGCTCATAGCTGTAAAATATCCAGAAGAAATCGAAATAATTGACTCCAGCTGTAAACTATGAATCTCTACCTTTGCCGAATCACAAATCTTTAAATCTACTTTCTATCAACATTGTAAAGCTCTGCTAGACAGGCTTCTACAGTCTCAATGTGGTCTCCGCCCTATTCCCTTCACTGGCAGGTAAACAGTTTTATTATATGATCCTGTTAGTAAGCTAGTGCATTACAGACATACTAGACTGCCTCAGCCAAAGATTTGCTAGGCATTTCAAATCAATTCTTGAGATGGGCAAAGGACTTCCATCTGAATTCAGAATGGTATCAGTATTTTCAAGCCTTCTTGAAGAATCCTTGAGAATGGTGCTTGCTTTTCCCAAGAATTCTCCAAAGCCCAGGAAGACTCAGCTTTAGGGAGCTTCATAACATCACCTTCCATTTTTGTCTGCAAATTTCCCTCTTCCCTCTCCTTCCCCAAACTTAAGGGGTGGGAGGAAGGGAAATGGCAACCAAGATTACAGCTCTTCCAAGGATTTCAGTTCTAAGTAATAAAGGCTTCTGAGAATGCTCAGATCCTCAAGCTCTGGGACCTTTAGGAGATTCTAATATTGTATTGTATTGAATTGTATTGTATTGTATTTAATTAATTCTTGTTTGCACAAACAGGTGTTATTGACTGGTTTGTTTTATCCAGACATCGAGTCCTTCCCAAGGACCTGGGATGCCAGAATTTTGTTATCAATGTTGTTGTTATAGGTATCGCCGCAAAATGTAGGTTGTTCCCAGTCAAGTTGTTTTTTGTAGTTGGCTGATGGTGATTTCTGTGGCCCCTATGGTGTTGAGGTGCTCTTCAAGATGTTTTGTAATTGCACCTAGGGTGCCAATTACTACTGGGATTTTGGTTTTCTTCTGCCACAGCCTTTCAATTTCGATTTGTAGATCTTTGTATTATCTTATTTTTTCTGTTCTCTTCCTAATTCTTGATGTTGTTTCCATTGGGCAGTTCTGTTCGTTCTGTTTTTATTATTTTTCCTCTGTTCATTATTAATACAGCACACTTATCTAGTCCAAACGCCATTGCTATATCGTTACTGAATATGCGGACAGTGTCTAGCAGTGATTTGATTTCTGATTGGGACTTTCCATACAACTTCAAATTGTCCATGTAGAGCAGATTGGTTTTTTTTACTTGATGTTTTAGATGTTTGGTATCCAAGGCCTGTTTTGCTTAGTATTTGTGAAAGTGGAGCCATGGTGTTTACAAACAACAGAGCGGATAGTGAGTCCCCTTGGAAAATACCTCTTCTGATGCTAACTGGTCCAAGTGTCTCACCATTGATTGTTAACTGTGTGTACTCTCACGTAAGACGTACGTTTTGGGCAGTATAACAATGTTTTAATAAATAAGAAATAAAATACTCCACATGCTCATTGCTTTAAAAAAATATATCTGAATGTTTTTGCTGACACCAGTTGTTTCTAAACATTTTAGTATACATGTATGAGGCAATGAGTCGAAGGCCTTCTTGTAGTCAATCCATTCAACACTTAGATTTGTTTTTCTTTTGCAATTTTCTAAAAACATTTTGTCAATCAGCAGCTGGTCTTTTGTGCCTCTGGTGTTTGGGCAATTTCCTTTCTGTTCAACTGGAAGCTGCTTTTTGGTTAATAGGTGTTGCATCACTTCATCTGCTATTATTCCAGTTAATAATTTGAACATGGTTGGCAGGCAGGTTATCGGTCTATAATTACTTGGAACTGCACCTTTTGCTGGGTATTTCATTGTGAGGTGAGTTTTGCCAGTTATTATCCATTGTTCAATATCACCTCCTTGCGAAATGTGATGGAACTGTTTTGATAGTTGTTTATGAAGGCCTGTTAGATATTTAGGCCAGGAGCCATGCAGTTCATCCTCTCCTGGTGCAGTCCAATTTTTAATTTTCTTTGCTCTTTCACTTATCAATTCTGGTGTTATTATTAGATCTTGTATTTGTTGGTTATTTTTTTCAACCTCTTTTACCCAGCCTGCTTTTTTATTGTAACCTGTTGGATTGTCCCATAATTTGCCCCAGAATTACACGGTTTCTTCTTTATTTGGTATTTCTGTGTTTCTTGTAGTTTCTCCTTCTTTGCTTTGATAGAAGCGTTTCTGATTCATCTGGAATTGGAGATTCTGCCTGTGTTGTGCAATTCTGGTTTTGTATCTGCTAATCTTCTTTGACACTGCTATTATTTGCTGTTTTAGTATTTCCAGGACTTCTGTAATTTTCCTTGAATCTAGATGATTTTTGGATCAGATACTGTTTGGTGTTTTCATTCTTTAGCTTCTTGTCTTTCATATCTTTCAATTATTATTATTATTATTATCTTGTTTACACACTCAGACAGGTGTCATTGACTGGTTTGTTTTATCCAGACATCGAGTCCTTCCCAAGGACCTGGGATGGCTGAATTTTGTTGTCAATTGTTATAGATATCGTCGCAGAATATAGGCTGTTCCCAGTAAAGCTGCTTTTTGTAATTGGCTGGTGGTGATTTCTGTAGCCCCTATGGTGTTGAGGTGCTCTTTAAGGTCTTTTGGAACTGCACCCAGGGCGCCAATTACCACTGGGATTATTTTGGTCTTTTTCTGCCACAGCCTTTCAATTTCAATTTGTAGAGCTTTGTATTTTGTGATTTTTTCTATTTCTTTTTCTTCTATTCTGCTATCCCCTGGTATTGCTATGTTGATTTTTTTCACTTGTTTTTCTTTCTTCTTGACTACAGTTATATCTGGTTTATTGTGTGCCAGATGTTTGTCTGTTTGTAGTCGGAAGTCCCATAATATTTTTACATCTTGATTTTCTTCAACTTTTTCAATTTTATGGTCCCACCAATTTTTGGCTACAGGTAGCTTGTATTTTTTGCAGATGTTCCAGTGTATCATCCCTGCTACCTTGTCATGCCTTTGTTTGTAGTCAGTCTGTGCGATCTTTTGACAACAGCTGATTAGTCCACGGTTTCATCTGCTTCTTTACAAAGGCGGCACCTGCTGTTTGTTGTGGATTTTTCGACTTTTTCTCTTATTGCATTTGTTCTTAGTGCCTGTTCTTGCGCAGCCAGTATTAAACCCTCTGTTTCTTTCTTCAAGTAACCATTCTTAAGCCATTGCCAGGTCTTGGTGATGTCTGATTTCCCACTTATATTGTGCAAATATTGACCATGCAGTGGCTTATTTTTCCATTTTTTCTGCTCGGTTCTTGACTTGTTCTTTCTTGTAGGCCTGCTTTGTTTCATTGGTGTTGAATAGTTTCGCGTTATTGACCATTTGAAGTACATCTTCTTCACTGTCCTTGATATATTCTTCAAGACCTCTTTTTTCCTCCTCTACTGTTTGATGGACGTGCAGCATTCCTCTTCCACCTGAACTGCGAGGGAGGTAGAGCCTATCGACATCACTGCAGGGGTTCAGAGCATGATTGATGGTCATGATTTTCCTGGTCTTACGATCTAGCGTCTCTAGCTCTGCCTGGGTCCAGTCTATTATTCCTGCAGTGTATCTGATAACAGGTATAGCCCAGGTGTTTATGCCTTGTATGGTGTTCCCGCCATTGAGTTTGGACTTGAGGATTTTTCTAACTCTCCTGATGTATTCACTTCCAATTTTTTTTTTAACTTCAGTTTGTGCAATGTTATCAGCCTGGAGAATGCCCAAGTATTTGTAATGTTCTTTCTCTTCCAGGTTCTTGATCTTGCTTCCATTGGGCAGTTCTATTCCTTCTGTTTTTCTTATTTTCCCTCTGTTCATTATTAATGCAGCACACTTGTCTAGTCCAAACTCCATTGCTATATCTCTACTGAATATACGGACAGTGTTTAGCAGTGATTCGATTTCTGACTGGGACTTTCCATACAACTTCAGATCGTCCATGTACAGCAGATCGTTGATTTTACTTGATGTTTTAGATGTTTGGTATCCGAGGCCTATTTTGTTTAGTATTTGTGAAAGCTGGGTCATGGCGATTACAAACAACTGAGGGGATAGTGAGTCCCCTTGGAAAATGCCTCTTCTAATGCTAACCTGTCCAAGTGTCTCGCCATTGATTGTTAACTGTGTACTTCACATGCTCATTGCTTTTTAAATAAATATCTGAATGTTTTTGCTGACACCAGTTGTTTCTAAACATTTTAGTATCCATGTGTGAGGCAATGAATTGAAGGCTTTCTTGTAGTCAATCCATGCAACACTTAGATTGGTTTTTCTTCTCTTGCAATTTTCTAAAATCATTTTGTCAATCAGCAGCTGGTCTTTTGTGCCTCTGGTGTTCGGGCAATTTCCTTTCTGTTCAGCTGGGAGCTTTTTGTTAGTTAATGTGTTGCATCACTTCATCTGCTATTATTCCAGTTAATAATTTGAACATGGTTGGCAGACAGGGTATCGGTCTATAATTACTTGGAACTGCACCTTTTGCTGGGTCTTTCATGATGAGATGGGTTTTCCCAGTTGTTAGCCATTGTTCAATATCACCTCCTTGCAAAATGTGATTGAGCTGTTTTGATAGTTGTTTATGAAGGCTTATTAGGTGTTTAAGTCAAAAGCCATGTAGTTCATCGTCGCCTGGCGCAGTCCAATTTTTAATTTTCTTTGCTCTTTCACTTATTAATTCTGGTGTTATTATTAGAGCTTGCATTTGTTGGTTACATTTTTTGACCTCTTTCATCCAGCCTGCTTTTTTATTATAATCTATTGGATTGTCCCATAATTTGCCCCAGAATTGCACTGTTTCTTCTTTATTTGGTGTTTCTATGTTTCTTGCAGTTTCTCCTTCTATGCTTTGGTAGAAACGTCTCTGATTCGACTGGAATTGGAGATTCTGCCTGTGTTGTGTAATTCTGGCTTCGTATCTGCTAATCTTCTTTGACACTGCTGTTATTGGCTGCTTTATTATTTCCAGGACTTCTCTAATTTTCCTTGAATCTAGGTGGTATTTTTGGATCAGATACTGTTTGGTGTTTTCATTCTTCAGCTTCTTGTCTTTCATATCTTTCAATTTACTAGCATCTGATCTAAGCCTGGAGATTTTATTTTCTAATCTAATCTTCCATTTAGGTGATGTACTACTTTCTTTTTTTACAGGTCCATTGATCTTATATCCGAGCTCTTGTGTTGTTATTGTTGCTGCACTGTACATTAGTTGGTTTGTTTCTTGCAAATTATTGGTTGTTATTTCTGCAAGTGCAGCATTGACATCTTTTAATACCTGAGCAAGTTGGTTTTTGGCAACTGTTTTTGGAGCTGGAAGTCGAACCCTGGTGGTTGTTTGGTTCATGTGCTCAGTTATTTTTTGCTTTAGTTCTTGTTGCTTTTCGGTTAAACGGCATTTGTGTTTTTGAGGTGAAGGCAAAGGGGAGGTTGTTGCCTGGTTTTGATTTTGAAACAGTTCAGCAACAGTGATATCCTTTATTTCCAACACCTCCTCCACCTGCGCCTGAGCAACTGCTTCAGTTGGTGGTAATTCTTCTTCCATATTTTGAGCCTGTATTGCTCTTTGCAGTTCTTCCAGCTCAACTTCTGTGAATACTTTATTTCTTATTATGAATCTTCTCTGGTCTGCTAGCCTTTGTTCTGTTATTTCTGTGTCTGGATGCTTCTCTTTCCAAATTTGGTACATTCTTTTTAAATAACCTCTTCTCGTTGGACTAGACTTGTAATAGCAGATCATTATTTCCTTGTTGGCATTTTCCGTATATTTTTTTCAGTTAAGCGACGTTTCTTCCAGTAACTTTGCTGTCTTCAGCCCTGGTTGCTCAACTGAAGATCCTGAGTCCTGTTGCCCACTTGCCACCAGATGTCCAGGGACTCCAGCACCTGGCGCGGTCCTTGTTGACCCGGGCAACGACTGATCCGGTATAGATTTATTAAAGTCAGCTTGCCTGTCCCCTGTTGTAGTCTGTCTACTAACCCTTTCTGTTTTGTTGTTGAAAAGTTTGTCCCAGTGGGGATCCTGTAGAGAGAGTGTGTGGAGTGGAGTGAGACGAGAGGGAGGGAAAGGAGAAGAATAAAAATGGAGTTGTTTCTAGAATAAAGCCTTAGTTCAATCTGCATAAGACTACTTGTGTCTATGAAGGACCAGGGAAGAAGCTATAAAACACCCCCTGCCACTGGTCCCACCTTCTCAGACTCCCATCTAGGGTCAGTGGCTCCACATGGAGAACCATTTTTGACAGCAATTCAGCCTGGCTTTCCCTAACTGATTTTCCCTTCCTTTTCCTCTCCTTCCTTTTCTGCCCCAGTCTGTTGTCTTTCTTTCGGGTGTAACTCTGAGGATAGAGACTGTGTTACTCTAATTTTTGAACAGCACCTAACAAGTTGTTATAAATTAATAGATACACAGATGGAAGACTGCTTGAAGACTTCTGTTCTGAGATCTTTGAAGGACGTCGTGTATACGTTTATTGGACTTAACCAAAGCACAGTTTGGAAGTTTAATCTTTCAGTGGTAGATGTTAGCCCCTGAGCTTATTCTGCCAATTCCCAGAAGCTTCCCTGGTTGCAACAGCATCTCCAGGCCTGGACTTTGCACTTTTGCTATGCTCAGGAGCTGCACCACAATGTGAGCTCCCAGTTTATATTATATATGGGGATGAGTCACTTATTTGGCAGTGGACTGGTCACCCCTAGATTTGGGCTGCAAGTAACACAAATTGCAAAAGGGATTAGTTCCACAACACCCCCTCTCCCTACATGGGGGCATGGCTAAGCAGACTTCAGAACTAGCTATTGTGAGTTATCTGGCATCCCATGTCATTTTGGACTTAGTATGAACACTAAAACTCCCCTCCCTTCATCCTCTCACAAGAGAGATAACACCAGTTGCAAATGAAGCAATTAGGCCAGGAAGGGAAAGCAGATAAAGACCAGTGCAGCAGCAGACTCCCTCAGGATAGGATGAGTCAGTAACGTAACTTTGAAAAGGTGCACATTGAAACTTTTGATAGAATTATTGAGAAGCCCTTCCCAGCACAGGATACTCTTGGACGCACCTGCACACTCTAATTGTCCTCACAATCAGCCTTGAATACAATAGGCAATTCACATACTTTCCCACCCAGGAAGGATGATATGGCACAATGCATTCCATGCCAGCCCATCTGAGCTCTTCTATTCAGCAAAGTATGACAAAAGAAAAGCGTCCTCAAGGCATGTTTTCGGATACAAGTATCCCTAACTCCATGACCTACTGTGCTCCCTTGTGCTTTACACTTGGGATTCCATCAGACTGCAACAAGGACTTCAGCAAGACCATATTCATGCTTCCTTGTGTATTATACGCTTGGGACTCCACTGTAACAAGAACTCCAGCAGACCACCTTGGTGTGTCCCTCTCTATTGAGGCCACCTGAGCTGAAATCAATTGTTCCAGCCAGCTTGCTTGGCAGACACAGGAGGCTGGGTCCACCAAGAAGCTATTCTTGTGGACATCCCTCCACACTAATTCCTACAACTCTTCTGCTTTCCACTTTGTCTCCCCGGATGGATGCTAATCTCCAGCTGCCCGAGTCGGATCTTCGTGAGGACAGGTGATATAGCCTCTTGCCCGGCTCTTTCAGGGCTGAATCTATCCCTCTCTCTAATTTCTGAAACCTTACCTCCCTATCTTAAAGTAACTCTCTCTAGCCGGAATGTGGAACTTTAAGCTAAACGTGTCTTACAATAGTTTGTTTTTTAAACATATTTGTTTTATGCTAGGGCTGCCTAGTAACTTAGTCTTATTGCTTTTATTTGTTTTTCTTACAATAAACTCCTTTAGTTAATTAAAACCTCTCTCTCTCAAGCCAGTTTTCTTGAGTTCAGATGCTTGCAGAATTTAAAACTGATGGAACTGTGTCCCCTTTTGAGCTAAATTCCCCACATTCGCCTGAACTGGGGGTATTAACCAATCATCCCCGAGGCAGTTCCATCAACATAGAACAAGTCAGGAAAATTAAATAATCCCAGATAAATTGACCTACTAAGCAGCCCTTTTCCCTGTAACAGGCTCAGAGAAAGGCAATTTGGTTGTGAGAGAATAGTAATCCCAAGTAAAAGCAGTCTACATATCAGTGCCTTTGGCCAAGGACTAGAGGTATTAGTGGCAAAGGAGAATGGTGGTCATCTTGACCAATGGTATTACTCTAGACATCCATGCAGTGGTGCCATTGTGCTGTTTCCAGAGTAGAAGTTTGTAAATTGAGGGAAAGGGGAGGGAAAGTTGTGATTTGAGAAGTTCAGAAGATCCCTTTCTTTTGGGAGTGGAGAGAGTCTCTTATCTCTTTTCCACCGTGGACATTAAATATATTTTAAAAGCTGTCTCCAGGAACAGGAAAGCAGGGCAGTATAATATACCAGAGCTCCAAATAAGACCAGATAGGGTCTTCTCTCCCAAGTGTTTTTTGCATCAGGAAGCAAAGTCCCTTGCTTTCTTACCTACCTAAGATATACTGGATGACAGAGACATAACTATACTTAAACAAGGAGGGCCAAATTAGGGATGTGCATAGACCATGGCTTGAGTCATGGTCCAGATTTGGACCTGTCTGAAGTCCAGTGAACCAGTTTGGTCCAGTTTGCCAAACTGCAGACAGGTCTGGCAGTTCAAGGTGCCACCGGCTGGGTGTGGGAGGTAGCAAGCAGCACCTTTAAAAGTAAAGACGCTGGTCCTTACCAGCATGACCACCACTCAAGGCAGCTTCCTGCTGCGACAGCACTCCCCTCAGCAGCCCATGCACAGTGCATGGCTTCATCATTCATCTAGTCTCCCTGTATGCATGGTGATGTGATGTGATGGAGCCAGGTGAGTGACAGAGCCACACCGCCTCCACGTGTGGGCTGCTGGAGGGTCGCCACAGCAGGAAGCTGCCTGGAGTGGTGGTCATGCTGGTAAGGACTAACAACTTTACTTTTAAAGGTACTTCTTGCCGCCGCCACCCAGTGCCACCTGAAACCTCCAGACTGGTCTGCTGTTTGGCTTAACTGGACAAAACCAGTTTGCTAGACTGCAGAGTGATCTGAATTCAGACAGTGACCCAAGTGGGGTCCATGCACACCCCTAGCCCAAATGTCTCTGAACCCCTGAGGGAAAGGAGGCCTTCTGGTTGAGCAACAGCAGGCTCTCTTCACTCTGCCACTCCTGCCTCTCCTAAGAAGAAGGCACAGAGATTGGGGTGGGGTGCGGGAGAGGCCCATTTTCACTTGTTGTCTGAGAACCCACTCCAACCTTGCTATGTCCCTTCTGGATGAGGACTTTTCTTGGGATAAAGATCCCAAAAGGTTCAGTTTAAGGTGGATTTGCATATGCAAACTGAGTTATTCCTGGTGCAGCTCCACACATAATGCAACTGTTCCAGGAAGCACTGCATCAGAGTCTCCAGAACTTGGCAAGGTTCTGATATTGCATGGAAAGCTTCATCAACAATAGGGTCCACGCAAACACATGTAGCATCCTTCTGAACATCTCTTTGTAAAGAGATGATCCCACCATCGGTCTTTATGAATGGATGGCCTACAACACTGGTTTATATTCTGAAATGCCAACATCTACCAGATTCTCAGAGTCCATTCCAGAATTTCTGTGGAATTTAGTTCTGCCAGGCCAGTTCTGGAACAGAACCAGTTTCTCACCTCTGTATAGATCTGATGTGCAACAACACATAGCTAATTTTTTTTTAAAAAGTTTGTTTGTCATATTTATATACCGTCTGATATATACATACTTTATTCCTAGAGGATTCTTATCTAGGTTCACCCATGCAATATTAGTTGCATGTGTGAATCTAGGGAAGCATCCCCCCACTGTAGAAACTATTGTAATAATTGCTGAAATAAGAAAACAGCAACTTGAAATTAACATTTATTTCATTCGAAATGGTTGTATTAAAACTGAAAAGTTTACTGATACTGCAGAAGTCAAGCTTCAGGAAAGAATTTTGAATGTTGATGAGTTTTGAAACAAGTTTCTTACGGTCAAACTCAGCCAAAAAACTAACATTTCACATTTGCAAAAACTATGACTCCTTCCCCCCGCCGCCGCCTGCTTTTTGCATCATGCAATTGCAATTCATGTCTATGAATTCAAAGTCTGATCTTTCTTTTTTTCTCTTTAAAGAAAAAAAAATCAGTTGTAGGTCTAGTAAAAACTGGACTGTTTGGGGGGACCTTGCAAGGGCTGTAACTTCAGTGCTGTCAGTAAGCCATACAGCCTTGCTAGTTGCTACCGTACATTCTGCCAAAATTAAAGCCAGCTCTGTTTCTCTGCAGAGCGCCTAATGTTAAAGCAAAGTGAAATACCAGTCCCTAAGTGTCTGCTTTTCAGAGTTCTATATCCAAACTCAGTGGGATCTGTGGCTCACCCTCCAGCAGCAAAAATGGAAGCCCAAGAAATGGCCCATTGCATAACTACTGCCAAGTCCTGTTGGGCTCCAAAGCAGCAAATTTTGAGGAGATGTAGATGAGTGCCAGATAACTAAGAGAGTACAGCACCATTGCCCCACAAAATGAAGCACATGGAAGAGGTTTGTTTACCACGAAGCAATCTGAGCAAAGTCAGCTTCCCACTGAAGTCAAAGGCAGCATTCCTGTCAACTTCAACAGAAGCTACAGCCTTTGTTCTGCCTGTGTGCGACACACATTTAAATTAAAGAGAATATGGATCAGATCATTTTGCCCTTGGCAGCTGAATGCTCAAGACAGCAGGGTAGGAAAAGCATAACAGAACTGCAAATGAAAATAATTTTCCTGTTAGAGGAGGAGGAGGAGGAGGAGGAGGAGAAATAATGTTTAAAAGAGCAAATTAAGCCATGATCTACCTATATACTTAATTCTCTTCGCTGGATGGAGGCGTGGGGATGCATGGCAAGCCCCGCCTCTGCTGTACCCATGACCGATGAAAAGGTGGGAGCAGAGCTGCTGCTCAGCGACAGGGCAGGCAATGGAGGAAAATGGAAATGGTTGGCGGTGGCGGCAGGTCGCAAAACGGCCTGAGGAGGCAGCCTGGCCTGGCCGCCGGGAGGAGGAGGTGGGAGGCAGTGGCGGAACGGCCTGGCCCTGGCCTGCCCAGCTCGGCCACCTTGGTGAGGAGGAGGAGGTGGCCGCAGGCCCTGGCCTGGCTGCCGGGAGAAGGGAGGAGAAAGTGGGGGGGGGGAAGCAGCCAGCGGGGGGGGGGAGCGGTTGGTTGGGTGGCTGGCCAGCTGCAAAGCCAGGCATGCCTGCATGATGGGGGGTGCCATGGCTGGCCCCAACTAGCGCTGGGGCAGAAGGTGGGTGGAGGGCAGGGTAGACTGGGGCAGAAGGTGGGGGAGGGCACTGGAGACTGGGGCAGAAGGTGGGGGGAGGGCAGGGGAGACTGAGGCAGAAGGTGGGGGAGGGCAGGGGAGACTGGGGCAGAAGGTGGGGGAGGGCAGGGGAGACTGGGGCAGAAGGTGGGGGGAGGGCAGGGGAGACTGGGGCAGAAGGTGGGGGAGGGCAGGGGAGACTGGGGCAGAAGGTGGGGGGAGGGTAGGGGAGACTGGGGCAGAAGGTGGGGGGAAAGACAGGGGAGACTGGGACAAAAAGTAGAGAAATAACTGGGCCTGAAGGATGGGGGAGAAACTAACTGCGACAGAAGGTTGGGGGTAGAACAAACTGGGCCTGAAGGTGGTGGGAGTGTACTGCCGCACAGATGCTCTGTGTGGGATCAGCTAGTTAGCTATTATTTTTCTTCATTGATTCAATTTATAGCCCATGATGTCTAGTAACTGGATGTACATCAGGAAGAAGTGACTTCAAATTCAACCTTAGCTGTGGGCTCACTAGGTATTTTCTCAGGCCATTTTTTCCAGCTATTGTGAGAATAATAATGACCACTCACTTTTTGTGAGTGCAGATGACATTATAAAGCATGTTGCACATTAGGAGTGTTGCCTAAATTAATAATTACTAGCTGAGCTGGGTGCAGATCATCTGGCCTCCAGCCAGCCCACCCACCCACCACCGCTGCCTTCTTCTCCCCCCCTGCCAGCCCATTTCTCCCCCACCCCCGGTGCTTTTTGACGGGCAGGCCAGCTGACCCACTTCTTCTCTGTCTGGCATTGCTATTTTCTCCCCGTCTCTATCCTATCTAGCAGCTGCTCACAAACTCTCACGAGAACTGCCACGCATGGGATTAGCGACGGGTACATTAAGAGAATTATATATAAGCAAAAATAAAAGCAACATTGCCTAATTAAAATATAAAGAGTGGTTAATGCTCATTCAGTTCTAGTCAGGATCAGTTCAGACATGCATGTTCATCACTGGATTTTGCTGCACTTGAGTACTGTACATTTAATGTGTGGCAGCTGATGGTGTAAACTAGCTCAGTGGGAAAGCATTGCCTTTGAGGTGGTTTGAGGAGATATCTATCTGTGCTATTAGCTCTGTGATGCCCATGTACATCTGCCTGCCATCACTGAATGTTATAGCTGTACATGGTTCTGTGAATCAGCTCTGACAAAGACAGTAATCTTTGTATTTTCTGAAAAAATTGGATACTTACAATATTTCTATAAATCACACCTGGAGATTGTGATAACTGTGCCTGAGGGGAAATGTAGAGAAAAATACATATCTTGATTGTGGGCAGAAACACCAAAGAATATTTTCCCTTTTCCCATTACAGTTCACACTACTGTAAATCCAAGATCGTGTTTCTCACAAAAGAAGCACCTGTCCCCTTAACTCACAGCCTTACCAATTCAAATTTATCTTCCTCAATTAAAACTGTCTGTCATGGATTAATCAGCTAAAGCTTTGGTTGAATATTCCTCGCATCCATTGCATCTGCCCAGTGTAGGCCAGCAGAGCTGTTTCATGTGGCAAAGTCACAGGCTCCCATTTGAGAGGGGAAGAACCATCAGCAGCCCACTCTAACCAATTTGCTTGTCACTTCAGAGATCAAGTATCTTGCATCTATGCCGGTTTGGACTCCAGGATTTTAACAGTTCCAGGAGATGTGCCTTGGCAACCATCTGGTCTGATTGTGGTGTATTATTTTCAGTTAGTATAGGCTGAGGAAGTGGACAAGATCCTAGGCAGTGTGGAGGCAACATCATGCGTTCTGGAACCTTGTCCTTCATGGATAGTAAAATCTGCCAGTGAAGGAACACGTAGGTGGTTGGAACAATTTATTAATGCTTCTCTAAGGGACAGCAAGATGCCATAGAGCCTCAGACAGGCAGTAAGTAGTGGTAAGACCTCCTTTGATTCCACCAACCTGCATAACTATCAGTCTGTTTCAAATCTTCCATTTAAAGCAATGTGATAGATTGTGTGGTGTCTGTGCAGCTGCAAAGGGTATTGGATGATAGAGATTATCTAGACCAGTGGTTCCCAAACTGGGAGCCTCCAGATGTTACTGAACTACAACTCCCATCAGTCCCAGCTACAATTTATTGTGGCTGGGGGTGATGGGAGTTGTGGTTCATCAACATCTGGAGGCTCCCAGTTTGGGAACCACTGATCTAGACCCTTTTCAATCTGGCTTTCACCATAGGTTTCAGACTGAAGCTGCCTTGGTCACCCTGGTGGATGACCAACTCTGGGAGCTAGACAGGGGGAGTGTGTCTCTGTTGGTTCTGCTGGATCACTCAGTGGCATTCAATACCATCGACCATGGTGTCCTTCTGGACTGCCTCTCAGGTATAAGGATCAAGGGTGGTGCATTGGAGTAGGTCCAGTCCTTTCTTGGGGGGAGGTTCCAGAAGGTGGTGCTAGGGGATTTCTGCTCAACTCCTTGGCTTCTGGCCTTTGGGGGTCCTGCAAGGCTCATTGTCCCCAGTGCATTGGGGCTCTTGCGTTGTCTCCAATGCAGTGGTGGATTTAAGGAGAGGCAAAGTAGGCACTTGCCTACGGGGCAAAATTTGAAGAGTGGCAAATTTTGTAGCTCCTCAAATTTTGCTACCCCTCTCTGGGGGTGAGGGAGAAGTTCCCCCCTTTCCTTCTAAAAACTGCCACTGTGCAGTGGGATGGGGTCAGGTAAGGCTGCACAGCAGTGGCTGCGGTGAGTGGAGGGGGTGAGAGGATAGTTCCCCCTTTTACTTTAAAACACCACTGCACAGCAGGATGAGGCGTCAGCAGCTGCAGCAGGGAGGGTGGTGGTGGGGCGAGGGGAAAGATCCCCCCTTTAACCTTTAAAGCAACGCCTCTGCATAGCAGGGCAGTGAGGGAGAGCTTAAATGGACTGCAGACAGGAGCGTGCAGTGATTTGGGAGGGAGGAGAGGAGCTGGAAGGAGATCTCCCTCACTGCCCCATCATGCAGCAGTGTTGCTTGAAAGGTAAGAGGGGAACTTTCCCCTCGCCTCACCACTCCCCTCCTTGCTGAAGCCGCTGCTGCCCTATCCCGCCGCACAGGGGCATTTCAAAGCAAAAGGGGGGACTTTCCCCTCCCCCCTCCTCGTAGCTGCCACCTGGTGGTGGCCAGGGGTGCCTTTGCACAGCTTTAGCTAGTGCACCAGCTACAGCAATTTCTCAAGAAGGCAGATTGGGCCACAGTTCCCCATACCTTAGCCACGTCACAGCTGGATTGCTGTAATGGGCTGCCCTTGAAGCAGTAGCGTAGGAAGGCCAGCAGGGGCCCCGGTTCAGCCCGCCACCAGTGCCCGCCCCCCAGCCATGCCCCCTGCATCAGACAGCAGCATCTGATGTCAGACATGGGGGGGGGGTGGCGGCTGGGGTACAAGGCATGTCCCCTGAGCACGGCAGCCCAGGTGCTTTGAACCTGTTTGCGCTATGGTGGCTCTGCCCCTGCATTGAAGAATATTTGGAAACTTCAGTTGGTGCAGAATGCAGCTGCCAGGGTTCTCTTTGGAACTGCTTGCTCGGAGCATATTACACCTATTTTGAAGGAGCTGCACTGACTACCCATTTGCTTCCAGATCCAATTCAAGGTGCTTTGTTATTACCTTTAAATAGTTTTAATTGTTTGGGCCCTGGATGCATGAAGGACTGCCTGCTCCCAAGGGTTTCTGCCTGCCCCAAAAGGTCATCAGAAGGTCCTTTGCTCTGTGTGCCAGTGTTGAAAGAGGCTAAATTGTCGTGTATGTGGGAGAGGGCCTTCTCTGTTGTTGTCCCCAGGTTCTGGAATGCTCTGATGAATAAATATAAAATAAGTAAAGGGACACCTTGTATTGGAACTTATTTTGGAGTAATGATATACACACCTTCAGGCTATATAGATCTGAGTTATTGAAATTGGGAAAGACCTCAGCATCATTTAAAGATTGGCTTTAATTTAGCAGCACTGGGTGCTAGAGAACATTCATCCAATCACAGCCTAGAAACCTTCCTTTTCAAGGCAGGGGAGCGTAGAGGAAGAATGGCAGTTCAGTCCCCAAATAGCAAAGCAAAATCAATTTGGTGAGAAAGTAGCAAAGTAAGAGGTCTTGAGACAGTTCTTTAGTATTGAAGAACTACAAGGATATATTTAAAGAAAACGTTACAGACAAATGTGAAAAGGCCTGGAGTGCACAATCCAAGATGGGACAAAAGCCCTGGCCAGAGCAATTGGAGATGAACACCTGTATCACTTAAGCACAGCAACGGAGCAGGTGAAGCTCACCACACATTAGCAACACAACAACTATATTCACCTATGACATTGGCATCTTGGCCATAGGCACCCAGAAAGTGTAGAAGAACTGGTTAAAAAGCACCTGACAAAAGACCCTGTGATGTCAGCCTGTCCAGTGACTATGAAGTGCAACTGCTGTATCAGAGCTAAGGCTACAAGAGCAACACTACCCAAAGCAAGTCAAGCCAGAGCTTCAAAACCACTTGATCTCATACTCAGTGATGTATGCAGCCCAATGCAAGTACCAACACCAGGAGGCAACAGATACATATTGAACTTTATAGATGACTTCTCAAGATATAAAGTCACCTATCTCATAAAGCACAAGGATGAAGTGTTGGAAAAGCTGCTATGCATTCATGGCACGTAATAGATTTCAGCACAGGAAAGAAAATAGAGGACTTCTTAAGAGTTCATGGAGTAGAGCATCACAAAATGGTCCCATACACACCCAAACAGAATGGAGTGGCAGAACACAAAAATAGGACCCTAACAAAAATGATCAGATGCATGCTGACAAGATTCAGGTCTACCTGAAAAATAGTGGGGAGAAGTAGCAATCACAGCTACAGATTTGCAAAACCGATCCTTCTCCACAACAGTGAAGAAAACCTCATTTGAACTGTGGTATGGAGAAAAACTGAGTGTGGGATGTATTAAATTATTTGGGTGCAAAGCGTACATATACATCCCAAAAGACAAACATACCAAGCTGCAAAACAGGGCATTGGAAGGAATTCTAGTTGGAAACAGTGAATGCTCCAAAGGTTACAGAATTCTAGACCCAAACACAGATAATGTGACTATTAGTAACAGCGTGACATTTGAGGAAAGCTTTGCTGGTGATGTCATGACTTTACAAGAATCAAAACTACCACTCAAAGTTACACAGAAGAACTTTCTAAACAAATGGTTGATGCTAATATACAACCAAGAGAAGTGCAGAGGGAAGCAGAATCAACAGATGTTGAGCTAAGATGATCATCCAGGACAAACAAAGGTAAACCACCTCTATGCTTGTCATATGACGCTAGTACCAATAGGTTACCTGAACCATTATCCTGGGAAGAGATCCGGCACATGCCAGAAGGGGAAGCCAACAAATGAGCTAACGCAGCAGAAGAGGAAATGAAGTCCCTGCACAGCAATAATTCCTGGACCCTTACTCTGTTACCACCAGATAGAAAGTCTATAGGGTGTAAGTGAACATTCAAGATTAAATATAATGAGGAAGGCAAAATTGAGCGATACAAGGCTTGGCTTGTTGCAAAAGTCTACTCACAAAAGTTTGGAGAGGATTATGATGAAACATTTGCCCCAGTTGTTAAGCACACAACAATTAGGACATTACTAGGTGTTGCAGCTGGAAGAGGAATGTATGTCAAACATTTAGATGTAAAAACAGCCTTTTTGCATGGCAAACGTAAAGAACAAATCTATATGGAACAGCTGCCAGGCTTCAAAAAACACAAAAAACTTGTGTAAGTTGCACAAGAGCATATATGGACTTAAACAGGCCACAAGGGCCTGGAATGCAAAAATAAATGAAGTACTCATAAATGAAAACTTCACCAGAAGTAAAGCAGATCCTTGCCTATATTCGAAGAAAGTGGACCGTCGATAGATCTTTCTTCTGCTTTTCGTGGATGACCTACTGATATGTTTTGAACAAAAAGGGGGAGACAGTAGAATAATGAAGGCATTAAATCAACAATTTGAAACAAAAGATCTGGGAAATGTAACACAGTACTTGAGAATACAGACAGAGTGAGAAGATGATGCCTGCTTCAAAAATACAGAAAAAAATACCACTTCCAAGCAGGCCTAAATGCCTTCTTGGAGATGGTAATGGGCTGGATGAAGGATAACAAACTGAAGTTGAATCCAAAAAAGATGGAAGTACTAGCTGTCGGGGGTCAGGACCCGAGAGATGATCTGCCTGTTCTAGATGGGGTTACACTCCCCCTGAAAGATCAGGTACATAGCTGAGGTAGTGGCCAGGATCGCTTTTTATCAGCTTCGGCTGATATATCAGCTTTGTCCATTTCTAGGGGTGAATGACCTTAAAACAGTGGTATATATGCTGGTAACCTCCAGACTTGACTACTGTAATGTGCTCTGCATGGGGATGCCTTTGTACATAGGCTGGAAACTACAATTGGTACAGAATGCAGCAGCCAAATTGGTCTCTGAGACAACACAAAGGGACCATATAACACTGGTTTTTAAAGAACTGCACAGCCTGCTGATATGTTTCCAGGTGAAATACAGAGTGCTGGTTATTACCTATAAAGCCCTTAACGGCTTGGGACCAGGTTATTTAAGAGAGCGTCTCCTTTGTCATGAACCCTCCCACCTTTTACGATGTTCTGGAGAGGTCCATTTACAGTTGCCACCAGCTTGACTTTCTCTATGGCTGCCCCAGGGCTTTGGAATATGCTCCCTGCTGAAACAAGAGCATCTCCTTCTCTCTTTTCAGGAAGACCCTTAAGACTTTCCTGTTCTCGCAAGCTTAATAATTTGTTTATATTGTTTTTATCATGTTTAATTCATTTTAACCTGTGGTTTTAATGTTGGGATTTGTACACCACCTAGAGATTTACATATCAGGCAGTATAAAAATATGATAAACAGATAAATAAAATAAATGATGGGAGCTACCTCCTTAGTCAAAGCTGCAAAATGGAAGAAATAATAGAGGACTTTGGAATGAAAGATGCAAAGACAGTAAGTACTCCTATAGAAACCAGTTACTTAAAGGAGAGCAAAGAACAGAGTACATTGCTGCCAAACAACTAGGGATGTGCGGACCAGTCCAGAGGTTCGGGAGTTCGGTCCAGAGGTTTGGGGGTTCAGGATTGAACCAAAAGAAAATGTCCACCGCACATGCGCAAATGACCTCTTCAAGGCCCTAGGCCATGCCGGACCCCACAGAGGCCATTTATGCATGTGCCATGGCAGCCAAAATGGCCACTGCTCGCACTTAAAGAAGCCAGAATGGGCCAGAAAGCAGGCCCACAGAGATGATTTAAGAAGGCAGTGGCAGTGAGGGGGAATCCTCTTGGACACCCCCCCCCCCGCTGCCTACAGGAAGCCCTCTGAAGGGGCTAGAGGTATTTAAAGTTAATTTAAAAAAAAAAATCACAACCCCCCACCAGACCAGAATGGGGGGGGGGGGTTTGGTGCGGTCCGGACAGAACCAGGCCAGCTGGTTCCATTCACACCCCTACAAACAAACAAACAATTTTGAGAAGTAATTGGGAAATTGTTATACATTTCCATTGTCACATGACCCAACATTGCAGCAACATTGGGATTTTATGCAGGAAGGTCTCAGCACCTAGTCAGAAGGACTGGAATGCAGTGAAAAGGGTTATACATTACCTGAAAGGAACTTTACACCTTAAGCTACGACTTCTAGCAACTTCTGAATGCAACCTAACTGGATATGTGGATGCAGATTGGGCTGGAGACATTTCTGATAGAAAATCTACCAACAGTTCTCTGTTTTTGCTTAGAGGTGGACTTATCAGTTGGGCCAGCAGAAAACAAGCTTCGGTAGCGCTTTTTCTACAGAAGCAGAATACATCACAGCTGCACAAGTTAGACAAGAAGTAATCAGTCTACAACAACTATTGATGGATTTGGGTCAATGTCCAAGAGAACCCACACAAATCTTGGGAGATAATCAAGGATGTACTGCAGTTGCACAAACTGAGAGAGTTAATCCTAAAAGCAAGCATATAGATGTGAAGTACGCTTCTTCCCCATCCATGTGTGTTTTTAAAAAAACACCTTCAGTTCTTATAGTGTCAAAAAAAGAATGTAAAGACTTCACAACCCCAGAAGCTTGCTAGATCCCAACATCAACACTTCTCCAGTTGAGAAGTGCTTTCTAACAAAAAGTCCTGCTACTTGAAGATGCCTCAGATCCACTCTTTTGACAGTATAATATGTCTCATTTGAGGACCACCAGCAAAATGGTTTTGGGACAGCTAATTTAACTGTAGGAAAGGAAAAATTGTGCCACCGAGTACCATTAAATGACTTGCATCATCCACAATTTACAAAACCTTTTTAAAAATAATTTAGGATGATGTTCTATTGTGGCACATAGGTGTGTGTGTGTGTGTGTGTGTATACACACACACACACACACACACACACACTGTGGATGGTTATGCTACATCTTCTGGGCTTCTGCAGTGTTCTTTTTCCTTTTCATCCTGGACAAGTAAATCAGAAAAGGACAGCAGAGTATCTCAGAAAATTCTTAGAACATGCAAGTAAGCATGCACAGAATGGCTTTTAGCCTTATTTTTATCCAGCATAATTTTTTTCCAAGCTTGGACATGTGCGCACTGCACAATTCACCCTATTTATATGCCAAAGTTTCAAAGATCAACTATTTTAGACTTCTGTGCATGGAAAATAAGTGTGGCTGTTTTTGTTTTTGTTATTCTGCACTGGAAATAAGATATGTAATTTTCTTTTTCAGTGGGCAATAAAATAAAAAGACATTTTATCTTTTAACACTAGGAAGCATCTGACACATCCTTTCCCCTTGCAAACTTAAAACTCAGCTGAATACATTTATGAAAAATTATAGTTGCAAACCACATTTTTAATCGGATGTTTCAATTTAACACTTTTATATTGAAAAGTTATTACCCACTTTTTATTGTTTTTCCATATTTTATGCATTACATTCAGATGCTCGACAAACAAACATACATAAATTAAGAGGAAACAGGAGGCTTGAGCTACTCCAGTGCTTCTACCTTCCAGCACTGGCAAAAAGAAACATTAATTGCATTTATCCCAGTAACAGCAGAGAAATAAAAATAACTGCTGTTGCTCTGCTGCAAGAGCTGTTTTGCAAGCAGACTTACAGTGGCAAGGGTTCCCAACTTCGGGTCCCCATATGTTGTTGAATTACAACTCCCATTGTGGTTGGGGAGCCACCGCCCTCCGGACAGCCACTGAGAGGGAGAGAAGGAGAGCGGCCGGTGAGGCGCAAAAAGGCAGGCCGGCTGCTTCACTCCAGCAGGCTCCGACGTCCCAGGAACGTCGCCTCGTTTGGGAAACCGACCGCTCGCCCCTTCGCGCGCGTCTCCTCCATCCCGGGCGGCGGTGGCGGCGGCGGTGGCACCCCAACCACCACCCCTCAGGCTAACGTGGGCTCTCCACAGCGCACACCTCAACCGGCTCCCCCCGCTCCGGGTCTCCACCACCCCGCACCTGCCATCCTTGGTTTCCTGAGCCACCCATGTTGTCCTCGGTGATCACGCTTGTCCGGCGAGATCGGGCCCGCCGGCTGGGTGCACTCCCGCAGCAGCGGGCGGCAGCGCCTGGGCTGGGGACAGCCCCCTGGGACGCGCCTTGTCTGCCGCCCGCTGCGGGTTCCAAGGGATCCGGTGGCTGGCCATCGCCGCTTCGGCGGGGCCCTCCCGGCTCCCTGGATCGGCTCTGTGGTTCAGGAGGCGAGGCGGCTGTTTTGGAGCCTGTAAGAGGAGATCCTGGCGGGCGCCTAAAGGGACCGCTCGTGGGGGAGCCGACGCGCCGGAAGGGACCGCTCGTGGGCGCCGGAAGGGACCACTCATCGTGGGGGAGCCGACGCGCTCCCTTGAATGCTGCTGTGCTGCTGCTGAGCCAGAAATTTTTTAAAAAAAAATTTAAAAAAAAATTTTTTTTAAGGGGGGGATCGGTGGGGGTCATGGCGGCGCCCCCCATGTGACCGACAGAGATGGCGCCCGGGGCACATGCCCCCCCTGCCCCCCCCATCATTACGCCCATGGACAAGATGGTGAACTCCAGGGCTCAGCCGATCAGCACACCAGGTGGGTGGAACCTAGAGGGCCGTTGGAAGGAAGGTGAGTTTCTTTGTTAGAAGGAGCAGGCTGGGGGCTGAGAGCAGGATGTGTGGTCATGGAGTTTGGCTGCAGAAGGATGGCTGCAGATCTTGGAAGATAGGACTTCAGGGGCTTGATTCTCAACCAGGGTTTTGGTGCAATGAAGGCAATGAAGCCAGGGCTTTTGGCTTCAGGAAGTTTAGTCTAGGGGAAAGTTTGTTTAGAAATATTTGGTGTTAGACTTTCTGTTTTCTTTTGTGTGCGCTTTGTATATCCCTGATACTGGTCGATTATTGTTTATCTGCAACGTAACTAAACTAAGGAACACTAGCCTTCGCCCATCCAGCCAGGGCATTGTAAAAGACTGTAAATTTTAATTGTGCTTTTGTATTTTTTCCTACATACCTGTTCCTTGCAACTGGGTAACCACGATTTTTAAAGCATGACTCCCAACTTCATCTGGAGTGCTCTTTGAAGTATTTGTGTAACCTACTGAGTATTTTACCTGTAACTAAAAGCTGGGAAAGCCTCAGACGAAAGCAGTTGCTGGAAGTGTTTTTAATTCAGGAGAAAAGGGGGGCCTGGAAGGGGTTCTTACTCTGGTGCAGCATGTCCTCAGAATTTCAGCAACTACCAGTTTTCTCACCATGTGTGGGCTTGCATGTGGAGGATTTTTGTGTACTTTTCCAATAGCAAAAGAAAGAGAATTTTCCCTGAGATTTCCACCCCACACCTAGGGAGGCTCAAGCGCTGTATTGGGGGGAAGCCATTTTTGAACCTACCAAGAATCACAGGAAAGTTTTAGCAGTAGCCTTTGCCAGAAAGCTCTGCAGGGATGAGTCACCATTTCTTTCCCTCATGTGAGCTTCCTCTGAGACAAAAGCTATAATCCGCTACAGCCATGCAGACAGCTCACATTCTGCAACAAGCCATTCAAGAATTCCCGGGTAGGGCTGCCTCTGAAACCCCACCCTGGGTATCGCCACCCTGCCATATGTTACCATCCCAGTGATCTAATGGGGTTCCCTTGTTTATGTTGCCACCGCAACTGCATGTGCTTGTGGACATACTTGATCACTTCATTTTGGGAGAACAGAGCACTTAGTGAGCATCTTGCCATCCCATCCCCTTACTCACCATCTCTTTTCTCTCCTGATTGCCTGGGGGTGGGGAGAAGGGGTAGAGTGGGAAGAAGGTATGCCCCCATGTGACTTTCCTGTTTGACAGGCTGACAAGCTTGGGATGGGACATGGCGGCATCCCTGTTGCCAAGCAACTGCTTTATTGGATCAGAGACAGGGGGTGGGGCAAGTGCTCACAGAGGCGGCCAGAAAGAAGCACTGCAGGCATGAAGTGGGTTTGATCCTGGGTGGGTCTGGCCTTCCCTTTCTATGATTGTGGTTCCAGAAACAGCACAAAACCATGGTTATGGTGGCTTCTGAATTCAGACGTAATGCTGGCACCGCAGAATCCCAGGTTACGGCAATGAAACTCATTACAAACTGAAGGTTCAAATTGGAGTTTGGTGAGGGAAGCCACAGGTCACTTTTGCTGCAAAACTGTAGTTTCACGCATTTGGATGTACACAAATTCTGACTTCTGCCCCATTTAATTTTGGTTTTACATTATGTGCGAATGCAGCTATAGTGTCAGTGTCACACCAGTAACCTTTGTCAAACTATAGCAAACTGATGAGGGTATTAAGAGTATAGTTCAGCCTTCTTGTCAGAATGGAAGCAGCAATCTTTACTCCAATCTGAGGGCAGCTCACTGACCCAATGCTGAACTAATAGAAGGTGGGTGAAAATGTTCATATTTGCATAAATGTGCATACCTATTTTTTGTCAAGAATAACTTGTTTTTCCTTTTTTGTGAAAATATTCAACCACAAAACAAAACTAAAATGGCACCATACTCATTGCAAAGCTCTTAATCCTCAAGGTCTTCCTCTTGTCTACAGCATGTGTCTCTCAGTAATCTTAGCATTTAAAGTCAATAATCCCTAATCTTGCCATATAATACCCATAATCCTTTCATACCACATGGAGCAGAGTTCAGTGGCTTTGTATCCTACCCATTGATTTTTAAAAGAAATCATTTCTAAAGTTTAAAATATTTTCCTTTACCCACCCACAAAAGTTTAATCTTTTCTGTGACTATAGTAGGTTTTCAAAGTTTCCATTCGTGCAGGTTTGCTTATTAAAAAGGAAGAGGACAATTGACTGTTATTATGATTAAAGAAAAGGGCTTCCCAATAAAAAATTTAAGAGCCTCTTGTCTTCATCCTCTTGCGGCATTTGAAAAGAAATTCATTCACATTTTGAACAGCCTTTCTCATTCAGACCATTGTTTGTTATTACCTTTCTACTCCTTAAAGTATTTAAAAAAAAGAGAAATCACTTTGTGAAAAATATCAAGTTGCTTCCTACTGTATCAAACCATTGGTCTTTCTAGCCCAGTATTCTCTATTCCAGGGGCAGCTATTAGAGAGCTCGGGAGCTACTGGCTCATCTGACGTAGCTCTGCAGGCATTGTTTCTTTCTCCCTTCCTTTCCAGTCAAAACTGCAAATCTGATTGGCTGATTGAGTGGGGAGGGGGGCATGGCTGCACCAATTTTACTCTCCCCCGCCCCAGTTGCTTTTACTTCCCCATTAATTTCTCTCCACTTTCTTCTCCCATAAAGCAGCTTCTCTTACTATCCTCAACAAAATTATCTGGGAATTCAAGGAAGTTGCTGTTAAAAATCCCTTATTCCGGCAATGCAAATTTTTGTTCAAGATGCCATTCTGTGACTGGCTCTTCCTCCCAAAGCTGCCATTTTGTTACTGGCTCCACCTCCCCAAGCTGCTATTTCATGCTGGTAGTTCGCAAGATGCTGGCCAAAAGAAGAAGAAAAGCTCCTAGAAGCTTTACGTCTGCCCCCCACTACCACTTCAAAATGTGTTAAGCTCCATTTGTAAACTAGCACTGATACACAACTACTCTTGGATTGGGACCTGTGTGTTCATCCCAGGCTCCTAGATTGGATGATCACAAATAAGGATCTGGAAGTAGAAATGATTATTTGATGTCCATGCTGAAATATCTGCAAGGATCCATGATAAACATGTTGATTATGAAGGCACAGAAAGTAGAACACCCAAAATGAGTTCACCGAACCAAGTTTTACACACAAGGGACATACTGGAAGATGGCAGAGTTATTCAGAAGAAGAAAACATTAATCATGAATTTTAAATGTTTCCAGAAATTATCTACTATATTTGTATGCAAAAGTTGCTGATAAAAATCCCTAAAGGTTTGTTTTGTTTTTAAAGGGCTTATGGAAAATTAAAAATGATTAGAGCAATCGTCATCTCTTAAAGTCAATGGGAGTTTTGCCATTTATCTTAATGGGATGTGGATTGCATCCCATGCCTTTCCTTTTATAATAATTAATGATCAGAACAAGTTGTTACTGCAACCAGGCATAAAAATTATTATTACAGAGTAAATAAACATTAGTTTTGATGATTATCATGGCCTTTGTCCACCTTGGAACACTGCTATGTTACTAAATGGAAGCAGTAAAAGATCAGAGAATAGTTCAACAGTATGAGACTGGGGGGGGGGGTGAGAGGGCACTCAGCCAAGAATAGCAAGAAGTGAATATATATTTTAATGGTGAATAAAAATCTTGCATGTTCTGGCCAAGTTGGAAATTGGTTGGGAACAGTTGCCATACCATACACAGACCTACAGTTTTCAGAAGTCTACGACTGCACCATCAGTTTCCAAATGTATTGTATCCTTAAGGTTCCTATGACTCCCAACTTTCTTCTCTAGAAAAAACAAGCTCTTAGCCGCCTGCACTATTGGAGAAGGTGTTTGAAAGATGAGGACAATAACTGCTACCAGCTGGAACTAACCAGGTTCCAGTTGATGCTTCTGAAGGTCAGGACAAGAACTGCTTAGAAGTTAAGAGTGTGAGCCAGCTAGTGTTAAGAGTATGAGCCAGTTAAGAGTGTGAGCCAGCTAGTTGCAGGGATTGTATTGTGCTCCATTACTGAGTTCAGATAAGGAAATCCAACAAGACAAATGGCATTGCTGGTCCAAGACAAGCCGAGACTTGACAGAGGGCTGGGCTGGGGTGTTTACAACAGTCATCATGTCACTGCAGTTCCAGGCAGGAGAACACTTGACAAAGCTTTAGGAGTGGCACTGTTTATAGGTCTTTCTCAGTTTTTTTTTAATAGCCTGAAAAGTTTACTGTCCAGATGCGAGCAGCCATGAAGACAGCTGCCATTACCACAGTCTTTCTTACCAGGCTAAGTGCACTATAGCTCATTAGTAACAGCTCATTAGTAACAACAACTTGCCACCCAATTATTATCTGTCAATGACTGTTATTATATACCTTGCATGACAACCTGCACTAGTTCCTGAAACATCTACTTGAGCTTTGAAGCTTGTGGATAGTCTTTTGCAATCTCTAGTTGTCGGTAGGGACTAATAATAACTTAGGGACTAATAATAACCTAACTGACATGTTTGGTTCACTATGCCTCTGAATACTAGGGGTGTGCATGAATCAGATTCTGAAATTCGATTCAAACTTGAATAGAATCACAGAAGCATCAAATTGATTCATCAAAAACAGCTGACTCAGCCAGACGTCATGACGAATCACCCTCAAATCTCCCAAATAGATTTGAGTGATTCGAGTGCCATATTGAGGCCCATTCTGCATAAAAAATAGGCCTCAAAATGTTGCTTTTTCCTCGGGAGAGCTGGTCTACCAATTGGGGTTGGTGAGTAGAACAGCCCTCCACCATGGACTTGATGTGTCAGCCTGCTTTGGAGGATTGGTCTACCAGCAGTCACAGGCAGACATACCAAGTCCAGGGTGGAGGGCTGGTCTACCTGCCGACCCCAATTGGTAGACCAGCTCTCCCTGGAAAAAAGCGCCATTTTGAGGCCCATTCTTTCAGTAAAATGGGCCTCAACATGGCACTCATATCACCTGAATAAATTCAGGAGATTCAAGGGTGGTTCTCTTTGATCTCAAATCAGGCCTTCTATTTGAAGGGTGATTTTATTTGCGGTTGAATCCGTGAATTGCCCCCAAATCGATTCAAATTTGATTCAAATTGTACATCCATTCTGAATACCAGTTGTAGAGGAGCAACAGCAAGAGATGGCTATTGCCTTCATTGCTTGATTGTGGGCTTCCCAGATGCATCTGATGGGCCACTATAGGAAATAGGATGCTGGACTAGATCCAACAAGGCTCTTCATTGTTCTTATATCATTAAATTTTAATGTGTGTTTTTATCTGTTGTGATTTTTATCTATTTTTATTATTTTTAAATATTTTGTTTTATATTATGTTTTAATCTGTACACCACCTAGAGATTTCTATACTAGGCAGTATAGAAATGAAATCAATCAATCAATCAATCAATCAATCAATCAAATAATGTCACTTCTATGAAAGCCAAAGTTTTCACCTGCTTTATTTATCTATGCGTACTTGCGTGCATATGTGCATACATGCCTGTATTGCATAGTTGATCTGACAGATGGGAGATCATGAAGAATCCAGGAAGTATTCACTTGAAATGGAGCCCACAACATACAAAAACTAAAGTTGGTGCCATGGAGCAACCTTAACTCTTTGGCTTTGAGTTTACAGTTACAGTTTCAAGGCATATGATGGGTTTTTGTTTTGGTTTTTTTCCTGATGGTCTTTGTAGATGTTTCCAAAATACAGTTTTATTGATGGAGCTTCCACGTACTGAAATATACCTCTGATACCAGCTTGGGTGCCATTTTAAGTAGTTTCAGCATTTTATTTTTAGCTTCTGCAATGCTTGTTAAATTTGCTTGGTGGCTGTTGAAATAATTTATATTACACTGAAATTGACTTATTTTCTGTCATCAAGACCTTCCCATTAACTTATTTCCTTTCAAAAATAATCTTCTTCCTTTTAAGAAGATTCATTATTTCATTGGACAGCCAGTTTGCTGCCTCAGTCAGTTATTTTTTTTTATTTAAATCTTTATTAAAACAAATTTACAATATTGACCCAAACGCAAACAGCAAAGCATAATACAACAAACCACAATTCATCAATCCATGCATCCACACTCTACTATTGACTGTGGTGGGAAAACAACCATAATTTTCCCAGTTGCTGTAAAGAATAAAATCTGTCCAAATTACATAAAAAGAATTATTTGTAGTCTGGTTTGCACAAGGCTGAATAGCTTTTCTGAGATCGCAATATGCCATAAATTCTTATACCAGATGTCCATCGACAAGGTTTGATTTTTCCAATGTTTGGCAATAGCTAACCTGGCAGCAGTTACCATAAACACAATTAATTTTTTTTAATGTCACAACTGTATTGACCCCAGAAAATACATTTACTAATGTCATCTGGGGGCATAATCCTATTTTCGGATTCATAATCTTGTACATCTCCATGAATACCTCTGTCCAAAAAGATATGACTCTAGGACAGGTCCACCGGAGATGAAAATGAAAATAGAGATGAAAATAGGTTCCCTTCATCCCACAACCACGCCAGCAAAGCGGGGAGCAGTCTTTTTGGATGTATGCTATTTTTTATGGGGTCAAGTACCATCTATGGAAAATTTTGAGAAAGTTCTCCTTAATTTGGGCTGAAGAGGAAGTGACTGGCTTCCATTTTGATATGTTCATCCACTCCTGATCTTTGATTTCCTGTTGGAAGTCATTTTCCCATGTCGTTTTAAGGCTAGGCAGTGGGTTAAATGTGTGATTTATAATCAAATCATATAATTTTGAGGGTGTCTGGGGCTGCCAAAACCAGTACTTAAAATTTTGTTAGTTGTCTGTTAGCTTGTGCTGTTATTTCTGGGGTGGATATAAAGGAGCTGCACTATAAAAGATGTATCCATGTACAGTGCAAAGGTCCCAAAATTTCCCCTATAGCCTCTAAATCAATAGGATTTCCCCCCTTGTAAAAGTTACTTAATCTGATCAGCAGCTTCCATCAGTTGAGGAGATGTAAACAATCCATCAAATTTAGGGTGGCAAAAAATTCGAATGAGAGGGGATTATGGGGGGGCTAAACTCGTATGCCATTTTTGCCCAACTTTTCAAAGTGGCACTCAGAAAAGGATTGTCTGCTGCTTTAAACTTAATATTCCAATCTGGTATTAGAGGCAAGCTTTTAACTGTATTAGAGTAGCCTCAGTCAGTTATGATATAAAGTTTAGTTCACATTAAGGTCTTTATGTGGCTTCTGGTTTAGCTAAGTAGTTGTGACAAAATTATTTTAAATAATCTTTATAGTGAATTTCATATTGTTATATCTTAATGATTTCCATAACCCCTTTTAATGCATAGAGTTGTACAATGGCAGCATGTGCAACCCACATACTAAAGACAGAGAACTGGTTAAAAGGTAGGAACGTGTTCCAGATTACTTTAATGCTGAAATCTAATTGCGTAGCCTGATTCGTTGCTCACCATCTATCTATCTATCTATCTCAGGCAGTATATAAATATGATAAATAAATAAAATAAAATAAATAATACTTCCTTTGGCATAATGTGCAGCGAGCTGCCCGTCCAAGGGAGAGCTATACCCCCTGCTTTGGAGCCACTTTTCAGCCTGCCCATAGACATGTGCATGAATCAAATTTTGCTATTTGATTTGGGCTCAAATGGCAAAAACTTGAATTGATTCATCAAAAACATTTTGATGAAGAAACAAACAAAAATTGATTAGGTCTCAATGAATCAACCTCAAATCACTCGAATCTGTTCAAGTGATTTGAGCACCATTTTGAGGACCATTTTTCTGGGGATATCTGGAATGGCACTATTTGGTGGTGGGGAGAACTACCATTTGGGGTCAGCACTAAGTCCAGAGTGGAGGACTGGTCTACCTGCCGACCCCAATTGGTAGACCAGCTCCCCTTGGGAAACGGGCCTAAAAATGACTCAAATCACCCCAATCAATTCAGGTAGAATTGAGGTTGGTTCTCAACCCCGAATCAGGCCCTTTATTTTGAGGGTGATTTGATTTGAGGTTGAATCCCCAAATTGCCCCCAGTTCCACCTGAATCAATTGAGATTGAATCAAACTGCATATCCCTACCTGCCCATGCTGCTTCCAATGGCAGGTCCGCTCTACTTTTGCATCTACTATTGCATCATCACAATTTTGACAGGACTCATTGGGAATTATGGGAGTACCATCGCAACTGCAGATACACTCCTTAGTATGCACAGCGCAGCCTCATCATTGGAAGCAATGAAAGGAAGCTACAGAGTGGCTCCAAAACAGAGTTTTCATCTCATTTGGAGGGTGGCCCCCTGCATGGCATGGGAGCCCCTGAAATCTGTGGCTGACAGCCAGGCTCAATTATTCATGAGTAGTCACAACTATTAATTTCAGTAGGGCTACTCATGAGTAATTTAGTCTGAAAGAAAGTCTTGTTGGAGATGGAGTTCTAGTGCACCGACTATCCTAATGACCATTAGGGATATTGGGAGTAGAGGTAGTTAGTGAGGGTCTCCTTACCTGTCCCTGTTTGCCTCTACTCTATGACCCCTGCCTTGACTCCTCAGGTACTTCCTGTAGTGAGTCAGTCCTCTTCCTTCCCTCCTAGAGAGAAGATGGAAACATTTCTCTCTCCCTACCTATTCATTATGAAGCTGATAGATAGGACTAGGTGTTTTCTATCTCAAATATACTTCACCAATAAATCTATTTTGTTTGTACAACAATCTCCATGCGTGTTCTTTAAATAACTGCAACAAGAGGAGAACTGGTCTTGTGGTAGCAAGCATGACTTGTCCCCCTAGCTAAGCAGGGTCCACCCTGGTTGCATTTGAATGGGAGACCACATGTGAGCACTGCAAGACGTGCCTCTCAGGGGGTGGAGCCACTGTGAGAAGAGCAGAAGGTTTCAAGTTCTCTCTCTGGCTTCTCCAAGATAGGGCTGAGAGAGATTATTGCCTGCAACCTTGGAGAAGCTACTGCCAGACTGTGTAGACAACACTGAGCTAGATAGACCAATGGTCTGACACAGTATATGGCAGCTTCCCATGTTCCTAACTAAACTCTGCACTCTGTTCTCTAACTGGAGTGTGTAGCTTCTTTTGGCGCTTTGCTAAATAATCACAAACCCCAGCAAGTCTGAAATAAGTGTGCACAGGACTGCATCAAAGTGTGATGGGACAATTTAACTACATACACACTCCCCAAAAGGCAATGCAATGATAACCTATACACTCTGTCATAACATCTAGAACACTCGCCCCTTAAAATATTATACTTATTGATATCCCATAAGCATTCTGGACCTGTCCTGAATCATTTGAGCTGATTAACCCCATCACAGAACCATTTGGTTTTAGTTTTACTCCTTGCACAAAAGGAGCGTCACACACTAAACCATTTCCTTTGTTTTACCACTTTATCATTTTAAAAAAAAACATATTTTTACATTCTGCTTTTGAGATTAAACTTTACTAGGTTTATCTAGATTTACAACAGGTGATGTCAATTTAGATTTCTAAGACAATAAAATAGACATTTATAAGAAATCCCAGCTTCATCAGTACTGTGCAGTTGTAGGTGTGTGTGTGTGTGTGTGTGTGTGTGTTGGCAATAAATTCAGCTTGGATAAAGTAAGGTAAGCAAGCAAGTTATATGATGATAGGGAAAATATGGGTTGTTATTACCTAAGTGCAAAATAACTTCATAAAAGTGCAAGTGGTCTTATACTGTTCTGGCTACTATATCATCCAGTTAAACTTGTAAGGGGGTGAGGGGTGGGAACAACCTTTTATGTCTCAGAGATGCTGAACATCTGGTAACCAGCTTTCAAGTTCTGTATTCTGTTGGCCCTCTAAAACTTTAGTTTGAAGGGGAAAGCCATTACACAACAAGCCTGGCCTTTTACAATAAATATGAGAGCCATTGATATGTTTGATGATAATTCACTTATTTATGGACACGTTAGTAACTTTATAGGTCAAGCGGGTTCTCTCTGAACATTCTGCTTTAGACTAGATACTTGTTCTTCGAAGTTATAGAGTAGATATACAACTATCTGTTCTCAAAAGGAATGCATTTTAGAACTAAATGGGATAATGCAATCCAACTGTATGATTTAGACAGCACTGAAATAGATCTGAATTGATACACCATTCTAAGTAATTTACCAGTAGTGATTGAACCGCCAGGCACCCTGATATACTGCCAGCTTTAGAGAACTTTAACATCTATTTTTGAAAAAAAAAATGACTTGATGTTAAACCCAACATAGTCGCAGCTCTTAGTGAATTATAGAAGCCCAAAATAATGTCAGGTATCCATCTTCTTTCAAAGAATTTTCCAGTGTTGCAAGCAGGAAACGTTACGGTTATAACAGTGGAGACAAGGACTATATATTCACATCTCTTTAAGAGGATCGAAGACATTTCTGGAAGCACGCTTTTTAAGTCCTCAGATTATAGATCTATTCCAAGTCTACTAGTCTGGGCAAGAAAACAGGACACTGATGGATACACTAAAGCTTTCCATAGGAATGGGAAATGAAATGCTTTCTCTAGGTCTGGGAATTAATGACAATAACTAATGTATTCTGGAATGTCTAGTGATCCCCATGCCAGTTTCCATTTGTCCTATACTGCAATGCTATATTATCCTCATTCTTTCTGTCTATCTATTGCTTATTCTATCTATCTGTTGCTTTTCCATATAATATGAAAAAGCCAATCCAACACCATGTTAGGCAACCCTAAGCTAAATAAAATCAATGAACTTAAGCATACCTAACTTTGGGTTGGATTGTGACCACAGTGACTTGCAAATTAGCAATGCAATAAGAGCAACAATAAAATAATTACATAAACTAATGATTACATTTAATCTATTAAAAAATACTAAAATTGCTCTTATAGCTACAGACCTCACCTGTGAGCTGAGATGTACAAAAGGCCATTCATCGTGTTATATTTTTGCATGCCATTTTTAAATGCAATCACAGCAACAATATACTTTATTTGTCATAGCCATATAGACTCTCAAAATCAATGCATGCTATACATTGTAATAATGATGTGACATGGAAGTAATTAAACACAACTGCATTTGAGAAATATCTCATAGGCTTGTTCTCAATTCAGGATAACAGGTTCATTGAGCATTCTTTCGGCACCTGTTCAGGTGAAAATGAGCCATGACATCACATGACATCACCAAAGGATGTCTCAATGTGCTGTCAGGAAGTCCTGTAATCACATGGGAAGGTCACTAATCCAAATCAGGATTAGTACTACTACTACTAATCCAAATCAGGATTAGTAGCACAAATCATGAACATGATACATGATTACATGAATATGAAATCAAGAATGTGATACATGATTATATGTTACATGAAACATGCTACATGTAGAAGGGTGATTCAGATGAAGTCCTCCTCATGCAATTAAAGGCCATCTTGACAGTGTACTGGAATGTACTGGTAGAGCAAATGGAAGGTAAGCATGTATTCAAGCAGCACTAGTGTTCAGTAGCCTTCCCTTTCTTGGTTCTTTCTTGCCAATGGGAAGTGAGAACATGATTAGAATTTCAGATTTCAGTTTTGGAATTCAGATAGAGACATTTCAAAGTTTGGCAAATTTCAAGTGTGGCAAATATCAGATATTTGCAGGTATTCATTTTAGCTCAGCTTGGGAACAATTCCATCTTAGTCTTAGTCTTAGGAAGATTCACTGCTTCTCAGCATAACTTTGAATTAGTACTGGAAATTAACATTCAAATATTAGTACAACTTGAGATATTAAGCGTTACTGGAATTTGAAGGTAGATTTTGTATCCCCAGCATCATGAACTTCTGCTGAGATAGAACAAGAAGAAAACATATTATTGTTTTGGTTTGGGGACCTATGCCAGTCAGGTTGTAATTTGAAAAATCCATTATCAGAAATGGTTTGTCTCCAATTTCCAACCACAAATGTCCAGCAGAGGATGGAGGATTGAGATAAAAGTCTTGAGACTCGGCTACATCACTTTAATAGACATGAATAATGGAGCTGTTTGGGTTTCAATTCTGCCAAACCCCATCATTCAGATTTGGCTCTGAAAAAACAAAAACAAGTTCAGAGTGGTTTGGATCTTGTTCCATTTTATCTCAATTAAAAAAAACAGGGGAAGTAGGATTTGGGGTGGGGAAGAGAATAGTTGTGTAAGACAATTCAATACTGCCCACCTTTAAATGAAATAATTGATTAATACCATAATATTGTTTTTCACAGAAAAGAACAATCTAAAAATGAGAACACGTGACTAGACAATAGGATTAATAGTCTCCTGGGTGGACCAATGGTCTGACAGTGGTCTGATAAAGTGGTTTTATATGATTCCTGAAAGTCAAGCCACACCAAAATTCTCTCTGTTTATGAGGGTTTTTCTTACTTGAGGCTACAAATATGCATCTGAGATCTTTTAACACTGGGGTTCGCAACCTTTTAAAAAGATGTGCACCCCATCTGTAGCAGTTCAGAGGTGTATCCTAGGGATATGCATGGAACCACAGAGGTGCGGTTTGATGCTGGGGGGGGGGGGTGCCTCTCTAAGCGTGCCTGGTACTTCCGGCCACTTCCGGCCAAGAATAGGGGAAGGGGTGGCAGGGAGGTACGCTGCCGCCCCATGGACTTTGCAAAAAATGGAGTGCCGGTGGGGGGGAAGCAGCGGGAGAGGTAAGTGCACCCTTCCTCACCTTTAAAGAAGCACCCCTGCCAGCTTCGAACTTCGAGCCAGTGCCATGCTTGAACTGGTTCAGAGGCCTTTAGAATGGCCTTCAAACTGGTTTGTGCAAATCCCTAATGTATCCCTTTAGCTCAAGTATTCCATAGAGATTGTGTGTGTTTAAAATACAAGAGAGTTAAATGAGCACTCCTATTGAAATTAATAGGAATTGTCCCATTAATTTCAGTATGATTGCTTATAAGTAACGTAGTCTGGACATAAGACAATGACTGGAGTAGCCTGTCTCATAACTGTAGCATTTAAATTTGTTTATGTATACAAATATATAACTATCATTCTTCAGACAAATTATATGAAAACCCAGCTCCCTTGAAAAGTCCATAATGCTGGCAAAAGTTGAAGGAAAGAGAAGAAGAGGACGACCAGCAGCAAGGTGGATGGACTCGATTATGACAGCAATGAATGCACCACTGAGAGATATTAAAGGCAGATCATCCAGAAGAGAATCTATCTATGTGGTCGCTAAGAGTTGACACCAACTTGATGGCACTTAATCAATCAATGAAAATACACATATATACATAAACATATAAATGTAAGGGTTACAGTTAGGGAGACAGGCTATTCGGCTTCCATCCACACTAAACTAGTTACTAAATTAACTAGAGCAGTCTTATTGAAATTAATGGGACAAGTTTTGTGGGAGATCAAGGTGAGAGAATGGTTTCAAAAGCTGGATCTGATGAAAATTAGGAAAGGGGTGTTCTATAAAAAGATTCTAGAAGAGGGAATAAAAGATTCCATTCTTTTCAGATTAGAGTGGGAGAGATGCCAGAAACCGATGGACCTCCCAGGTCCACCATTTATTTATTTTATTTATTTCTATGTAAACCACTTTGGTAAACTTTTGTTGAAAAGCAGTATATAAATATTTGTCGTATTCATTCATTCATTCATTCATCCAATCATTCATTTTCTGTGACAGTTTGATTGTCCATTAGAATTTTTTTAAGATAAAGTCATCCCATTTTACTTGCGGGATTTGAGGTGGAAGCTTTTTCACCATGTATATTATGTAAATCCTCGTGAGACCTGGTTAGATCTAGAGGGTGAGCAGTGCCCTAGGATCCATTGTAGGTAGCAAGTCTGGTTTGGGGCATGGACAGAGGAAGTGACTGCCCCCATTGCCTGAACTCTTTTCAGACTTGTATGGGACTCTTTAATTGCCAAATGTGATTATGAATTAGTTCCGTGTTTTGTATCTTACTGTTTTCTTTCTTTATTCCAGCTGAGTGTTGATAGCATGTAACTAAGTTCTGTAGTAAGGTAAAATCTCAATAAAAATCTCTTTCCCAAAAAACTGTTCCCCATTAATTTCAATGGGAATATTGAGTGATAATTTCCTGAAGCCTGTCATTCGTTGATGGGAGGGGCATGCTGAATTTCAGCACAGAGCCAACCTATCAGGATCAGAGGAAGAGGGCCTTCACCCTCCTCCCTCCTCTTTTGCAGCAGACATGGTGAAGAAATAGCACGGCTGCAGTGTGGGAAGGCAGGAGGGCTCTGAGTACCCTGAAGGAGCCCTTCAATTACCCCAGGGGTACACCAGGGGTGTAACTACTATTAGGCAAGGGGAGGTGGCTATCTGGGGGCCCCCACGCCTCGAGGGACGCCCCCAGAGGCAAGTCACATGACTATATATTGTGAAGTGTGTGTGTGTGTGTGTGTGTGTGTGTGTGTGTATCAGCGAGGGGCCCATTTTAAAATTTTGTCTCTGGGCCCACTCCAGCCTTGTTACACCCCTGGGGTACACCTTTTGGGAACCCTTGTTTTAACAGAAGAAAGCGTTGACATGCTGGTCCCAGAGCATGAAAGATACAAAGTAAATAAGGTGATACTTCTTGTTGACCAATCTTCTATTGATAAGAGTGTATGTGAATTCAAAGAACCTTTCATCAAGGTGAGATGGAACAGAGAGAGGCAGAATTGGGGTTGCTGGGAACCAGAGGCAACTGTGCTTCATTTGGCAGCTCCCCTGGCTTTTTAGGATGAATTCCTACTGCTTTTTTCTTGGCTACTATACTGTCAGGCAGTGGATTTCCAGAGTTTTAATGAAAGGTCATTTCTAGCCTTACCTAGAGCTTTCCCAGACAGCAGGCTTTATCAAGGGATTAAGAGGGGTGAAGTACTGAGAGTTATGGATATTTTGAATTTGCCTAAAAAACCAACACAAAAAGTGGATTTTTTTACCCTGGACATAAATCGGGCTATGCTCCAATGAGCAATTAAAAACCTGAATTGTGTATGGACTACTCCCCGGTAGCTTGCAGGGACTTCAACTTAAAGCATATGTGAATGCACACTTTCCCTTCCGTAGTTAATCAAAGTAAAAAATTGCCATCTGGGAATGCTCCTGGAGATGCCAGTGATGGAAATTGGGATCTTCTGCATGCAAGCATGCCATCTGCCACTTAGCTACAACCCCATCGCAAAATATGTATGTGGAGAACGTGCATGAACAAGCAAGTCTAGGGGCCAGTTAACACACACAAGTTCCACTAATCTTCTTCATATAATTGTTGTAAGTACACTGTGGCACCATCTCATACTACGTGGGAGGAGGCAATGGTAAACCCCTCCTGTAGTCTACCAAAAGAAATCCACAGGGCTCTGTAAAGAAAAACCACAGGGCTCTGTAGGCACCAGACGTCGAAAATGACTTGACAGCACACTGTACCTTTACACTGTTCATGCTCATGTGGAAAAATGGGGCTGTTAATGGAGACAGCCCTAGCAGTTCCTCTGACTGTGGCAGCTGGAAAAAAAGTAGTACCAAAGTGGCTGCTATCTATATAGTATTTGGGTCACAGTAACATTTCTCCATGCCATTAGTACCCATGTGAATGATTATGTAGATAAAGTAAAGCAGGCTGCTGAGTGTGAACCATTTGATTCATGGCATTGTCTGCACTAGGTCTACACACATTCAAAGCTCTTTAATTCATCTGTTCTACCTACCCTGAAAACATCTGGAACTCCTTCAAGACATGTGGCAGTGCAGTGACCATGAATGTGTAGATGCTTTTTACTTCATGGTGGCTTTACTGAGAACTGTTCAGGAGTTAATAAGGTGTTACAGAGCTGCTAAAAGCTGGTTCCAATGTGACATTTCCATAAGAGAGCAAGAACTACACATGCAAAAAATGTTAAGATACAGGAGTTTTCCTGTGCGCATCATACTCAGAGCTACACATCCAGATGTACATCCAAAGTCTGTTCCTCTTCTAGTGGTTTCCAGTAACACAATGTTTTTCATAACATGCTTCCAAACGTGTCTCTGTAACAGCAATGATTTTATATGCCTAAACAGGCAATATCTACTACAATGAGAAATCGTGCCACTTTCTTTGCAACCTAGGTTACACCATCTAAGGAACTTATCCTCTAAGATGTAGACTCTCAAAATCAATGCATATTCCAAACCTTCTTGCAAGGTTTTGAATTACTGACTTATGCATTTCCTGCAATATATCACAGCATTCCTAAATACACAGAAATTAAGAAATTTCTCTCTCTCACACACAACACTAGAACCAGGGGTCATCCCATGAAACCGAAGGCCAGGATATTTAGGACCAACAAAAGGGAGTACTTTTTCACATAATTAATTTACAGAATTCTCTGCCATGGGACATGGTGATGACAATTAGCTTAAATGGCTTTAAAAGGGGCTTGGACAAATTCATGGAGGACAGGTCTAACAACGGCTACTAGTCTGGTGGCTATAGGCCACCTCCAGCCTCAGAGGCAATATGCCTCTAAATACCAGTTGCAGGGGAACAACAGCAGGAGAAAGGGCATGCCTTCACCTCTTGCCTGTGGGCTTCTCAGAAGCACCTGGTGAGCCACTGTTGGAAACAGAATGCTGAACTAGGTAGGCCTTGGGCCTGAACCAGCAGGGATGTTCTTATGTTATATATTCCACAGTCTACACTGTTATAGTTTTCCTCAGAGATTTCTTCATCAATATTCTGGTTTCTTTTCACATTTCCATCCTACAATATGGTTCCATTTAGGCACAGCTTGATAACTTCATAACCCAATTTATATTTTCCTCGCCTTATAAATAATGACTTTTGTTCCCTTTTATGTACACAGCTTGTAACAAAGAGAGAAATGTAGGATGTTCTATCCAATGCCACCATAAATGTATCACTCTGTATGAAATTAATTTTAAATTTCATTTTTCTTCAGTCATAAAAAGAAGCAAGCTTATGTTTATTCCATTCCCTTGAATTCTTTTGCCATAGAAAGCAATCCAATCCAAAATTTAAGACTGTCAAGCTTATACATAGCAATTAAGCTGGAATAGTACTTCACTGAATAAAGACAGTCCACAATCGGGTTTTAACCATAGGAGCCAAGGAAGAGCTACTCAGACTGAGAGAATAAATACTGACATAATGCCATGCTGGATTTCAGGGATTAATGTTATGGAACAGCCTTACTTTGGTCACACCAAAAATGAGATGCTGCTCCAATTCACAAAGCAAAAGCGGGGTGAGGGGGGGACTCAATTAGAAAACTAGAAAAGTTATATCCATGCTTAAGTCTGTATGCAATTAAAGGCAGACTATGCCAATGAGTTTCAAGCTGAAGCAGCTCTTCATCTGATGGGATAACATCTGGTAATCCTCTAAAAGTATGCCACAGTTCATATACTACCCAGTATTTCAAGGGTCGATGACTAGTATTTGAAAATAAATGAAATTATCCTTTATTTAACAACTTCCACTCTTCTCTAATGGGGCAACTAGATTGCTGCTACAGAGAAGAAAATGGCATAAAAGATTTCTAGCAGCAGGCATAATAAAGGTATTTCTTTTGCAGTGTTCCGTGACAGTTCCTTCCATTTATTTATTATTATTTATTTTTTAAATATATGTATAGGCCACTATACAGGAAAATCTACTAGTACAACAATTAAACAATAAAAACTGTTTTAAATTGTAATTACCTTAAGTCTAAGCTTAAATTGAAGGGGTTTTGATATTTTAACATAGATGTAGTTTGTTTGTTTATTCTTCTGAAGCCAAGGAGTATATGTCCTAATGCTTGCTTCCACAGCTGCTGAGTTTTAAAAACATCGGAGCTTATCTTACAGCTTTACTGCAGCCCCACATGGAGCCTTACAGCTCTGTTAGACTGCACAGCATGGCGGTCTGTTTTCTCTTGTGTTCTATAAAACACAGAAATTGCAAATGAAGGTGGTCACCTAATTTCTACACCACATAAGCAGTAAAGATTTAGTGCAGTCTCACAAAGACTGGCTTTACAAATCAGGCTCCATGTTCCCAGTTTTCCTTGGACTTTTGGCTCAACCTTGGATTGCAGTTGAATGTGTCCAGGGAGAAGTTCAACGGGTGAGGCTTCCCTTCACATGCTAGAGATGTATTTGATGAATTTCTGATGAATTTCTGCCTAGTGCAGCTCTACAAGGCATGGTACTCCCCCCAAATGCCACCGCTGTAGTTGCCCAAGTAGAAATTCATCAGGTGTATCAGCTTCGCCTGCCATTCCTACAGTAAGCCTTAGCCTCCTTCCATTCAGACCGATAGTACAGGTAATCCAAAAGCTTTCTTGGCCCTCAGTCAGAATGAAAGAAGGATCACCAGATTGCAACTCTTCCTGGCTTTGTGCCTTGTTATTCATTGCTTGCCAGTGCAGAGCAAGAAGATGGTGAACGTCACCTGCTTGCCTCAGCACATGCTGACACATTCATTCCCCACAAACATACTGAATGTGAATGTTATTCAACACAATAAAAGCACATATTCCTCTAAGGACCTTAAGGGTTTTTTATATACATTTTAAAAGCCAAGCAAGTTGTGTCACACTTGGACAAATAAAGGTTGCTTATATGTGAAATTCAGCTTTTTAGGATTGTACTTCCAAACAGCTGTATCATTGCCATTTCTCAATGGATATGTACCAAATTTGGTCAGGTGGTGGTGGCACTTCCCCAGTTGCTTCAAGCCAAATTTCAGGGGGATCTAACAGATGATTGGGGTTTTGTGATCAATAGAATGCTCAGGGCATATAGTGGCAGAATACAGCTTTTACATCTCACAAAACTATACAGGCACCACAATGCCTGTATAATCATGAGTTCACAGTGTCTAGTGTAAAGTAATGGACCAACTGATTTCAGCTGAGCCAGAAAGGCCTTCCTTCAAATACCATTAAACTCACTGAGTGGTCTTGGACAAATTGCTAGCCCTGTTCTTCAGACAGAATGCTGTCAACACGCTTACAGGGTGGAAAGGGGGTCGGAAATCCCGCCCTCAGCCTATCACTCACTTTCCCGCCTTCCTGCTTAGAGCAGTGCAAACTGTCCCTTTTTCCATGATCAGGAGCCTGGGGTGTCCCAGCCTCCCAGTCATGGAAATGAAGGCAGATATACTTACAGTGCCCATCTCTTCAGATGAACACACCTCCCAGCATGAAGCGTGGGGCAGGAGTGATGGGCTGTGGCGGGATTTCTGACCTTCTTTCTTGTAAGCTTGTTCCACAGCACTCTCTCTGAATGCCTGAACTGGCTACGGTCTCAGCCAAATCTACCTTACAGGGTTGTCATAAGGATAAAAAGGAATCAACTGCTGCATGACAACCTGAAGTGTTTGGAAAAAGGCCAGACTACAGATGTGATAAATAGAATAAATATATATGCCCAAACTGCAGAACAATTCCCTTTCCACGCAGATATTAATTGAGGCTTTTAAAATTCTTCCTGTCTCGTCTTCCCGATACTGACTAAACATTCTAATGTATTCCTGAACACCACTTTGTCTGGGATTGTCAACTTCTCCCTTGTTATCTCTTCAGTGGAATGAAAGAAGAGGATTAACTTGTAAAATCTGTTCTAGCTGCAGTGTGGTCCTGCCGCAACAGCAGTTTTCTTATCAATGAAATAATGAATTGATTCCCTGGTGAGGTGTGATTATCCATTTTTCCCCCAGCACAGTGTCCTATTATTACTCTGCTAAAAGGAGATTAAGTAATCTAATTTTAAATACTGGATTTAAAAAACAAATGCTCACAACCATTTCTCTCTACCTTCATTCCTAACCCCTGTCATGACAGAAATTAAAAGCAACCTAGTGAGTCTGTGATAACAGTAAAATTCCTGGCCAACTTAATGGAGTAAGAATTAGAGAAACTCTCAGGAGATACCATAAAATCTCCAACAGCAGGGAGATAAACACTTGAAATCATTTAGAATTATGTGGATGGGGAAATCTCATGATGAGCCTGCATTTTATGCAAACAAGACAAAGTTTCTGAGAAACACCAGGCATTGCATACTTCTGGGAAAGGTGCACAGAGAGGGAAGTAATACCATAGTGTTTAGTGGTTCTGTTTAAAGAATGCAGAAATCCAAGGCACATAATAAAGTTGTTTACTTTTCTAAATCCAACCAACCAGACATCACTTCAACATTATGAAATTGGCGGCAATCTGCATATACACCTATGCTGTACACTATATGTGAAAGAGAAACTTGCCTTCTTTGTGCTGCATATAACCCAATTGCCAGTAGCATGTATATATGAGCCCTATTCACACATTATGAGTGCCAACCACGCTCATGCTTACAACTGCAAAAGCAGGGAGGAAGTCCCACCCCATGCTGTCATTCACCCCCTCCAGCCGGCCCGTTCACGCTTACGGCCCCATTTGTTTGAAGGGGGAGACACCATAAGCATGATGGCTGGCGCTTCCTTTAGCTGAAACCTAGATTGCCCAAGGTTGCATGGAAGCAATAGCTATTGCGCTTACAGTGCCTTCCCCTTCAGACAAATAAGATTGTAACTGTGAACAAGCCAGCTGGGGGCAGCAGGTGTGTGTGAGAGAGAGAGTGATCACACAGGCAGAACTTCCTCCCTGCTTATGCAGTTGTAACCATGAGCATGGCTGGTGCTCATAACATGTGAACAGGGCTATGGTCAAACAGAAAACCAGCAAGTTTCTCTCACACAAATTACAGGATATCCCATAGTTATGCCCTGTGTACAGATGGTGTGCCTGCTTATAATAAGTGGTCTGTTTTAAAAAGTGCACCAATTGTCTCTCGCTGTTCAGATGTTTGTTTGAATGCACATACAATGTGACTTCCTATGTTTCAAAATCACATGGAGGAATCTCTCCATGCTCAGCACCTGCATTTTGTAGACATACTGAATGCAAAGACAGTCAAGAGCATGGCCAATGAGTGTGTCAGTGCAAGGAGATGACTAGCTGGTATAGTCCCATTCGCTGCCCTCAGATTGGTCCTTCACTGTGGACTAATATCTGTCCTCAGATATTAACAGAGTCAGTTTTCCCCCCAGGACATAGTTAAATTGTAATCAGGTTCCTTGTCTGATGTAGGGCATTATGACTCTCACAGAGGGGCTTGGTGTTTTGTTTGTTTGTTTGTTTGTTTGTTTGCAATATCTGAAGGAAATCAAGCTGAATCCAGGGTGGTGTCCTGAAAAATAAAAAATATTTTTTTAAAAAAAATCATTATAAGATTTGCATTGGCATTGTAAGCCCTGCGTTAATGAACATAAAATCCAAATCACCTGTTTGAGTCCCCTGAAATTTGGCTTTGAGCAACGAGGTGACAAGCACCACTGCCTGTCCAAATTTAGCACAGTTCCATAGAGCAATGACTGAGACAGAGGTGTTTTGAAATTGACTTTGTTTTCTGGCCACCATTTCTGGCCACCATTTCCCAAAATGACTCCATCTCCATCCCTAGCATTCTATTTTAATCCTGAAGACAGAAAGGGGTCATTAAAAAGAAAAAGTCTATTGATTTAAAAGAAAGTCCCACTGAAATCAATGGGACATACATCTGAGTAAACATGGCTAGGATTGGGCTGTAAGGGTGAGTTCTACTGAAGCTGGCTTCTACTGGAGTGAAATGATGCCCCAAATTATCACAGCAGCAGATATAGTTATTATGGTCCCATAAACTAAATCAGGGTTTTAATTGTTTTGTTAGTTTAATTGTTTTTTAAGATGTTTTAAACTGGTATTTATATTTGTATCTCTGTTTTAAATGTTTTTAATGATTTCTGTTTTAATTGTAAACAGCCCTGAGCCATTTTGGAAGGGCGGTATAAAAATCAAATAAATAAAAATAAAATAAATAATAAATAAATCTTTAGATATGAAAGCTGTACAAGTGTACAAATGTCTGTGCACCCATACATGTGCTTGTGTGAATGTCTGTGCCTGTGTTCATTTCAAAATTGAACCTGGATACAGGCCCTTCGAATGCATGGTACAGATAGGAAGTGTACTTCTCTACCTGCATTCAGCATAAAATGTGAATGACTGTGTACATATCTGTAACTGTGTACACTGTACACTCATTGTAAGAGTGTTGGAAATAATGTGTGAATGGCCTAGAGTTGGAGAAGAGACTGAATTCACACAATAATTCAGAAGTACAGTGAGGCTATAACATTCCTACAAAACAGTAACCTAGGCTTCCTTATCGTCATGTGAGGTGATTTGAAGGGATCATAATCTTTTGTGGAAGGAGGATGTTCTTGGAACATGCCCTGGAATAATTTTGTTGGGTAAAGAAGTAAGAGAAGCAGCCAAAATTTAGGAAACAATAATTCTCAGGACTATATGTGCACTAAATGTGCTTGGCTAGAATTGTGGCCTTAATCAGATTTGTTTATAATACATAGCAAATGGCAAAGCCACAGTAAAACAATATTTAACATATTCCGTGGAAATTTCCAGAAATATCTATTGTTGTCATAATGAACTAAACAAATGCTAAGACTTTAATACTGGAATGCTGCAATTTCAGAAACAATCTTTCAGCCATCAAACAAAATATCACAAATTACAAGAAGCAGAATCTCTGCAACTTTCACCTTTCATCCCTGAAGACATATACTAACATATTTTTCAACCTATCATTCACTAAAGAACTCCTTGCATTTTCAGGAACTATGGGAATTTCCTTACTCCGTATAGGTAATCACACAGCATTTCTGAAAGAGTTTCCAGCTGGATTTCCATACAGCAAGTTCTTTCTTGTCAGCAGGGGTGCAGATTCCCCCTAAAAGCATTTGAGAAATCCCCCCTCATTTTTCTCAGTTCCCCTCAAACCTAATAATCCATATCTTATCTCAGAAAGTATCTTACCTTCCCCACAAAATTATTTTAAGTGAGCAGTTGCTCCTCAAGCTTTTCTTCTCTCTGCGTTCCTGTTAGTCAAGGGTAGGGGTGTGTGAGCCAGCCGTTTGGACTGTTCTGCTCGAATCCAGACCAGATTCTAACCAACCCGGCCCAGTCCAGGCTTGGGCTTGGCCCAACTGGGTCTGGTTCAGTTTGGCCACTGAGCCGACTGAACTGGCTCACAAGCCAGCTCAGGGGTATACTTATAAATGGCAATCTGGTGAGGATTCTCCTTTATAAGTGCAGGGGATTCCCAGGCCTAAAGGTGGGTGGCGAAAAGGGAAGCTTTTTCCTTGAAAAATGAGGTGCTGTGGATAGCAGAGGCAAACACATTGGGGGTGGGAAAGGGGCATCCTCCAATCCTCCCCACCATCACCAGCTTCCCAAATAACAGTCCTGGCCTCCTGTGGCCTGGTTCAGGCTTCTGCACATACACAGAGGACTGAACTGAGCTGCGGTCAGCTTTGACTGCCATTTGGGAGTCAGGTGTGGGAGCCCCCGCCATCACCTCCATGGCCACCATTGCCTCCACAGCCATTCCCACCGTCTCCAGCACCTCCTTTTTCAATGTAAGAGATTCCCTTTTTGCCGCCACCCCCTTAATAGGCGAGGGAATTCCCTGTAATTGTAAAGGGGATTCCTAGCCTTATTCCACTTTACAAGCATACTCCACAAGCCAGTCTGCAAGCTGGTTCATCGAACCAGGGGGTGGTCTGGTTCAAAACCTGACCATCCAAACTGGGCCAGCTTGATGTTGAGCCAGACTCAATGTGAGCCGGCTCACACACCCCAGTCAAGGACAGCGGCACTCCACAGTTAGCAAACCAACTTCTCATTGAACTATTGGTGTGCCATGATGTATTCCATCCAGTATCTTTTATGCTTTGTGGTGTAGACATGTGTTTCAGTGGGGATCCTGTAGAGAGTGCAGGGAGTGAGGGAGTCAGAAAGGGAACGGGATGGAAAGAAGAAGGAGAAAAGAGAAAAGAGTTGTTTCTGAATAAACTCTTAGTTAAATCTTTTTATGATTACTTTGTGTTTGTGAAGGAAGCATCTATAAAACATTTAGCGATGAGATTCTGAACCAGCTAAACATGTGAACCTGCAAAGCTTTTGAATGTTCCCATAACCTCATTTCATTGCATTGCTGAGCCTACTTTCCTGCACTGCTTTCTACTATTGCTGCTGCTGAATGTTTCTCCAGTTTCCTGACCTACACAACCCTTGAAGGTACTTTTTCCTTCTCATTCCTGACTCTGTTGGAAATGATGCCTGGGCCCTGAAGGCCAAAGTATATATAATCATTTGCTATTTCCTGCCAGCATGGAAGGGGATGCCAGTTCTTATGAAGCTGCTCTTTAAGCCTTAGATTATCATTTCAACCCTTCTTTGAATGTGATTGCTGAATGTTACAAGTTGTATTCTAGATTCCAACTGCCTGGTGAATCAATCAATCAATCAATCAATCATTCAATCAGTATGTCTTATATGACTTAGGTATATATGACTTGTGAGTTTGCCAACTTTACTGATAAACTGATCAGAGATCAGAATGAAATAAACTGCATGAAAAACTGATAGTAGAGTGGAAACTTACTTTTGATAAGTTATAGAGATGGCTAGGAGGGTGGAGGTGCTTCACTGTGCCAAATCGCTCTCTTTGGTGTCCCAAACCCAACCTCCTGAAATCCAGGCTGTCCAGTCTAAATCCTTCCAAACCCAATCTTCTTATATGCCACTGCCCCAGAAAGTGGCAGCACAACAAGGAGGAGCTACCACTGCTACTGATGTGGAGACTCTGCCCACAAAGCCAATTTTGCTCACTGTTCTGCTCGCTGTCCTGCACCTGAAACAGGTGCAAAAAAAGAGGACACTTTGCTAATGTTTGCAACTCCACTGTCCATTCCATTACTGACTCACTATATGATAAGGATGAGGCAGATGAACTACTTCCTGACAGTGTTTTAAGTGTGACAGAATCAGAGCCTGCTTCTCCACATTGTCAAGTTAAACTTAATGGCCGTGAAGTATAGATTCTGGCTGATTCTGGTTCTCTGTAAACATCATTTCCATCTACTTTACAAGAAACTTCTCACTATATCAGATCTGCACCTGCAGCCTTCAGACATCTACCCATGGGGATATGGAGGTTACCCTCTTGCCATAAGTGGATACTGTACATCACTGCTCTCCTGGAATACAAAAGATGTACTACAGAAGGGAATGTATCACAAAAATAAGTCTCAATATTGCGCTGGAAACATCAGAAAGATCTATGAATCGTGTTAGACCCAAATAGCACAAAACCGGTATTACAGATGAGGGAGCATCCATATGCTGATATGATTGCTGATTTCTCAAATGTTTTTCTGATACTCCTGGCACTCCCATACATTTCAAACATAAAATTAAAATGAAGGCAAATGCAACAGCTGTACAATACAAAATGAAGAACATATCTTTAGCATTGTACCAACCAGTAGAGAGGACCTCCTAAGACTACAACATGCTGACATAATAGAACCTGTTGATTCTTCAGAATGGTTCTTGTGAGGAAATCAAATGGTACACTTCAAATGTGCATAGATTTAAGAAATGGGAACTCCAATATGGTAGTGGATTGTCATCCATTACCCAGTATCAATGAAATGCTGCTTACTCTGAAAGAGGCCTTCATGTTCACAACTTGGAACTTGTCTACGGCCTGTCATAAAATTCCTCTGCTCAACAGTTTCCCCAAACACACAGCCTTCATTACCCCAGAGGGTCTTTTTCAATACAAAAGACTGCCTTTTGGATTAGCTTTTGCCATTTCAGTATTTCAAAGAATGATGCATACAATTGTTTGGACTACGGATAGCATAACTTACTTTCAGGATTACATTTTAGTGTATGAGGAAAACCATTGAGGAGCATGATGCTAAACTGACTGAAGCCTTAAGAAAACTCCAACAACATGGACTTACTATCTATTTAGATAAATGTCAGTTTTGCACACACATGGTGACGTACTTGAGACACACAATATCTTGGAGTGGTATACATCCCAAAACAGACTTGGTGAAGGCTATTCAGGGAGCACCAGAGCCACATAACAAGGATGCACTTAGTTCATTTTTAGGACTCTGTATTACTGTAAATTTGTTAGACAATTTGCATCTAAAGTTGCTCCATGGTGTCTTCTTTTCAAAAAGAATGTAGCATTTAACTAGGATGTATCCTGCAAGAGGAGTTTTCAGACTATCAAACTGGCCACTGCTAAAAGCCCTGCTCTCACTTCTTTTGACACCAAGAGCCACACTATTGTAACCACTGATGCTTCTTATTATAGTTTGGGTACTGCCTTGACCCAGCAAAAAGGGGACAGGGAAGTTACAGTTGTCTTTGCTTCCAGAGTGCTTACTTCTTAAGAAATAATGTATCCAATTATTGAAAAAAAAGCTCTAGCATGTTTCTGGGCAGTGAGGCACTTCAGGACTTACTTGTGGGGCAGAAAATTCACTTTATGGTCAGACCATAAACCCCATCTGCTTTATTTACTACTCGGCGATCAAGTCAAGCAACCCCAAGAATAGCCAAATAGATCACCAGACTTATGGATTTTGATTCCCAGGTGGAATGCCTTCCAGGCCTTCAGAATACAACTGCAGATTGTTTTAATTCAACTTCCACTTCCAGGCCAAGAGGAGATCCCAAAAGATGAGGATAAAAGAGTTGTAAATGCACAGATAGCTTCATCTACTCATGGAGTGATCACAACTTTTGAATGGAAAGCAGCCCTCAGTGCTGATCAAGTATTTACTGAACATAAACCTCACATAGCGAATGGGTGGCCATGCAAAAACAAGATACCTGTACATCTTCAACCATACATACATGTGGCCAATCTCCATTCATAAAGGTGGCAGCACAGACCTGCCCAAGGACATGGCTGCCACCAAGCCACTGTCAAACCCTGTGCCCTGCCAACCCAACCACCAGTGTGGAGATGTGCACCATTACCTACAGCCCCCAATAGGTGATGCAGCCATCCCGGGAATCTGGGCCTCTCTACCCCCAGGAATATCCGTGCCTCTACTCCCTGGAATAGAGGGCTCTCTACTCCTGGGACTAGGGAGTAGAGAAACTAGGGCTCTCTACTCTGGGGAATCTCTGTGACTCAAGATCTACTTATGCTGCAAAGCCAGCCCAGGCCTAGCAGTTTCAAATGACTAGAAGGGTCTGCTCCGCAGCCCACTGCCCATGCCATCCATGAGGATGGTTTGTGTGGGCGTGCCATTGGCAGTGTCTGAAAGGCAGACCCCCAGAAGGGATGCCCGAATAGCAATTTTTCACATTGAATGGGTGGGGAAGGGTGGCCCAGCCTTTTCCCTGGTGGGGTTATGTTTGCTCCCTAAATCTTACTCATGAGAAGAACCATCTGTGGGTTTTTACAAGATAGTACTCCCATTGCACAAGCTGGTGCTCTCAATGTATGATGAACAGCACCCCATTACCCCATGGACTGCCTCTCTTGAGAGTGGCCGACTACAGGGAGTGAGGGAGGATGCCCCATGCAGGAATACTGCAGGAGTGGGCACTCAGGCAAGTGCTGTCCTGTTCTCATCAACCACCACCAAGCCACCTGAGCCCTGCCAACCCAACCACCAAGGTGGAGACATGCCTCTCTACCTGCGGCCCCCAATGGGTGATGCGGTCGACCCAGGGTGACTGGAAACCAGGGCTTTCTACTCCTGGTAATCAACACACCTTCAGATCTACATCTTCTCCTCCCTCACAAGAGTGTCAGGCCATAGATGCTCTGAATAGAGCAAGGATAGTTTTTGGCCCTCAGCCGTGGGGAGTGCTATCCCAGGGAACACATTCCTAGTCCTGGGTACCATGGACAAACTGCTGTGATACTATGCCCTCTTCATGCCTGCACATCCATGTGCACAGGTGTACCGTGTACAGTGCCCTGGAACAGCCTTCCGCATCCGGCGTTGTCCAAAGAGTGGAGGGGGGGCTTATTTCTCCCGTCCATCCTCGCACTTGCAGATCTGCATACAGCAGGAGGGCAGATCAGGAAATGAGAGTTCTGAATGGGTGGAAAGGTCCCGGTGTCCAGCCTCCACCAACACTGTGCGCATGCCAGGACAAAAGGAAAAGAGGGCATCTAGATGCCTTTTGGGCGCTTACAGGTCCGCACATAGGAAGAGTGTGGGGAGGTTTCGCTGGATTTGCTCTATAATTTTTTTTAACCCCCCCCCCCCAAAAGGCATAGGGAAGTGGGGCCCAGTCACACATGAGCAAGACTTTGGTTATTCATCATCAAAACATGATGAGGAGAGTGTCCATGAAATGGCCATTGGACTATGCCTGCTCAAGAGAGTGTCAGTCCATGGGTGCTCCAAGTAGAGCTGTGTGTTGGAAAGCGGTGGGTGGGTGTATCCCAGAGACTGCTGTCCTACTCCTGGGGATGGTGGTTGAGGTGCCTGGGAAACCAGCCCCCTGCCCAGCCATTCACACCTGTGCACAGGTGCACTGTCACCAGCAGCCCCTGCGTTGACCCAGCTGCCCCAGGATCAGGGGAGCAGAGGAGAGTGCCCTCTAGCATGATTCCCCAAACCCACTTATCTGCAGACAGCACACAGATGAACCAGACATGGGATCTTTAAAAGTGGAGTGAATGTACTGTCCCGTAGGCCCACCCCACGGCCGTGCACACAGCCAGGCTATATCACACAATGTGTGGGGATGTCCTCTGGGGTACGTGCAAGGCTGCAGAGGGATTTGGGGAGAAGGAAGTAGGTTCTGGGTTCCCCCCCCCTATTTTTCAACAAAACCAGTTGGGGCACATTAGAGCCAGGCCTCCTTAGATTCCCTGGTGGTTAAGTGGCTGGCTGAACTCATGAGCTTGCAGTCCATGGGTGATGATAACGCCTTAGTGGACACAGGTATATGCCCAATAGATGTGAGCCTACTGGGCAGCAGGCTACTTGCAGCAGCTTAGTGATAGAGATGTGCATGGAACCAGCGACTGCCGGTTCGAAGTGTGTGTGTGTGGGGGGGGGGAGTCATTTTAAGGACTGGAGAGAGTGCTCTTACTCCACCCCCCATGTTTTCCCCAATGGTGCTGTGCTTTAAAACGGTCCTATGGGGCAGCAGCATACCTCCTTGCCGCCCTGGTGCATGGCAGACCCAAAGTACCCGCAAGTGCCTTGTGTGCATGTTTCGTGTGTGCGTGCACCGGGCACTTCCTGGTACTTCTGGTTCGCCATGCACAGGGGCAGCAAGGAAGTACGCTGCTGCTCTGCAGGACTATCTTAAAGCACCAATGGGAGAAACGCAGTGGGGGGAAGGTAAGAGCACCCTTTCTAGTCCTTAGAGCTATCCCCCCTCACCTTCGAAGTGGCTGAACCGCCAGACTTTCAAACTGGTTCGGAGGTCTATAAAAGGGCCTCTGAACTGGTCCATGCATATCCCTACTTAGTGATTGTTCTGGCTGGAGTGCTCTGTTGGGGTCTCCCCTAGCAACATCTTCCCTGGTCATGGTGGGGCAGACCCCCCCCCCAGCATCCTTTGCCCTGGCCCATCTGCATATACCGTTCTAGCGAATGTGGGTTCTCCCCTCTCCTCCTGAATGAAAGCGAGATCCCATCCCTCAGTGCCCCCAACTGCCCCACCTGGGAATTGGAGATTGTGTGGTGCTTTTGGTGGGGCCACTTGGGGGGGGCCACTTGGGGGGAATCAGTGCCATGGCTGGCAGAAGCAGCACGGACATTACAGGGCATTTAAAGGGCTTTCAATGCACTTCCCCTGCTAAGGGCAGGCTAAGTGTTCCAAAAATGCATGATTGTGCTTGGCACACCTTGCTAGAGATCGTAGCCAATTGCAGCTGAGAAGCTGTTGTGATGATGCTTTGCCCACTGTCTGGCCATGGAGCTGGCTGGGATTGGGCTTGGAGACCAAGTGGCTCCCATCACCAGTTAGGCTAACAACGGTTAGTTGTGCATCTGCAGCGCAAATTAGTGTTAACTGCGGTTAATGTGTACCTCTGAATATGGCCATTGTGCTTTTGAGGGAAGGAGCTATAAAAAACACCATTTTGATGTTCTTCCTTTCTGACCCATAACTGGTTCAGTTTCAAAATCCTTTACTATGAATCATCAAGACCAGGCCTGCAAATGAACATTTTTTTCCTTTTACCCGCTAGAAAACCTTCACAACAATGGGAACAAATACAGTAATGCTCTTCTGCAACCCACTGGATTTTTAAAGCACCAGAGCTTATCTTCCAGCTTCACTGCAGCCTCACATGAAGCCTTACGGGCTCTGTTAGACTGCACATAATGGCAGCCAGTTTCTCCATACTCTTGTAGTCCAGCTTTTTACAATAACTTTGATTGCTAAGGTGGCGAAGGGGGAAGAATTGAGATGAGGAAGTGATCAGCTGAACTCATGTTGAAAAAAACAACTCAAGAGAAAATGTGCAGGCTTTTTGTGTGACATTCAGCACCTTCTCTTAATCTTTGGGCTGAAAGGTGATGTCATTCTGTTACAGGCCCATGCACTTAAAGACTCAGATGTTAGTGGCCCAGGTCTCTTACTCAGAGCTAAAATTGGGCACAAGATCTCAGAAGAGGGGTGCTCATAAATTCAACAGTCAGCACACTTTTTAAATTTTCTTTTATTTTCCAGTTCCTTCTACCCAGTCTCAAAAACTATGGTGTCCATTTACAAAATGGGTGCATTATTAGTCCTTTATGGAACATGATGGCATTATATCAAAATTTGTATGTGGTTTTGAAGGAGATGTTATTGTTCCCATGTGTGGTAACTTCTTTATACAGCCAACAGATTTGTTGTGATGTTTTCAGCATATGGCATGAGTATCATACTTGACAGTTGACTTTAATTCGAGTCCAAATCAGTCAATCAACAGGTTTAAACAAAAGAACACAAAACAAAGAATAAGAAATTCCTAACCTTGAACTAGATTTGCCGCATAGCCTTAAGCACGTCTTTTGACCACTAATATGGCTCCACCAATTTGGGTAGCCTTGATTTTTGAATGGCTTAATGTAAGATGCCTTGAACTTTGGAATTCCAGCAATGCACAATGCCACATGATTCAGTAAGAATAATATATTTCAGTACCTCTGACATGAACAGAATCATAGAAATGTCAGAGTGGAACGGCCTTATATGGCATGAAGTCCAACCTCACACAAGAGGCATGTATCTCATCTATGTATCTTTATCAAGGGCTGGTACACTCTGATAATCAGAGGGCAATCAGAAACACTGATATCCACTGATGGATAAAGTAAATCCTCCTGCCTCAGGAATCAATATATCTAAACTAATTTAACCAAATACTTGAACAGACTGCTCTTAAACACTCCAGAAAAGGGCATTCTATGAGAACCCTAGGCAACCTGTTCCACAGCCTCACTACTCCTCAACAAGGGTGTATTGGAAGGGGGACATGCAGGGATGGGGCACCATTACTTCTTGGCTTCTCTGGCTGTTGGGGTGGGCATGGCCATGGGGGCTGTCATGGAGAGCATCTGCACTTCTGAATTTGCAACTACATCACTGTTCTTCAGACATGTGGGGTGGCTTATTTTTCCAAGAAAAAAATTCCATTTCTTGAAATTGGGACATTGGGATGACTTTGGGACTTACATTACAAGCATGCAGTGGTGCAAGTTCCAGAGTGCCACTGTGCTGTTGCTTGAGCAGAGGAAGAGGCAGTTTCCAGCAATCTCACCTTCTCTCTGAAGCACATATTTTGATACACACAGTGGGCTTCAGAGGGAAGGGGAGATCACCAAAAACTACTCTTTCCCCTGCTCAAGCAACAGTGCAGCAGTGCAGCAGTAGTCTGAAAGTCACACTGCTGCATGCACATAATTCTAGTCTTGTTGTTGACCATGGCTGACATGATGCACACTATAATTGAGTCAGAACATTCCATGTCAGGATTGCTGCAGAGCCTGTATTGTGCCCAAATGGTAGTTGCCCAATAATTGGCTCCACTGTGCCAGTCGTAGAACACGCCACATCACCATGGGTACTCACCTGGGTTGTTCTGGTGTCTCTAAAGTGGACTGGCTTGGCCATTGAGGAATACTGTGGTGCCATTTCCTTCCTCTATTGCATGAGTACCTCACATCACATGGGCCCACACACGTTGTTATTATTCACCTGGGGGCAATGCTGAAAGTATTATTCATCTGGGGGCAATGATGGGGGCTTGCTGAAAGGCAAGGCCCTGATTTTGCAGGCAGTTGCTGATCTGCATGTTTTGACAGCCCATTGCCCGGGTTTGTTGTTAATGTGGTCCAACATGATTCCTCGGGGTCTTCAGGAAGTATTATTGAAATGGGGAAAGGAGAGCTAAACTGAGGTTTGCCCCCTTTGGGGGCAGGAGAGTGCAGGCATGGGTAGATAGGATTACCTGTTGGTTTGTGGCTGGGGGGCCTTTGAGGTGAGAGGGGTTACCATGGAACAGCCCTTCAGGGTTTTGCAACCCAGGGGGTTGCTTTGCTCACCAACTCTGAGTTTTGTGGCTTGGGTTTTGGTGGGTTCAGTAGCCTCCCCCCCTTGACATGGGAAAGCCACATGGTAAAAGGATGTCAAGAGTTTGGCTTCTGACACCTTCAGCATCCAGCCATTTCACCCTTGTGTGGGAGCAGTCCTCTTTAGGAGGTAGTTTCACATGGGGAGGAATACCTGCATTCTGGTAAGATAAGAACTTGCAAGTTTGTGAGCCCTTTAGGGATAGGGAGCCATTTTATTTATTTATTGTTTTTCTGTGTAAACTGCCCTGAGCCATTTTTGGATGGGTGGTATAGAAATTGAATCAACAACAACAACAACAACAACAACAACAACAACAGTTAGAAAAATCCTCAAGTCCAAACTCAATGGCAGGAACACCATACAAGCCATAAACACCTGGGCTATACCTGTTATCAGATACAGTGCAGGAATAATAGACTGGACCCAGGCAGAGCTAGAGATGCTAGATCATAAGACCAGGAAAATAATGACCATCAATCATGCTCTGCACCCCCGCAGTGATGTCGATAGGCTATACCTCCCTTGCAGCTCAGGTGGAAGAGGAATGCTGCAAGTCCATAAAACAGTAGAGGAGGAAAAAAGAGGCCTTGAAGAATATATCAAGGACAGTGAAGAAGATGCACTTAAGATGGTCAATAACCATCTTATTAATTGGTCAATAATAATATTAAACACCAATGAAACAAAGCAGGCCTACAAGAAAGAACAAGTCAAAAACTGAGCAGAAAAATGGAAAAATAAGCCACTGCATGGTCAATATTTGCACCATATAAGCGGAAAATCAGACATCACCAAGACCTGGCAGTGGCTTAAGAATGGCAACTTGAAGAAAGAAAAAGAGGGTTTAATATTGGCTGCACAAGAACAGGCACTAAGAAAAATTGCAATAAGAGCAAAAGTCGAAAAATCCACAACAAACAGCAAGTGCCACCTTTGTAAAGAAACAGATGAAACAGTGGACCACCTAATCAGCTGTTGTAAAAAGATCACACAGACTGACTACAAACAAAGGCATGACAAGCTAACAGGGATGATACACTGGAACATCTGCAAAGAATACAAGCTATTTGTAGCCAAAGATTGGTGGGACCATAACATTGAAAAAGTTGTAGAAAATGAAGATGCAAAAATATTATGGGACTTCCGACTACAAACAGACGAACATCTGCCACACAATACACCAGATATATCTGTAGTCGAGAAGAAAGAAAAACAAGTTAAAATAATCGACATAGTAATACCAAGTGACAGCAGAATAGAAGGAAAAGAAATAGAAAAGAATAACAAAATACAAAGATCTACAAACTGAAATTGAAAGGCTGTGGCAGAAGACCACCAAAATAATCCCAGTGGTAATTGGCACCCTGGGTGCAGTTCCAAAAGACCTTGAAGAGCACCTCAACACCATAGGGGCCACAGAAATCACCATCAGCCAATTGCAAAAAGCAGCTTTACTGGGAACAGCCTGTATACTGCAACGATATCTATATATGACGATATCTATATACTGCAACAAAATTGATAACAAAATTCAGCCATCCCAGGTCCTTGGGAAGGACTCGATGTCTGATTAAAACAAACCAGTCAATAACACCTGTCTGACTGGGTAAACAAGAAATAATAATTTATGTTTATCAATAAAGTGGCTCTAGTTTACTACACTTATGCATTTCTTGTCTTCTTTGGGGTTTGGGTACAAATTGTTATGGTGAGTTTCTCCCCAAATGGGGAAACCTGTGTTTGTGCAAGCTCCTTTTTGAAAGAAGTAGAAGCCCCACAGCGCAGCCCCGCAGCCAGAATCTCTCTTGCACCGTGACAGCCAGAGAAATGAATATGAATGCAGTAGCACTTGACTTGTGCCAGAAAAACACAACCAAATAGAGCAGCACTTTGTAAATTAAATTTTGTTTAAAACCAACAACCACAAAAAACTAAATGTAAAATGCAAAAGTAAAAACTAGATTTAAAATGCAATGGGTAGTGAAATGCCTAAGGAAGGAATATTATAGGGGAAAGGAATGAAAAGAAAATAAGGTCTAAAACAAAAGGTGCTGATTAAATAACACACTCCCCCTTCCTTGCTTGCTCAGCCAAACAGAGGGAGAAAGGATGACAGAGGCAGGCCCTTCCTCTTCTTCCCTGCCCAAAGCCAGCCGCTCGCCGAACCAACTGGCCCGCGCGGCTTGTTTGCCCCAGCCCCCTTTAAGGAGCACGGACGCCGGGGAGCCTTGTGATTGGCTCCCTCGGTGCTCCTGGGGCGGGGCCCACAAGCAGCTCAGAGAGCATGCGCCAATGCAGTCCGTCTCTCAAGAGCTCTCTGGCTTGTTCAGCAACCCTTCCTCTTCTTCCCTGCCCAAAGGGCTGCATAGAGGCTCCAATTCCCCTCTTTCTTCAGTAGTGTCCTTGCAGAGTGCTGGTAAACTGACAAGTGCTGATGTTCTGTCCCTGTGCATCCCATCAGGCCCATCCTTTAGGTGGGGCAAGCAGGGCAATTGTCCCCAGCCCTGCACTCTCCCAGGCCCAGCAGCTGGGCCCAGCCACCTCCTGTGGCTGTTGCTCCTTGACCCACTTCCTGCTCAGTGAAATGAAGTGAAAAGAGTGCTTCTGCCGAGGGAAATTCTGCAGAATTCCTGGCCGCCCAGATACGTAAGTTTGGGCGGGGTATAAATTTGATAGATAGATAGATAGATAGATAGATAGATAGATAGATAAATAAATAAATAAATTCCCTAGTAGCTTTAGAATTAATTTAGTGTGTTGTGCTAAAAAGTTCTATTGTCTCCCTCCTCCTTCAAGTAGGGATGTATCCAAATTGGCTCAAGCAGCTGTGGACAGGGCAGGCATTGTGCGTGCCAATGTTGTGTGCAGGATCCTGGGAGCAGCGCTACAGCCAGATGCGGCTTTTTGGACAGTGTGTGCCACACCTGGAAAAGTGGTAGGGCAGTGAAGGAGTAGGTAAGAACTTGCTTACTGGGTTATTAAAGGAACTGATCCGAACCAGTTTGGATGCAGGTGTGAGCCAGTTTGACGTTTCCATATGGAGGTGCCAGACCAGTTCGGGCACATCCCTACCTTCAAGCAAAGAAAGAGGCAATTGAGCTCCCCAGCCCTGTGCAAACTGTATACTGAAGGAGAGGCCCACATGCACCCTGATTAAGCATTAGGGTGCATGTGCACCTCTCATTTAGTATCCCCCTCTCATAGCGCTGGGAAGTTTGCAACTCTCCTCGCTGGAACGAAGGAGCGGTGACTGAACTCCTTAATGCTGCACTGCTTCAGTAAAAATATTTCTGATGTGGTTTCCATTGCACTGCAAACACACAGAAGACATGTCAAACCATCACGCTAAATCTAACTGATTTTAATGGGACATGTCTGTGTAACTCTGCTTAAGGTAATATCCTTCTAAGTGCCACAGTGGACTCTATCATTAGGCATGATGAGGCAGCCTGCCTCAGATGGAAGATTTTGAGGTACTACAAGAATCAATTTGGATACTACATGGTCAATTACTTAGTGTAGTAGATTTTTACCACTATGGGATAGAATTTGGATCTCTTGCCTCAGGTACCAAAATGTCTTAGACTACTTCTGAGAGTAAGAAAATTTAAAATTTGTGTTATGGACTTAATTGGGTCCAACTGAACCCCAAAATATACTTATTGAGCTTCTGAAAATAGGATAATCATACTCAAGGTTACATGACTCTTTTCCAGTATGGTGCATCTTCCTGATAGTTTTAGCACATCCATTTTCTCCATTGCTGCCGTAGTTGCACAAATGAAATAAGTGTCCTCCAAGGAAATTACACTCCAAACTTAGAATAAGCTTTTGTTTCTTCTTCTTAACAAAAGAAAATTGAAAAGTAAAGCATCACCAACTCTATAATACATTATTGCATAGAAAATGAAATATATTTGGCTCATATAAATTTGCTAGCAAATTGTACTCAGTCAAACCCTAGTAAAGAGCTTAAGACATAAATCAACCCCATGCTGGAAAAGCTCATAAATTATACAAGCTAAAGGAGCAATTTCATCAAAGAGCCAAGCTTTGTCCATGGAACATTTCAATTGCACTGAATTTATAGCTTTCAAGAACTCTTTTTATGATCCCTAATTTTCTGCAATAAAGATATCAGCAGGGATTCCCTGAATGGAATATCATTGCAAACAGAAATAAATAAGGAATACATGTGAGAATGGATTCAGACTGTTCTGCAGTCTGAATGCTAACACTGTGAAGTCCTATTCCTAAATCAATTTATGGAAGATCCTAATGACAACCTCATAGATCGCGGAGAACATTGCACTTAAACATGAATTTATTTTCCACTTAGTGTAATTTGCAATTATCCATATGTCTTCGGTGCCTTTGAATATTTGCTTTTATATAATAATACCATGATGAAAAACAGTCTGAAGTAAAATGTTCTGTTTTGACAAGAAGCTTAGATTCATGTAGAAGCACATAACGATGGGCCTGCTTATGTATTCACCAAGAAATGCTGACACTGCTTCTGTGACTTACTTGCAACTCACTATTGTCATCAGAGACACCGTTACCCCTGAACATCAGGGCCTAAGTCCATGTGCACACTCTTGGGCAGCCCATCAGCGGCACCAGCAATCTCCTCCCCCTGCTGGAGCACCCAGGGGGACCAACCTACTACTACCTGCCCACCACCACTCCTGCCTTTCTTATGGCCCAGGCTGCCTCCCTTGCTCTTGCCGTGGCCTGCCCTCCTCCCACCGTTCCTGCAGTGGCCAGAGCAGAAGGATTGGCTCTCTCCTGCAAGTGAGAGAACTGATTTTCCCCTGGTCCTGGCAAAAGCATACTGAAAATGGTGATGGGCACACATGCACCCTGATCATGACAGGAGTACATGCCCCTTATTCATTCATTCATTCATTCATTTATTCATTCATTCAACATATTTGTATACCAACAAAAACACAGGTCTCTGATGGTGGGCGCATGCGCAGGGCATTGATCAGGGCACATGCACACCCATCACCATTTCCAATAGGCTGTTGCTGCCACCAGTGGGAGAATTGGTTCTCTCACTTGTATGAGAGAGAGAGTTCTCCTGCTCTGGCCATGGCAACAGCTAGCGAAGGGAGTAGGATAGGATGGGGGACAGAGGGAGGAAGGAGGAGGCAGCAGGCAAAGGTGGCGGAGGAAGGAGCATGAAGCCGTGATGGAGAGGAGAAGGAAATGGGATAGCAGAGAGGAATGCCAATGCCCCCATCAAAGTACATGGGGCTGGGGTGCAGTATTTACTTTGTTTAATTCTAAAAGATTTCTCCTTTTTTTTGGTCTCTGCCCCACTTAAAGGTAAAGTGTGCCATCAAGTCGATTTTGACCCCTGGCGCCCACAGAGCCCTGTGGTTTTCTTTGGTAGAATACAGGAGGGATTTACCATTGTCTCCTCCCATGCAGTATGAGATGATGCCTTTCAGCATCTTCCTATATCGTTGCTGCCCGATATAGTACCAGCGCCAGGGATTCGAACCGGCAACTTCTGCTTGTTAGTCGAGCATTTCCCCACTGCGCCACTTAAAGTGACTCTGTCCCACTTAGGGTTGCCATATTCAAGCTTACCAAATCTGGGCAGTCTAATTTGTAGATTATGCAAATTATGCAGCAAATAATTTGTGTTTTGTTTATTTATTTATTTGACAGATGTGTATGCTGCCTGCCACTACCAAAGTCTCTGGGCAGTCTAGAACAACAAAACAACCCCAAAAGTTTTACAGTTAAAACATATAAAAGACCAAATTAACATCCATAAAAACTACCACCTACCTAAAAAGCTTTGGTGAAGAGCAGTGCTCCCTCTAATTTCCACTATCAGTGAGTGGCAAGAGTTCCGATTTGGGCAGCAGTATCAAGTTAGTGATACCACTCACACATACACACGGAAAGAATGGAGCGCGCATAGCATGGTGCACAAAAAACGTTAACTCCCCGCACCCCCCTCAACATTATGTTGAGGGAGACTGTGGCCGGGGGGAGCCAGTGCCACTGCAACCTCCCATCCTCCTCCCTCCCTCCTCTTCCTGCTGCTGCCACCGCCACCTCCCATCCTTCTCTGGCTGCCACTGTGTGCCACCTCCTCCCGCCCCCTGCCAGCCAGAAGTAAAGAAGGAGAAGGCCCAGCCAGGGAGGGAGGGAAGAGGCAGTAGCAGTGCACAGCAGTGGCCCGGCCGGGGAGAAGGGGATATGGGGCAGTGCTTCCTGGCTGGGGAGAAGAAGAAACAGGGTGCCCACCCAGTTGGGCAGCAGTGGTGAAACTGCTGCATGGGAGCCTGGGGGAAGGTACACGCACCTTAGAGGGAACAGTGGTGAAGAGATATGTCTTTAGTTGTTCCCTAAAAGCCAACAGGAATGGAGCAGAAGAGAGCTGGTCTTGTGGTAGCAAGCATGACTTGTCCCCTTAGCTAAGCAGTGTCCTCCCTGTTTACATATGAATGGGAAACTAGAAATGTGACCACTGTAAGATATTCCCCTCAGAAGGTTCCAAGTACCCTCCCTGGCTTCTCCAAGATAGGGCTGAGAGAGATTCCTGCCTGCAACCTTGGAAAAGCTGCTGACAGTCTGTGAAGACACTACTGAGCTAGATAGACCAATGGTCTGACTTAGTATATGGCCGCTTCCTATGTTCCTATGCTCTTTGCCTGTTAAACAAAGTGTGGAAGTTGACTGATGCACTATGAAGTATCTCCCCTCTGGACATCAACCACCAACAGTCCCAAATTGCATCAATACATTTCTATATTGATAAATACAGAAATTGATAAAGTGATAAATATTAATAAAAATAGGAGTGATCAATTTCAATTAGGCACTGGTTCTGTTCTTTGCTTTTGCTGCTTTCATTTCCAAATGTTGGATTTGATGTCTGTCTTCACTAGACATCAGTGTGAAGAAGCATGGGATAGCCTTGAAAGGGAAAGCATTTTAAGTGATTGCCCATTTTAAAAATGTACTAAGCAAAGCAGAGTAATGCTTTTATTAGGATCAACCATGAACAAGCCGAACAAGAAGCTTTTGAGTCCTACAGAACTTATCATTAGGATGAAAGATGGGGCAGGAAAATAACAGGGCATGTTGGAGGTGCTGCAGTCCACAATTTGTAGAATCTGAGACTGAAGATGGAATGTAGAAGATTTTTTGACAGACTTGGGTCAGCCTCTGAAAGATGGTTTCTGTACACACAGAAGTTAAAATATCCACACATACATCCTAAACGCTATCTTTAGATTCTACAAACTGCACAGATTATCAGGGCACCTCTAACATGCCCCTAAGCATCTCCCCCCCACCATCTGTTTGCCACTCATCCTTATGAAGTGTTCTCTAGACATTTGCTGGGAGGGAGCGAGGGAGCGAGGGAGCGAGAGAGTGCAACAACAACAACTAGTGATCGGTTGGGATATTCAGCAGCCAACTCAATGTAAAGTACACTGTCCCTGTAGCTGCTGCAGTTGCCACACACTTTTGCCCCCGCCGCCCAGGGGCTGCCTCAGAGAGCCAGCCAGCCCAGCCGGCAGTGAGGAAGCAGAGAAGGGTGCTTTTCTAGATGATTGCATCCTGATAATCCTGTGTGTGCCTATTCATTTTCTGCTTAGACTGCTTTCCTTTCACCTCCAGAGGCGGACTGAAGGAGAGGCAGTAGAGGAGGCAAAATTCCCCCAGAGGCATTTTTTTAAAAAAATGAGATAAGATTTCATTTGTGTGGGTGTGAGTGTATTGCAACGTGAGCGGGGCGGTTGGTGGGGTGGGTGGACAGATGCCAGCAGCATGCACATGACACAATGGAAAACTTGGGCAGCAGCAGAAGGGCGACACCTTTGCTTGGGCAGTGCTGCTGGGCAACCACGTGTGCGAGAGGGTGTGGCGGTATTTCTGTCCCCCCCCCCTTAATGTCACCTCACCATCACTCCCTCCGTCAGCTGGACCCACCTGGACCTCACGATGTCAGTGTAGTGTATGTGCATGCGCAGAGCTGAGCAGCCAGCCAGCCTAGGATTGAGTTACCAACCAGTCATCATTGGTTACTGTCCGGAACCCTAAGGGAAGTGCAGGATCCCGAGGGAACATAAAAACCAATTACAACATTTTTTAAAAGCCCTGCCCTTTCACATAATAAAAAACAGTTAAAAACTAAAGTGAAACCATCAAAGTAATTCCACTGGATAAAATCAATTAAATAGTTTAAAATTAATCTTTTAATTACTTGAAACCCTAAGAAAACAGATGCGTCTTAAAGGTTTCTAGACACCTGCCTAACTTCTGAGGTGAGGTCAGCAGAAGTTGTGTGTGTGTGTGTTGTGTGTGTGTGTGTGTGTGTGTGTGTGTGTGTGTGTGTGTGTGTGTTTGGCTGCCTGGAGATCAACTCCTGGCCCCAGACAGCGTGGGAAGAGGAGTTGAGACTTGAGGCCGAGGGGGCGGAGCCACGCCTCCCAACATGCAGGAGAGGCATGCAGCGTGGAGGAGCTCAGCTGTGGCAGCCGCAGCGGACTAGACAGACGGTGATCAGTGAAGCAAACAAACAGCTTCTTGCCCAAAGAGGACGGAGGATGCAGCTCTCTGGCCACGGTGGTGGGGCCTGTGCTGGGGCCTGTGCCCTGCCTGGGCTCTTGGCTTGCCCACAGCTGCAGGCAGCTGCTTGAGTCCAGCAGCAAGCTTGCATCGTCATCACCTGTGCCCTGAATCTGATTGGAGCATCTGCCTCTGGACAGGGAGCCGCGGATGCGCAGCATGGAGGCAGCCGGGAGTTGGGGCTGGAGTCTCCATCCCCCCCGCCCAGGCATCATGGCCATTCCATTGGCCAAGTGGCCAAGGCTTCGTCTCAGTCTCAGAGGAGAGCAGCAGAGGAGAGCAGGCTGTGGGTGCTGCGGGCTACTGCACGCAGCAGCATTTAGCGTGCATCACCATCGGTGACATGTCTGCCAGGGAGCGAGCCCCCGTGGGCGGAAAGGAGAGGACAAGGAGGACATACACACCCAGCCAGCTGCAGAGGAGATCAGGGGCCACTGGTAAAATCCGGGCAAACCGGACGGCACATTTGAAATCCAGGCAAATCCGGGCGGAATTCAGGAGCTGGGTGGAGGAGCAAAAACCCAGGTGCTACCCAAAATTCCAGGGGACATGGCAATGCTAGCCCCACTAGATGTGTAAATGCATGGCATGGGGGCTGGGGGCTTTCTTCTGCATTTTCTCCATGATCTCTCTTGGTTTCTGAATGGTCAAGAAGCTCTAAACTAGAAACATGAGAATGATTCATTGAATTAGAAACATGGGAAGTTGCTGTTCAGGTGAAGCACAAGAGAACTCCTTTCTAAGTATGAGACAAAGGTACCATGAAGTTTGGATAACAGCATGGCGAGGGGCTACAGACACAGAAGGGAATAAAAGGTTCTTATTATTTACTTATTTAACACATTTTTATACCACCCAAAACACATGTTCTCTGGGTGGTTTACAAGGCAATAAAAAAACCAATAAAAAGATTAACACATTTCAACAATTAAAATTTAAAACATTAAAACTATTAAAACACAATTAAAAGGATATCTAATTAAAAGCCTAGGTGAACAAATGAGTCTTGACTGCCTTTTTAAAAGTTGTAAGAGATGGGGAGGCTCTTATTTCAACAGGAAGTGTGTTCCAAAGACTTGGGCAGCAATGGAGAAGGCCCGTTCCCGAGTAGCCACCAGACGAGCCAGTGGCAACTGCAGATGAACCTCTCCAGACGATCTCAATGAGCGGTGTGCTTCATAGAAAAGAAGATGTTCTCTTAAATACCTAGGGCCCAAGTTGTTTAGGGCTTTATAGGTTATAACCAAAACCTTGTACTTTGCCCGGAAACTTATTGGCAGCTAATATAGATCTTTTAAGATAGGAGTGATATGGTCTCTCCGAGATGACCCAGAGACCAACCTGGCCGCCGCATTCTGGACTAACTGCAGTTTCTGGACTATGTACAAAGGCAGCCCCACATACAGCGGATTGGAGTAGTCAAGTCTGGAGATAACCAGCAGATGTACTACTGTTCTGAGGTCATTTATCTCAAGAAACGGACGCAGCTGGCATATCAGCTGAAGCTGATAAAAGGCACTTCTGGCCACTGCCTCAACCTGGGACACAAGGGAGATTTTTGTGTCCAGACTGCGTACCTGTTCCTTCTGGGAAAGTGTGACCCCATCCAGAACAAGCAGATCAAAACCATCTCCCGAGTTCCGACCTCGTACAATAAGTACCTCCATCTTATCTGGATTCAGCATCAGCCTGTTACCTCTCATTTTTAATTTTATTTATTTATTGTTAAATTTATATACTACCTTTTATTAAAAAAATCCCAAGGCAGTTTACAAAAGTTAAAAAACATATAATAAAAATGACAGTTAAAAGTATTAAGCTAAAAATATGAAAACAAATCCAATTTAAAATATATAATATACAAACACAATAACTGTACATGGATAAAAACACACAGAAGCAGCAATAAAACAATCATGTAAAGGCCTGGATAAAAATACAAGATTTAACAAGCTTTCTAAAAACTCTGATGGAGTCCGAGGAGCGAATGACCACTGGGAGAGCATTCCAAGGTCTCATCCAGCCCATCACTGCCTCCAGGCAGGCATTTAGGGAGGTTATGCCTTCTCCTGATGATGTTGACATGGAGAAAAAGATTTGGGTGTCATCAGCATACTGATAACACCCTGCACCAAATCTCCTGATGATCTCTCCCAGAGTTTTCATGTAGATGTTAAACAACATCGGAGACAAAATGGAGGCCTGAGGGACACCATACCAATGTTCAGTTTTTGAAAAACAACAGTCCCCAATGGGACATCATCTGGAATCTCCCCAAGAGGTAAGAATTGAACCACTGCAGAGCAGTGTCTCCCACCCCCAAACCCCTCAAATGCTCCAGAAGGATAAGATGGTTGATAGTATTGAAAGCTGCCAAGAGGTCCAAAAGGACCCTCTGTTAATTCCCAATTGGAGATCATCCATCAGGCCGACCAAGGCAATCTCAACCCCATAGCCCACCCGAAAGCCAGTTTGCAACGGGTCTTGCTTATCACCAGCTAGCATGGCTACATATATCATTGATTTTTATTGTAAAGTAAAGTAAAGCCATCGAGTCGCTGTCGACTCTTGGCAACCACAGAGCCCTGTGTTGTCTTTGGTTGTATTATCTGCTTATTTAATCATTATTAAGGTGCTCTAAAGATTATGTAGCTGGTAGAAAAGCAGGAAACCTATGCTGCAGATTTTCAGATAGCAGACAGAGCCACATGTTATTTTTGACAGTTAGTTCTCCAAATGGTTGCTAGAAATTGTTGTTGATTAACATCCCATGTTGTGTTTGAATTCATTGGCATTATGCAAATAAGAATTTGGCGTGTGTGTGTGTGTGTGTGTGTGTGTGTGTGTGTGTGTGTGTAAGGCCATTAGGTCCAGGTGGTAAAATTACCTAGCTACACCTCTGATTGGCATCACAAGAAAATGTATTATTAACATTCTTCATGCAGCATGTTGCATCCGTGCCTTCAAAGTCCTCCTGTAAGAAAGAATACCAGATGTTTTCTTTGCAGACAGAAGCAATAAATATGGGCAACAGCAGCAGTAAATGAGGATCTCCTGCAGCTTTCCCAGACAGCAGGCTTTACCACGAGTTTTCTGCAAGGCTTTACTGCAAACTCAAAGTTGTCCCAAAAAACAGACACAAAAAGTGGATTTTTCTACCCCTATATACATCTCTAATGCACAGTGATAAACCTGAATTGTGTATGAAGTGCTCCCCAGGGACTTCGGAGTAAATCTGCCTGATATGTGAACGCACACCCTCTATTCTGGAAGAGATGCGAGCTAAAGGGCTTTAAAAGCCCTGTGTGAAAAACGCCCAGCAGGATGCTGACTTGCATATATGGCTATTCATATGATAGATAGATAAACTTTATTACGATCTTTGACCAGTACAGAATCAAGCAGAAAAACATAATATCATACACATACAGCATAGCAACAATATAGCTTTACGAATGCACAGTGGCATGATAAATTATTCTACTACAGTGGTCATTAGTTGTTGGTGTTTATTTATTGCTATTAAGCAAAATTTAGCCACGTTGTGAGTAACATGGGTTTGGTGATCTGATAAAAGAAATAAAACGTATGCTTCATCTCCTCTGCCTGGTAAATCCTTAATCAAAGGTAAAATTAATGATTCCCGCAAATCCCTGTAAAAGTTACAATATAATAAAACATGACCCACATCCTCTAGGGCCTCTGTACTAAAAGGGCAGTGACGTTCAGAGTAGGGAATCCCACCAAATCTGCCCTATAACACTGCTGAGGGCAGCACATCAAAGCAGGCCAATGCAAATGCTCTACGATATTTAGAGACTATTAGGGCTTGACAGTAATCAGCTGGCTAAGTGCTAAGAGCATGTCTCCATAACCGAAGTCCTTTCGGGACCTTGCTTAGCTCCTGTTGCCATTCCATGTCCAACAGTCTTTGTTTAACAGCCTTTTTCGCTTGCTCATGGCCCATGGATTGCAGAGCTTCCGGAGAAAAGCCACAAGCAGCGAGCTTTTTGTAACAGCTGACTTTCACTGTGTCTGGAAACTGTCTTCAAGCATCAGTGGGGCCAGGCCCATTGGTGAGGACATATGCCTTTTTGATAGCTTTCTTCAGTCATCTTTCACCCCTCTAAAAAGTCAGTGAGCTCAAAGTACTAAACTCCTCTTAAATATATGGTAAGAGAAAATTATGAAAAGAAGAACTGTTTTTACAAGAAACTGAAGCTTAGCAACTGTTCAGAAGCATAGGGAGGCCAGCAGTGGCCCGTGTGTGGCGGCGGCCTCTGCTGCCCCCTGCCCCCATCCCCAGGTCTGATGTCAGACACAGGGGGCCAGCAGGCCATGCGCCCACGTCTGATGTCAGATGCAGGGGCATGGTCTCCTTCCCAAACATTGCCAGATGGCCCCATTTGGAAGGCAGATCTGCTCGTGCTATGTTGGGCAGCATGGGCCGGAGTGACTTTCCCTGCCTTAAAGGCAGGGAGAGCTGTTTCGGCCACGCTGCCAACACAACATGAGCAGGTCTCCCTTCCAAACAGGGCTGCACGGCCCCGTTTGGGAGGGAGAACGAACGGCCCCGCTACTTGGCAGCGAGACCAGGATTGGCTCTCCCTGCCTTTAAGGCAGGTAGCGTCACTCCAGCCACACTACCAATGCAGCGTGGGCTGATTTCAGTTCCAAACAGGGCCGTGCAGCCTCATTTGGGACCAAAATAACGCACACCCCTGCATCTGCCGGCAGATGCGGGGGGCATGTCTGGAGCCGCACTCGCGGCCCATGATTGGTGGCAGCCCGGGTTCCTTGAACCCATTCGCCAAATGGTGGCTCTGATTCTGCAACTGTTACACACAACACCAGTCAGTGCTATATGCAACAGACTTTGTAAGACATGCCCAATTCATGACTCAAGGCTACTGTTGACCCTACCCAGGTTAAGGAAGTAATGAAGGCAAAGAAAACAATTAGCGCCTCTAAGATGCAAAGAGGACAAGCAAGCACTTCTGCAAACTGCTTGCAGGCAATAGACCACTGGCTATTGCATGTGTTTAATGGGCTCATATTCATTGAGAACTTGGAGAGGAGAGCTGGTCTTGTGGTAGCAAGCATTTAATGTCCCCTTAGCTAAGCTCACTCCCAGCACAGTTCCTCCAGTGACTGTCGCTGGTGTCTATCTTATGTTTCTTTTTAGATTGTGAGACCTTTGGGGACAGGGAGCCATCTTATTTATTTATTATTTCTCTCAGGGGCATAGCAAGGTTGTAGTGGGCCCAGAGACAAGATTTTAAAATGGGCCCCCAACTCACTGAAGCTCAGCTCATGAAGTAAAGAAATCTTAAACAAGGCTGAACAGTGGTAACAAAAAGCATAAATATAAATATAAATATAAATATAAATATAAATATAAATATAAATATAAATATAAATATATCCCCTATGTGCCACAATAGAACATCATCCTAAATTATTTTTTTTAAGGTTTTGTAAATTGTGGACGATGCAAGTCATTTAATGGTACTAGAGAAAGACATGCTGTTCTGGTAGCTCCAGGTCTTAACACCCACATCAATTTCGGAGGATGAATACAACTGAAGGAAGTTCGGGCAGGTGCGCAGCTGGGGGAGTCAGTCATATGACTTGCCTCGGGGGCCCCCCCCAAGGCAGTGGGCCCCCAGACAACTGTCTCCCCTTGCCCTATTATAGTTACGCCCCTGATTTCTCTGTGTAAACCACCCTGGGCCATTTTTTTAAGGGCAGTATAGAAATTAAATAGAAGAAGAAGAAGAAGAAGAAGAAGAAGAAGAAGAAGAAGAAGAAGAAGAAGAAGAAGAAGAAGAAGAAGAAGAAGAAGAAGAAGAAGAAGAAGAAGGGGGTCCACCCTGGTCGCATATGAATGGGAAACATGATGTGTGAGCACCGTAAGATATTCCCCTTCGGGGATGGCACCACTGCCAACACTGGAGAATGAGTTGTGCAAGCAGCACTATCCCTGCTCTGGGAAGAGCAGAAGGTTTCAAGTTCCCTCCCTGGCTTTTCCAAAATAGGGCTGAGACAATCAAAAACTGTGTTTTATCTGGGTTTGGGAGCTGTATGTGCTCCCACATTTTGGTTGTGCAAGGTAAGGGAAACCTGGGTAGAAGTGATTGTTTGGAAGCAAGGTAGGAGGGGAAGTTACCCAGGTTTTCCTCATACCTTGCTTCCACACAACCAAAAATTAGATGCACACACAGCTCCCAAACCCAGCTAGAATACAGTTTTTGATTGTGTGAATGACCTCTCTAAGTTCTCTCCAACAAGTATATTACCACCCAATGTCCACAATGTAACAATGAGTTAGGTGTGCCTCAGTCTTTTGATTTCACTGGGAATGTGCACCCTATATTACACTGTCACCTCAGATCTAGGATTGACAAAACTACTCCTTGGAGACTAAAGTACACTTTGACTGATCATATGCATAAACCCTGACTGAACCAGGGACAAAGAGCAAATATGATCACAGAAATACACTCAGGCTCTTAAATTACAAGTCAATTACAAGCAGACAAGATGTGCAGGACTGGATAAGAACTGTGTGTGCTGGCTGGAATTGATGTGGTTATTAGAAATAAATTCTGTACTTTGCAAGTTCTGAGCCGCCTTGTTTTTAAGCGTTATCACTGCTGAAAAAATTATAGCCTATAAAAGTAGAGCAGGATCATATATTAATTATGTGTCTTGGACCACTGCTATCTTTCCTACAAAGAAAACAATCAGCCCCTCCAAGATATGTTGACTGCTATTCTCACAGGCAGAGCCCTTTGCCACGAGATCTTGATGTGATGACAGCAGCAACCGAAACAGAGTTGAGAGTTCACTCAACTCTTTCAAAATTTGTTTTGGATAGTCTGCCCCAGCTCTCTGATGCAGTAGGAAGCCAGGCCAGACATATTTGGGTATTATAGATGGCCAAAGGGCTGATATTTATATTCTCATTCAGTGCTGACACCACAGCACAGACCCTAGCATGACAATATTGTGGTATATTCCCTGTCAGATGCAAATGTTAACTGGTAGATAAATTCTGTGGATATTCATAGAAATCCTTCTGTGTTCCATGGTATTTACTCCCATGTAAAAGTCCATAAGATTACAGTCGGCTGCAATCCAAAGCCCACTTTTCTGGGAATGAACTCTTTTGAACATAGTAAGATTGACTTCTAAGTAAACAAGTATAGGATTATGCTGTCAGTTAATTAGTAGGGGCCACTTTTAATTTATGAGGCTGAAATTTTGAACTGTTTTCTTTTTCATTCTTCAAAAAAGACACGACACAAAATCACCTTTAAAATTTGACCTTCCCTTGTTCCCTTGTAGGAGTATTAACTTTTATTTGTTAAATCATATGTACTCATCTTACACCTATCATTACATAATTCTTTTACACTTCCTTCATGATATCAAAAAGGCACCTGCATCTAGGTTTTGGTTTTGATTATAATGCACATTATTCATCAACTAACTTTGATTAGTAGAAAATTCTTGTATTTACAAATTGCTTTCTTAGTACTCGTTTTCTTTGAGCATTCTCTGGTTGCAAACAGATGAATGGCGGGAATAAACTGGTAGCCACTTAAAAGTTTATCATGTGGGGAAAGTGGTTGTCTGCAGTCTCCAAGCATGCAGCAAGGGTAGCATTATTGTCGCCACCACCCACAGCTCAAAAATTCAGGGAAGTGGAAGAGAGGATCATGCTGGGGCGGTGGCTGGAGCAAATCGCCTCCTACAGTTACAGCTGCCACATGCTACACTTTTCCATAGCTAATACAGTATTCCACGTTGACCGTTTCCATCTTGTCTGCCAAAGAGTTGGTCTGTTTCCTTTCACCATGTGGGCGCCATATCTTACTTGTCATCTCTCACTGAAAGAAAGCCAAGTCACCCCTTTGTATAGATTGGAAATTGAGAGGAGTGACTTTTCCAAGGCTAAACACTGAATTTGTGGCATATATGAAACTCTGAGACATTATATTCTGAATGCACTCTTGAGATCAACTTGTCAGATGCCAGTCACTACACTTTCTGTTGCAGAGAAATTACAGGAAGCAACTTTAACTGAGAAACAGGAGTTTGATATTTATTACTAATTAAACACTGGCTCAGTATTGTGAGCTGCCCAGAGAACAATTTGTTATGGGGCGGCTAACGAATAAAGTTTATTATTATTATTTATTGGCTATGAAAACAATAAATTAACAGTCTCTTAGGCAGAGAGAGAGAAAGCTCTTAGTTTGAAATTAAAGACAGCGAGTAAAAAGCTTACAAACAAACCATGACTCCACCCCCAAACCAATACATAGAGACAAAACATGCAGACAAGCATGTCTAGTACAAGAACTGAGATAATGATATGACAAAATCCCAACACTTCCTTGGCAGCAAATTAACACACACACCCCGCCTCCAGTTTTATATTTCTGTTTTATTCCAATGAACTTTTCCTCCTCCTCCTCCTCCTCCTCCTCCTCATCATCATCATCATCAACAACAGTTTCATAAAGTAGCTTATATGACAAAAGGAATGGGGAAATGGTTGCCTGTCCCTAAAAAGCTCACAACCTAAAAAGAAACACAAGTTGTTCTAGTAAGAACTGATCAGCCTATTTTCCTTTCACTGTCTCTACAACCGGACTAAATTTGGTTCAAATTGAGGTCCATGATTTAGATCTCTTGTACCTCAAATGTTCATGCATCCACCATCTTGGATTGGGGTGGATGACATCATTACAAACTACACCATTGAGGTGTCCCTGTACCAAATTTGGTTCAAATGGGGTAGACAGGCCACAAATTAGCCCACTTGCGCCTCAGATGTTCACGCGGCCACCATTGTGAATTAGAGTGGATGACATCATCACACACCACACCATTATGGCACCCCTATGTGTCCCTGCAGCTGTAGCAAATTTGGTTCAAATCGGTAAGGTGGTTCACAAGTTAGCCCACTTGCTCCTCAAAAGTGTACACATCTGCCAAATTGAATCGGTGTGGATGACATCATCACAAACTTCACCATTGAGGTGTCCCTGTGTGCCACTCATTGCAACTGTACATAATTTGGTTTAAATTGGTTAGACAGTCTACAAATGAGCCCACTTGCACCTCAGATGTTCACGCGGCCACCATTGTGAATTAGAGTGGATGACATCATCACACACCACACCATTATGGCACCCCATGTGTCCCTGCAGCTGTTGCAAATTTGGTTCAAATTGGTTAAGCTTTTCACAAGTTAGCCCACTTGCTCCTCAAAAGTTTACATGTCCACCATCTTGGAGTGGGGTGGATGACATCATCACAAACTACACTGTTGAGGTGTCCCTACAACTGTACCTGATTTGGTTCATATTGGCCCAAGCGTTGCAAATTTGATGGGGGAGGGGACACACAAACAGAATGCCAGGTAATCTCATAAGCCTCCTGGAAAGAAGGCTAATGAGAGTGATACTAGCAACCATCGGTGGGAAGGACACTCTGCTGAGCTGAATGACAGTTCCTCTTCTCCCTGCTAAATTCAAGAGACTTTAACAGGTGACCTTTTTCACAGTTATTTTAGAGAACACCCTAGAGAAAAACAGTCTAAGGAGCTGCCCACAATTAATCTCTCCTTCCACTCCATCAATTTAGTTTATATGTAACATTTACCTCAACTTGTGGTAAATGCTCAGAAGACATCACAGAGGTTATAATTGCATCTCCAGACTTTTGGAAGTCCGGAGATATAACACAGAGGATTTTTGGACACTTTTGCTAAAAACACTAATAATAATTCAGACATCCAGTTAACATGACTGCCCAGAACTCCAACAGAATATCCCTCCCTCTAAGTTAGAGTCGTGGGATGCACACACTTGCACACACTTGGGGATTTTGTGGAATTTCATCATTCAGCAATTTAACATGGAAACCAATGTTCAAACAGCTTTATACTAGATGGATTTACTTTTAGAGCAAATAATTCTCGTGATGGAAGTAATGAAGATTCACCAACTGCCATAACACAGTGGGGAAGAACTAGATATTCATTTAAGCTCAAGCAAGTTAGTCATGCACAAGGCTGAAGGGATAGTGAGAATTCAGTTCTACCATCTGCGCCATCATATTCTCCAAGTTCTACTACCAGGGGTGTACCAAGGTTGGAGTGGGCCCAGAGACAAGGTTTTTTTAAAAATGGGCCCCTAGCTGCTGCCTTCCTCTCCTTCTCCTGGACCCATGTCTCTTCCTGCAGAAGAACATTAAGGACACATGTAATACAAGTGAATTTTGGCCCGTTGAATAACGGGCGCTAGTAACGGCGCTCCTGGCCCCCCGCCGCCATTCCCCCTCCCTCCGCCGTCCGGCCGCCCTCCCAGCTCCTTTGTGCCCCCCCACCACCTTTAAGGGCCAAATCGGCCCAGGGACTTGCCCCCGCCAGGCCGGGGAGACGGAGGCTGGGACCAGGGGCGGAGCGGAGGACATTTAATTTTTTAAAAAATTGCTTCCGCGGCCGACGCCGCCGACTCTCCCTCCCAGCTGCCGAGTCCCCCTTACCCTGGCCAGCTGCTGTCGGCCGAAGAAAGTCCTTAATTTAAGAGGCAGAGAGGAGCCTCGCAAGCAGAGCTCCTCTCTGTGCAAAGCCTCTTGCCGAACTGCCACTTTGGGCGCAAGGGATGCAAGCGCCCAAAGCGGCAGTTCGGCAAGAGGCTTTGCACAGAGAGGAGCTCTGCTTGCGCGCTCCTCTCTGCCTCTTAAATTAAGGGCTGTCTTCGGCCGACAGCAGTCGGCCAGGGTAAGGGGGACTCGGCAGCTGGGAGGGAGGGTGGGCGGTCGGCGGCGTTGGCCACGGGAGCAAATTTTTTAAAAGTTGCATGACCTCCGCTCCGCCCCCGGCCTCCGTCTCTTTCGGCCGAGGCGGCGGCTCCGCTGCCGCCTCGGTCAGTTTCCCCTGCCGCCGCTTCTCCGGCTTCTTTGGGGCGGCCGCTTCTGGCCGCCCAAGATGGCCGCCGGGTCCTGCCTTTCGTGCCTCGCTTGCCCTGTTCTGGCCATGCGCTTCGCGCATGCCCAGAACAGGCCAGGCACGAACGCACGCTTGGTGTCCGTCCACGGACGGACACCAAGCGTTTTATTAGAGAGGATAGTGCAGCAGATTAACAGGCAACCCAAACTGTCATCTGAATCCACTCCAAGATATATGGACCAAATTAAGGGGGGTTGTTCACAAACCCAACAAAACAATTTGCAAAATATGGGAAAGGCAACTTGTAGAAATTACATGCAGCGTTTTAAGTATATTGGCTTTTCACAGTAGAGGTTTTCCATGGTAAAATAACATGTCTTAAAGAGCAATGCAAATTAATTCATTATTTCATTATTTCATTATTTCATTAATTCAATTTTTATACTGCCCTTCCAGAATGGCTCAGGGTGGTTTACAATTAAAACATCCAAACAATCCTGCAAACTAGTGCTTGGATGTGGTTCTTTCAGAGTTTTTCCAATCTAGGGTTGTCACCAAGTGACTCTGTTTGAAAGCCTTGACCCTTATTTCAAAACACAACCACACCACCTGAGACTTTGTGCTGATATACTTTTATAATAAAATTGCAATCCTGCGCACACCGACTGGGAAGTCAAGAGTCTTTCCCCCTCCACACACACACACCACACACACACACACACAACATGGCACACATTGGTTCTTAAGGACACAAACAGCAACTGAACTCACAGGAATGTAATAATATAAAACAAGTATATTCATGCAAATATGCATTAGCAGAAACATTTCAACACACAACTTAACATATCCCCACATCCTGCATATCTCTTTATCCACTCCATAAGAACATAAGAACAGCCCTGCCGGATCAGGCCCAAGGCCCATCTAGTCCAGCATCCTGTTTCACACAGTGGCCCACCAGATGCTGCTGGAAGCCACAGACAGACTTCCCACCACAGACTGTGGCTGGAAGCCACAGAGTTGAGGGCGTGCCCTCTCTCCTGCCATTACTCCCCTGCAACTGGTACTAAGAGGCACCCTGCCCTTGATGCTGGAGGTGGCCCACAGCCCTCCGACTAGTAGCAATTGATAGACCTCTCCTCCATGAAGTCATCCAAACCCCTCTTAAAGCCATCCAGGTTGTTGGCTGTCACCACATCCTGTGGCAGAGAGTTCCACAAGTGGATCACGCGTTGTGTGAAAAATACTTCCGTTTGTTGGTCCTAGACCTCCTGGCAATCAATTTCATGGAGTGACCCCTGGTTCTTGTGTTGTGTGAGAGGGAAAAGAATCTCTCTCTCTCCACTTTCTCCACACCATGCATGATTTTACAGACCTCTATCATGTCTTCCCGCAGTCGTCTTTTTTCTAAACAAAAAAGCCCCAGGTGTTGTAGTCTTGCCTCATATAAAAGGTCCTCTAGGCCCCTGATAATCTTGGTTGCCCTCTTCTGTACCTTTTCCAGTTCAACAATGTCCTTTTTAAGATGTGGTGACCAGAACTGTACGCAGTACTCCAAGTGTGGTCGCACCATAGTTTTGTATAAGGGCATTATAATGTTAGCCGTTTTATTTTCAATCCCCTTCCTAATGATCCCTAGCATGGAATTGGCCTTTTTCACAGCTGCCGCACATTGAATCGACACTTTCAACGAGCTGTCCACCACAACCCCAAGATCCCTCTCCTGGTCCGTCACCAACAGCTCGGATCTCATCAGCGTATACTTGAAGTTGGGGTTTTTCATCCCAATGTGCATCACTTTACACTTGCTAACATTGAACCTCATTTGCCATTTTGTCGCCCACTCCCCCAGTTTGGAGAGATCCTTTTGGAGCTGCTCACAATCCGTTTGGGATTTCACTACCCGGAAGAGTTTGGTATAAACTGCAAATTTGGCCACATCGCTGCTTAACCCTGCTTCTAGAAAATTTATGAATAAATTAAAAGGCACCGGTCCCAGTACAGATCCCTGGGGGACCCCACTTCTTACTTCCCTCCATTGTGAAAACTCTCCATTTATACCTACCCTCTGTTTCCTGTCTTTTAACCAGTTAGCAATCCACACATGTACTTGTCCCCTTATCTCATGACAGCTAGGTTTCCTCAGGAGTCTTTGATGAGGAACTTTGTCAAAAGCTTTTTGGAAGTCCAGGTAGACTATGTCAACTGGATCACCATGATCCACACACTCGTTGACACTCTCAAAGAAGTTCAAAAGGTTGGTGAGGCAAGATTTACCTTTGCGGAAGCCATGCTGGCTCACTCCCAGCAGGACCTGTTCTAGGTGCTTTACAATTTTATCCTTGAGGATGCTTTCCATCAATTTGCCTGGAACGGACGTTAGGCTAACTGGCCTGTAATTTCCTGGATCGCGCCTGGATCCCTTTTGAAAATCGGTGTTACATTTGCTACTCTCCAGTCTTCTGGTACAGAGCCCAATTTCAGGGATAAGTTAAATATTTTGGCAAGGAGGTCAGCAATTTCATATTTGAGTTCTTTGAGGACTCTTGGATGGATGCCATCTGGCCCTGGTGATTTGTTAGCTTTCAGGTTTTCCAGACAGTTTAGAACATCATCCCTTGTCACTTCTATCTGACTCAGCTCTCTAGCCTCCATCCCTAAAAAGCCTGGTTCAGGAGCAGGTATATGCTCAGTATCCTCTGCCGTGAAGACAGATGCAAAGAACTCATTCAGCTTCTCTGCAACCTCCATATCCTCCTTAATAATCCCTTTCACTCCCTCATTGTCTAATGGTCCAACTGCCTCCCTGGCAGGTTTCCTGCTTCTGATGTACTTAAAGAAGTTTTTGTTATTCCCCTTGATACTTTTGGCTAAATGTTCCTCAAACTCTCTTTTTGCCTCCCTTATTGTCACCTTGCATTTATTTTGCCAGAGTTTGTGTTCCTCTCTGTTCTCTTCATTTGGACAGGCCTTCCAGTTTCGGAAGGAAGTCTTCTTCCCTTTTATGGCTTCCTTGACAGTACACGTTAGCCATGCTGGCATCCTCCTGGACTTAGTGGTACCTTTCCTCCTTTTGGGTATACAATCTAACTGGGCTTCTTGTATTGTGGTTTTGAGTAAACTCCATGCACTCCGGAGTGAAGTGATTTCCCCCCTCAGCTTTCTTTTCACCATACTCCTCATTTTGGAGAAGTTTCCTCTTCTGAAATTCAAAATATCTGTGTTAGACACCCTTGGTGATTCTCTCCCCGCATGTATGCTGAAATTGATGGCACTGTGGTCACTGTTCCCTAAAGGGTCGATGACACTGACATCACGCACCAGGTCCTGGGTGTCACTCAGAATTAGATCCAAGGTCGCATTCTCTCTGGTCGGCTCCATGACCAATTGTTCTAGGGCACAGTCATTTAGCGTATCTAGAAATTTGACCTCTTTGTCCTGACTTGAATGTGAATTTACCCAGTCTATGTGTGGGTAGTTGAAATCACCCATAATTACAGCCCTGCCTCTCCTTGACGCCTCCCTGATTTCCTCCTGCAACTCCCAGTCACTGTCAGCATTTTGATCCGGATGGCAATAGCACGTCCCCAGTAGCATGTTTCCTTTCCAGCCTTGTATAGTCACCCACAGGGTTTCTGTGGAGGACTCCAGTCCACTTAGGTTTTCTAGCTTGTTAGATTCTACCCCTTCTTTAACATACAGTGCCACCCCTCCTCCAAGGCGCCCCTCCCTGTCCTTTCTATAGAGTTGATTATACCCAGGGATAACAGTGTCCCACCAGTTCTCACTGTTCTACCATGTTTCTGTTATGCCCACTATGTCTATTTCTGCGTTAGCAACCAAGCACTCCAGCTCACCCATCTTGGCTCGGAGGCTTCTGGCACTGGCATACAAGCACCTATACACTGAATCTCTCCCCTGATGTATGCTATTCTTTTGACTCTTTGACCTGCTGGCACAGGCTCCCGTCTGCTCTTTATGCGGTTCTGCTCTGTCCCCTTCTGTTTTATTTGAATTGTTTGCAGCCTCACACTTTAAAGTCTCTAAAGGATCCAATATTTAAACTGGATTTCCAAGAATATAAAGATGTAAAACAACAAACAAGGTAATGGGTTTTTTGAGGGAGGATGTGGGAGACCTTGGATTTTTTCTTTTTTTAATGCAACTTGGGGGCTGGGTGGGAGGTGACCAGATAAGGGAGAAAGAGCTCAACCCTAAACAAAGGATTTGGCATATGCACCTTACAAACCTGTCTCCAGTGAGGCAATCAAACGTAACAGCTCATGAATAACTTGGACCTGTTTTTGTCTCTTTTCACCATTCTGCAACAGAAAGGGCACCCACACTGACTAGTTTAATTTAGCAATTAATGCTATTGTAATGCCTCAGTTTCCCTGCCCTCCAGAGAGAAATCACCTTTTCTTGATTGCGCCTTTTCTTGATTAACCCACAGACGTGGGTTAGCTACAGCTGCTGCTTCTTGACACATTCCCCTTCTTCTTTGCCTGCTCCCTCTTCTATACCCACACCGCCATGCGCCCCCTTCCTCAAAGGATCGCCAGATCGAACTTCATGCAACAAATGCACACTTGAAAGCATAGGTAACTTCCAACCCAGCTCACTTGCTCCGGACAACCTTCCACCTTTCCTCTCTAATCACCACTACCCCTTCCCAATCCTATCTATCAAGATTTCTCACCAAGATTTCTTTTCTTTCTATTAAACACCAAGCATTTTATTAAGAATCTTAAGCAAGCTTCCTTTTATTTTCTGTAACTCCCCAAGTTTGTTTTAATAAAGTTTTGAACTCATAGCCGAGCCTCTCTCGTTCTTTGAACTTTTCCAATACACCTTGCATGTTTAAATTAATACTGTTTACAGGGCTGCACTTCAATTTGAGTTAGTTTCCCTACTAAAGCCCCAAACCATAGCTGGAGCATCTAGCCAATCACTCCAGTGCAGTCTTGGTAATACTGTACACTCCTACCCATTCAAAAAGTGGAATTTGCCGATATAACCCATTCTAAAGATTATTAAGGGATTCAACATGGAAGGGTCCCTAATATTTTGAAAATATCCAAGCTGACCCAAATTATTTTTCTATTCAAGATCTATTTCTTCATAAAGCCAACTCCAAGATTTGTTTGGAATGAATAGCATTTTTAAGTGATTGTGCTGGATTTGGGAGACCTCTCAGAAAATTTGGGAGAATTTCTCAGAAAATTCTTCTCTAATTCTGATTACTTTTAACATTTTCCAGGTTTATCACCCCAAACTAGAAGGCTTTTGGAACACTTTACATAAAGGACACCAACTTTTCATAAGTGTTTCTTCCTTCTGTTGTGTGCTGCCTCTTTAAGATGCAAGCCAAAGAGGCTTCAGGATGAGACAGGAATTTACAACAGTGAAACAATTTCCCTGTGATAGCATAGATCTATGTGAGTGGTTGGGCCTGTATGATTTCCTCAGGGATTTGAACAATCCTAGGCCTAGATTGACCAGTAACCAGGGCTGCACTTCAGTTAATTTCTTAGTGAAAAATCTGAGTCAAATTTATCTCTTAGTTATTTCTCTGCTTTTAAGCCTTTCTGTCCTGAGCTTTTCCCAGTGAGCAATAAATAGCTGCATCTGGTGTGTGCCGCTGTTTTCGCACCCTCAGAAGAGGACACCAGCCTGCCCTTTGTACTGCTTGGCTTCCTAAATCCAAGCATGTATACTAAATAATCTGTAGGATTTGTAAGTGGGTGTGCTGACATGGTAATAATGAACTGACAGGATAACACTTGCTTGATTTATTAGGTTTTGTGAAAGAAAGCAACCCTAACCCTTTCCCATCATGGGAATAGACCAGCTCAGTAAAAAATTTTTTAAAAAGAACAATGAGACACCAGCCATAACTGATTCAACCATGCAAATTTGCTAATAAAAAACTGTAATCTTGCTAAAGATGAGTGATAATAAAGAAGATAAATTAAAGACATGTTTTCTAGTGAATAACTTTGTTGCAGTCTAATTGCTTCTGAATGAAAAATAATGATTTATTGCTGCACCTTGGTTTCAAGGGCTGCCATTAATAAAAGGCAAAGCAAGTTCTTTCTCAAATCTATATCCCACTTTGCATCAATTAGCCAACCTTGGGCCCCAAGATATGGCTGAACTTCAACTCCCATCATCCCCAGGCCCAGTGACCCATTGTGATGGGAGCTGTACTCCAACAACATCTGAGGGTCCAGGGTTGCAACCCCTGAACTAGTTTAATTCCAACAGACTGAGCAAGAAGGTTGTGGTGGGGAGGTCTTGCAGTCCAACAGACTTACTTTATAAAATGTTTAGAGTGCAAAACACCTTAGAAAGTGACTTTAAATAGAAGTGAAGCACTTTATAAGGCCGTTCACATGACCTGCCGGGCTGGGGGGGGGCGGGCAGGCAGGAGAGCACCTACCTTCACCCCACATGATCCAGCGGTGACCCTAGCCCTGTGGCTTGCACACCCACACGACTGGCACTGCCGCAAGCCACATGATGTTCTGGAGGCTGGGAAAATGCATCCCAGCCTCCAGATATCCCACAATGCACCACGTGACAAGCACAGGGCATTGACAGACTCCCCCATGAGCTGGGTGCTCTAGTGTCTCTGTGTCTGCTCAGGCTGTGTGCCCCAGGCATTCCCACAACCTCATACCTGGGTGAAAGGGTGTGCTGACACCCTTTTACCCAAGTAAAAAGTTGAATAAAAATCCTGGGCTATGCGGGGAGGCAGCATGGGGATCAATCTCAATCCCAGTGCTTCACATGAGTAGCCCATTGGGGTTTGTGCAAACAGGTTTGAATTTGAACTGGTTCAGTTCAAAGTCGGACCAAACAGGGCATTGCATTGGTAATGCGGGTCAAAGTTTAAATCAATCGAGCCTGGTTCTGTTTGAACCGGTTTGAAGAGGCTCTAAGGCTCAAGCCTCCATTTTAGGTCCTAGACTCCACTTTGTGTCACTTGTCTTGCTTGATTTCGTTTGCCAAGCTCCTGCTTCCCTGGTTGATCAGATGTCTCTGGTTCTCTGATAGGCTTTCCAGCGGTTCCAGTCCCTAAGAACTGGCACCATATTGGCCAGGGGGAGGACAAAGGTGGGGGCTCCAAAAGGAGGGAGTTTCAAGATCTATTTAAAGGCAAGCCCTGGCTTTGCAAAAATCACTCTTGCTTCTGCTTGCTGTTGCTGGTGGCTGCTGGTGGTGAGAGAGTTAGGCTGCAGACTTCTTGTGCCTGCCTGCCTCTGTGCTGGTGGTGGTGCTGAGGTCTCCCCAGTCCCCTCTGCCTTTTTTTTTCCTCCCCCCCCACAACTCCCTCTTCTCCAAAGTAATTCTCTCTCTCTCTCTGTTGCTGCTACTGGATTTTCTGTTTTCTGAGTAACTGTCTCTCCTGCTCTGTGCCAGAGGCGTAACTATAGGGGGGGCGGGGGGGCACGTGCCCCGGGTGCCATCTTTTCTGGTCATGTGGGGGGCGCCGCCATGACCAATTTTGTTTTTTAAAAAATTAATTTTTTGTTAATACAAATGTTTCCTGCTCAGTGCAGCAGCGCTGCAGCAGTCAAGGGAGCACGTCGGTGCCCCATTCCCCACGAGCAGTCCCTTCCGCGCCGCCTGCGACCCCCCCCATTGCTTTGCTGGTGCCTGGCAGCCAGTCAGTGGCCTGGCGCGGCGGCTGCGGCGGGCGCTTGTGAGGAAAAACCTAAGTATAATGTAGCAATAGCAATAGCACTTACATTTATATACCGCTCTATAGCCGGAGCTCTCTAAGTGGTTTACAATGATTTAGCATATTGCCCCCAACATTCTGGGTACTCATTTTACCGACCTCGGAAGGATGGAAGGCTGAGTCAACCTTGAGCCCCTGGTCAGGATCGAACTTGTAACCTTCTGGTTACAGGGCAGCAGTTTTACCACTGCGCCACCAGGGGCTCTTTCCGCCCACCAACATAATGTAGTATGTTGGTGGGCGGTGGGGGGGCGTGGTGGGGGGGCGCCATTTCAGTGCTTGCCCCGGGCGCCATTTTCCCTAGTTACACCTCTGCTTTGTGCCCACTAGGGATGTGCACGAACCTGTTTGGAGACCCTTTTACGGGTCTCTGAACAGGTTTGAACAGCCAGCAGTTCAACTGGTTTGAAGGCGGAGGACACCTTTAAGGGTGGGAGAGGGTGCACTTACACACACACCCCTGGCTGCATTTCCCCCGCCAGTGCTCTCTTAAAAACTGGTCCAGTGGGGTGGCAGCGTACCTCCCTATGTAGATACCCCATAGAACTCCACCTTCCTCTTGTTCCAGCAGCCGTTGGAGCAGGAGGTGGCCTTAGATGACCTGGTGAGGAATGAGGCCTTGGGCATGTGCAATTTCCTCCAACTCAGAGTGGAAGCTCATGTTCAAGAAGGTATCGGCACTGGAGTTTTTCTTGTATGCAATGAAGACTCTGTGTGCCAATGCCACTCCTCTGACCCAGGTCCTTCCCGCAGCTATTATTTTGGAAAAGCTGATGGGTGAACTCTGGACCTCACTGACCACACCAGAGGGCAGTGCACTGGCTGGACAGCTGAGAACCGGGGTGGTTGACAAGCTGGTTGGTGTGTTGGTGACAGAGAGGAGTATGTCCTGGCTTGTCTCTGCAACCCGACCATCAAGGGCAATGTTTGTGCGGATGATTTGCCCAGGTGGAGGGACCTCCTGGTCGATAGAGCTAGAGAGGAGGAGATCAGGAGGCCCAGAGACCAGGAGGGTGGTGATGGTGCACCCCATGAGCGTGTGCAACCCACACCCAGCAGCAGTGCGGGCGGCCCTTCATCTCCCACCTCTTCCTCTTCCTAGTTTAGCAGCGTGGCATCCCAGGCTGTGACACAAACGCAGCAGGCCGTTCGTCCTGCTAAATCAGTCCAGTGGTTTAAGCAGGTGTGCCTTGGTGCCTTGCCCAGTTTGCAGGAGGCTACACACACACACCAAGGCATGCACCGCCAATGATGAGTCAGTGGTCTGGTACCAACATGTGTCTGAGGCCTGTGTGGCCTCCAGCAAAGATGTGTGGACCTGCTAGTCTGAGGCAGATTTTCCTTGTAGGCACACTGCATGCACGAAAAGAGAGGAGCAGAGAAAATCTCAAGGTGCGTTATTTTAATTTCTCATTCAATGTGGTTTGTTTTTGCCTCACCCTCTTTCTTTGCAGTTTGCGTGCCAAGTTGGTTTTGCTGCCCTGCGCCATAGTGTGTGCCTTGCTAGGTGTTTGTGGCAATAGTAGTAGTAGTTGATGTTTGGTTTGGTTTCCTTGGTTTTGCACTTGTGCTGGCCTGGCAGGTCTGTCTTTGTGTTTGTCTTTTTGTTTGCAGCTTGATGTCTTTTTAGTTGAGTCACTGCCTGTTGGATTGCGGCCTGCTAGGGGCACAAAACTGGGGTGCTTGGTTGGCATACATGGGTGCCAACTACTACAGGAACCGCATGGCAACTTGAACCGGTTCTAAAAAGTTCTACATAGGGCATAATGGGGACTTTTTACATTTTTTGCATTTTTCCCATAGGGAATAATGGGGATTTGCCGCAACTGCCCCCCTGGGAGGTGCCTGGGCACCAAAGTGGGTTTGGGGGCAAGGTAGGTATGGCCACAACTCTCCCCGGGAGCCCCAAGCTGGTGGGGTTCATGGTTTTTTAAAAATAAATTTTTAGCCTGTTTCAATGAAATGAATAGGGATTGCTGCTCCATTCAGAAAAAGAACAATGTGTGACCTTAATTGCTGTGAATTCTGGCTTCAAGGGGGAGCTGTGGCACAAAGTGCTTTGCTCCCAAACCCACTTGGGTGCCCAGGCACCCCCCAGGGGGGCAGATGGGGCATCCTCAAATTCCCATTATTCCCTATAGGGAAAATGCAAACAATGTAAAAATCTTCAAATCACAGGAGTGTCCAATTGCTTTGGGGTTTGGTGGGTGGTAGGCACACATGGGTTCCTACCCCACCCCAGTTTTGTGCCCTAGGTGCCCTGCATAGGGAATAATGGGCTGGTTCAAGTCCCCAGCATACACTTTGTAGAACCTTTTAGAACCAGTTCGAGTTGGGTTCGAATTTGCACTGAACCAGGGGAGGTTTGAGCAAAACCAAAACCGAACCTACCCACCTTGGTTCGAATTTGAACCAAACAGGCCAGGCCGGTTTTGTGCACACCCCTAGTAGCCTACCAAAACCTAGGTAGTGCTGCTTGTGTTAACAGCCTCCATAAGTTAGCATGTCACCCTTTGTCAGAATAAATACATTGGCTTACATGATACTCATCCCCCCATTGCTGGAAAGAGCTGTGGGTCCCACAAAAAATACTCAGCATCCCTGCTCTGAAGGCTTCTTTGAGCAGCAGACCAGGTGCAGAGGGAGAGCGGGGAGTGGTTTTGGCATCTCTCCCCTCCCGCCAAAAGCCCTTTCCATTTGTATAAATATATTCCTGAGGGTCACACAGCTTGTATAAGTTATTCTCTTTTCTACTGACAATTGCTGAGTTTTGAGTTTCTGCTGAACTAAATGTCTCAGCTGACATCCTGCACAGTGTTATGTCTTGATTGTACTGAATAAGAGCAAGAGGCATAACAAGAAAACTGATGCATCAATCATCAGAGGCAAATGTATAGTACCATTTTAAAATGACATTTCACTCTTCTGTACTACTTTTAAAAATGCGTTGGCATAGGATTTTCCTCCTGGCATGAACAATGACCAGCCACATATGTGCCTGCAGTGTGAGAAGCTCAGAGGCATCCCAATCCTATGCATGTTTACAGGACATGCAGAACAGAAGAGTAAGTCCTATTAATTTCAGTGCCATTATTCCCATACTGTATAAATATTCAGAGGGTTGCCAGCCACCATTTGTCCGCCACAGCAACTCCACAAAAAAAGAATCATACAATTAAAAACCCTAAATAAATCTATTCATCTTTAAGGTGTCTCAGCGTGTATGTGTGTGCACACACGCAACCAACCCTATTCGACCCAGCACAGCATCCCTCCAGTGGCTGCGTGTCACTCTTGTGTTTTATTTTTAGATTGTAAATCCCTTATTGGGCAGACAAGGAACCATTTTCTCATGCTTTCTGCTATCGCTGTACACTGCTTTGGAAATTACAGGCTGGTCAGCTTAACTTCGGTGCCAGGTAAATTGATGGAAAGCATACTTCAGGACAAAACTGATAAACATATAGAAGAAAAGGACTTTCTGAAGGAGAATCAGCATGGCTTCTGCAAGAGCAAGTCTTGCCTCTCTAACCTTCTGGAGTTCTTTGAGAGTAACAATAGGCATGTGGATAAAGGTGATCTGGTTGAAATAGTATACTTGGGTTTCCAAAAAAACACAACCTTTTGGCAAAGGTCCCATAAGAACATAAGAACAGCCCTGCTGGATCAGGCCCAAGGCCCATCTAGTCCAGCATCCTGTTTTGCACAGTGGCCCACCAGATGCCGCTGGAAGCCACAGACAGGAGTTGAGGGCGTGCCCTCTCTCTTGCCATTACTCCCCACCAAAGGCTTTGAATAAACTTAGCAGTTATGGGATAAGGGGACAGGTTCATGTTTGGATCAGTAACTGGTTGAAGGACAGGAAACAGAGGGTAGGAATAAATTGATAGTTTTCACAATGGTGGGAAGTAGAAAGTGGAGTCCCTCAGGGATCGGTACTGGGACCAGTGCTCTTTAACTCATTCATAAATGATCCCGAAGATGGGGGTAAACAGTGAAGTGGCCAAATTTTCAGATGACACTGAACTATTTAGGGTAGTGAAATCCACAACAAATTGTGAGGAGCTGCAAAAAGATCTCTCCAACCTGGGGGAATGGGCGACAAGATGGCAAATGTGGTTCAATGTTAGCAAGTATAAAGTGATGCATATTGGGACAAAAAACCCAACACAACCCAGCTTCATATATACACTGATGGGATCTGAGCTGTTGGCGACTGACCAGGAGAGAGATCTTGGGGTCATGGTGAACAGCTCATTGGAAGTGTCAACTCAGTGCGTGGCAGCTGTGAAAAAGGCTACTTCCATGCTAGGAGTCATTAGGAAGGGGGTTGAAAATAAAAATGCTAATATTATAATGCCCTTATAGAACTCTATGGTGCGGCCACATCTGGAGTACTGCCTACAGCTTTGGTCACCATATCTTAAGAAGGACATTGCAGAACTAGAAAAGGTGCAGAAGAGGGCAACCAAAATGATCAGGATCCTGGAGCACCTTCCTTATGAGGCTAGGCTACAGCATCTGGGGCTCTTTACCTTGGAACAGAGGTGACTAAGGGGAGACATGATCAAGGTGCATAAAATTATGCATCAAGTGAAGTGGATGACAGAGATACATTTTTCTCTCTCATACACAGCACTAGAACCAGGGGTCATTCCATGATACTGAAGGTCGGGAAATTTAAGAACGACAAGAGGAAGTACTTTTTCATACATTGCATAATTAATCAATTGAATTCTTTGCCATGGGATGTGGTGATGGCAATCAGTTTGGATGGCTTTAAAAGGCACTTAGACAAATTGATGGAGGACTGGTCTATCAATGGCTACTAGTCTGGCGGCTGTGGGCCACCTCCAGCCTCAGAGGCATGATGCCTCTCAATATCAGTTGCAGGGGAGCAACAGCAGGAGAGAGGGCATGGCTTCACCTCTTGCCTGTGGGCTTCTGGTGGGCCACTGTGTGAAACAGAATCCTGGACTGGAGAAACCACAACTTATTTAATTTCCTGTAATCTGGGACATTTTCAAGATTTGGGCATCATTTAATTGTGTGCAAAGAACTAATTTCCACCAACTTGTAAAACATTTAGTCCTTACAGTGGCCTTATAATTTCCTTAGACTGCTGGTCTGGTCATATTTCCAACTAATATAACCAAGGAATTATTTTGCAGAGAAGTGATAGACATGACATGCCCAACTGATGCATGTTCATCATGTCCTGGGCCTGATCCAGCTGGGCAGTTATTATGGTCTTACTTTGAGATTTTGTTCAAAATGGTATATAAATAATTCTCAACAACAATAATAATAATAGCCTAAGATGTGATCATGCCATGGAAGTCCCTCTCCTGTTACTTCACTTCTGTCTCCAGGCAGTTCTGTAGAAGTTTCATTCTTAAGGGGGGGAATTAAAAACCAAAAAGATGAAACCACAACTTATTTAATTTTACTGCAATGAGGGACATTTTCAAGATTTTGGCATCATTTAATTGTGTGCAAAGAACTGATTTCCACCAACTTGTAAACCATTTAGTCCTTACAGTGGCTTTATGATTTCCTTAGACTGCTAGTCTGGTCAGATTTTAAACTAATATAATCAAGGAATTATTTCACAGAGAAGTGATAGACATGACATGCCCAACTGATGCATGTTCAAGGACATTTCAAAAGGCACCTGGTCTAACATTGTTACTTCATGAATACAAACAGCTTTGTGATGAAACTGCTGCTGACTCTTCCCCCACCCCCCCACTCCAGCAAGATTAGGAGGATTAATTAGTCAATTGTACCAATTAATAATAGGTTTGGAAGTAAAAAATTAGGTGTTGACTATAAATCCAGAAAACAGCTGAGAAAGCCAACTGTAAGAAAGAAATGGGTTAGCTATGGGATAATATTGCTAGGAAAATACGATTGGTGTTAAATATAAGAACAGTTATTTTATATTATAATGAATTTGGGATGTTGCATTCCTGCCCATAATGACATGAGCACTGTAAATGCAGATAAATTTGTTAAGAACTGGATTTTATTCACTGATAATTGGAACACAATTATCACCTTGTTGCACAAGCACAAGCATGTTTGCCGTAGTGCAAGACTAGTCTGGATGTCTAGCGCAAGAGAGCTGGTCTTGTGGTAGCAAGCATGACTTATCCCCTTAAGCTAAGCAGGATCCGCCCTGGTTGCATACGAAAGGGAGACTAGAAGTGTGAGCACTGTAAGATATTCCCCTTAGGGGATGGAGCTGCTCTGGGAAGAGCAGAAGGTTTCAAGTTCCCTCCCTGGCTTCTTCAAGATAGGGCTGAGAGAGATTCCTGCCTGCAACCTTGGAGAAGCCGCTGCCAGTCTGTATAGACAACGTTGAGTGAGATGGACCTATGGTCTGATTCAGTATATGACAGCTTCTTATGTTCCTATGTTCACTGCATTAGTCTGGATGTTGGCCGCTGTATTTTCACTGTTGCAGTATTTAGCTTGTAATATTGAATTTATTTCACTTTTTGTATTTTGTTACTGATTTTTAAAAATGTATTCAGTCCTTCCTGTCTTCATGTTTCCAACGTTTGCATCCCTTGGGTTATTAACTCAAATGTGCATTTTTGTATTTTCCTTACATTACCTTTCCCTGACATCAGATCCTAGGGAAGCAGTGGATGTTCTGAACCAGGGGCTGGGGGTGGTGATGGGCCGGGTGTGGGCTAGCAAACTGAGGTTGAATCCTGACAAGACAACATTCCTAAACCAAAGAAGTATCCAAAGATTAGTCGTTATACACAAAACAATAACAAGTAGACATGTTGATGCCTGAGACAGAAAATTGAAATCCTGTCACCCTGTTGTGTGTGGGTGTGTGTATCCAATAAACTAAATAACTGACAATCTTCTGTTCTTCAGTGAACTAGACCTGTTGCCTCTGAACCACGTCTCCTTGACTAATGGTAGATCTAAAACTACACTAACAACAACAAACACATGATTGCCTTGCTTGTATCATTTCCTAGATGTTAAGTCCCTTGTGGCAGGAATCTGTCCAATCATCATCATCATCATCATCATCATCATCATCGGCTTATATACTTTGCAGGGAGCCACCAATCCAAGAGAGATCTCTGTGCGCTCCCGGTGAGTCACTGTAAAGGACGCCTACTCAGCTTGTAGTGGCAGGACTGCTCTGTGGCAACTAAGCATTGCATAAATGCAGTGGCTACGGTAGTCCATTTATGAATGAGGCAAGTACCATTGCAACAACATACAGGTGAAACTCGAAAAATTAGAATATCGTGCAAAAGTTCATTAATTTCAGTAATGCAAATTAAAAGGTGAAACTGATATATGAGATAGACGCATTACATGCAAAGCAAGATAAGTCAAGCCTTAATTTGTTATAATTGTGATGATCATGGCGTACAGCTCATGAGAACCCCAAATCCACAATCCCAGAAAATTAGAATATTGTGAAAAGGTTCAACGGTCTAGGCTCCAGGTGTCCCACTCCAATCACCTAATCAATCCATAACACCTGCAAAGGGTTCCTGAGCCTTTAAATGGTCTCTCATTAGGAATCACAATCATTAGGTTCATTAGGAATCACAATCATGGGAAAGACTGCTGACTTGACAGTTGTGCAGAAAACCATCATTGACACCCTCCATAAGGAGGGAAAGCCTCAAAAGGTAATTGCAAAAGAAGTTGGATGTTCCCAAAGTGCTGTATCAAAGCACATTAATAGAAAGTTATGTGGAAGGGAAAAGTGTGGAAGAAAAAGGTGCACAAACAGCAGGGATGACCGCAGCCTGGAGAGGATTGTCAGAGCACTTCATGCTTCCTTCCGCAGACGAGCTGTATGGGGATGCTGACTTCATTTTCCAGCAGGACTTGGCACCTGCCCACACTGCCAAAAGTACCAAAACCTGGTTCAATGACCATGGGATTACTGTGCTTGATTGGCCAGCAAACTCGCCTGACCTGAACCCCATAGAGAATCTATGGCGCATTGCCAAGAGAAGGATAAGAGACATGAGACCAAACAATGCAGAAGAGCTGAAGGCCGCTATTGAAGCATCCTGGTCTTCCATAACACCTCAGCAGTGCCACAGGCTGATAGCATCCATGCCACGCCGCATTGAGGCAGTAATTGCTGCAAAAGGGGCCCAAACCAAGTACTGAATACATATGCATGCTTATACTTTTCAGAGGTCCGATATTGTTCTATTTACAATCCTTGTTTTATTGGTTTCATGTAATATTCTAATTTTCTGGGATTGTGGATTTGGGGTTCTCATGAGCTGTACGCCATGATCATCACAATTATAACAAATTAAGGCTTGACTTATCTTGCTTTGCATGCAATGCGTCTATCTCATATATCAGTTTCACCTTTTAATTTGCATTACTGAAATTAATGAACTTTTGCACGATATTCTAATTTTTCGAGTTTCACCTGTATATACAATGCTTAGCAGCCCTGAAGCAGCACTCCATCTGCAAACTGTGTGGGCATGCTTTCCAGTGGCTCACAAGCAGCATGCATGCATTTCTCTTAGAATGGCAGCTCCCTGTGCAGTATGTAAGTCATTCTTTGTAAAGTGTCATGTACATAGATACTACAATATACAGAAATAACAACAACAACAACAGGAGACTGCCATCAATTGATGTAGAGGACAGGTAACGTCAGAATTCACCATCTCTGCCTTATTTAAGTCAGCTGCTCTAATCCTCTGTGTTCCTGTGTGTCTCTGCAGCTCATACAGAGCTCCTGTGTAATGATGTCACTGAATTTCATATTTCCTAGCTCAGAAATCTCAATCCTGGAAGTTTGTGATGTTCAGATACAAGGCAAGCATTACAGCCCCCATCCCACAAGATCTTTTCTGGTTCAGATTTTAAGCTCTGCAGCAGCATCAACTACAACAACAACAGCAACAAATAGGTAAAATTGTATTATTTTATGATACTCTCACTGCCTCTAACCCTACCCATCCATGTGCCCACCTGGTGTGTGTCTGTGGACAACAGGAAAAGCCAGAGGGTTCTATCCAAATTCTGTCTTCCATTGTATCTTCTATGCATGTACTTATAATTTTTGCTTTGAACTTGTGCCAAAGTTGCAGTATGGATTGTGTTAGGATGTGTATGGATGTATGCATGTTTTGACTGACATCTATATATGTATGCATGTATTGTGTGAATGTATTGAATGACATCCAGACTAACCCTGCACCAGTGCAACAGGGTTTTCCATTGTGTGATGGGGACGGGCGATTTTTGATCATTTCTCTTTCCCTAAGCATCTACCTGTGCCTCCCAAAGCTACCACCCTAAAGGTCCCCCAAACCTCAAGGATAATTTTTGAAGGGAAACGCAGCTGTAGAGTGAAGGAGGAATTTCTGAAAACTGTCCCCCCACCCCATGCAAGGGGAAATCCTGGTGCATTAGTGCAGGATTAGTTTGGACGTTGGATATTGCTTGGTTACAAGAGACTTGTAACACATGGAGAAGCTGACACCATCCACAGAATAAAGCCATTTTTGTGAGCTCCACATCTTTACCTTGAGCTCCATGATCCTTGACCTTACTTGATCTTTGATCTTTACTACTTGATCCAGGCATCAAAACTTTTTTCATGTTAGAAGTCAACCATCTGATAGAATGTCATATTATACACGGGCCTGCCTCTGTCTCGCCAGTGATATATAGATATATTTCACCATTTCTTATTTAAGCAAAATATTAAAACAACTTTATCTCAGAAAGCATGGTCACATATAGGAACAGTTCCTAATTAAAGGAAACATTTTCATTACATCCAAGGTCTATATAGTAGTGCTGACATTATTGCAAACCAGTCTCGTTCTGCCATCTAACAATAAAGATGTATGACGATGAATTTAAAACAACTGTTTAAAAAACCCCAACTCCTAGTACATGAGAAATGACCATAAAAGTATTTGGTTATTCTCCTCAGTTTTCCAATATTTAATAGATGGTAAATGCCTTTGAATGCATATATCAAGTTCTATGAACTTGACCATCTCCCTAGTAACTTCAAGTATGCTTACTCTGAAATAAAACTGACAGAGTTCAGTGGAATTATACTTGTGCAATAGCGTCAGTGTAGTTAAGATGGAGGATGTTTTCAGCATTCCACCATTATAAGCCCTGAATATTCTATTGATTATAAAATCAAAACCATTTGTCCAATCTGCCTGGCCATCAGCACACATTCACTAGGTCACAAGAGACACTTCCTCTGCAAATTTGGTGAAGGTTCATTGGGAAATGGCTTAGATGGAGCAGTTTAAATTTCTGACCTTTTGAGCAGGGGTTTCAAGGGTTGGCGACATTTTTTCGGACTGAGGAAGTGATATTTAAATAATTCTGTAGTCCATTTGCATGGTTTCAGCCTTTAGACTGCATGCCAGGAAAGTGCCTTTTGAATATCCCTCTGGTACCCGATTGATGGTTATTTCCCAAATGAGCCTCAAAGTTGCATTTTAAGAGGCAGAAAAATGCATCTTGCCTGCTGAAAGGGTCTGTGCATTAGGACCTTTGAAGCTGTGGTGCCCACAACATTGCTTACAACCAGTATGGCAGACTTGGAATGGGTAATGTTGTCAAGGGAGCCATATATTAAGCAGTCTCTGACTTGCACAGATGCTGTTAGCAACTTTTGCTTACCGCAGACTGTGTTCCTATTTAGAATTCCTCAACTTTTCGAGTTCCAGTTTGCCCTTGTTCTGTTCTTTCCTGCTCTGTGTTTCTTGTTCCATTAATTCCTTGCTCTGGTGTCCTTTGTTCTATTCATTCCTTGCTCTGTTGTTTTCTTTTCAGTTATTACTCAGTTATCGTAGAGGCGGGTACCTAGTTTAGTTCAGGGGACTTGATTCGTTTACTACTATTTTTCTTTGTGAGTCTTTCGTTTTCCTTCGTGCAGCTTTGCTGCTACTTTCTGTTTAACTCACAGTGGGAGAGCTGAAGGGGTTGTAAATCCTATTGGGTTAGCTAACAGATTTACGACACCAATGCATGTCTATGCAGCCAAAAATTAATTCTTAAAAAATTCCTGATTAATCAACAATAAATCTTACCAACTTTGGGTTGCCTTGTGGGGGGTGGAGGCCAGCCCTGCCATGCCCCCAGACCCACTTTGGGGTGCTCTGGCACCCCCCAAAGGGGGGGATGGAGTTGCCTCAAATTCCCATTATTCTCTATGAGAGGAATTAAAAAATGAAAAAACTTCAAGAATTCACAAATAATCTCAGGAGTCACCAATTGCTTTGCCATTCAGTGGGCGGTAGGCACCCCTGGGTGCCTACCACCCACCCCAGTCTTTTGCCCCTAGGTACTTCACATAGGGAATAATAGGCAATAATAAAAAAATTCAAAAAATCATTAAAAATCATAGGAGTGTCCAATTGCTTTGGGGCTTGGGTGGTAGTTGGCATCCATGGGTGCCTACCACTCAACCCAGTTTTGGAGGTTCAAACCAGTTCAAACCAGGTTCAAATTTGAACCAAACCAAAGTAGGGTTCGAGCAAAACCAAAACCCACTGCCCCACCCTGGTTCGAACCTGGTTTGAATTTGAACCAAACCAGGCAAACCAGTTTTGTACACATCCATAGTTAAGCTCTTCCCCATAGTGTCTAGCAATAGCAATAGCACTTACATTTATATACCGCTCTATAGCCGGAGCTCTCTAAGCGGTTTACAATGATTTAGCATATTGCCCCCAACATTCTGGGTACTCATTTTACCGACCTCGGAAGGATGGAAGGCTGAGTCAACCTTGAGCCCCTGGTCAGGATCGAACTTGTAACCTTCTGGTTACAGGGCGGCAGTTTTACCACTGCGCCACCAGGTCTAATCAGATTCTCCTTTTTGAAACGCCAGGAAATTCAGTAATTCAAAAACCTTTGGTTTAAGATGAGAGTTAAGATGCTTTACATTTTCACTCATGCCCTAAAAAGAATGGAAATTGCAAGGTGCCCATTTTAACTTCCATCCAATATAAGCTGTAAAGACTTTGTACGGTCTGGTATATGATGATGGCTTTAGAACTGAGGCTCCATGCACTAGGGGTGTGCACAGAACCGTCTGGCCCAGTTCAGTTTGAGGCCGGACCGGCCTCGAAGGGAACCAGGCCAGTTTGGTCCAGCCCCCATCAACCCCCCTGCTGCCCAGTCCGGTTCCGGACCGGTCTGCAAATTTTTTTTAAAAAAATTTTAAATGTAAAAGAAGTACCTGTAGCCCCTTCGGGGGGCTTGCTGTAGCCGCGGGGGATGTCCACACGGGTTCTCTCCCCCCCCCCACCGGCCTTCCTCATCACCACCACGGTCGGGTAAGCAAAGCCTTTTTGGCCCTTTTGGGCCTCCGTACAAGTGAGCAGCCGCCGCGCATGCACAAATGCCCTCTGTGAGGCCATGATGGAACCGGGGGTGGTGGTGGTTCGGTTCTATCATGAACCCACAAACCCCCGAACCGAACCGGCGGACCGCGGACCACTGGACCGGATCAGCACATCCCTACCATGCACCCATATTTTGCCTTGGTCTTTCAGTTGGACATTGGGATGGGGAGGGAAGCATCCAGGCAGACAAATTTAACAGGTACAGTTTCCCTAACCATTTCCTAGAGATGTCCCTGATGAATTGCTGCCTGATGCATCTCTGATCAAGGCAAAGTGTAGGTGCATGGAGCCTCATAAAGCCATAATCATATACCAGACTGTACAAAGTCTTTATTGCTTATACACCACAGAAATTAAGATGGGCATCTTAACTTGCAATTTCCATTCTTTTTAGGGCACGAGTGCAAATATAAAACATCTTAGCTCTCATTTTATACCAAAGGTTTTTGGATTACTGAATTTATTTCCTACTGCTTATAATTGCAGTTTGAGAATATTAATAAAACCATGGTGAAATCAAGTAATATTGCTTATAAATGGCATATCTTGGCCTCATACTGCTTATTTCTCCATTAATTACAAGAAAGAACCTGTGTAAAAAATACAATTATATATTGTCATTGCAAAGTACTTTGCAGTGACAATAATAACTACCCAAATACCTGCTGTTTTGTATTATTAAATTCCATCCGGGTGCTAAGTGACACAAAACTCAAAGGCACAAATTCTCATCCTACTGAGTTTCTTGGGATTACTGACCGTGACATTGTTGAGACCTAGACTTCAGAAGAATAGGCTAAGCCTGAGAGGAAAAGACATAAAAAAAGAATTACAGTTGTTCATTAAAAACAGCAGGATTAATATTACCTAGCATTTAATCCCCAAACTTGCTCTTCCACGAAATAAATGCATAGAATCAGGAACACTGATAACAGCGCAAATCACAGGGTTTTAAAAATGAAATTGCTAAAATAATGTTGTCGCAAGCAGATAAATGTTTAGAACTAGTCAGAAGACTTGTTGTCTAGCATTTAAAGGCAATTAATTTTTATTTTGCATCATAAAACGAGGGATGTTATGATTATTGATGATGATGATGATGGTGGTAACATTTTTCTTCTTTAATTGCCCCTTGATCCCATAAACAAATAAAAGGTTTGAGCAAATTAAAGTGCCATTATTTAAGAATAGGTTAAAGAAAAACTTTGGGAACTAGCAGCTATGGGGGAATCACTAAGCAGATACAACTGAGGGAAGAATTAAAAGCAGATACTTTTAAAATTAAGATAGCTATCCTTATTAATTTTATAAAGTGTATTAATACAGCTTCATAGAAAGAAGCTTTTGACTTAATTCTGTCATGTATTGGAATCAAGTCAAATTCTTAAATTTGTGTCATTTTTAAAAAAAATTTGTTATCCTCCTCAAAGTATTTCTACATTGTCTAAACAGACAAACTAAATATTGCTCATCAGCCCTGATATAATGTATGTAGGGAATAGCACTCACATAACAACTTGCAACTCTTTCTTTCGAAGGAATTGGAGCTACTGGCTGGAATACAGTAATATGTATTGCTGTAGTTTGGGCATACAACTTTGATTCCTTTGACTTGCTGGAGGTCCTGCTGTCTGTTTTTGCAACAGATGTGTCTGAGAGTTGGAGTATCTTTCTTAGCCAAGAGAAAGAAAAGTTTGTCCCTGGTGCTAGCAGGTGTAGCTTTGTGCACATTTATTTCAGTATGCTGCTGTCCAGTTTGGAGATTAGAAAAGTGACTTTAACTTTCAATCTGCTACTAAGTCTGTTTTCAAGGGTTTAGTAACCGTGATGAAATGGTGCAGGACTACTTTTATGCAAATTGGCTTTGACTTCTTTGGAGCTGTCAGTCATAAGATGCAGAGAGTGACAGAAGTTTGAACTGAAGTTCAGTTAGAATGGGGATTTTAGTCTGGGTAGGAACAGTCTCAATGAGGAGTTGTTCTGAAACTCAAAGGATAAGACAGTCTAAAATATAAAGGACTCAGTTATTAGGACAGTCTCTAATAAAGCCTGGGTCATGAGGTATAGTTCTGGGAAGGAACTGGGGTCAAAGGTGAAAAGCCTTATATATTGTGTGTAAAGTAACTAAGTGCTGTGAGAAGTTCAAATAATCAGCCAAGCAAGAGTTCAGCCCTAATAAAATAAAATAAAAACCCTCAGATAAGATCTTTAAATAAATATTCATCTTGTTTTGGTTTAAAGTACATCTGAATGACTGATTTCTGTAAAACTACCCTCCCCACGTCTAAGGATAAGCCTTAGTAACCTTTATCAGGGTAAAGGTATCAGGGTAACTTGATTGGTTAATCAAGTTGCATAGGCTTCATCATATAATTGGTGGCAACAGAAATATAAATATTATTATTTCCTAAAGTGGCTCCGGGCAGTTTACATTAAAATAAAAAACACATAATAAAACAATTAAAATCAAAAAACATTTGTACTAGATTAAAATTAAAAGTAAAACTAGATATCATTAAAAGGCAGACTAAGGCTCTCCTGAAGGCATCCAAGGAAGATAATCTTCTCATGCCCTAGCATGTTCTACAACCTAGGGACAACAATTGAGAAGGGCCTATCCCAGGTTGCCACCAGATGAACCAATGGCACCCAAAGACAGTTCCCTCCTGGTGAGCAGAGCAGATCTTGTAGAGAAAGGCATTCTCTCAGGTAACCCAGACCTAAGCCATTCAGGGCTTTAAAGGTAATAACCAGCACTTAGTACTTTGCCCAGAAACATAATGGCAGCCAGTGCAACTGTTTAAGAACAGGCATAATGTGGTATTTCTGCAATACCCCAGAGACCAATCTGGCTGCCGCATTTTGAACTAACTGAAGTTTCCAAACTACATACAAAGCCAGCCCTACATACAGTAGTCCAACCTGAGGGTTACCAGCTGGTGTACCATTGTTTTCAGGTCATTCTCCTCAAGGAACAGGTGGAGTTGTCAAATCAATTGCAGCTGGTAAAAGGTGCTCCTGGCCACAGCCTCATCCTGAGGCACCAAGGCGAGACCCAGATCCAAAAGCACTCCCAAGCTATGAACCAATTCTTTCTGGGGGAGTATAATCTCATCCAGAACAGGAGGTTCTATCCAGAGGTGTATCTAGGGAAAATAGCGCCCAGGGCAAACACTGAAATTGCGCCCCCTGTCCAAACATCTGACACCCATCTTTCAGATAACTTCACCATAATATCAGCTCAAAAATACAAGTCAAGCTTGTTAATCTTTTAATATTTAAAAAACTATTTAGCACTGGACGTAGCCAGACCAAAAAATGCTGGAAAACTACAAATTTCAGTATTTTGGGGCTCATGAAATACCCAAATACTTTGTCTCCACAAAGTACTTGGAAAACTAAGCAGAAGTGCCTGTATAATTCTCTACTATGTATTGTGCATCACCATTACATAAGGTTTAAAAATCAATGGAGAATTTGACTTTTCTCAGATACTCCGAAAATAATTAAAGGATATGCAGAGTAAACTGTGTCACTGCTTGGAATATATTCTAGTATTTCAGAAAGACAGTTAAAATGAGAGAAAGAGAGCAAGAAACTCCCAGTGGGCCTTAATAATACGGATTTCACACTGATTCAGAGACAAACTCACCATTAATAACCATATTATTAAGACATCACATTTAACTCACTTACCACAGGAAGCAAAGTAAGAGCAAATGAATACAATCCTAGCTCATAAACTTCAGCTCATTATTCACAAGCCCTGATTCTCTGTACATAGTGCCAATCTGAATATGTGTACAGTGTCTTATATTATATTATTTTTTAAAAAATTTTAAACCTTTTTTACCCCCTTCAGGGGGCTTCCTAAAGGCCGTGGGGGGTCTCCCCTCCCCCGCTGGCCTCTAGGGCCTCACAGGGACCAATTGAGCATGTGCGGTAGCCATTTTTAAAAATAATCTTTTTTTAAAAAAAATGGCCACTGAAAACAAAATGGCCACCGTGCATGCTCAAATGACCTCTGCAAGGCCTGGCATGGCCTAGGGCCTCACAGAGGCCATCTGAGCATGCACAGTGGCCATTTTTTTTTTTGCAGCCTTTAAAAAAAAATTAATTCTACAAAATGGTGCCCCCCTTCAAGTGGCGCCCCAGGCACGTGCCCTGCCTGCCGCACCCTAGATACGCCCCTGGTTCTATCCCATCTTGCAGATTATGAACCACAATGATGAGTCTTGCTTGAATTCAGCTTCAATCTTGCTTGAATTCAGCTTCAGTTTATTATCCCTGATCCAACCCATTACTGCTGGATGTAGGCAGGCATTTAATGGGCTAACACCATTTCCTAATATTGATGACAGGGAGAAATAGATTTGGGTGTCATCAGCATATTGATAACACCCAACACCAAATCCCCTGATGACCCCACCCAGCGGTTTATTGTAGATGTTTTTAAAAACATTGGTGACAGAATGGAGCTCTGAGGGACTCCATCTAGTAGCCTCTGTTTAGAAGAGCAACTGTCACCATGCACCACCATCTGAAATCTACCCAAGACATAGGCGTGTAAACACTGTAAAACAGTGCCTCCAATCCCAAAATCCCGCAGGTGATCCAGAAGGATACTATGGTTGATGGTATTGAAAGCCACTGAAAGATCCAAAAGAACCAGCAATCACACTCCCTCCATCAATTCCCTAGCTAAGGTCATGTATCAGGCAAACCAAGGCCATCTCAACCACACACCCCGCCCCAAAGCCAGTTTAAATGGGTCTAGATAATCTGTTTCCTCCAAGACCACTTGAAGCTGGTCAGCCACCACCCTCTCAATAATCTTATCCATCCATAGGAGGTTGGAGACTGGCCTATAATTATCATCACCAGGGGGTCCAGTGTGGGCTTCTTAAGAAGGAATCTATCACTGCCTCCTTCAAACAAGGTGGCATCTTGCTTACAGGCCTCAGTGAGGTATTAATGATATCAACTAGGCCAGCTCCAAGAACCTCCCTGAAAGATGAAATCAGCCATGTTGGGCGAGGATCCATAGAACAGGTGGTAGGCTGTACCACTCCAAGCAGCTTGTCCACATCCTCAGGAGTCACAAACTGAAAGCCAACATAACATCTAAGGTGAAAAACAACTGAAAATAAACTTTACGCACATCTTTTACTCAGACCAAATGTCACAGTAATAACAGCAGCAAATCAGCTTGAGAGCATCACGGGGGTAAGGCACAAAAGAAGGAAGAAGCAACTAAGCAGGGAAAGAGGTGACAAGGAGGAAGCCCTGCAGAATATCAGAGCCGTTGGAGAGTGGGTGGGGAGGGGAGGGAAGATGAACACAACAAAGTAATGATACAGAACATGCTGTGCATGTTGAAGTCCTTGAATGTGATCCAGGAGTTCTAGGACAGGCCAGTAAACTGTCAACCACACAGGACTAAGTTGTTGCAAAGGGTTATTTTATTACTTATTTCAATGTTCAAGAAAGGTTAGCCTTATGCTCTGTAAACAACTCAGTCCAAAGGAACATCAGGTCTTTGCACACAGGGAATTCATCACAATCAGTTCCAAATAACATATATTACCGGCACTGGGATGCCTTCTTTTATGGTTGCTGACTACAGTGATGCTAGTCAGCCAAACTATACTGAAGAATCTGGTGTCATGAAACAGTATCACTTTCTTCTAACCAGGAACCATCATATTTTATGAGAACATGAAGATTGCCATGATGAATTAGAACAATGGTCCATCTAATTCAGCAGTGACCAATTTGGTTCTGCTGGGAGGTTCACAAACAGAGCATGATGGTCATGACTGGTCCCAGCATCTGATAAGTTTACTTAGTACTGAACACTCTAGTCCTTCACATACACAAGCTTGCTGTAATACCTACAACATATGATAAGGGAGATTAATATTATCCATGCATTGGAGGGTGTGTGTATATATAAAAAGTGGCTTGCCAAAGGCCACCAAGTGAGGTTATTCAAACTGGATTCAAACTAGAGTCTTCCTGATTTGTAAATCAGACTTTTAGGCACTAAGCTCCACCTAGTACTCCCTTACATTTAGGAGTGGGGTAGCAACTATCCCTATTCAACTCAGCATAGTGTCCCTCTAGTGGTATTTATAATTTCAGAGACACTATTAATCACTCAAATGTGATCTGGTATATAGAAACGGCACCTGACCATTTTGGCCAAAACAGGTCAACATGGTTCTTTAGGTGACGTAATGGCATAAGACTTGAGTGGCTTAGGGCCAGAAAGTATACATGATATATAATGCATTATTAGCCCTATGGGTTTAGTTTTTCTCTATTCAATAGCAACTCCAATGGGAGATTCTTCCAGGTGAACTGGAACAGAGGCAGCAGAACATCATAACTGAAGTGTGGGGCTTGGGTTGAAATTTTCCCTATCCTCTTGTCAAAGTCCCAATCTCCCTGATCCAGCAGCTATTGACTAAAGCTGTAGTAAAGCTCAAGATATGGAAGAATTACCACCAACTGAAGAAGTTGCTCAGGCGCAGGTGGAGGAGCAACAACATTGATAATAAAATTCAGCCATCCCAGGTCCTTGGGAAGGACTCGATGTCTGGATAAAACAAACCAGTCAATAACACCTGTCTGACTGTGTAAACAAGAAATAATAAAGAAAGACTAAGCCTGTCGAGTAATGATTGTAGTTCAGTCATGGGTACACTAATTGCCAAACTAGAAGAGATGAGGAAAACCCTGACTGGAGCTCCAGACATATTTTTCAAAGCTTAACAGCAGTTGTGGAAAGATTCAGAGTGGATCATGGCCAGAGCACTGGCAGGGGAAGAATTAACCCTTCATTTTTGTGTTTGATATCCCCACCCCCAACAAGCAACTAACAACCTCTCTAGAGAAGAACACAGGAAGCTGGCATAAGTTGAAGCAGCCCATTGGTCCATCTCACTTAATGTTCCCTAACCATAGCACATTTTGGGAATTACTGGGGTACATCACTCTCTTGTACCTCACTGGCCCCAGCACATTATAATTAGGATTAAACAAACCACAGAAATAAAAAATAGTTATGAAATTCATTTGTGAAAATAAATTCATTACCATTGGGTTTACCATGACCTATGAAAAGAAGTGAGAGTATAATAAAGTTAAGTGTGCCGTCAAGTTGGTGTCGACTCCTGGCGACCATAGAGCCCTGTGTTTTTTCTTTGGTAGAATACAGGAGGGGTTTACCATTGCCTCCTCCTGTGTAGTAAGAGATGATGCCTTTCAGCATCTTCCTATATCGCTGCTGCCTGAAATAGGTGTTTCCCATAGTCTGGGAAACATAGTCTGGGAAACATACCTGGCTTGCTAGGCAAGTTATTTCCCTGCTGCGCCATTAGGTAGCTAGAGAGCATAATCATGACAGTAATATTCTGGAGAAGATTCATGGTTAGCAAGTCTTACATCTAGCAACAAAAATTACTCTAAACAGAAATCCTGAACCTGGAACCTTATTCCTGCAAAGGATGTGCTCTATCAATGCAATATGGCCGTTTCCTGAATAACACTGTACAGAACCAGTATCTTTTTTTTAACCTGACTCCCCACTCCATGGCTTATAGAAGCCATGGAGAGGACAGCACAAGGGAGGAGGGTTTCCCAGAACCTTGTGCCTGAATTCTTGTCTTGGGCAGCTTCTTTTAATCTTTGAAAAAAAGATGTCAGGAGAACCAGTCATGGATTTCCTGCATCTTCTACTTTGCATGTTATTCTCTTAGCTTCAGTTCTTCGATTATATAGCTGGGGAAACTAGATAAACAATGCTAAACATTGCTTCAGTAAACTGTATGTACTATTTCAGTGGTGAATAATAACAATACTAGCCAAGTCTGGAAGCAGATTCTATAATATATACCATACCATTCTAAATGGATCCATTTACTTTAGACATTTTGAGGCATAAGAATCTCAAACAAGAATAACAGAAAAACAATATGTGACTTGGCATGGCAAATGTTCACAAAATGAGAACAGAAGGGAAAAGCTTGATTAAGATGTTTAGAATAAACACCATATATTTGAATAAAAATCCTTCATTTTAATTAGACAGGCAGCTACTTGCCTTGCAGTGAAATTTTTATTACGATTGTTCAGTTGAGGCAGTTGAGGCAGTGGCCAGAAGTGCTGGCCACTCAGGTTGAGGCAGTGGCCAGAAGTGCTTTTTATCAGCTTCAGTTGATACTCCAGCTGTGTCCGTTTCTTGAGATTCATGACCTCAGAACAGTAGTACATTTGCTGGTAACTTCCAGACTTGATTACTGCAATGTGCTCTATGTGGGGCTGCCTTTGTACATAGTCCGGAAACTACAACTAGTACAGAACGCGGCAGCCCAGTTGGTCTCCGGGTCATCTCGAAGAGACCATATTACTCCTATATTATAGGAGTTACACTGGCTGCCAATAGGTTTCCGGGCAAAATACGAAATGCTGGTTATAACCTATAAAGCCCTAACAGCTTAGGCCCACGGTATTTAAGAGAGCATCTTCTTCTGCGTGATCCCAATCGTCCACTGCGTTCATCAGGGGAGGCCCGTCTGTGGCTGCCTTCAAGTCATTTGGTGGCCACTCAGGGATGGGCCTTCTCAGTTGTTGCTCCCAGACTTTGGAATGCGCTTCCTGCTGATATAAGACTCTCCCCATCTCTAGAGGTTTTTAAAAGATCCTTGAAGACTCATTTTTTTAACCAGGCCTTTTAGCTTTTGTAATTTTAAATATTGTAAATTGTTTTTGTTTTTAGGCAGCTTTTAAAGCTTTAAAGTTTTAATTGATTTTAAAGTTTTATTTATTTGTATTGTTTTATTATTGTTAACTGCCCCAAGACTTTGGTTTGGGGCAGTATAGAAATCCATTATAAATAAATAACAGCCTGATGGTGCTTTTAAGAATAGGCTGCTGAACTTTCTAAGAAAACTCACAAACTACTCATTCCACAGTGGTTGCTGTTTTAGCCCATTGCAGCAAGAGCCAATTCTTTCATTTAAGGTCAAAATAGGTCAAAGAGGTCAAACTCTATTCAGAAGAAAAACCTGCCACAAATGAGGCATCAAGCGTGCTAACACTAAAGCCCCCTACATGTTACATGGTGTTTAGGTGTTCTGAGTGTTAATGCTTTGCCTCCAATCCTTTTTCAGCACAAAAATTGTCTTCTCTACTCTGCTTCATCATTCATCGGATGGGGGAAAACAGAATGCTGTTTGTTAATTTAATTGCTGTTCTGAGAGATAAAGCACACAGGCCACATTTGCACATGACGGGAAACTGGAGGTGAAGGAGCTTGAGGTTAACTTTCTTGTACGTCCAAATTCATGAAACCCTGGCCCTGTCAGAAAAGCCAACCAAGGTTTCCCTTTCTAAACTCCAATTTGAACCCTCAGTCTGTAGTGAGTTTTGCTGCTCTTACCTGAAGTTTGCAGCCAGCTGCTGTATGTCCAAATTCTGAATTGCAGGCTGTGCTCAGTAGGGATGTACACAAATCATTTTTTTGATTTGATTTGTTCCAAAAGCAAATCACCCCTGATTTGTTTTTAATCCAAATCTACCCTCTCCAAAGCACCCCGATTCACTTTGTATTTGCTTTGATTCAATTTGGATTCAGACCAATTCAGATGACTTAACAAGGCCCTAGGGGCACCAAATTTGGGTGGTAGGTAAGTCCCCATGGGTGCCACCTACCACCCACATTTCAAGGCAGTGGGACACTTGGTTGATCTTTAATGATTTTTTTTACTTATTTTGAACATTTCTGCCATAGGAAATAATGAGGATTCAAAGTTGTCATATCCTAACCCTAAAACAGATCCCCAGCTTTCATTAAACAACAAAAAAAGCTCTAAGCTCTAGCCCTTGTAGAAGTAGAGCAAAATGTACAGTCATTATTTTTCAAGTGTTTGGATTCTTTGGTGTATAAATAACTTTTCCTCATAATGAATCCCTATGAGGATTCATTGCACACCTTCATTTCTTCTCTTCATTTTGACTGACTGGACAGTGCCAACTGTCAACTGCCATGTGCCAACTACACCCCGCCACCTGCAAAGCAGTGGGGTACTCATTTTAATTTTTAGGAATATTGAAATGTTTAGATTCTTTGGTGTCTAATAACTTTTCCTCATAATGAATCCCTATGAGGATTAATTATATGCCTTCATTTCTACTGTTCATTTTTACTATCATTGAACAGTGCCAACTGTCAACTGCCATGTGTCAACTACACCACCACCCACACACTGGGGTACTCAATTTAATATTTTTGAAGTGTTTAGATTCTGTGCTGTCTTCATTACGCACCTTCATTTCTTCTGTTCATTTGTTCCAACTACCCCGCAACCCACAAGCCACTGGGTACTCAGTTTATATTTTAGGAATTTTTGAGGTGTTTAGACTCTTTGGTGTGTAATGAATGCTCATAGGGATTCCGAAATCAATTTGCATATCCCAAATCAATTTGTATATCCCTAGTGCTCACTGTAACTGGAGTGGAGGGAGGAAGCTCCTCCCTCTCTCTGGCTCTCTGGCTGTGATTGGCTTTTGGGGCTGTCCTTCATGCCAGAAGAAAGCCTGCACAGCCAGTTCCTCCTCCTCTCTGCAGTCCCCCTAACTGTAATTCGTTTTCTGAACGTGGACAGGAAAGCACTTACAGTGGGGCAGAACCATAGGTCCATTGGATCCTCGGTTCTGCATTTTATGTGAAAGCCCCCGCCCCCCCCCCCGACACACACACACGGCCACTTCATGCATCTGAGGAAACAGGCTATAACCCATGAAAGGTTGTGCAACAATAGACATGTTAGTCTCTAAGATGCCACAAACTAATTTGTTTCTTCATCCCAGACAAGTTCCCTTGATTGCAATAAGACTATTCTGGTGCAAGATATTTTTGCTGGCAAAACAGTGGATGTGGCAAAATTTCAGAATAGGCCTCTCATAATTCCCAACTGCAGCTAAGAAGGGACTTAACACTCCTCCTTTTTTTTCTTCCTGCCCCTTAATAGTCTTATAGTCTGGCCATTACCCAGTTTTATTACTTAGGCTTTTTATGCATTTTTTTTTGTCTTTTTGTGTCTTTTAATCTTTTTACACCGATTTTATGCCCCCCCCATCTCTTTTATGCCTTTTCAGGCTTTTATGTCCTCATGCTTCTTGTGTACATTCTATTATTTTTATTATTACTAATATTTTTAATATCATTATGTACCTTACATAACATTATTAAGTACCGTACCATATGTAAACACCCTGTGTACTTTTTTCTCCTTTTTTTCCTAATATGTAATCACCCCTTATACTTAATGCTGGTCTATGACTGTAATACAGATTGATTGATTGATTGATTGCTAAGAAGGGAAGGCTGAGTCTAGACTAAGTCGGACCTCCTCCTTTCCCCTTGTCTTTCATAGTGCCAATAGATTGTATGGAGAGCGAAACAGACAACAGAGCCAGCACTTCTATCAGACTGAGGCTGATATATAATATGATTAATAATATAATATATCTAACATATGATAGGTTGTGGGTGTTCCTAATCTGAGATCCATTTTATTGTTCTATTTTACGTTGACTGTTTGGATGCATTTTATTCAGTAAACTGCTTTGTTATTATACATAAATAAGATTGTTTTAGTTGTTCCCTGAAAATATTGAGTCAGGTGCTCCTGAAGAAGAGTTCGTCTATAACTTCAACAGATATTGTTGAATTAAGATATTGTTCTTAGTACACTTTTGAAATAATCTCTCTCCTTTGTTCCTCATGCACGAATTCCCTTCTTCCCTTGCTTCCCTTGCCTAACTGCCAACTTTCAGCCGGTGCATGTGTAAGAGCTTTTCTCCCCCAAAGGTTCAGATTAAAAACAAACAAACATTAAAACTGCTAACTGGGCAAAGGGGGCACCTTTTCAAAGGAGTGGCTCTCTTATATTTAGCAGGGGTGAGAGCAACTGTTCCAGTTCAAGCTAGCCCCACAACAACCCTGCAGTGGCTGTTGCTGGTGTTTCCCTTGTGTTTCTTATGACCCTGATTGGAACCATTTCCTCATTCCTTTTGCTATACAAACTGCTTTGTGAGCATCTTTCTTGAAAAGTGGCATAAATATGTTAATACTTACCATGGTGATGATGAATAAAGAGGAGGAGGTGAAGAAGGTGACACCAGCAACAGCTTCTGGGGAAGGTCTACATTGGATCAGTTGCTCTCCCCTAAGAGAGCCACCACTTTAAAGGTACTAAGTCTATGACCCTAGACCAGGGCTGCACAACTTCGGCCCTCCTGCAGAAGGCCTACAATTCCCATTATCCCTGACTATTGTCCACTGTGGCTGGGAATTATGGAAGTTGTAGTCCAAAAACAGCTAGAGGGCCAAAGCTGTGCAGCCCTGGCCTAGGTGGATGCACCTAGTATTCAGTGCAGGATGCAGGTGGACTGGTAGAAAATAGAAGCTCTCTTTTTCTGCAGATGGGCATGCCACATATTTTAGATTAAAGAGCAGGGATTCCAGTAACTGCTACCTAGATTCAAGCATGGCTACTCATGGCCCTATGTGCACTTGCCATTTGCAGCAATCTTCCTTATTAAAGGCAATTGATTCCCCTGGAGGCTTTACACACAGGGCTTCTACCCCGAATCTCCTTCGGGAGAGAGTGTGTGCGTTCACACACCAGCCAAACGTACCCCGAGTTCCCTTTGAGATCCTTGGACCCACTCCAAGTCGGATTTTGTCTTGCGAATCCTAGTTTATCTTGAGGTATTTCTGGGTTTTTAAAATGCTGGTTTTAAGCTACTTTTTCTGAAAACGCCGGAACAAATAGGGAGAGGCACAGACATAGAACCATTAGCATGATAAGAGGGATGCTCTCTTTACAAATGCAGATGCAGCTCCTTAGTGATCTCTCCCTCCATTGACTAGAAGGAAAACAAGGAGGCATGCCATGTGAACTTGCATTAAAAGTAAACCCAAGAGCAGAGGGGAGGGGCTGCTTCCTTCAATGCCACAAGTGTACTTCAAAGTGGCTTTGCTCAACATTTACCCCACAGCATTAAGCCATGTGCAAATAACTCCCTTGCAATTGATTCACAAAGCAGAAGAAGAGACACAGTAAGAGTCCAGCTCAGTAACAGAAACTGAAAGAACAGAACCCCTAACTTCTATCCACCCAAAAATGCAACCTCCACACTTTAGAGGCCTAACAGGGGCCTTTGGGGGCTGGCAAAAGAGATTGCAATAAAGGAATTAGAGTGAAAACCTAGCAATCTAGTCTAGAAGAAGGGGCAGGAGAAATTAAACAATGATGTCATGATCATGCCAGCCAATGATGAGCATTTTTAGTTTCTTTGCTAAATTTCAGTTTTCAGCCAACTTTAAAATATTTTTTTTTCTTGAAGCCTACAGTGATGGTTCTATAGTAGCAACAGTGATTATTCTGACCTCCATATCTATTGACTATTAAATGCTGACACACAATGAAATCTGAAGTTTAGGGGAAAGCTTTATTGATCTTCTGTTCTCTGCCTACCTAGCCTCAAGAAACAAAAATGGCATAAATTTGGAATACTGGTTACTTAAATTATATATGTTGTATTACAGAATAAGCTAATTAATTAAATTGGAGGAATACACACACACACACACACACACATATATACACACACACACACACACACACACATATATATATATATACACACACACACACACGCACATATACATACACACACACTACAAACTAACCCCCCACCCCAAGTACTCCTGGGTACAGTTGCCTAGAAATTCTACACCATCCTGAAAACAAAATGCAGGCTTGTCTTAACAGTCTGCAGGATAAGTTGAAGATGTGGTATTGTCTTACCTCTCACCTTTATCAAATAAATATCACTCATCATAGCGTGGGAGTTGTTTTCTAGAAGAAGAAAAGAAAAAGAAAAACTTTGAAAATAATCTGCTGTGCCTACACTACCGAGTTTCCATTTCTCACCTGCTCTTCTTGCGCTGATATAGTGTATCATGAGGATGACTAACAGATCCTCTGAGAGGTTGTGGCAGTTTTATCCACACCTTGTCACAGCTTTGCTGAGTGATAGAACCGGTTCTGAAGGGCCTATTCTCTCCACAGTAACCAAGTATCAACACTGCTCTAGATTTTAGATTTGGCCAAATATACCTGAAAGCAGCAGAGAAAAGCACTAAGCCTCAAATGCAAGCTCACTCACCAAGTAAAGAGAACCCCCCCCAAAAGGGAAACAATCAATGTAAAAGTCTCTCCAAATTTCATTATGATTATAGATTAGCGTGAAGTGCTGCTAAAGGAAATGAAAGGGCTCGTTTTAAACAGGTCACTGCAAGGACTGAATTATTGTTCTCTGTTTTTGACCTCTTTTTTTAAAGTTTCAAAAGCAACAGTCATGGTCCACCTTAAAATGACTAACGTTTATTGTGGCTTAAGGTTTCATAGATAAGAACAACATTTGTTGGATATTTTACTTATTAATTTATGTACATTTAATGCCATGGATTCAGAGCAATTTACAACAATTTCCATCAGTTTCTGTTTTTGTCTCCTATGGCTGCACAAATAATCTAAATACTTTTGATTTAGATATAATACAAAATAAAGCCATTTCGGATGGCTTGAAGAAACAAGGAGGTAAGGCTAAAAACAGTACATTATTTCAGCTCACTAACATCTTTGTTGTTGCTATCACTCCCCTTATGCCAAAATAAAGCTCTCATGACCCAATTTTTATTCTACTTCTGTTCAACTCAGATTCTGACATCCCCAGTTCTGACAAATATACAACTAAGGCAATGTTTGTTTGTTTGTCAATCATATTTTATACCACCTGATATGTAAATCTCTAGGCGGTATACAAATTTTAATATTAAAATCACAGGTTAAAATACATAACACAGTAAAAACAATATAAACAATTATTAAAATTATAATTAAAAGCGTGTGAGAACAGGAGTCTTGAGGGTCTTCCTGAAAACAAACAGAGAAGGAGATGCTCTTATTTCATCAGGGAGCATATTCCAAAGCCCTGGGGCAGCCACAGAGAAAGCCTGGTGCTGAGTCACCACCAGCAGAGCTGGTGGCAACCATAACCGGACCTCTCCAGAACATCGTAAAAGGTTTTTTGAACCCATCCGCTCAATTATTGCTACACTCAGAAATGCCCCATGTCAATTAACAAAAAACCTAGTGTAAAAAAAGCAAGCATTAAAACAGTTAAAAATTTAAAACAGTGATAACAATAAAACCAACTTACAACTGGCTGAAGGCTTGCATAAATAAGTGAGAACTCTTTTAAAAGCTACTAGAGATGGGGGAACTCTTACACACAGAGAGTTCATTCCAAAGTCTCAAATAAACACAATAAAAATAGATACAACAATAATAATTGTTGCATTTTAAATTTAAACTCCCTTAACCTTTTTACTTTTTAAATTTTTTTTTGTACACTGCCCAGAAACTTGTGTTTTGGAGAGTATACAAACATGATAGATAGACAGATAGACAGACAACAGAACTCTAGAAATAACCTATTGAGGCTCTACACATGATCCGTGCATAGAGCCTAACTGGGTTCTGTGGGGAGAGTGGGCTTTGCCCGCTCTCCCTGCAGATGAGCAGGGAGCTCGCCCTGGGTGGTTGGATCGGCTGCCCACACGACTACCGGCTCTGTCATGGAGCTGGTAAGGGTGGTGGGGATTGAGAGCCACCCAGCCTCCAGAAGTCCCAGAACGCTCCATGTGAGTATGTGGGGCATTCCAGGGAGAACCTCAAGGCCAGAAGGCTTGTTGGAGCCTCCCAGTCAGGGGTCTCTTCGTGATTCGCCACAGTGCAGAGCCACACCGTGGTGACTCACGATCACCAAAACGGGGGGGGGGGAGCAGAGCTCCCTTAGTCCGCTTTTGAGTGGCCGTGTGAATAGCCTCATTGGCTGACTTCCTGACTGACAAACAATGCATGTAAGTCAGGTATGCACACAGCAGCATCCCTCCTGCAACTTCCTCTGTCCTCCTGCTCATGTGCTGTTGTGCAAAAGGGTTAAGAGTCTGGAGTGCTCCCTGTGCTCCAGAAGCACTTCGTAAGATTGGAAGCATGTTGCTGATGCTCCATAATAAGTTTCGGATCTTACCTCTCTTGAGTTTCTGGGGGACCTGCAGCTCTCCAGATTATTAGCCCTCTTGCACAACAGCACGAGCACAGGAGAATATGGGGAGTTGTGCGAGAGGCGCTGCTGCATACACACCCTACTTACGTGTGTGCTTAGTTAATCAGGATGTCAGCCACTAATAATAATACAGCTCTAGAATAAACACCACAATAATAATCATAGCAAAAAATAAGAAGACAATATCCATAAGCAACATAAACATTAAAATAAAACAAATCAAGAACTTTCTCCCGCACAATATCTTTTTAAAAAATTGGTTCTTAAATAGACTGCAATGGATAAAAAGCATCCAATAATTGATAGAATAGTGACTACAGGTGGAGCTGCAATGAAGACAGTTTACTTTGCTCAATATTACTTCTCGTAAACAGACAGAAAGACAGAGATGGAAAATGGCTACTCCCTAGAATGTTTTTGGTCCATTTGCTCTGGATTTAGAGGCTAGGGGAAAGTAAGTGTCTTGTAATTTCAACAGCATTGTCACTGTAGGATGGTTTCAAACCTGCAGGTGCTATTTTCCTGCCTGAACCTCTTACTGGCCTCAGGATAACCTCAGGATATAGACTTGAATGTATAACTGCTGTTAATTCAAATGGAACTTTACTTGTTTTATTTCTGGGATCTGGAACGGTGAAGTTCTGTGCTCCCTCAGACACAACGGCAGCTTCAAATGGATAAAGAGGCAAGGTCAGAAACCCTTTTAGGCTGTTCCTACAAATTTTTCTAAATAACTCCTTTGCCAAAATTAAACAAATATAGAGACCACTTGCCAGAGGTCAATTTGCCTGAATAATTTGTTTTGCTGCTGGAACAGGAAAGCTTGCAGCTGCTTCTGCCCTTTCCTGCTTCCAGAGGCAGAGTTATAGGAAGCAGCCCAGTCCAATAAACTCCAGAGGGAGGCTTGTGTTATTTAGGGTGATGTTGCACTTAACCAAAGGTGGCATAAAAGAATGACCCTTCTAACAGTAACACTTTACAATTAATTGTATATGATGAAGGTATTATAATGCACCTATATCCCCCATGAAATTTAGGACCAACAAATAGAAGTACTTTTTCCACAAAACGCATAATCAACTTGTGGAATTCTCTGCCACAAGATGTGGTGACAGTCAACAACCTGGATGGCTTTAAGAGGGGTTTGGCTAACTTCATGGTTGAGAGGTCTATCAACGGCTGCTAGTTGGAGGGCTATAGGCCACCTCCAGCATCAGAGGCAGGATGCCTCTGAATACCAGTTGCAGGGGAGTAACAGCTGGAGAGAGGGCATGCCCTCAACTCCTGCCTGTAGGCTTCCAGTGGCATCTGGTGGGCCACTGTGTGAAACAGGATGCTGGACTGGATGGGCCATGGGCCTGATCCAGCAGGGCTGTTCTTATGGTCTTATGTGCATGCAATTTTAAAATGAGATCTTTCTACAAAAGAGGCTAAAAGAAGAATGTTAGGAAATGGAGTCTGAATTCTTTCAGTTCATGATTTTCCATACAAACCTGGAATTTCCAAGCCCAAGGAAGAGATACCATTAACAACTAAGATTACCAAATTATGTTTTGCTTATTTTTATTTCCTTGGCTGATAAGAATTGCAGTAATATTAGATGTTGCAGGGCCTCAGGCAATTCTGCTGCCAGGATTTGCAGTTTGAGGCAATCAAATCCACTTTAATCCAAATTAGTATGCACTTCAGAAAAGGAGTTGGGAAGTTCACAGCTGGAAGGATTCCTTGTATTGATTTTGTCAATACAGGAAAAACAAATGTTAAAAGGAGGCAGAAAACAAGACTCTTGGTACTAGTATTTCTTTAATTTAACCATCTGAATTTAAATCCAATTTTTTTTTAAAAAAAATATATCTTTCTATTCTATGCACATACTGGTGAAAAAATTATATTATTATACAATAAAACTAAGGGAGAAAGCTAGTTTCAAAAGGGATAAAAACAACTTTAGTTGAAAATCCTTGCTCCCAACAATAATTCCTTTAACTAACCTTTGCATTTTAGGCAGGTGATTGCCTAGACAAAATTTGTGTAGGTAAGAGGTTCAAGGCAGTGACTTGCCACAACAATCTCAATATTCAGAAGAACCAACATTTTTCTGAGGCAACAGTGGAAAGATGCTGCACATGGTTCTAATGAACATTCAACTCCTGTGGTGTCAAATCATGGTGACTGATAGTAAACTTAGCAGTCATTGGACACGGGGGAGGCAATGTGTAGCTCTCCAGATGTTGCTGAACTACAACTCCCATCACCCCCAGCTGTAATAAATTGTGGCTGGGGGCAATGGGAGTTGCAGTTCAGTAACATCTGGAGAGCCACATGTTGCCTAGTACCAGGATGAAAGAATGGGTCCTTTTGTGGATTAATAACTAGCTAGAGAACAGAAAAAGAGAGTAGGAATAAATAGACTGAGGGGAGTAAAAAGTATTTGGGAGATTAGAAAAGCAGTTTTTAACTTGTTTGTAAATGATACGGAGTTGGGAGCAGGAGTGACGTGGCCAAGTTTGTAAATGGCACCAGATTATTCAAGGTGGTGAAAACCCGCTTGGATTGCAAAGCACTGCAAAAGGTTCTCCACAAACTGGATGAATGGAAAACAAATGGCTAATACAATTCTGTGAATGGAACTGTAAAATACACATTGGAACAAAAAAACCCTAATTTCACTTATACACTGATGGAGTCTGTTAATTAATTAAAATCAATTCACAGTAAAATCAAAACTAAATCAATTAAACAATTAACATCATTTAAACATTAAAAACATTAACATAAAAATCATTTAAAACCAGCATTAAAAATTTAAACCATAAATCTAACTAAAAAGCCTGGGTGAATAAATGTGTCTTCAGGGCCTTTTTAAAAGTTTCCAGACATGGGGAGGCTCTTATTTCAACAGGGAGCACATTCCAAAGTCCAGGGGCAGCAACCGAGAAGGCCTGTTCCTGAGTAGTGGCCAAACAACTGCAGGCGAACCTCTCTAGATGAGTTTTGCCTGCCAATATTGTAATTCTCTTATACAAAAATGGGACATCGGCACTTCGAATACTGTATACACTTCTGGTCACATCTCAAAAAGGATGTAGCACTGGAAAAGGTGCACAAAAGTGCAACCAAAATAAACAGGGGCCTGGTCCATGTTCCCCACCAGAAAAGGTTAACACAGGAGGTGCTTTTTAGTTTAGGGAAAGTAGTTAAAGGGTGAGCATGATAGCTTTTCCATAACACTAGAACCTGGAGTCACTTAAATTGATTGGTAGGAGATTCAGGACAGAGAAAAGGAAGTACTTTTTCATACAGGAATAATTAATCAATGGAATTTGTTACCACAAATCTGGTGGGTGGCTACTGGCCTAGATGGCTTTTAAAGCAGGGGAGGGTCAGATACGTTCATGGAGGAAAAGTCTACCAATGGCTTCTAGTCATCCAAAGGCAAGAAACTGGGAAGCAATGGCAGGAGAAAGTGATTTTTTTTTCTGCATGTCCCACTTTTGGGCTTCCTAGAGGCAGCTGACTGGCCGCTCGGTGAAACACGATGCTGAACTAGAGGGACCTTTGGTTTAATCCAGCAGGGCCCTTCTTATGTTTATCTTGACAAAAGTGTACTTTGAAGCAATGCCATTATCAGATGCTAAAATGGCAGGATAATCATAATGCATTACACAATTGAAAGTCATTTGCTCAAAGTAAGGATGAAGAAAACAATGTAAAATTGGGGCTTACATTGGCTCCTGCACTTCAGAGTGAGTCTGGCTACTTCCCTACAACTGAATGACAGATGTACACACCAATGAATAAAACATTGGCTAAACTGTCAATCTTTATCCACAGGCTTCAGGCAGGGACAGGCTACCTACTTGTAGGTGTTAGAGGTTGTTGATTTTTACCCACAATAGGTAAAACAGCAGAGCACTAAGGAATGAGCACACACTCCAGTTACAGAGTAGGTAGCAGAGGATGGTAGGGATGTGCCCGGACCGGTCCGGAGGCCATTCTAAAGGCCTCTGGACCAGTCCGGACCTGGGTAGTTCGGTTCGGGTGGGGGTGTTGCTTTAAGAGCGGGGGGAGGGTTTACTTACCCCTCCCGCCGCTTTCCCGCTCTGGTGCCCGTTATTTTAGTAGTAATTGGGGAGGCAGGATACCTCCCTTCCACCCCTTCCCTGCTTTCGCTATGAAAAGCTTCCAGGAGTCCTCTGCATGTACACACACGTCACAGAGACATGAAGCATACGTATGTTGTGCGCGCACGCAGAGGACTCCTGGGAGCTTTTCATAGCGAAAGCGGGGAAGGGGCGGCAGGGAGGTATCCTGCCTCCCCAATTACTACTAAAATTACGGGCGCCAGAGCAGGAAAGCGGCGGGAGGGGTAAGTAAACCCTCCCCCCGCTCTTAAAGCAACCCCCCATCCCAGTGCCAGACCGCAGTTTGGCAGTTCCGTGCACACCCCTAGAGGATGGTTTGGATATTGCAGATATTTAGAGAAAATACATGGAGATCCTTGTATGACTAAACACTAAATATTTATTGGTTAAATACACTTAGATAGGAAATACCTATATCTAATCTAAAGGACTACATAATGGATAGGTAAGGAGAGAGAGAGATGTTTCCATCTGCTCTCTAGGAAAAAAGGAAGGATTGTGACTCAGCACAGGAAGTGCCGCAGAGTCTGGTGTAGGGACAGATAGGGAGACCCTGACTCACTGTCTCTACTCCCAATGCCCCTAGTGGTCATTAGGACAGTTGGTGCAAAAGGTTGATGCACTGGAAGTTCATCTCCAACACCCCTTCTCATCGCCTGTTGCACCTGATCACAACTCCCATCTTCTCACGAAGCATCTGGAATCTGTCTTTGCATAATGGCTTGGTTAATCCATCTGCCAGCATCTCTTCTGTGGGGCAGTACCTCAGCTGGACCACCCCCTTTTCTTGCAAGTCCCGAACATAGTGGTACTTTACGGGAATATGCTTAGTTCGAGATTTCATCTTCTCCATTTGGGAAATCTGGATACAACTTTGGTTGTCCTCAAACATCACTGTGGGCTTTGGTTCCTCGATGCCAAAGTCTGATAGTAGTTGGTGTATCCATACTGCTTCCCTGCATGCTTCACTTGCTGAAACATACTCCGCTTCTGTAGATGATTGTGCAACAAGTGACTGCTTGCGGCTACTCCAAGTTATGGCTCCACAGGAACAGGTGTCCACTTGTGGACTTGCAGTCTGTTCTGTCCTCGCCGCAGTCTGCATCCACATATGCCATGAATTTGGGATTGCTGTTTGCTGGAATCTCCAATACATAATGCGCAGTACCTTTCCGGTACCTTCCCAGTCGTTTGACCGCTATCCAGTCCTGCTTCGTTGGCACACTCACTTTTCTGCTCAGGATTCCTACTGCTGAGGCAATGTCTGGCCTTGTCACTGTGGCTATGTAAGAAAGTTTTCCAATTGCCTTTCTATATTGATTGTTGGCTGGTAAAGGCTAGCTGTCCTTATCTTTCTTCCAGAAATCAGCATTCATTGGTGTGCTTACTTCATTGGCATCTGTCAGTCCCAGGCATTCTAGAAGATCTTTTATCTTCTGTTTTTGGTTGAGAAGCAATGTTCCGTTCTCTTCTCTTTCTGTTTGGATGCCAAGGTAATATGAGATGCTTCCCAGTTCCTTCACTTCTATTTCCTTGCTCAGGTGTTGTACAATTTCATGACTGTCTTGCCTTTCCTCATGTGCAAGAATCAAATCATCAACGTAAGTCAGAATGTAAGTCCATCTATTGACTCTGAGTCTAGAATATAGGCAGGGGTCAGCTTTTCCTTGCGTGAACCCCTCCTTAAGTAGTAATTGATTCATTTTTTCATTCCATGCTCTGGCTGCCTGCTTTAAGCCATAGATGCTCTTTTGCAGTTTGCACACTGGCCCCTTCTTTCCAGGTTCCTCAAAGCCCGGTGGTTGTTGCATGTAGATGTCTTCCTTGATTTCCCCATGTAGGAAGGCATTCTTTATATCCAATTGTTCAACTTGCATCCCTTTGGCTGCTGCCACGCTGAGCAATGTTTTAATTGACATGTGTTTCACAACTGGTGCAAAAGTCTCATCATAGTCCTGACCATAGATTTGGGAGTATCCTTTGGCTACTAGTCTGGCTTTGTAGCGCTGTACATCCTCTTCTGCACCCTGCTTGACTTTGAAGACCCATTTGCATCCCACAGTCTTTCTTCCAGCGGGTAGTTCCACAAGTCTCCAAGTCTCATTTTTGTGCAAAGAATCAATTTCTTCCATTGCTGCCTTTCTCCACTTCTTAGCTTCATCAGCTGGCAACCTTTCTATATCCTGCCATGTAGTGGGTTCTTGCATCTCTTCTCCTTTAGCCATGAGTGAGAGTCTGTTAGGTGGAACCCCTTTGTTATGCCTCTGTGAGCGCCTCAGTTCAGGTTCTGGTTGTGCAGCCCCTTCTGAATCTGGCACTGATTTCTCGGTTAGTTCCCTCATTTGGGAGTCAGTTTCAAAGTTTAGGCTTCGGTGGCCCAATTTTCTGTGCCATGAGAAATCACAATGTTTGTGTTGGCAACTACTTGCCATTGCCGCATTTGCTTGTGCAGTAGCACAGTCTACTCCAAAAAGTCCATCATCCCGCATGTGGGCAGTCATGATTAACTCATCACCTTTAGAGATGTAGCATGCTTCATTTTCAAAAATTGCTTTACACCCCTTCTTGAGTCCATGCCCAATTGAAATCAAGTTGACTTGCATCTCTGGCACGAAAAGTGCATCATTTATCTTAACCTCATAAGCTTCAGCAGCAGAGCCACAAAGTATCTTTGCTGTCCCCTTGCCTGCCACACTTATCTTCCTTGAATCTGCTAATGTGACATCTGATTTGTAGCATGTGTCGAGTTCAATGAACAAATTACGATCACAGATTATATTCTGGGATGCACCTGAGTCCAGGATGAAAGTGTGACCCTTCCTTGGCTCTTTTAAGGCAATGTAGCTTTTGGCATTACTACTCTCCCTTTCAGATAAGCCACCTTGTCAGTGCTTCTCCTCCTCTCTTTGATTGTCACCATGACTCATCCCTGTGTTTACTTTATTGCCATGGTGACCAGGTCTGTGCCCTCTGAGTTTCCCACTCTTTGAATATGCTGATGAGTCACTGAGGCTACTTCACTTGTTAATGTATGCCAGAGTGCCATCACTTTCAAAGTTTTCCTGCTGCAACTTTACATTAAAATTTCTCAGACTGGACACAACATGATTAACCTTCAGTTCACAATGAGACAGTTCAAGAGCGACAATTCGGGGTTCAAAACTTTTAGGCAGGGATTGTAGGATTGCCCCAGTTAGAATAACATGATTCAATTCACATTGGTTACTCTTCAAAAGTCTGTTAATCTCTAAGATACTTGCTATGTGGGCTTCGAAGTCTCCCCCTTCCTGCAGTTTGCTTTCTCATAGCCTTTTATACAGGAGAAGAGCCGTGTTTGCAGATACTTGGCCACATTGCTTTTTCAGTCTATCCCACGCTTCTGAGGCTAAATCAGTATCCCGCACATAGATCAATAAATCATCGCTTATACTCAAAATTAAAAGGCCATACGCGTGTTGGTTTTTCTTGTCCCACGAGACTTGAGCAGCTTCATCTTGGGCTGGCTGTCCCTCCGTGAGCACTTCAAAGATTCCTTTTGTCATGAAGATCGCTTTCATCTTGAGGGCCCAGGTTTCGTAGTTATTGCCATCCAGTTTGGGAAAAGAAGGAGCCATTCCTGAGTAGGCTGTAGTCACAGGATCCATGCTGCAGTTTCTAACTAACTCAGCTACACTTTCAAAAAATGAAAAAATAAAATAAACTCTGCTTGTGCCTAAAGCCTGTTGCTCCTGCTGGGCCCATAACTCTGTTAGAGGTTGTTGATTTTTACCCACAATAGGTAAAACAGTAGAGCACTAAGGAATGAGCACACACTCCAGTTACAGAGTAGGTAGCAGAAGATGGTTTGGATATTGCAGCTATTTAGAGAAAACACATGGAGATCCTTGTATGACTAAACACTAAACATTTATTGGTTAAATACACTTAGATAGGAAAGACCTATATCTAATCTAAAGAACTACATAGTGGATAGGTAAGGAGAGAGAGAGATGTTTCCATCTGCTCTCTAGAAAGAAAGGAAGGATTGTGACTCAGCACAGGAAGTGCTGCAGAGTCAGTTCAGGGGTCATAGAGTAGGGACAGATAGGAAGACCCTGACTCACTGTCTCTACTCCCAATGCCCCTAGTGGTCATGAGGACAGTTGGTGCAAAAGGTCGATGCACTGGAAGTTCCTCTCCAACAGTGGAGAGGGGTGGAGAGCACAACATCATTCATTCATTCATTTATTCATTCAGGGTTGTTTTTTTAAGCAAAACCACTCCAGAGAGATTGAATGGGTGCATTTCTTAGTGACAGGGCAAGTGCTAACAAATTGTGACCATGCATAGCTGGCTTGACCTTTAAATTTGTAGAATATTTTTGTAGAACTCAGCCCTGGAGTAAAAAGGTATGTTTCAGCAGAACAGAGCCAGACACTTCTAGATTAGCCCTAGTGCTCTAAAAAAAATTGAGGTTGTTCTCATGTGCCGCTTAACCCAGCTTGGAAAGCCCAACTTCAGTTAGGCTGTGCATGAGAACTGCCGGGATCTGGCCTGATCTCAGCAGGGCAGTGCCGCCTAGCCCAGCTTTGTAGCCCAGCTGTTAGGGTTAAGGTAGTGAGTGCTAGGGATGTGTATGAACCTGTTCAGAGGCCCTTTTACAGGCCTCCAAACATGTTTGAACACCTGGGGTGGTTTGGCCAGTTTGAAGGCAGGGGGGCACCCTTAAGGGCAGAGGAGAGTGCACTTACCACCACCATCCCCACCACCATGTTTCCCCCAACATCTCTCTCTTAAAAACCGGTCCAGCAGAACGGCAGCAAACCTCCCTGCTGCCCCGTTCCCTCCTCGGTCCGGAACTGACCACAAATACCACGTGCATGTGCGCATGTAAGGCCCATGTGACCACATCAGACACATGCATGCTCATGTCGCACTCACACCAGCATACACACACGCACATGGTACTTCCAGTCTCTTCCGGACCGAGGAGGGAATGGGGCAGCATATGGAAATAAGCTGCTGCCCCACCGGACCAGTTTTTAAGAGAGTGCCAGTGGGGGAAACACGGTGTGTGTGGGGGGGAGTGTGCCGACCCCCGCTGGTTCCATGCGAGCACTCCCTTAAACCCTGCTTCCTACTCGTTTGTGACCTCAGGCTGCTTTCAGCCTGGCTACACACAGAGACGGTGTGTCCACACACCTAGAGCTCCCAATGTATCTTGGGGGAATCCCCCAATGCATTGTGCATGTCGCACGGTGCATTGTGGGATCTCCGGAGGCTGGGACGCATCTTCCCAGCCTCAGGAGTTCCATGCTGCATCATGCAGCACGGATCATCTGGGAGCACGGTTCATGCTTCCAGCAAGGTAAAGTGCCTATCTGGGGGAAGGTGAGTTAAACAAGCACACATACACACACACCACCCTTCTGCCTGCCCAATCATGTGAACAAGCTCACTGTGTATCTGTAGCCACAATGGCTGTGGGCAGAAATAAAATAATTTGAATCAGCCATTGGGTTAGTGCCTTTTTTTTTTAAGGTGGTAAGAATTGTCTGTAGACAACTGAAGGGTACCAGGCAACAGCAACAATTAATTAATTAATAAATAATAATAATAATAATAATAATAATAATAATAATTATTATTATTATTATTATTATTATTATTATTATTATTATTATTATTATTATTATTATTATGCATCATGCAAGTTATACTTTATTATCCCGATATTGGGGCAAGAACCATACTGGCATCTGTTGTTCTGGGAAACAAAAGGTTCAGATCTCTTTCCTTCCTTTGAATACTTCAGCAATAAAAAAGTGGTAAGAAAAAAGTGATCCAACAATAATATTTTTAACCCTGGAAAAATCTTCAAAGCACCCCAAAGAACTGTCAAAAGCAGTGATTTCAGAGCAGGCTTCCGAACAGACTGTCTCCGCCAGGGGCAAGAAACTGGAACTTAGACTGGAATCAGTTTGACTAGCAGAAGCCAAAAAACCTTTGCTGCAAATGACCAGTTTCTGGCAGGAAAATAACCTCTCCATCCGTAATGGAGGCAAGAGGTCATGGAGAACTTGCAAGGATTGATCAAGGAAGGGCTTCCTTCAGGTACCTTGCTGTGGAGAAGATGAGATCCAGTTGCCTGGGATAGGACTGCCTTTGTAGTGGTGTGATGCTTTTGGAAAATATTTCATTGTTTAGTTTTAGTGGTGTTGTTAAGAACTTTTTCATTTACCCAGGCATTTTAATGTGGAACTTCTCCATGGAGTGAGACTGCTATTTTCTCTCTCCATTGATGCTGATGGTGGTGGCCTTTAGATTTGTTTTACGTTCTGGATTGTTTTAATGTTCTTGTGTTTCATTTTTATTGTACATTGCCTTCAGTGTTCTTGGACAGAAAGTTGAGTAGCATGTGTTATAAACAAACTATTCATTGTAACAAGCAGAACTGCACAACAGGTCTATGATCATCAAGACGTTGCTGGATTGAGATACGATCTAAATTTATTTTTGGCTGGTTTCGACAATACTGTCTCTGCCCACAATAAGTAAAGGGACGCACTGAGAATGCACCTATTGAGATGACCTGCATGAACATCCCAACATCTTTGTCACATGGTTCATTTGTGTGCCCCTGCAAACACATTCCAAATTCTGGTTTAAAGAAGTCCCCCTTTTTATTACATGGACAGGGATAGTATTCTCCAGACCAGCCTTTGGCTAGCCGGTTGACTGCTGTACTCTCCAAATATTTATTTAAACAAGTATTTGAAGAGCTTAGATGGACCATTCAGATGAACAGCCCCCCTCCCCCATGTGATAAGGCGATGTGCCAGCAGAGTGAACATCCACAGACGATGACCCTACAGATGTGCTCTCAGTGTGTTCCCTTCATAATTGTGTGGGCAGAGAAGATATCACCTGAGCCAGCCTATAAATCGGCAATCTGGCTTAACCTAGCTCTAAATATTGAACGCCACCCTTTGTCTATGGCAAGATTTAATTGACAAGGGCATTTTCACACACTCATTTACTGAATTATTCAGTTATTTCAGGGGCTTACAATTAAGATACATGTTGCCTAATAACCAACAATGGTTTTGCAGTCAGCTTAAACAGCATTGTTGCTGATGCATGTGCCATCTCTGAAATGCTCAACAGGCTAATTTATTGGGGACATGTATTTTTTTCCAAAACAACCATCCCACTATACTGATACTTAATGCAAAGTAAGGCATCTGAGTCATTGTGAAGGCTGTGCCGTCAAGTCGGTGTCGACTCCTGGCTACCACAGAGCCATAGAGGCTCTGAATTAATGAATTAAAAAATAATAATATTAAAATTTGTACACCGCCTAAAGATGTGCATATCAGGCAGTATAAAAATATAATTAATAAATAATGTGGCTTTCATGGTAGAATACAGACGTGGTTTACCATTGCCTTTCTCCCGCGCAATATGAGATGATGCTTTTGCTGTTGTCACTGAAGTGAGCATTCGCCTCCAGCACCTTCCTATATCTCTGCTGCCTGATATAGGTGACTACAAATATATATACTAGGCCAGGCACCCCCAAACTGCGGCCCTCCAGATGTTGCTGAACTACAACTTCCAGCATCCCTAGACACAATTTTTTGTGGCTGGGTATGCTGGGAGTTGTAGTTCAGCAACATCTGGAGGGCTGCAATTTGGGGATGCCTGTACTAGGCAGTCTGGGAAGTAGACCGGCCTCTTGCTCCCTAGGCAAACTGCTTCCCTGCTGCAGCCATGCAAAATCAGGCCAAATCATAGCCACATTGTAGTGGGGAAAGATTCTTAGTTTAGTAGTTTCCTAGACTAGTACTGGTTGTGAATTCATTGTATCCTCATCCATGCAGGCCAAACTCAGTAATTCTAATAGCTTTGCTTGTCAGAGACTACTTTTATAGACTTATATACTTTTATATGGGAGCCGTAAAGTAATGTATGGGTCTTGGAAAGATGACAAAGAGAAAATCAACCTCACACTAAGCAAAGTTTGACTTCTCAGTTGTTTATTTGGTGTTTGGTAACATTCCAATCCAATGGGTCTGTACAGATTCACACAGCTTGGATGGGGCATGCAGCCTTAGAAGCTAGTGATATATTTTTTTAAAGTCCCAATCGTCATCTGATACTCAAGAACTAGTAACAGATCTCCTAGGATGGGCCTCTCAAGAGGGGCATATATATAAAGTAATACCTTGCATGTATTTAATGGCAAAAGAGATGCCTTTTGGGGATGCTTTGATACCAATATGGTTGCTCAAAAAACAAAAAAACAAAACAAAACAAAAAACACCCCAGTTTTTAACCACAGTGTCCCTAACCACTCTCCTGATCGTCATTGGTGACTGGGAAAGCCAGGGTTGGTGAATGGTGTTGCAGGAACTTTGGTTTGGTGGTTTTTTTGTTTGTTTTTTTAAATCAGGCTGTGGTTTTCAGGTGGTTTCTGATCACTGGCTGCTATTTTGTTTCATTTAGCAGGAAAGGATGCAAAGCTTGTAGGGTTATTTGCCTCGTTCAAGACTATAACATGATGGTGTTCTCATCAAGAATCCAATAAGCTTCCAAGGAAGCCCAGGGTTTTCCAGACCATTTGAAAAACACTGCTCCAAATCATAGTGATACCACCATCAGAGGAAAGGCTACCATACAGTATGTTTGCTTTTGCATACAAATACATTATCTCAATGGAAATGCTAGTTTCCCCCTCAGCTGATAGTAATGGCAGATGACGCAGGGGCATTTGCAGGGAAAAGCCATGGGTGAGGTGTCTTAACCTCACTTGCCAGTAATCACCCTTGTGAAGGCACTTGCCAGTAATCACCCTTGGCAGATTCTCTGTCAATTGCCTAGCCTAGGGCAGCCCAGCCTGGGTTATTCTGCTCATGTGCAGCACCAGGATCTGGTCGTACAAAAACACTACCTGCGGGTAGTGTTTACATAGTTTACATAGGAACATAGGAAGTTGCTGTATATTGAGTTTACATAGGAACATAGGAAGCTGCTGTATACTGAGTTTACATAGGAACATAGGAAGCTGCTGTATAGAGTCAGACCATTGGTTTCTCCAAGGTTGCAGGCAGGAGTCTTTCTCAGCCCTATCTTGGAGAAGGAACTTGAAACCTTCTGCTCTTCCCAGAGCAGCTCCATCCCCTGAAGGGAATATCTTACAGTGCTCACACATCTAGTCACCCATTCATATGCAACCAGGGCAGACCCTGCTTAGCTAGAGGAACAAGTCATGCTTGCTACCACAAGACCAGCTCTCCTCTCCTAAACACTCCCTCCTCCTCCTACTTATTTGAAATGCTGACTTTTCTCTGCAATTGCCTGCCTCTGCCCATCAACACCACTTTAAAGCCTGGCATTTAGCCATGGTTAAGGGCAACCCTGGTGGTGGGATTTTGTGTGTGCTTGTGCTGCTAGCATCCCAAGTGCACACAGAGACAGGCACTTAAGTGCCCATCTCATGGGCTTATACTCCAATGCACTACGCTTGTTGCACGGTGCATTGTGGGATATTTGGAGGCTGGGACACAGCGTCCCAAACTCCAGAGATCTGTGCTCTGTGAAGCAGCCTGGATTGTGTGGAAGAGCAATCATCTGGGGGAGGGGTGAAGGTATGTTTAGCACAGCCTTCCCCTCACCCTTCCTTCCTCCAGGTCGTGCGAATACCCTTCAGGTAAGGAAAAATTAGTGGAAAAACTACCTGCGGGGATGGGTTAAACACTCCCTCCTCCTTCCTACTTATTGGAAATGCTGACTTTCCTCTGCAGTTGCCTGCCTCTTAGCATTAAGAAGCAAACCCAAAGTTAGAAAAGTGCACTGTTCTACAGGTTAGCAACCCTAGTTCAAACCACCCAAGTTTAATGTTGCATTATCAAAATGCTTTAATTTTTTGGCATTAAGCCAACTGGGCACAACTTTTGATGTGCTAGGTCTTGGAAGACACTGTTGAAGAGGACAGATATCTATCTTGTCTAGTGACTTTGGTACTAACTATACATATGTTAATTGATCCTTTGCTCTAGCAGGAAATTAAATTTAAAATTCCACATGACTGTGGAAACTGCATTACAATTCTCTCTAAAGTTATAATAACTGGAGGGAGGCAACTTTTTTCAGTTTATAGAAAATGTCAGTCAAGTTAACTGTGTTAGGTCTTCATTAGCCTCATTTGCTTGAGTGACTATAATCAAATGCTGCCAATCTGACAGTATGAAGGTTTGCAATGCTCTCTGAAACTGCATGAATGAGTTACTGGTGGAAATGGATCCTGAAAATGTGAAAATTAGAATTAGCACCTACTGGAATACATTAAAAAGTGGCAAACAGACTACAAATGTATATTACAGCTATTGTCTGTTTGGTTAAAATGCACTAAAAACCCTCTAATGTGACCAGTTTCATCTATAATGCAGACAAAGACCAGAGATTTGGAAAAAGGATCCAGCACTGATACAATGGATAGTTTCAATCCTCCTCAACCCAGAATCTATATAATTAATTCTCGTAGACATGCCAGTGGGGATGCATGGCGGAACTCTCACAAGAGTTGCAGTTTGGGCGGACGGTGGAGCCGTGTGTGAGGCAGGAGGCGGTTGGCTGGCCAGCGGACTCGGCCTTGCCGAAGGAGGCAGCCGGCCAGTGGAGAGGGAAAGCGCCTGCCAGGCTGGCCGGGGAGGGAAAGCACCAGCCAGGCTTGTGGGCAGGGAAGAAAAGCACCGGGCAATACAGTGCAAGATAGTACCCCGGGTGGGGAAGGAAGAAAAAGCAGACTGGGAGGGGGAGAATGGACTGGGGCTGAAGGGAAGGAGGAAAGACAGGAAGGACTAGGGGAGCAGATGCTATGCGCCCAGGCCAACTAGTTTATTATTATTAGACATCTCCATCTGCTAAATTCAAGTTTGTCAATGTAAGGCAAATGGTTTCAATTGGCATTAGATTAAGTGTTGCAAATAGCCTTCTCATCCATTGGACAATTGTCTCTCATGGATGTCCAGCTCCATGACACAACCTATTATACATTTAAAAAAACAGCACTTTAAGCTTTTCAATGTACCATAAAAGATGTCTGAACAATCAGAGTTTTAACTGAAAAATGGAATCTTCCTGCTGCATCGCCCCATGATGTTAAAATAAGCCAATCATCTATAAACCATTAACCATTGATTGATTGATTGATTGATTGATTAAGTGCCGTCAAGTCAGTGTCGACTCTTAGCGACCACATAAATAGATTCTCTCCAGGATGATCTGTCTTCAGCTGGCCTTTAAGGTCTCTCAGTGGTGCATTCATTGCTGTCGTAATTGAGTCCATCCACCTTGCTGCTGATTATCCTCTTCTTCTCTTTCCTTCTACTTTTCCCAGCATTATGGACTTCTCAAGGGAGCTGGATCTTCACATTATGTGTCCGAAGTATGATAGTTTGAGCCTGGTCATTTGTGCTTTGAGTAAAAATTCTGGATTGATTTGTTCTATGATCCATTTTTTTGTTTTCCTGGCTGTCCATGGTATCCTCAAAAGTCTTCTCCAGCACAAGTTCAAAAGTGCCAATACTTTTTATATCTTGCTTCTTCAGAGTCCAGCTTTTGCATTCATAGTGTATCACAGGAAAAACCATGTTCTGAACGATTCTAATCTTTGTAGGTATAGACATGTCAAGGCATCTAAATATCCTTTCCAAGGCCTCCATTGCAATCCTACCAAGTGCTAGTCTGTGGCGTATTTCTTGACTGCTGGATCCTTTACTGTTGATGGCTGATCCTAAAAGGCAGAAGCTATCCACCTCTTCAATGTCTTCATTATCAATTCTAAGGCTGGTTGCTGTACCCATTGTCATTAGTTTAGTCTTCTTTACATTTAGTCATTGTCCCATTTTTTTCACTGTGTTCCTTGACTTTCATTACTAGAGTTTGCAGATCATCCTCATTCTCAGCTATCAGAGTGGTGTCATCAGCGTAGTGCAGGTTATTTATGTTTCTTCTTCCAACTTTAAAACCACTCTCATCTTCTTCCAATCCAGCTTCTCTCAGTATATGTTCAGCATATACGTTGAATAAATAAGGAGAAAGTATACAGCCTTGTCTTACTCCTTTGCCAATCTGGAACCAGTCTGTTTCACCATGTTCCGTATGAACTGTGGCTTCCTGTCCCGTGTATAGGTTTCTCATGAGAACAATGAGATGTTCTAGGATGCCCATTTTCCTAAGGATATTCTACAACTTGACATGGTCAACACAATCGAAGGCGTTTCTGTATCAATAAAGCACATATTAACTTCTTTCTGGTATTCTTTGGATTTCTCAGTTATCCAGCGTGCATCAGCAATGATGTCTCTTGTTCCTCGGCCTTTTCTAAAACCAGCTTGAACACCCGGAAGGAGCTCCTCCACCTCCTTGCACCAACTCCATCTGATGATGCCCATGTGTATAGGCACCACTTTGGTTGTTTGAAGAATAGGTTAGCAATGATCAATCAATCAATGTATTACAGCCATAGGCCATACAGAAAACATAAAAAGATTAAAACAAGATTAAAACACAATATGCCAACAGTAATATAATACATAATAATCAGGGCAAAACAATAGCTCCTATGAATTAGACTTTAAACAAGATCTTAGTCTAATAGCAATATAAAAGAATTTCGCCGCCACCTTAGTAACCTCATTATTTTGATCCTCAAGACAGAAATTCAAATAAAAGGAATCAGCTCTTCCTGGAAATTGCTCTAACAGAGGGAATATGAGTTCTTTCCTAGTATAGTAAAGGGAGCACTATAACAGCACATGCAAAACCGTTTCAGGGAGGCCTGCACCACAAGGGCATAGGACAAAATCTGACAATCCCTTATCAAATCTTTCTTCCAAAAGGGCTGAGGGCAACACATTTATACGGGCCCTATAGTGAATGCTATCCTAAACTTTAAAAAGTGTAGGGAAGCTAAATATTTAGCACCTCTATTCCCCAAAGGGGGCATGATACCAAAAAATAGTGGAGAGCAGGTCCTGTTTCCCCTAGAAACAAGATTCTGGTGCTCAATGTCATGAAGGTGTTGTATAAATATAACCTTTGCCTTCTCATTTCCCATAAGTAGAATTTCAGGAGATAGACCCATTTTCAATATTTTATTTTTGACATATGACAGCCAAGGGCTAGGAAAGGAGTCCCTCTATAGAAACCAAAAATAGGAGGGCTCCCGAATATCCACGCAGTTTAATCCATCTGATAAAAGTAAGCTCCCATGCTTTAAAAAAAATAGTAAGAGATCCAGATTCCAAACATAACGCTGAATAAGGTCCACGTCTGGATACCCCAAAGATAGCCCTAAGGAATACTGATTGAACTCTTTCCATCTCTGATGTTACTCCCAGGTTAGCAATGAAGAGTTCATTAGCATGGCAGAAACTAATCAGTCATTCTCTTGCTTCGTTTCTGTTTCCTAGGCCATATAGTGTTTTCCTCCTTACCTTTGGCATTCCAGTCTCCAACCACCAGCATCACATCTTGCTTGCATGTTCTGTCAATTTCAGACTGAACTTGAGCATAAAACTCATCAGCTTCCTCTTCTTCTGCATCAGTCATTGGGGCATAGACTTGAAGAACTGTCATGTTAAAGGGTTGTCCAAGAAATTTAATTGATATTACTTGGTCACTGACTGCATTGTACCCAAGTACTGTCATTGCTATATTCTTCCTATGAAAGCAGAACCATTCCTTCTTTGGTCTTCATGTCCTGAGTAGTAAATGGTATGGTTTTCTGACTGAAAGTGTCCCATTCCAGTCCATTTTAATTCACTGATGCCCAAGATGTCAATTTGTAGTAGATTCATTTCATCTTTCACTGTGTCGAGCTTTCCCATATTCATGCTTCTTACATATCACGTTCCCATTGTAATTCTGTCTTTGCAGCTTTAGATTTTCTTTTCCTGCATGGCAATATCAGCTGCTAGGCATCCAAAAGGTTTTAGTCTAACCACGTCATAAACACCATCGGTACTCTGAGAGATCCTCAGCTCTTCCTCAGTAGCATGTTGGGTACCATTACGTGCCCTTAAACAGGACTTAACTTACATAAGAACAGCCCTGCTGGATCAGGGAAGCCCACAGGCAAGAGATGAGGGCATGCTGTTGCTCCCCTGCAACTGGTATTTAGAGGGATCTTGCCTCTGAGGCTGGAGGTGGCCTAAAGCTACAACTTCTAGTGGTCCCTACAATATACAAGTTATATAGGATTTTTATAAGCCACTAAACTAAGATGCTAGCAATATTAAGGTACCCAGAATGGGAGATAATATTTAACAGTGCCCCACAGAGGTATGCTTGGTACCAGACCAGGAAAGTCATTGCATATCCTGGTCAAAAGCAAGATAATATATGGTTTACTCATCCCAGATTTGTATAGCTGATTAGATCATTACTATTAAGGAACCATTATCCTTTTTTTTCTACTTTAAGTTTCAGTTTTTGATTCCTCAACTACAGGCAGTTGGCTTGATTAGAAGTGGAATGCAGGAGTAAATCCAGAAGTATAGATAAGCTTCAGATGTACAAAGATTCAGGAGATTTAACAGCCTCTGGAGCCTACAGGTCAGCGGGGGGTGGGGGCATTATTAGCCTTGAGTATGTTGATGAAGTAATAAACTACTGCTGCACACAATCCACTTTTTAAAATTCACAACCGTCCTTGTCAACTTTATTATGTATCAGTTACAAAAGAAAAAAACAAATGAAATCAATCTTCCTAATAAGAAATATACATAAGACTTCCAGATGTTCACAGTTTAAGAAGCCAAACAATACTACTCGTTTTTACATGAGGCTAAAAGAATCAGTGATAAAGGTTGTAGTTAATCAACATTTAGACTTGAAGTACAAAAATAAATTAAATAAGGGTAAAAAAAAAACCCTTATGCAATAAAATCTGGTATAAACAAAGTTAATGAAAAAGAAATGCTCTTAACTTGTGTTGTGGTTTTTGCTTTGAGCTTTGAAAAATTAAAAACAGTATTTGTTCTCTGAAACATCCACATAATACTGAGGTCAAGATGTTTTAATAGCCAAATACAAGCCTTGTGCACTGCTCTCAGTTTTTTGTTTAATTATTTCTGGCTGTCCTTTTCTTCCTTAGCAATCCTCTTTGTCACTCCACTGAAATATTTCTCCCGAAAGGAATTGTGACTTTTGTATGGCAGATACTGGCTATCCATGATGTGAGAACAGCGGTCTTCATCCTGCATGGTATTAAGACAGAGATTAGACATCTACTATATATACTGCCACAGTTTGATTCCAAGATATTTTTTCAAGTGACTTCATGTAGATCTCAACCCACTTAACTAAATGATCAACAAAAATATGTCTATGGCTTGATCCTCAGAATTGCTTCAGCAGCAAACAACTATTTAGGACAGAAAAACTTCTTGTTATATCAGAAAGGTCACAATGTCTCCCACTTGCACTGCCGCCACATAACTTGTTTTAGGATTGAAGTGCAAGATCTTGTGTTGCAAACCCAAAAAAGGAAGCCCTGATCTTGGTTTTTTGTGGGTTTTTCTTCTTTTTTGTGAGGGAGTAGACTGTTTGTGCAGGCTCCCTCTAGGGATGAAAAGAAGGGTATCACCATCACCTTAACATTTCTATAGCACCTTTGAGCGTTCAAAGGATATCCCCGCCCCAGGAGGTCTGTCTTGACCAGTCTTACACTGCTGAATAAAGCCTTTACTTTTCAGGCAAGCTTTCAAAATGGGTTAAATTTTGTCTTTGTTTATTGACTTAAAAAAAACAAAAAAAAACCCAACTTATTTTAATGTCTGAGTTGATTGTGGGCTCTGTTTTGTTTGTTGCTTCCTTGTGCTGTTAATAGATTTTATTACATACTAGTATTTTTAAGCCCGTTAAAATAACGGGCGCTAGTTGGGTTCATGAAACCGGGGGGGCCGCCTACTGTTGGCCGCAGCAGCAGCAGCAGCAGAGCCCCGCCGGAGGGAGGCAGCGGCGGCCGCCGCGAAGAAGCCCCTTGAGGGCTGCCCCCGGAGGAGGAGGAGTGAGGAGGAGGAGCGGGGCAGGCGGGCGCAGGGCCACTTCCCCGGGGACGGCGGTGATGGCCAGGCGCCCAGAGCAGCAGCAGCAACCACGGCTCGCCCTGCTGAGCTGCTGCCTGCGCCTCCCTCCCTGGGCTGGGCGTGAGGAGGAGCTGCAGCAGCAGCAGCAGCAGCTGCTGCTGCTGCTGCTGCCAGGGGCGGGTGGGCGGAGGTCTTCTCCTCCGGGAGCCGCCGGTCCCCGCTTCTGCCTGCCGGCACTCGGCAGGCTGCCGGCGGCTCTTCCCGGAGGGACGGCGACACCGTCCTGGGAACCACCCGAGGGCCGGCTGCTGCCAAGCAGGAGGAGGAGGAGGCGGCGGCTCCACGCAAGATCCCCCCCCCGCCCGTCCGGCTGCCGCTGCCGCTCCCCTGGAGCCGCCCCCCCGCCAACATGGCTTTGCAGCCTCCAGCCAGCCAGACCGCCCAAGGGACAGTCGCTGCCCCTGTTCTTTTCGGCAGGCGGGCCAGAGCCGCCACCGCCGCCTCTCCTATCCCTGCAGTCGGGCTGGACCCTCTGCCGCCGCCTCTGCCCTCCCAGTGGCCGCCTCTGGCCTTTCCGCGGCCGGGTGAACAACCAGCCAACATGGCCGCCTGGTGCCGGCAGCCATGTCTCCCTCGGCCGTTCTGGGCATGCGCTCCGCACATGCCCAGAACAGCTGAGGGAGACACGGGCGCAGACACTGGAAGACACGGGCGCACGCCCAGGGACTTTATTATAGAGGATGCTACTAAATGTTTCCACTCTTTTGGAAGCACAGATTGCAAATAAACAAATAGAAAGTGGAAAGTAGAGGCTGAGAGAGTGGCTTGCTTAAGGCCACCTAGTGAGTTCCCTAGGTGGCCGAGATACCAGATTCAAACTAGGGCAGAAGTTCCCAACCTCGGGTTCCCAGGTGTTGTTGGACTACAACTCCCATTGTCCCCAGTGCCAATGACTGAAGGGATGATGGGAATTGTAGTTCAACATTTGGGGACTCAAGGTTGGAAACCCCTGAATTAGACACTTACTGATTCAGAAGTCAGTCTCCTGAGATTTAGTTGGCTGTTATCTTCCTGGATAGACAATTAAAACTCTGCTAAGACAGGTCTGGGTCTCCAGTCCAAGGCTGTTCATCATGGGATAGAAATAACAACTACAGGTCCAGGGCCTCTTAAACCACTCATTTCCTTTGCTATCCAGAAAGTGGGGGATTATCACTTATGCATAGTTGGCAAGATGACACTAATGCAGCACTTGTCTGGTTCATTGGTATTAACAAAGTTTTAGCAAGCAAAGTAGTAGTTTATTTTCTAGTCTTTTGATTGCATTAATATGCAGGCACTTCTTGTATACACACTCCAAAATTAAGGAACTGATTATTTTGGCAATAGCAGGCTGACAATCAATCATTCTAATGCTTTTGGAAAGCAGTTTTGAGACAATGCCTAAAAGTGAGGAAATGATTATCTTCCTTTCACTCCAACATCCATCCTCTATTCTTTTATTAACTATGAGCTGAAACTCGTACAAGTCAGCTTCACTAGTAAGCCAAGATTTATATGCACTTAAATTTGACAGAACTATGGGTATATAATGCAAACAGAACAGCAGCAACAAAAACCCAACCCCTCCACTACATAAAAAATTCCTATTTTAAACAGCGTGGTGCAGTGGGGAAATGCTTGACTAACAAGCAGAAGGTTGCCAGTTCAAATCCCCACTGGCACTATATTGGGCAGCAGCAATATAGAAGCCCAGCAGAGAGGGAAAGGGAGAGTCCATCTACCTCCCACCCAGTGCTGCCTGGAGTGAGAGACCAGGTGGGTGCTGGGGTTCCTTCTGCTGTTGCCTGCCTTTGCTTCTCCTGTGAGGCTGCAGCCTCAGGTTAACATCTGCGGGAAGTGTGGGCAGGATTGGGACCAGTCCCTGAGTGACTCAGCTGTTCCTCGGGTCACCTGCTCAGTTTTGGGCTTTATATTTATATTGATTGATTGATTGATTGATTGATTGATTGATTGTTGAATTTATATACCGCCTTTCATTAAAAACAATCTCAAGGCGGTTTACAACAGTTAAATAAAACATACAATAAAATGACAATAAGAATATTAAGCTAAAAATATAAAAACAAACCAAATTTAAAATCTATAAAATACAAGCATAAAAACTATAAACAGGTAAAAACACACGGAAGCAGCAATAAAAACAATCATGTAAAAGCCTGAATAAAAAGCCAAGGTTTAACAAGCTTTCAAAAAACTGTGATGGAGTCTGAGGAGCGAATGGCCACTGGGAGAGCATTCCAAAGTCTGGGGGCAGCAACAGAGAAGGCCCTGTCCCAAGTGCACAACAGCCAAGCCTCCCTCAATGTCAGCACTCAGAGCAGAGCCCCCTGAGATGACCTTGTCAAGCAGGCAGCAAACCTTGGATGCAGGCGGTCGCTCAGATACCCCAGGCCCAAACCGTTAAGGGCTTTAAAGGTCAAAACCAGCACCTTGAATTGGACCCAGAAACAAACTGGCAGCCAGTGCAACTCTTTCAGAATGGGTGTGATGTGCTCCCATCAGGCAGCTCCGGATAAAACCCTAGCTGCCACGTTTTGCACTAGCTGCAGTTTCCGGATATTCTTCAAGGGCAGCCCCACATAGAGCGTGTTACAGTAATCCAGCCGTGACGTGACTAAGGCGTGGGTAACTGTGGCCAGATCTGCCTTCTCGAGAAAGGGATGCAGGTGGTGCACTAGCCAAAGCCGTGCAAAGGCACTCCTGGCCACCGCCTCCACCTGAGCTTTCAAAAGCAGAGCCAGGTCCAGTAGTACCTCCAGGCTGCGTACTTGTTCCTTCAAGGGGAGTGCAACCCCATCCAGAACCGGTAAAATCTCCTCATCCCAATTGGCTCTCCTACAATAGGAAGGAATAGGAGCCTATAGGAAGGCTCCCTGTGGAGGCAGGCTTGCTACCAGAGACACCAAAGGGGGTCGCCCCTTTGGGGGAGCCACTTCGGGGGAGAACGAGCACGAGGGCTAGGGGGCTTCTGGTTAATTAGTTTTAATCTGCTTTAGACTTGGGTTGAAGTTGCTGCAATTTGTTTGGGTTCATCTGGAGATGGGGGGACAGGGGGCATAGTCGCTGACTATGGTGCAGCTATCCCAGTGGTGGTGGGGAATAGAAGAAGTAACGTTGGCAGGTCAGCGGGCCGTTCCAGGGGAAGGGTAGTCAGAAATTGAATAGATGTCTCCCCTTCCGGCTGTTCTGCCAGCTCTTTGACCTCGGGGAGCACTGCCAACAACCCACATAGCTTTGCCCTGCTCCTCTATAATGCCAGGTCGGTACAAAATGAATCTGAACTCATCCATAATTTGATCATGGATGAAGGGGCCGACCTGGTATGTATTACCGAGACTTGGTTGGGGGAGGCTAGTGGTCCATTTTGGTCTCAGCCTCTTCCTCCAGGATATTCTGTAGAGGAGCAGGTGAGGGGATGTGGGTGTGGAGGTGGGGTGGTGGTGGTCTATAAGGATAACATCTCCATTACCAAGGTCCCTGTCAGGGTATTGGACCATATTGAATGTGTGTACTTGAGTTTGTGGACCAGGGATAGATTGGGACTTCTGTTGGTGTACCAATCGCCCCGCTGCTCAGTGGAATCCCTTACTGAGCTCATGGACTTGGTCGCAGAACTCACGTTGGAGTCTCTCAGACTCTTGGTGCTGGGGGACTTCAATGTTCATTTTGGGACCAATCTGTCCAGCGTAGCTCAGGAGTTCATAGCGGCCATGACAACTATGGGCCTATCCCAAGTGGTCTCTGGACTGACGCATATTGCAGATCACACGCTTGATTTGGTATTTTACTCTGATCAGGGTGGTGTTTCGTGGGTGGGGAGTCCTGTGATTTCCCCATTGTCATGGACAGACCACCATCTGGTTAAGGTTGGACTTACAACCACTTCCCACCTCCGCAGGGGCAAGGGGACCATTAGAATGGTCCACCTGAAGACGTTATTGGATCCACTAAGATTCCAAGAAGCCTTGGAGGAATTTAATGTTGGCTTTGCTGGTGATCCTGTTGATGCCCTGGTTGAGAATTGGAACAACTTGCTCACCAGGGCAGTACACACGATTGCTCCCAAGCGTCCCCTCCGACCCGCTTCAAATTTGGCCCCTTGGTATACGGAAGATCTATGGGGACTGAAATGGCAAGGTAGGCGACTGGAGCGCAAGTGGAAGAAGACTGAACTTGAATCTGACAGATTGTGACATAGAGCACATCTAAAGATCTATGCTCAGGCAGTACATATGGCAAAGAGGCAGTTCTTTTCTGCCCGTATTGCCTCTGCAAATTCACATCCAGCGCAGGTGTTCAGGGTTGTGAGGGGATTAGTATCTGCCTCCCCTCCCTTGAACCAGAATTTGGAGTCATCAGTTACCCGCTGTGATATGTTTAAAGAGTTTTTCGCAGATAAAATCTCTCGGATTTGGGCCGACCTAGATGGAGACGCCACAATTAATTTGATGTCTGAGCTGGAGGTACCCAACAACTCCTCTTATGTGATTCGACTGGATCGGTTTCAGTCTGTGACTCCCGAGGATGTGGACAAGCTGCTTGGAGCGGTGAGGCCTACCACTTGTTCTCTTGACCCTTGTCCAACATGGCTTGTTCAGTCTAACATGGAGGCTGTTGTAGGCAGCCTGGTGGAAATCATAAATGCTTCTCTGAGGGAGGGCAGGATGCCTCCATGTATTAAGGAGGCAATCTCTAGACCTATTCTAAAGAAGCCTGCATTAGATCCCTCAGAGTTGAGCAATTATAGGCCTGTTTCCAATCTCCCATGGCTGGGCAAGGTAACTGAGAGGGTGGTGGACTCTCAGCTCCAGGCGGTCTTGGAGGAAACTGACTATCTAGACCCATTTCAAACTGGTTTTCGGGCGGACTATGGGGTGGAGACTGCCTTGGTCGGCCTGATGGATGATCTCCAATTGGGAATTGACAGAGGAAGTATGACTCTGTTGGTCCTTTTGGATCTCTCGGCGGCTTTCGATACTATCAACCATAGTACCCTTCTGGAACGTCTGAGAGTGTTGGGGGTGGGAGGCACTGTTTTACAGTAGTTCTGCTCCTGCCTCTCGGACAGATTCCAGATGGTGTCGATTGGAGATTGTTGCTCTTCAAAATCTGAGCTTAAGTATGGTGTTCCTCAAGGCTCCATACTTTCTCCAGTGCTTTTTAACATCTACATGAAACCGCTGGGAGAGATCACCAGGGGATTTGGAGCCGGGTGTTACCAGTATGCTGATGACACCAAGATCTACTTCTCCATGTCAACTTCTTCAGGAGTTGGCATATCCTCCCTAAATGCCTGCCTGGAAGCAGTAATGGGCTGGACGAGGGAGGATAAACTGAAGCTGAATCCAGATAAGACAGAGGTACTTATTGTGTGGGGTCAGAACTCTAGAGGTGATTTTGATCTAGATGGGGTCAACTTCCTCAAAAGGAACAGGTTCGCAGTCTGGGAGTACTTCTGGATTCACACCTCTCCCTGGTTTTTCAGGTTGAGGCGGTGGCCAGGGGTGCTTTCTATCAGCTTCGGCTGATACGCCCACTGTGCCTGTTTCTCGAGATCAATGACCTCAAAACAGTGGTACATCTGTTGGTGACCTCCAGACTTGACTTTAGTAATGCGCTCTACGTGGGGCTGCCTTTGTACGTAGTCCAGAAACTTCCGTTGGTTCAGAACGCGGCAGCCAGGTTGGTCCCTGGGTCATCTCGGAGAGACCATGTTACTCCTTTACTGATGGAGTTACACTGGCTGCCAATAGGTTCCCGGACAAAATACAAAGTGCTAGTTATAACTTACAAAGCCCTAAACAGCTTAGGCCCTGGGTATCTAAGAGAGCGTCTTATTCATTATGAGCCCCACCGCCCATTGAGGTCATCTGAGGAGGTTCCTCTCCAGTTACCGCCAACTCGTTTGGTGGCTACACAGAGACAGGCCTTCTTGGTCGTTGCTCCGAGATTGTGGAATGTGCTCCCTGCTGAGACACGGCCTCCCCATCTCTGGCAATTTAAAAAAAACACCTGAAATCTTTTCACCCAAGCTTTCTCAGCTTCCTAAATATTGGGGGTTTTAATATCTGGTTTATTTTAAAATTAAAAACCCGATTTGGGGATCTGAATCACTGTAATTGTTTAATTGTTGTTTTTAAATGTTTTTAAATTGTTAATTGTTATATTATTTTTTAATTTGTTTTAGCTCTTTACTGTTTTAGTGGTTTGTTTTAATTGTAAACCACCCTGAGCCATTTTGGAAGGGTAGTATACAAATCCAATCCAATCCAATCCAATCCAATCAATCAATAAAAATATAGGAAGATGCTGAAAGGCATCATCTCATACTGTGCAGGAGGAGACAATGGTAAACCCTTCCTGTATACTACCAAAGAAAACCACAGGGCTCTGTGGGCACCAGGAGTCGAAATCGACTTGACGGCACACTTTACCTTACTTTTTAGTTTCCAAATCCAAACCACTGAGATATCTAGGTAACTAAACTGACATAAATAACTGTAACTGATGTACTGCTAGGATACCACACATTTATTTTCTCAGAAAACAATACATATTATTAAAAATTCAAAGTTGAATTTTAATTTTCTCTCACTCTGCTTTTTAAACAATACACACTGTAAAAAATGCTACTGCTCCCCCACATTCCAGCACAGGCCATTTGTTACAAATGGAGTTTCACATCTCAGTTTTCATCACATTCTCCTGCAATTTATATTCAAATCAGAATGTTTAAAATGACAGGGATTATGATTATTATTACTATTATTATTAATTCGATTTCTATACCGCCATTCCAAAAATGGCTCAGGGCGGTTTACACAGAGAAATAATAAATAAATAAGATGGCTCCCTGTCCCCAGATGGCTCACATTCTAAAAAGAAACACAAGATAGACACCAGCAACAGTCACTGGAGGTACTGTGCTAGGGGTGGATAGTGCCAGTTACTCTAGTTATTAGAGTTACTGTTGACAAAAATGAAAGTTGTCATTTAAAGAATTAATACTCCAGGGTTTATAAATACAATATTAAAAACGTATCGTATGCTAGGATATATGCTATAGAACATTTTTCTTCTTTAACTGTTCATGAACTCAAGCTGCACAGAAATACAAAGTCCACTAAGGAAATATGTAAAATACATAAACACACACACATCTCTAGGCATTACATCTCACATGCTTGTGAATCTGATTTTTGAACAACTCGTACGTTGAGTTGTTAGAGACAGCAGAAGAAAGATTATGTGGGTAAATCCTTGAGAGAATGCAGAACGTAAAGGAAACTTAACCTGCCAGTCAAACATTCTTAAGATAAGATTACTGTGTGTTTGCTGCCATAATAATAGGGTCTCATATGCTGAGCTGTGCTGAGATCTCAGAATTTGATCAATCAACATGGATACAATTTTCAAGTAAAATACAGACACATCCTGCCATTTAAAAATTTCTTTCTCAATCTCATATTCACAGGCTGGTAGATGTTAGCCAAAAATGCTTAGAGTAATGTACACTAAATATTGCTCTAGCACAAGATTACAAAATGCAACAAAGGGGTTTCAGGCAGATGTGCCAGTAAAAATGTGTATAAGGAGCAGAATATGTATGCCAAAAATGTTTGTATGGGGCTTGCATGTAGTATAAATAAGTTCTGATATTTATTTATTCCTGACACTGAGCATGTTAAGAATTTAATATGCCTGCTTAGTTCATATGATTTCTGTTCATGGGCAGGCAAGGAATATTCTTCTCTGCACTACATATGGCTCACCTGCATTTTGAGATGATATCTAAAAGTAAGCCAAAGTAGGCACTATTCATCCAGCAGTATAGGCACTTTGTTAAAAGTATCATATCATGACTGGAAACAGAAGACTTCTGCGCACCCTCTGGGCACTCACTGAAGCTTTCTGGATTTACTGTTGCAATTGCAGATCCTCACAATAGATCAGCAGCCTTTCCAAAAGGACTCCCTGAGATTTTGCTGTGGTTTTTGGAAGGAGAATATTGAGGTGGAATAGGAAAGTCTTGGAGTGTTGCTCTCTAGATCACATGACAGAGCATGTCTTTAAAAACTCATCAGTGGCTTTCTATGTTTATTGAACTAACTGAGATTGTTCCGTGACTAATAATTCAATTTGATACATATTTATTTATTTAAATCATTTATTAGTACCTTTTCTACCAAAAGTAGGCATATTTACAGGTGAAACTCGGAAAATTAGAATATCATGCAAAAGTCCATTAATTTCGGACCTCTGAAAAGTATAAGCATGCATATGTATTCAGTACTTGGTTTGGGCCCCTTTTGCAGCAGTTACTGCCTCAATGTGGCGTGGCATGGATGCTATCAGCCTGTGGCACTGATGAGGTATTATGGAAGACCAGGATGCTTCATTAGCAGCCTTCAGCAATTCTGCATTGTTTGGTCTCATGTCTCTCATCCTTCTCTCGGCAATGCCCCATAGATTCTCTATGGGGTCAGGTCAGGCGAGTTTGCTGGCCAGTCAAGCACAGTACACTGTATACTTTTCAGAGGTCCGATATTGTTCTATTCTACAATCCTTGTCTTCTTGGTTCCATGTAATATTCTAATTTTCTGGGATTGTGGATTTGGGGTTTTCATGAGCTGTACGCCATGATCATCACAATTATAACAAATTAAGGCTTGACTTATCTCGCTTTGCATGTAATGCGTCTGTCTCATATATCAGTTTCACCTTTTAATTTGCATTACTGAAATTAATGGACTTTTGCACGATATTCTAATTTTCCGAGTTTCACCTGTATATAGCACTCTAAACAATTTTTCCCCTTGGTACTGACAAGCTGGTATTCATTTTTTACTCCTGCTGATTGGATTTTTATTGGTTTGCCTTGACTACAGTTTTATACACGAAAATGAATCCCCAGATCAGTAAACTAACAATGCCACTCCACATGAACTTTACAGATATAGAAGTCCTATCAAGATGTTGTCCTCAAATGACCTAAAAAGGTAATAAAATGGCATTTGGCGAAACAACAGAGACTCTAAAGAATAGAGGAGTTTAAATCTTGTCTGTCCAGACAAAATACAATAATTTACACTGAAATGTTTCATTCCTCTCCCTCCTTTGAAAAACAATGCTTTGAAAAACAATGCTAAGACAGAATGTACTGGAAACCCTTGTTCATATTTTACATCTTTGATTAAAAAGTTTTAAGCTGTCACTCATTCAGAAGACACTGACAGATACATTTCTTTGCCCTACATTTCTGGACTTGTGTTGCCTTTCTTCTTTTAAATCAAGGATCTCTGCCTGTAAGCTTGAGCAGCTATAGAGATTTGCTGAAGAGCAGTAAGATAGATTCCAGAGCAGACTGAGTAATACTCAAAGTGAAAGCAAAGCGGCATGCATGTGAATGTTTTTAGAGTATTAGGTCTGGAGTGAAATATTAGACCAGGTTACCACCAAGCAGAGTTTGATCATCAAATCAACAGACTGCTCAGCATAAATTTACAAATATCAGCGGAATTTGGTACTGCACTCCTTTACATCTCAGATATAAACAAGTTCAACTGGATTTAATACAACTTGCATCCACAGCTTCAACACAATATAACAGGAGCAGGGAATTTTAAGTTTCCTTTACTTCAGTCTCAGAAGGCAATTATTTTTGCTTTTGTTTGATGGCACCTCAAATAAAACAATTTAATAATAAATGATGATGATGATGGATGCCCCCACAACAAACTATACTTAGAAAATTTTAATTAAATATACAAAAGGAAGAATAAAATGAAACAAAAAAGCTCCCTTAAATCACTGCCGTCTAGGGTCCATCAGTACAAGTAAGTATTTTGGCTTCCTGCTTTGACATTTATGTCTGTTTTACAACACTTATAAAATCAGTTTAAATGCCTAACTAGTAGCAGGACCAGAGGAAAGTGAGTGCTTTAACACCTAGTCTGGTATGGCAAACATGCTAAGTCTGTAGTCGAAAAACCAGTAACAGATCTGACAACGCTATTCTGCATGAAAGCCCATCAAAACAATTACCTCAAATTCTTTCACCTTTTCCATGGTTATCAGGTGTCTCGATGTATGGCTGGAAAGCGTCTGCTCACAGTTGCTAATAAGTTTCAGACATGGGTGCCGGGGTATAATCTCTTCTGTGTATCTGGAAGAAATAAACAGTCAAAGGGCTACAAGAGCTTATGAACTGTAATATGTGAATCTGAAACAGAACAGCCAGAGGGGATGATTCAAACTGAATTAGACTATACACTTCCACATGGTTCATAGCCTTATTAAATTTCCCAGAAACAATGCGTGCTAATTGCTTTCAGAATCCATAGCCACATGTGCAACACAAAGAGTGAACAAGATAAAAAGATGTGGAGCAGGTGAAAGTTTGGCTGTGTGTGGAAGAAGTATGTATTGAGCAAGTTTCTGTGGCATGTCGGCACCCAAGTCATTTTAAAAAATTATGAAAAGCTGCCTGCCAACAAGGCTTCAAATAAGAGCTGTCCTTTATAAAATGTTTATAAAAAGGAGTATATTGCTGTTTTTTATCCCTGAATCTAGCAATATACTCCTGGCCATCCTGAGCTCCTCAGAGGAAGGGCAAGACACAAATGCAATCAATATATACCTCCCAGTTTTGTAGATTCTTTACTGATAAACCCAGCTGATAAATTATTTTACATGCAAATAAATCTACAGCAGCATTTAAATTCCTTGGTAATCACTGAAATAACTTTATGAGGTGCTAGTACAGTAACATGCAGTGCAGAGAGGATATTTTTGTCATACTTCTAATGAACAAAGGAAGACAATGTTCTAGTGTTGTCAGCAAAGGAAAAAGAATAAGCCCATTCATATCACTTCTTGCCATTTTTTAGCACTTATATTCCCACAATCACAAATTAAGCACAAATAAGGCTAATGGATTCCATTGGAACCTACCTCCACGTAAGCATACTTAAGACTGGACTTCTGGCATTCAAAGTTATTTTAAAGATTTCATGCTGTTCTCTCTCCCTATACTAAAATTTGTGGACTACTGCTCTACTAGATTGAGGCAAGTTCTCCTAAACCTTCATCCCCAGAAGGCTGCAGTTGTTGTACTCCACATTCCTCACACTCAAGACATTCACATTTTAAAATGCATACATACTCTGGTTTGTACACAGGAAGCCAGTAGACCAGCCTTCCTCCAACCACTAGGTATTCAGCCGCAAATGTTAACAGGTCAAAAAGGATGTCACTCAGATGATAATTTGAAGAAATTGAGATGTGGTTTTCTGTGCTAAGGAACATTTTAAAAAATTAGTTGGTAATGGCAACAATATTATTTGTATTTACTTAAACAAGATGTACTGATTTCACACTAGGGAGAAAATAGTGTTCATTATTAGTTTGCTACATTTTTCTTTCCACCCAGAAGAACACTTAAATATTCCTGAGTCATACCTATTTGTGTAGGAAAATGAATGCCAGGAAGTCTAATGCTGGCAACAGAGGGATAAAAGCTTCATCAGAAATGCAGAAATTGATAGAACAGACAGTTGTTACTGCATATAAAAACAAGAAAGGATCTGGAAAAATAAAAAGTAAGCGATTCAGTCTGGTTATATCTAGGTGAGGAAGGGGTCTGTGCATTTTGAAAACTGGTCTTCTAATTTAAAAAGGGTATTATACATTGGCTTATGTAGAGAAATGACAACATAATACCAATTTGTGCAAGTTCTAATTTTTTACTGTCAAAGATGTAAAGCAACTCCCAACCATACTGGAATGCAGACTTTTATGTCCAATATAGAACTGGGCCTTATCAAAATCTGGCAGCAGACATTGTCCTCAGAACATGATAATTTTAATTCCAAATTCTCAAAGCCAAATATCACAATGCTGCTGTATGATGCAAAGATTTAAAAGAAAGTGTCCAACTAACTTTGCTCCATGCCCTTTCCTACCCACTACAGTTCTCTACCCACTACATGTCATAACATCAAAATGCACACCAGGTGAAAGAATCTGATACTAAAATTACTGGCCCGCTATTTCCCATTTGAGAGCCACATAGTAGTCAACGTCCTAATCCCAGACACTGTGAAAAAAGCATGATGCACTGACAAAGTGGTTGCTACACATACGGTATATAATTAAAAACAGCCCTGTCAGATTTGTCATTGGTTTGGCAGAAGGCTAGAATGTTTAACAAATGCAAAAATGCTTCTAAACCACAGCTGGCTTTCCATTCAGACATCTGCTTTCTCAACCAAGGCTTACCTACCCTCTTGCAGTCACTTTTGCCATTTCCTTCTGTGAGCCAGTTCTTCTGGTGGCTTCTCGTATGCCATATGGAGCTACACAGAACCAATACATTAGGTAGTTATTCATGTATTCCCTCCTCAAGCAGTCTCATTAAATGTATAGCAGAAGGCTGACAGGATTATTTTTTGTTGGATTATATATGAGAGATCTTACAAACTTTATATGCCAGTTAATTATTGTTCACCATGTTGTACCCATAAAGACATAACTGAAAACTTTCTCCCGTATCAGTTTCATCAAACTTATTTCCGTGCAAACTTTCATTTGATTGCACGGTTTTTGGATGCCATTTTTGGATGCCATAAAAGTGTGTTTTAATTGTGTTTTAATAGTTTTAGAATTTTAAATTTTAATCTTTTTATTGGTTTTTATTGTCTTGTAAACCGCCCAGAGAACTCAAATTTTGGGCGGTATTAAAATGTGATAGATAGATGAATGAATGAATGAATCGGAATGATTAAGCTTTGTCAAAACTACTGCCTGTAGAAACCAAAAGTAGAACCAGCCAGTCAAGTAAATAGACCCTCCACCAGTTACAATGTAACTGCCTTGGTTTTCAAAAACCTCACTCTCCCTCACAAAAATTGCTGAGCAGCATCCAGACTAACACTGCCCTCAAGTTAGAATGGTGCCCAAATTAAAGAATTTCTTCCATTCCTCGCTTCCCTCTGCTTCCTCCAATGCCCCCTGCCTGCCAAAAAAATCTATCTTCAAGGATATATATCAGGGGCAGCAGAGGGCAGGGGGGTTATGGGGAAAATCAATACAGGCAACATTCTAACACAAGGACAGTGTTAGTTTGGATGCTCCTCACTATGACCAATACCATAAGTATATAAGATAACATATACTATATAACCATAACTATATAATAGAACCATACTTTCATAACTGCTGCGGAGTCAAAGGAAAGATATCAAAGGTTGGATTCTGCTGCTTTGTAAGAGTTTTGTAAGAAATCTCAATAAACATCTGCAGCAAACATAAGGCTGTTTGTACATAAGCAAATTAAGCCTTTGTATGCAAACCTTACTTGCATACAGAGTGGTACATCAAGTCCAGGGAATGACCAATATGAGATGGAATTCTTCCATTTTGTTTATTTCTATGCAAACTGCTTTGGGAGCTTTTGTTGAAAAGCGGTATATAAATATTTATCGTATTCATTTTCTAGATGTTCTATACATGGATAAATAGTGTCTACTGAAAAGAGACAGAACCTTTAAAATCTTTAATACTGCACCTGCAACTTAATTTTATTTATTTATACGTTTATATTTGGCTCTTCCTTGGAGGAAAATTTATTAATTTTATTTATATAATAAGCTCCAAGGAGCCCAGAGGTTACATGGTTATCTTCACAAAAACCCAGTGAAGTAGGTTGGGCTGAGATATAAGTGACTGGCCCACAATCACCCCGTAAGTTTCATGGCTGAATGGGGATTTTAACAATGGCCTTCCTAGTCCTAGATCAACATCATGTTGGCTCTTGTGTTAATGTGTTCAAATTAAAGGCCCAAGTATTTTCAATTGGGAAGTGTTCCAGTAAGCAAAAGCAGGATCACTACGCGTTTCAACTGTGAAAGCAGTTGTGGAGCCGTGTGGAGAGCTGAGGAGAGTTTGGTGGGGAGAGTGAGCTTGGCCTGCTCTCCCCACACATGAGCACTCCACCCTCCCTGGGTGGCTGGATCGACCACCCACACGATTACCGACTCAGTCACGGAGCTGGTTGGGATGGCGGGGATTGGGGGCTGCCCGGCCCCTGGAAGTCCCAGCATGCCTCACACAAGTGCGCAGGGCATTCTGGGCGGACCCCGACACTGGGAGGCTTGTTGTAGCATCCTGGTCGGGGGTCTATTCGTGTGTCGCCACGGTGGCACACAATCACCAAAACAGGGGGAGCGAAGCACTTGCTCTACTAACCTCATTTTAGGGGAGCGGCATTTAGGCAGACTAGCCACCACTGAACCACCAGGCTCGCCTGCGAGCCCAGTAGTTCTTACGACCGCTGGACAGCAGGCTGGGCTCCCTTAGCCCGCTTTCCAGCGGTTGTGAGAATAGCCTCTATGAGTTTCAAAACTGGTTTTAAAATGTTTCAGACCTGTCTTCCAAATGCATATGGCATCATCCCAGAAAAATGAAGAAAGTTTCCAAAAAGGTGTAGGAGGCAACAAAATACCAACTCGAAAGAATGCACATTCTCAAAAGAAACAAATAATTAATTAAGTGGCTCGTTATAGCTCATTAAGAATTTAGATCTACTGTGTACTTACAGAGGTGGCTGAAATGTAGACCACCATGCTCCTTAATGAAGACACTTACCATGCCTGTCATCCTCAGAATGGAGATTCTGAATGACAACATCAGATACACGAGGAAGATAACTAGGACCACATTTATATCCATTAGGGCTGCAGGTGCAGTTAGGGGAAGACTGAAATATGCTGACTCACACTAAAACATTATTTATGCCACTAGTAGTCTCAAGTTACTGGCAACTGCCCTCTGCAAGATGAGATTTTACATCAATAAAAGCTATGACAGCATGGACCGTGGGCCTGCTAGCCAGCTAGTCCTCGCAACGTCAGCACATTTCCCCGCCTAGATGTCCTTGCTCTAATGTGCACTCTATGACAAGCTTGTAAATGTTTCCATTACTGCCCTCATTACAGACGGCATTTATGAACAATACATATTTTAGGTTACGCATCAACTTACGGTCTGTGATTATTGCATCAAGCTGCACCCCTTTCCTCCATACGGGTTTTGATGCGTCAGAAACTAATACATCAAGGTAGTACTTCTCTAAACCATACTGGCGAAGATTAGCTCTGATATTTTCATCAGGTCCTCTCCACTTTTGGTTCTTCCTGCTAGCTTTGCCTTGGTTGGGATGAGTATAGAAGACCAAATCAATTGCATGCCTTATGCGTGCTCATTCAGTATTATTCATTTTAGATCCCTCTTATATAAACAATCCCTGGCAAATGCAGCTATTTTAAGTCACACAAGTACAGCTTTTTAAATTATACAAGCATATCCCTTGAACACCAATAACCCGACACTGTCTATAATTAATACACGATACTTAAAGTTGTGGGGGGAAAGAAGTACTTTCAGTATTCTTTGTTTCAATCAGATCCAATTAAAAAATTACAGCTGCAGTTATACTCAGGGTTGCTTTGAACTTAAAGCAGTGACAGAAGGAAGCGTGACTCATGTTTCATCATTGCATGGTGCACAGGAAGTGTGTGAAGAGGGAACTTGCTCATCCTCCATCTGGTGTTTTGTGTGAATTCTACATACATCTGATGTTTATGTGTTTTTCCGCATGTCCTGGTGGGAGTAGTAGTAGCCATAAATAGGTTCTCAGACACACCTAATTTTCTCTGGATTGTATTTTGGTACTGCCAATGCAGCAGGCTTAAAAAAAAAACAACCCCACACCCAGTTCTCTAAAAATGATTAAAAGGGGTTGCCAAATCAAACGATTTCAGGGCTGCTCAATAACTTAGGCAGGCCTAGTGTGATGTCTGACGCAGATTCACAATTTCACCTTAAATGTATGTGTAAATAGTTTACTGAAACTCCAAAAAAAGGTTCACTTTTGATTCAAAAAAATAGTGGTTCTCAACTGAGTCATCTGGAATAGTCCTGCTCTGCTGTTTCTCCTCTGCATTGAGTCTGCTGGTTACTTATGGCTCAGTGGCTAGGATAGTGCAGGGAGATCTGTGGCAAGGCTGGAGAGTCCTGGCTCTGGCCAAACATGGAGAAGATGACTTCTGACTATTTTCTTGGCTGCTTCAGTACACAATACAATAGCTATTATATTCTAAATAATCACATGTTCACTGTTCAGTACTGAAAAGAACTTACCCAGTCCATGTACTGTGCTATAATCTATATCTGTCCCAAATACATATGCTCCAAAGTGCGCTGAAGCTATAAGAAGCCCACCTGCGAGGCAAAGAAAGGGTACAAATCATACAGGCTGGCTGCAACTATTTGGGAATACAACAACAAGAAGCATTTGATACATATACACTACACTGGTGAAACAAAGGGGCTTTCTTTCTCATACACACACACGCATACATACATACTAAAGAAAAAAAACCAGAGCAGAGATCTGAATACTGAAAAACATAGATGTGTGCCAGTCTGGATAAAGGGGGAAAATGCCATCAGGGCAGCCATTTCCCCTTTCTATTTCTATTTGCTAGCGATTAATTGTGTCAAGATATGTCAAACATTCACAAAACCTTTTTCGTCCCCCACTATAGTGTCTTCGACATGTTCTCTTTTTCATGAAAAATCATTTTAAGATGAGGAAAGCTGGCACAAAACAGTGACAAGACACTTTAGGAGAGGCAGTATTAGCACATTCAGATTTACATTAGTAGGAAGATTGGTGGGGTAGAGCTGGTAGACCTGGCCACATGCCCCTCTACTGCACAGGCTGTGCTTGCCTGCCGTCTAAACGTTAAATGCTATAAACCCTCAGAAACTGTGAGCTATTCTTTGAGGAACAAACTAATATAGCCGAGTTCTTCATTGTAAGCCTGGGGGGCAGTGGCAGCCCCCATCAACCCCAAGTGCAGCGGCCCATCTACGTGTTTATTGGGCCCGTGTGAAGCTTCAGCCAAAGCCGAATACTCTGCACGGTCTCCACGGTACCATTCGGAGGCAGCCATTCTCATTGTGCAGTGCTGCACTTTGTCCAGTGCCAAGGCAAACTGAGCCTTCTTGAGCCCCTGCACCATCTTGGAAAGTATGCAGAGAGCTGGGAAGTGTAGCCCTTCCCAGAGCTTTCCCTACAGAGCTCTTAAGAGAGAGCTCCATCTCTTTTAAAGTTTACACCCATTACAAATATCACTACAGGAGGCTCTCCCACCAAGGAGAGGTGGGGAAACAAAAATCCTATACAACAAGACAGAACTGAAAACACCCCCCCCCCCACACACACACTCTCACTCACACACTCTTAGGGAATAATTCAGACAAGGTGGACCACTTCTAACTTTCACCAACTTAAGCAGCAGAGTGAAGTATTGTTGAAATATTACTACTGCTCACGTAAATGGGGTAAAAGCTCCCTCTACTGGCATATCTCAAAATGTACACAGAAGGAAAAATATATGCTGAGTTTTGTACACTGGAACTTTGCCTTTTTCTAAATCATCCTTCCAAGTACTCTACCTTTGTTTACAAGGTAAATGGAGTTTTGAGAACGCGTTTAATTCCCACCACCAGTGAACAATTTAGGAACACACAAAAGCATCATTCTTTTGTTTGATAACCTAATCCTGTCTATTTGGTTTTTCTAGCATAACCATGCTTGCAAAGCCATTTCTAAATGTTCTTCTGGCTGTTGACCCACTCCCCACCCCATTTTGAAAAAGACAATAGGGGGAAATTGTGGACTATAATTCATAAAATAATTTAAAATTTAGAAATGACATCAAGACTGAAGCAGTTGCTATAGTTCTACAGTACTTCATTCTCCAGAGTGTGCAGACGGAAAAGCTTCCATTTTCCTCTCAGCACCTGAACTGTCACAGAAACTAAATGAGGAAAAGCTGAAAGTTTCTTGGTAGTTGCAAATGGCCAAGCAGTTTAAGATGTATTTGTTATTAAGGCACATCACTTCTAATTGTAGAGACCAGTGTTATCACAGATAAAGTGGACTATAGTTTGAAGGATGGACTACAGTCAAGACAGGGCAAAGTGGAGGGTTAACAACCACAAGAACATTTAAAACTACATTCAACAAAATGGCCTTGTGGAGCAATCAAAACATTCTGTTTATCAGAAGCTCTGATAAGCAGGTCCATTAAATACCAGTACCAAGAAACAAGGTATAATCAACTTTGACAATTAGGAACTTTGTATGAATCACATTTGGACATGTAAAATATGGGTGAAATTGTAACAAAAGCAACTTCTAGGTTTTGTTTAGGCTTTTTTAATAGGTTGGTGAACACTACCAGTAAAGACAGAATGAGAATCTGGCAAGACAGCTGAACAGATACACATTTCATGGAGTAACATGAAACACAGAAAAACAAGATGAACACTTTTTTTTCCATCTTTACTCTGAAAGGAAAAAAAGGTACCTGTTCCCACAAATGGATCAAACACAATATCATTTGGTTTTACTCTCCCGTGGTTTGCCATGATAAAAGCCAAGCAGGCATCCATACTTGTGTTGCCAATAAAATGTCTCCTTTTTACACTGTAAGACTCAATAAGGTCCCTTTGTCCATTGGCAATCTGTGGAATATATTGGGAGAGGTCACAGAACAAGAGTAACTTATTTTAGTTACGAAGCACTATAAAACAGAGCAATGAGGAGTTCCATTGGGGAAAGTACTACCTCGGTTTTTGCTTCCTTTGGAGAGTGGTCACTGGAAGCTTCAATGTCTTTGTAATACAGAACATGGTTTATTTGCAAACACACAAGTTGAATATTAGGTGGTATTGAACAGCAGTGCACCCCTACAAGTCACAAACAGATTACATCATATTCCCAGAGAGAAAGATGCCTGCTAAGATGCCTTCCATCAGCTTTCAGATTTGTCTTTCTCAGCCTTTCCATTCTGTCTCCCTCAGAAACTGCTTGTCTGCCATTTCTTTACGCTAACCATACACATTTTCTGCTGGATGGGAATGAGTCACCTTTCCCCCTCCACATTCCAGAATATTCCAAAGTCATCTCTCAAACATTACCTCACTTTAAAAACATGGTTTGGTCTTTCTCTCAGTCATTAACATTCCTTTGTTAGATCCCAGGCACTCTGACTAGGCATTGGCTTAGGGCAAAATCATAGTGAGAAGTCATGCACAATAACCAGAATGAAAACTTGTAACAATACTAAGCTAATTGTGCTTCAACACATTTTTATTCGAAAGAGAACGAGGTATGACAGGTCAAAATACTGAGCATTTAAAATAAGCAGCACTCTAAAATGATTTCTAGACCAAAGTATTCTGCAATGCAGGAGTGGCTGACTTCAATCTTGTATTTATTTTGGCTTTTTAAATTTTTTACTATAACACTCACTGTCAATCAAGAAGTCTAACATTTACAAAGAATGCTATTTATGATTTTTTTTTTAAATAGTTAGGGCATAACTGATCTGTGTTAAGTGATCCAGAGCATGAACTCTTGCTTAAGAGCATAAGAAGGTGTCTTACAGCATCCGACCAAACTGCATCTACTTTAACATGTTTTGCAAGAATATGATTAGGAGGTCCATTGCTTCTGCCCACCTCAGTTAGTACCACCTTTGCTATATAATAGCTTTGTGCTAGAAACAGGAAGAGAGGATTGGATCTACAGAAATGTAGAATAAACCTGAAATGTAGGATAAGGCAGCAGACTTTTTTTCTTTCCTAAAAATGACAGCAAGCAAGCAAATAAATAAATCAACAAGAAAACAAGGTGGGGAAAGACTAGGTATGTTAGTTAGGGCTAGTCTTTTCTAAGGTTTGATTTCTGGCTGGCTAGGGGTTTGTTTTTGACAGGGCAGTTTCATTTTCAGTTGTGCCTAGAGAGACAGTGGGTGGCGATTAGATGCAGGTGAGTCACACAGCTTGTGGGAGGGGCCACATTTCTGAGGTGGCTCAGTTTGGAAGCAGCTCTTGAGAAGACAAGGCTCAGACCAGGGAAGCTTTGTGAACAGGATTTTGCATACAGATACAGAACCATTTCTCTCAACCAATGAGAAGTCATGAGTATGCGCTTGGTGCAAAGAGCTCCCAGCTCTCAGGGAAGACGTTCGTTCCCTCAGAGCTAAGGTGGCTGAACTGGAGAAGCTCAGGGAGGCAGAGAAGTATGTGGATGAGATTGTCAAGGATGTGATAGAGACATCCCACTCCCAGGCTGACAGCTCCTATGCTGTCATGCAGCAGGAAGGTCCCAGGGAAGGAGGACATCAGTTTGAGGAAGAGAGGAAAGCTCCTTTAGAAGGGACTCCTTCCTTGGGTGGTGTGACCAAATCCTCTCACACAGAGGATACTCCTATAGGGGGTGAGGGCCTCCTTGTAGTGGGTGATTCGATCATTAGGGCATAGAGAGATTTCTTTATTTTTACATTTATATCCTACTTTTCCTCCAAGGAGACCAGAGCAGTATACATGAGTTCGTCTATCCTCACAACCACCCTGTGAGATAAGTGATTGGCCCAGAATAACCCAGTGAGTTTCATGGCTGAGTGGGGATTTGAACTGGAGTCTCCCCGATGCTTGTCCAATACTCTAACCACTTCACCACTGTGACCAGCGTGTCGACTGCACATTAACTTGCCTGCCTGGTGCAAAGGTTGCAGACCTCACAGATCACCTAGACGTGCTGTTAGGCAGTGCTGGGGAGGAGTCAGCTGTAGTTGTGCATGTCGGCACCAACGATTTTGGGAACTGCAGCTGGGAGGTCCTAGAATTTAGGCTGCTAGGTAGTATATTGAAGTCCAGGGCCCCCAGGATAGCGTTCTCTGAAGTGCTACCTGTTCCACATGCAGGGCCAGCAAGACAGGGGGAGCTGAGGGGAATCAACACGTGGATGAGACGGGGGTGCCGGGAGGAGGGGTTTAGATTTGTTAGGCACTGGGGTACATTTTGGGGCAAGCAAAGCCTGTACAAAAGGGACAGGCTCCACTTGAACCTCAATGGAACCAGACTGCTGGCACTTAAAATAAAAAAAATATTGCAGAGAAGTTTTTAAAATGGCACCTGGGGAATTGCTGACAGGAACTGGGTGGTATCTGGTTCAGCAAGCAAAATCTTGTAAGGTGTGAGGGTGCAAGCATTTCAGATAAATCAGCAGGGAACAGAGCAGAACCAGTAGAGCAGACGGAAACACATGACAGCTGGTCAAAAAGGACAAACGACAGTAAGGGACATGCCAGCGTCATACCAACGTCAGGTAAGAGACTCAGCGTATAGGTGTTTATATAACAATGCCAGAAGCATCCGAGTCAAGATGGGTGAGCTGAAATACTTGGCTGCTAATGAAAACATACATATAGTGGGCATAATGAAAACCTGGTGGAACAGTGAGAACCAGAGGGCCACTGTTATTCCTGAATACAAACTCTACAGGAAGACAGGGAGACGTGGATGGGAAATGGAGTAGCACTGTATATTAAAGAAGGGACAGAATCCAACAAGCTGAAAGCCTAGGAGGAGTGGAGCCCTCCACAGAATCATTATGGGTGACAATACGAGGACTGAAAGAAAGTGTGTTACTAGGGAAGTTCTATCACCCTCCGGATCAAAACACTGAGAGTGACCTAGAGTTGGAGAAGCAAATCAGAGAGGTGTCAAAGAGAGACAGAGCTGTAATAATGAGTGACTTCAATTACCCTCAAATAGGCTGGGCAAATTCATGTGTGCATATTGACAGAGAAGCCAAATTTCTAGATATGTTAAATGACTGTGCCCTGGAACAGCTGGTCATGGAACCAACCACAGAGACGACAACCTTGGACTTAATCCTGAATGGTGCCCAGAACCTGGTGCGAGATATCAGAGTTGTAGAACCATTGGGGAACAGAGCCATAGTGTGATCCAATTCAGCTTATATGTGAGTAGTGCATTGCCAAGCAAGTCCAACACAGATGTGATGGACTTCAGCAGAGGAAACTTCTCAAAAATGAGGGAACAGGTAAAAAGCTGAAAGGGAAAGTCAGGAGGGTCAAACTCCAGAAAGCATGGAACTTATTTAAAACTACAGTACTAGAAGTTCAGTTGGGACGTATACCAAGGAGGAGGAAAGGTACCACCAAGTTCAGGAGGACACCAACATGGCTAACAAATAGAGTCAGGGAAGCTATAAAAGGAAAGAAGACTTCCTTCAGAAAATGGAAGTCCTGCCCAAATAAAGAGAACAGAAAGGAACATAATTCTGGCAAAAGAAATGGAAGGAGACAATAAGGGATGCAAAAAGGGAAGTTGAAGAGCATATAGCTAGAAGTAAGGGGAATAACAAAAATATCAGAAGCAGAAAACCTGCCAGGGAGGTGGTTGGATGATGAGGGCGTGAAAGGGATTATTAAGGAGAATAAGAAGATAGCAGAGAAGCTAAATGAGTTCTTTGCATCTGTCTTCATAGTGGAGGATACTGGCCATATACCCACTCCAGAACTGAGGTTCTCGGGCTTGGAGGATGAAGAACTGGGCCAATTTGAGGTGAGAAGGGAAGATGTTCTAAACTGTCTTGAAAAACTAAAAAATAAATTGCCAGGGCCAGCTGACATCCAAACAAGAGTTCTGAAGGAACTCAAATGTGAAATTGCTGATATCCTAGCAAAAAAATATGTAACTTGTCTGTACCAGAGGATTCGAAAGTAGCTAATGTAACTCCCATTTTCAAAAAGGGATCCGGGGGATCCGGGAAACTACAGGTCGGTTAGCTTAACATCTGTTCCAGACAAATTGATGGAAAGCGTGTTTAGGATAAAATTGTTAAACATATAAGAATAGGCTTTGCTGAAGGAGAACCAGCATGGCTTCTGCAAGGGCAAGTCTTGCCTCATTAACCTTTTGGAGTTATTTGAGAGTCTCCTGACAGGCATGTGGATATAGGTCATCCAGTTGACATAGTATACTTGGACTTTCAAAAAGCTTTTGACAAAGGTCCCCACCAAAGGCTACTGAGTAAACTTAGCAGTCATGGGATAAGTGGACTTGTAACTGGTTGAAGGATAGGAAACAGAGATGACACCAAACTATTTAGGGTAGTGAAATCCAAAACAAATTGTGAGGAGAGCCAAAAGGATCTCTCCTAACTGGGTGAGTTGGCAACAAAATGGCAAATGCAGTTCAATGTAAGCATGTGTAGTGATGTATACTGGAGCAAAAAACCCCAACTTCACATATACATTGATGGGGTCTGAGCTGTCAGTGACTGACCAGGAGAGAGATCTTGGGGTCGTGGTGGACAGCTCGTTGAAAGTGTCGACTCAGTGTGTGACAGCTGTGAAAAAGGCAAATTCCATGCTAGGGATAATCAGGAAGGGAAATGAAAATAAAAATGCTCGTATTATAATGCTCTTATACAAATCTATGATGTGGCCACATTATGAGTACTGCATGTAGTTCTAGTCACCATATTTTAAGAAAAACATTGTAGAACTGGAAAAGGTGCAGAAGAGGGCAACCAAAAGGATCAGGGGCCTGGAGCACCTTCCTTATGAGGCAAGGATAAAGCATCTGGGGCTTTTTAGTTTGGATAAGAGGTGACTACTGGGAATCTGATAGAGATGTACAAAATTATGACTGGAGCAGAGAGTGTGGACAGAGATAACTTTTCCTCCTCCTCTCACATCACTAGAACCAGGGGTCATTCCATGTCAGTGAAGATCGGGAAATTTAGCACCAACAAAAGGAAATACTTTTTCACAGAGCGCATAATTAATCTATGGAATTATCTGCCACAGGATGTGGTGATGGACAGTAACTTGGACAGCTTTAAAATGGGCTTAGAAAAATTCATGAAGCTCAAGTCTATCAATGGACTGTCTGTCTGTTGGCTATAGGCCACCTCTAGCTTCAGAGGCAATATGCCTTTAAATACCAGTTGCAGTGGATCAACAGCAAGAGAGAGGGCATGCCCTCATGTCTTGTCTGTGGGCTTCCCAGAGGCATCTGGTGGGCCACTGTGTGAAACAGCATAGGCCTTGGGCCTGATCCAGCAGGGCTGTTCTTATGTTAAAAGAGTGATCAATAAAATATATTAAGAAATGATATCTCCCACTGCCACGTTACCCTCAGTCATCAAACAGTCATCAAGCTTTTAATTAGATTTATGGTTTTAATTTTTTTAATGTTGGTTTAAATGATTTTGATGTTAATGATTTTATTGTTTAAAAGATTTTAACTATTTAATTGTTTTAGTTTTGATTTTAATTGTTTTTATTTTGATGTAAATCGCCCTGAGCCATTTCTGGAAGGACAGTATATAATTAAACTAAACTAAACTAAACTAAACTAAACTAAACTAAACTAATAACATGAAAAATACTGAAAAGGATATTTAGATATGAAGGTATGCAACTACTCACCCATCTTCCAAAATATATATCAAGAGGCTGTTCTGGAACATTGTTCGGATCCATTCCATAATCTTCCAGAAACCAAAATATGTGATCTGGTTTCTTTAAATTAACTTTTCCTTTAAATGGTAAAAATGCTAGGGACTATATAAGGAGTGGGGAGAGGGAGAAGAAACAACATATGGAAAAATAAATAAATAAATAAATAGAAAAATATATAGAAAAATATAGAAAATGGGTGCTAAATAGTCAATCAGAATACCTTCTAAACAATATTCAAGGATTATGATTTTATATATTTAACATCATTTATATGGTGCCTTTCCAAAATGTTACATAAGGTGTGTACACACTGAACACAAAACTTTAAAGTCCAATAATATCAAACCATACAACATATACATAGGTGCAAGCCAAGAAGGAAGCCTTCTACTGTACATACTTAACTAAAAAGCCATGGTGAGCAAAAAAGTATTAATGGGTGTGTGGGGTGGGGGCGTGGAATGAAGAGCGCTAATGGGCTTCCCTGCTGAGCCTATTCCATAACACAGGCACCATTACCTAGAATTCTAACAGGTCTAATTTCTGTTGGGACATGGAACAAGCAATAGCTCCCTGAGAGTTTAACATGGGATAATACATTGAGTCCAAGCTATGCAATCCTTAGAACCTTCAATTTGGCCTGGATGCATATATGTAGTCAGAACAGCTGCTCCAAACATGAGCAGTTTGGAGCATAACAGTCACATGCTATGTTGAACACGTGTACAGCAGTATACTTCCTATCTGTACCATGCACTTGAGAGACCTGTCCCAGGTTCACTTTTTCAAATGAATGCAGCTACAGTCATTCACACAAAAACACGTACCTGTGTACAGACATCTGCATACAGATGCAACATCTAAATAGGGAGATTCAACATAACGACTGAATCTCTCTACCTGATAACATCTAGGCCACAGCATTCTTCTCTGGCTCAGGTTTCCACACTATGTTCTAAGGCAGCACCACATAAACAGCATTGCCAAAATCTAGCCTACAAGTTGAAGGGAAAGGGTGATTGTGGCTAAATTCCGATCCTCAAAAGAAGGGATTAGCTGCCTTAGAGAGGGGACTCTTGGCAACCACTGTCATCTAGTCCAAGCTGTGTACACCAGCATCTGAATTCTATGCCAAGCAAAATCTATGTGCAGGTACGCACACAGTGGTTAGAAGTAAATGTGAATATACCAAAGCAGCCAAGAAGGGCTTAGTTTGATCCAGGGCTGGAATGCATTTGAGTTTGAGCCAGGCCTGGAATCCATTTCAGTCAGGATGTCAGCCATCTTTGAGGATGTACTGTGTAATATTAGCCCTCTTCGGACATTGTTTCTTCTATCGGAGCTCATGCTTATAGCTCCAAAAGCAAGTATGAAGTCCCACCCCAAAGCTGTCACTCACTGCCTCCTGTCAGGCACTAATGGTTATGCAGCTGTCTGTCTAAAGAGGAAGTAACCATGGTGGCCGTCGCTCCTGTGAGCGATCCAGGATGATCCACGTTGCAGCTCATGGAAGCACCGGCTATCACGTTTACTGCACTTCCCTTGACAGACTGTGAGTGCCCAGCAGGAGGTAGTGAGGGACAGCTCTGGGGTGGGACTTCCTACCCACTTTTGGAGCTATAAGTGTGAGCACTGATAGAAGAAACAACATCTGAAGAGGGATATTTTCTCATCACAACTTGCCTACACATTTGGATCAGAATGAAGAATTAAGAGGGCATAGAGCTGACTTACAGGCAGTTGCAGAGCACCTCTCATTTTATGCCAAGGGTAACTGCAGCCTACATCTACAACAGCATAAAGACAGATGGAAACTTGTCCAGTTGATAAGTAACTAACTCCAGATTCAATTCTGCAAGAACATGATGTGTGCCCAACCTTGTGTTACAATATTTATTCTGCAAAACGGAACACAAATTGGAGAAATTATTTTTAAATATGGAAGTCTACTTACATCTATCCTTTGAATCTTCTCTTCTTGTGTTAGTGTTGTGTTAAAAGCATGAACCTTTATTTTATACGTCAAGCCTGGCTTTAGATAGGGGGCCTAAAATAAAGCAATAAAGATTTGATTAGGAGATAGTGGAAACCTCTTGGGCTCAACTTTGGAACAAGCTGCAAAACAAACAACTTCTCTTATACAAACCATTTTCTCCTCTGGGTAGGTCTTCAGTGAAGAGTACAGCTCTTGTGCAGATTTTCCATGACCCCATAGTTCAAATATAGACCTGAAAGCGTCATAATTGTTAGGGTTCCATTAAGCAAGGGGGAAAAAAGAATCCCTAAATTTCTTTCCTAGTTCAGTTGGAAATCTTCAGATTCAAACTGTTTTAAAATGAACAATTTCAATGTGGAATTTATATATTTATTTTCATTATACACTTAGTGAAGATATAGTCAGTGACTACATGCACTAGAGCAGGGATTCTCAATGCTGGGTCCCCAGAGGTTATTGGACTTCAACTCCCATAATCCCCAACCAAAGGCCACTGGGGCTGGGGATTATGGGAGTTGAAGTCCAGTAACATCTGGGGACCCAATACTGAGAATCCCTGCACTAGAGAATAGTTCAGTGATAGACTACATGCTTTACAGACAGAAGATCCCAAGTTCAACCCCTGATGCTGTCAGTCAGAAGCATTTCAAGTAAGAGGGATGGGAGAGAAGAGAGGGGCTGGTAACAAGGCCTCAGACCTTGGAGAGCCACTATCAGAGTAAGGGATATGTATTAGATGGACCAATGGTCATTACTCCATTTAAGGCAGCTTCATATATTCAGAAGGCTAGTGCACTGTTAGCAACAGTTACCAACATTAGCCAAAGTTATATTTACAAAAAGGGAATAATTATTACATAATTTTACACTGAGTGTTTCAGTTATGGTATTTGTTCCAGAGATAGTAAAATAATTTACATCCCTGAAACAAATACCTTAACTGAAACACTCAGGAGCTCTTCTCATAATCAGTGAGATGAGCTCTGGGGCGGTCTGTGCGGAAGGTGGGTTTAACCTACCTTCCTCACAGACGATCTCCTCTCCTTCCCTGGGTGGGCAGATAGCCTGCCCAGATGAGCAGCAGCTCCCTCTGCAGCTCCAGGAGTCTGGGTGCTGGGACAAAATGCCACGTGTCGCCCAGGCCCCTGGAGCTCCAATAATGCTCCGCATGAGTGCATGGTGTATTATTGAGATCCCTCCCAGTGTGCCACCCACAGCTGACACACTATCAAAACAAGTTGTTCATGTAGAACTAATCCGCTTACTTTCCCTTCACTATCTCTACAGCTGGACTAAATTTGATTCAAATCGAGGTCCACAAGTTAAATCTCTTGGGCCTCAAATGTTCACACGTCCACCATCTTGGATTGGGGTGGATGAAATCATTACAAACTACACCACTGAGGTGTCCCTATGTGTCACTCACTACAACTGTACTAAATTTTGTTCAAATCAGACAGACAGTTCTCAAGTTAGTGCACTTGTGCCTCAAAAGTTCACACGTCTGCCATCTTGGATCAGAGTGGATGACATCATCACAAACTACACCACTGGAGCATCCCTATGTATCCATACAGCTGTAGCAAATTTGGTTCAAATCAGTTAGGTGGTTCACAAGCTAGCCCACTTGTGCCTCAAATGTTTATGCATCCACCATCTTGAACTGAGGTGGATGATGTCATCACAAAATATGCCACTGAGGTGTCCATGTGCGTCACTCACTACAACTGTACCACATTTGATTCAAATTGGTTAGGCAGTGTACTTGCGCCTCAAATTTTCATGCATCTGCGTGATCTCAGGATCATGGTGTATCACAGCATCACAAACTACACCATTGGAGCATGCCTATGTGTCCCTACAGCTGTAACAAAGTTGGTTCAAATGGGTTAAGTGGTTCACAAGTTAGCCCACTTGCACCTCAAAGATTTATGTGTCTGCCATCTTGAACAGGGTGGATGACATCATCACAAACTATACCATTTAGGTGACCCTGTGTGTCACCCACAACAACTGTACCTTATTTAGTTCAAATCAGTTAGACAGTCCACGAGTTAGCCCACTTGCGCCTCAAAAGTTTACATGTCCGCCATCTTGAATTGGGATGGATGACATCATCACGAACTATGCGGCTGAGATGTCCCTATGTGTCCCTACAGCTGTAGCAAATTTGGTTCAAATCAGTTAGGCAGTCCACAAGTTAGCCCACTTGTGCTTCAAATGTTTATGTGTCCACCATCTTGAACTAGGGTGGATGACATCATCACAAACTACACCATTGAGATGTCCTTGTGTGTCGCTCACTACAACTGTATCTAATTTGGTTCAAATTGGTTAGACAGTCAAGTAAGCCCACTTGCGCCTCAAACGTTCATGCGTCCGCCATTTTAAATTGGGGTGAATTACATCATCACAAACTATGGAACATCCCTATGTGTCCCTATAGCTGTAGCAAATTTGGTTCAAATCAGTCAAGTCAGTTCACAAGTTAGCCCACTTGCGCCTCAAGTTTTATGCATTTGCCATATTGAATTGGAATGGATGACATCATCACAAACTATGCCCTTGATGTGTCCCTATGTGTCCCTACAACTGTACCCGATTTAGTTCATATTGGTCCAGGCATTGTGAAGTTGATGGGCGGACACACACAAGGACACACGGAATGCCGGGTGATCTCATAAGCCAAATGGAAAGTAGGCTAAAAATGAAGTTAAGGGAGCCTCACTCCCTTAATCTCATTTTAGAGGGAAGCCTCTTAGGCGAGTTTGTGACCGTGTAGCCACCAGGATGAAGCCTGATCCTGGTGGTTCACGTGCGTGTGCAAAATCAGGCAGGGCTCCCCTAGCCCGGTTTTGCACGTGCGTGTGAATAGCCTCTCAGTGTAAAATTATGCAATAATTATTGCTGCTTTGAGATTTTTTTGGTAGGGGATAGGGACGTGAAAGCCTTTCATCTTAACATAGCTGGGACAATAAGAAGGATGATTTGATCAGAACAATGTTGGAGCCATCTCTTCACTTCTGTGACCAAGCAAATGTTAAGACGTATTCCTATATTAATATATTCTGTGCAATTTAAGATAAGGTATTAGCATTATAAATTGTTATAACAACATGTATTTCTTTATAGAAACATTTAAGAAAAGTGTTGCAAAAACAATATTTAAGTGAGACTTCCATACAAGTAACTATGGTAGAAGTATTGATGCTAAGCAACCCATATCCATTCAGCAGTACTTGTGCTAGGGGCTTGTACCAGAAGCTTGGAAACTAAAAGTTAAGACTAGGATTTCCTTGCATGGATGATCCACTTAACACGATATTCAAAGACACTGAAAACATCACCAGGGAGCAAGACTGAACAAAGTAGAGCCATTGAACCAAACAAATCTACCATGCATCTTTAGCCTTTGGAAAGTGGTCATTGCAGCAGCATAATAATCTCAATTGTATGCTATGGGGGCTAGCATTTCCCACTAAAACCAACAGGAAACTTTTGTGCCAGGGCTGAAGGGATAGTACAAGGCTTTGCTGGCATTAGCAAAGCCTTTAGGATGTATTGCAAAGATCCAGGAGTGACCACACCTCTGAAAAACCCTTTGCACAACTCTTCATGAAGCAAAGGGACTTTGCATAAGCTCTGGAACAGTAGCACCAGTAGCCAGTGTGGATTCAGCCCAGAGAGTAAAAGGGCCATGCCTCGAGAAAAAGAACATGGATAAACTTAGACAGAAGCTTAGTGCAAAGGCAGAAATGGGACTTCCTATTTTCTACAAGCACAACCCTTACTTTGCACACACTGTCCGCTTCATAAGTCCTCTAGCCATCTCTTCTGAAGGCATACTAAGAATCCAAAATGGAGACTGAAAAAATTAAAAAGGGGGGGGGGTTATTCCAATATAAGGCATAGTGAAAAACATCTGTTACAGTGCACTAAAGCATAAGAGGAAGGCAAACATAGTATAAGAATAAAGTCCAGTGAGAGGCAGGTGTATGGAAAAGGGCAACACTGATAGCTTAGTATGTTTGTCTGTAATTTCAGTTGTGAGGACAGGCTTGGATTGTTGTGATTGCACTGCGAGACCTCGTAATTCCATGTTCTCCCACGGGAGTTCTCTCTTGTTCATGTTTCTACTATTGGTGGTTGAGTTTCGCTGATCACCTCAAGCCTGAATCACAGAGGACGTACTGCAGAAGGTGACCCTAGGCTGAATTCTAGCCCTTGCTCAATGAAAAACCTCTTTTTTCCTACAACAAAAGCATACTAGAATTCTGTGACTCTTCAAGGGATAATTCTACCCAGACTTTACCACAAGATACACTGGCAGAACTTAGCAAGAGAAGAGACAGGGAAAATGTTCCTTTGCAAACACCGAAAGACGTATGCTCTACCCAGCAAAAGGAGTGGGAAAACAATAAAGGTAATAAGGGTAGTAGCTCCTCTAGAAGACATATGGTGTGTGAACAAATCCCTTGATGCACAAACTGAAATTAGAATGTACTTTGAAACCAAGCAACTGTGGGCTGGATGCCAAATCGTAAATCTACAGTTCCTGTATCATTTCTCATTTACGCAGATGGTCTAATAAAAACTATTTAGTAAACTCCAAAAATAAACTAATTCATTTAGAGATTCTTTTAAAGAAGAAGAATTAAATTTGCAAAAAGCTCCCAGAAAGAAGCAGAGCCCTTATATTATGTGAAGCAGAACAGGAACAGGTAAGCAGCAATGAAGCCCTAGTAAGCATCCATGGCAAAAGCTAAAGTTGGGGCACATTACACACAATGGAATGGGACTGAGTCTCATTCTGTGAACTATCTACTGTTTGTTGTATAATGCAGCCATGTCTACTCATGGTTTGGCTAATTTAAAAAAATGTTTTCCAGCAGATGGTACTATGCATTTTAGGGTCACAGTAAAAAGGATGGAAATAATGGGAAGGTAAGGAGGAACCTTTCTAAAAATGTTGGAAGCAGACACATAGGTAAATTCCAAGGGGCAACATCCAGACTCATGCTGCCCTCATGTTAGAATGTTTCATGTGCATAATGATCTTTTGACATTTCCCTCTATGGAGAGGAGAGCTGGTCTTGTGGTAGCAAGCATGACTTGTCCCCATAGCTAAGCAGGGTCTGCCCTGGTTGCATATGAATGGGAGACTTGATGTGTGAGCACTGTAAGATATTCCCCTCAGGGGATGAAGCCGCTCTGGGAAGAGCAGAAGGTTTCAAGTTCCCTCCCTGGCTTCTCCAAGATAGGGCTGAGAGAGATTCCTGCCTGCAACCTTGGAGAAGCCTCTGCCAGTCTGTGAAGACAATACTGAGCTAGATAGACCAATGGTCTGACTTAGTATATGGCAGATTTCTATGTTCCTGATGCCCTCCAAAATATATCCCCCACCCCAAAAGGGTAGGGGATCCTCAGGGAAAGGATACTACTGTAGGGCTCCTGTGTACGCATAATAGCTATAGTGATATGCACAGCAGGTTCAGAGGAGAGGAGTGATATGCACAGCAGGTTCAGAGGAGAGGAGTTTTTCTACAAGTGGGAAGCCCATCCCCACAATGTATTCACCCAGTTAAGGCTTTATCCTTGAACTCAATGGGATATACTTCCCAGCAACCATGCACAGGATAGGGCTGCAAGTGCAAAGTAAATCCTTTCGGTCTTGTCTAGCACAAGCTAGTGGGATGAGAACAGGATGTATGGTGCTTCCCTGATCAAGGTAGTGACTCTGCATACAGAACTGGATGGAGCTCTTTCTGAACCCCAACTCCTTTCTCAAGGTCATAAAACAAACAGGTGGTCAATGAAAAGAGGTGACATGCTATTCATTCATGTCTGTTCAGCCATTCACCAACAGAATCCAAGTTGAGCGGAGTTCTATGACAGCAAAACAGTGAGCAGAATTCCAGACCAGTCAAGTCATGGCCAAGCACCACTGAAATCAGCGAGAAGGAAGTCATGACTAACTGACCGTTTCACAGGTACTGTGTCATGATTAACTTAGTCTGAATGCTGCTCACTGACTGGGAAATAAATCTGGGTCATTTTTCAGCATACCTGTAAATATGCGGAAACATCTTTGTTGTGTTGCTGCATTCCATTTTTCAAATTATTGTACGTCAGTGACTTTAAACCCAAATATTAAATGCTTGTATCAATGTGAGGCTCTCCACATGAGCAGTGTGGAGAGCCAAGGAGGGTTTGGCAGGGACAGCGGGTCGAGTCCGCTCTCCCCGCGCATGAGCATCCGTCTAGCCCTGGGCGGCCGGATGGGCTGCCCATATGATTACCGGCTCCATCGTGGAGCTGGTAGGGATGGCAGGGATTGGGGGCTGCCTGGCCCCTGGAAGTCCCAGCATGCCCCACCACGTGCGCAGGGCATTCTAGGGAGACCCTCATCGGGGGGGGGCTTGTTTTTGCCCCCCAGTTGGGGGTCTCCTCGTGAGTCATCACAGCACGGAGTCGCGCTGTGGTGAATCACAATCAGGTAAACAGGGTCTAACCTTGTTTAAGGGTGGGGGCATTTACGGAGGTTTACTCCCGGGAGCTGCGTGGCTGGGCTGGGCTCCCTTAGCCCAGTTCCTGGTTGTGAGAATAGCCTCTTTCTCTACATACATTGTTGGAATAACATTTCTGCATGCTGTGCTTTCATTTAAAGTATTTATATGACAATACAAACAAGAGTTAAGGTGTGTCCATATTTCATGAAACCATCTAGGTAAACCTTACAGTAGTGGAAGATTTTGTGCTAAGCTCACTACTTACGTTTAGCCTCAGTTCCTGTTGGCTGCTGAATCGTCCACCATTGAGAGACACCAGTGATTTTATTTCCTAAAAGGAGACCACGCAGAACAAATATATTTAAATACCTAAGATGTGTGTCCAAAAATTAACACCTTTAAATACTAAATCTAGGAGGTATTATATTTGGAACACATTTTGTTGACAAAGACCTCCACATACAAAAATCGGGTTAATTCAAGTAAACAATAATTATGGCCACTCCATAAAATATTGACACAGAAACTTTGAGTCTTCCATTATGGTTACTCACCAGAGGGAGCTGCAGAGTGTAAGAGAGTCTCTGAAGCCCATATCCACATTAGGCACTTATTTTAAACACATCTGCTTGGATCCTAATATTTATGAGCAGTGCTCCACTCAAGAAATGCAACTTCCCTCTCTTCTGCAGTTCCTATGTCCTACAAAAACCCACTCCTGAGGATTCATTCCAGTAGGGCTGTGAGGGCTGAGGGGGGAACCACACCTTACAGGCCAAGCTGGCATATGGCATGGGGCTGCAGCAGGAAGGGAAGGATCAGTGAAAATCCAATGCCTTCTGAAAGTGCCTTCCACACATGCATGATCCAAAGCATTGCACACAATACAACTAGTATCCTCAATCTGGTACTTCAGTTGTTTGCAGAAGTCAGAACACTCTATGGGCTTTTCTCCTCCAAGATATCTGATCTTCGTTCTCTCAGAAATGGGCAGCTTGATCAATATCTAGAGCCATCATACTATTGTATCACATACCACGGGGCTAAACTACACATTTCATTAGCACCCAATTAGCACGATGGGGAAGATACCATTAACAGGCTCAGGGATGTAGCTATAATTGAGCAGATGGGTTCAAAGAACCAGGGGCCCCCCAGCTCCTCCCTTTTTTATTGGCCTCTGAGGGGCCAATAGGAAGAGAGGCAAACATGGGCCCCCTCTCCACTAGGTAAAGGTAAAGTGTGCCATCAAGTCGATTTCAACTCCGGTTTCGGAGGGGTTTACCGTTGACTCCTGGCAGAGGGGTCCATTGCCTCCTCTCGCACAGGAGGAGTTAATGCCTTTCAGCATCTTCCTATATCGCTGCTGCCCTATATAGTACCAGTGGGGATTCAAACCGGTAACCTTCTGCTTGTTAGTCAAGCATTCCCCTACTGCACCATTTAAGGTGGCTCTCCCCTAGCTATCCCTGAATAGGCAAATCCAGGGGTTTCGAAACTTGGGTCCCCAGATGTTGTTGGATGACAGTGTTGTTGTTGGACTACAATTCCACAATTGCCACAGTGGCTGGGGATGACTGGAGTTGTAGACCAATAACATGCGAGGATCCAAAGTTGGAAACCCCTAGACTAAAGGATAAGGTGCATTTCTGCAGTGCCATTTGGGTGTAAATAATGATTTGGAACCCTCAATGGTTTATGTTCACTGACGATGACAGAAGAAGTATTGCTCTTTCATTACCAGTATACACCTAGCAATAGCCCTAGCAGCAATGTACGTAAGCCTGAGCTTTCTGACAGCCTTACTGCTCAGGATATGGAAACAATAATTGTTGCAAGGGGGATTTTGTGCCGGGGAGTGCAGACATTAACGTTGAGGCTGAACCAGCTGCTGGACTTTCTGAGCGGCAAATGCTCTGCTGCCTATGTGAAGGAAACGCCATTGGAAATCGGCTCCCGCCCTTCAGACTCACCGGTAGCCGGAATTCCAAGTTCTCCTGCGCTAGCAGCAGCAAGTAGCGCATAGCGCTCACGCTGGACAACGCCATCGCCTCGGTTGCTTTTCTACAGAGACCCGCATGCGCGCGCAGCCCATGGGGGGAGGAGCAACACTACGAATGAATGGTCGCTGCGGAGAGGCGGGAGCTCGTGCTAGGCGAGGAGGAAATGATGAGATGAGAAAGGAGGCGGCAGTGGCAAGATAAAAGGAGGAAAGGGCAGAGTATTGCAAGGGCATTTTTTTTGTCTCTGTAGGAAGGAGGTATCATAAAGAGAGATGTTAGTGCAGCAATTGTAGGCTTTTTTTTCCTTAAAAAAGCGACTCTTGGTTGTACAAAGACTAAGGTGAGAATTATAATGTATCATTTTTACAGTAGTATTCCGACCCGTGGGGAAGAGGAATTAGTTGTTATCCCGCTCCTGTGCAGTCATAATAAACCCTATGCAGCGTAATGGGAAATATTTTGAAGCATATGGATTAGAAGTGGAGTGTAGAAATAAAGCTAAAGACCCATCTATGCGCGTTTAGGAGTTGGACTGACTTAATGTTTTATCAGCTGCAGTTATTACAGTATTTATATTCTGTAATGCAGCACTGCAGCCGTTTGAGGGGCGGGGTGTAAATGGTGCTTGCTAGAGAGAATTATCTAAATATACAACGGACAAATGGTTTTGAAAGTCTGATTTGAAAGTTTAATATAGCGGTTAGCAGTGACACAACATTACTAATAGCTCAATCCTATCCAATTATTCTCGGAGCACAAGTCCCATTGTATTCTGTGGACTTACTTCCAGGTAAGTGTGAATGGGATTGCAGACTAAGGCTGCAGTTCTCTGCATCGGACAGAGTTAGCCCCATTAAACTAAGTGAGGCTTAATCCCTAGTGAACACGTTTAGCCTTGTGTTGCACAAGTAACAACTTGACAGATCTCTGATGATGAACTTCCTACTTAGTGAACTTGTTCAGACATACGTAGCAGGAACTTTCTGAACAATGTATAACTCAAGTAGTTCCCACATACACCATCACTTTCTCCAGTAGTAGAGGAACAACTTTACGATGGGCTACAAGTGCTGTCAAAGCACATAACTATTTCTTGTGCTCCATGTTAAAGTAGACTATTCTAGATTGTACTCGCAATTATTTGTCGAGCTGTTCTCTGCTGCTGTGTAACCATAGAGTGATGATGCATTCCGCTTTCCACCAATTACAAAGAGAATCCCATACATGCTCTCCACCTTAAGAAAACACAGCTGTGGGACAAATCCCGCCCTCTTGTAAGAATTAGTGGGTGACTGTACTCTGATTGGTTTACTCTGCCTTCTATCAAGCAAGATGCTTGCTGATATCGCACAAATCAGCAAGCATTGTAAATGGTAGTATGTTTCAGAGAAGGCAAGTTGCACTTGATGATGAAAAGAAGTGCTCCTCAAAAGTAAGTACATACTTCACAGTCTATTTCCCCAAAGGCATCTAATATAAGACCAAACAATGTATTAGTTTATCTAAAATTTCAGAAAATAGTTCTATACACTTGCCTGTATGTAAGCACCATTGAATAGTGGGATTTGCTTCTGAATAAATATGCTTAGGATTCAGTGCACCCTATGCACACTGATTTGGGAGCAAAAATCACTGAATTCAATAGGACTCATTTTCTTCACCTATTAAAGTAAGGCTAAGGCTATCAGCTCTTACACAAAATGTAAGTCACAAGCTTGCTGAATTTTCTGTTCAGATGTACAAGGAAAGATGTAAAAACATGGTGCAATACCTTCTGCATCGTAGGAAGGAGTTCTGCTAGGAACAAAATACCAGTATTTGTGACAGTCTTCATGACCTAACGAATTTGTGTCATGAGCAGGCTTATTGTTGCAAGAGCCTAATATAGCTGTTCCTCTGGATATATTTGTGCTGTTCTATTACAAGAGCTCTAGCTGTTGCCTAGATATGTGATGTGCTAGCTTGTTTTTTTAACATCACATACCTATTTTTGTCTCCACAGCTGTGATTGCAGGACCCTGTTCAGTCTTATGTCCCACGAAGTTGCTTGAACATGGAGGGAAATAGAGTACAGAGTACCAAAGTTGTCAGAGCCCAAGTTGGTGCTGTGGGAGAACTGACAAGAGGCTGGCAGAACTGGTCAGAGGATCATGCTCATTATCAGAGACTGAATCCATTCAGCAATGACAAGCCCATAACTCCACATATTGAGAGAGGAGATCCCACTTATGGGAAGCCCCCTGAAGGCTCCAAAACAGAACAGAGAGGGAAAGATGCTCATATAAACATGAGCAAAGAAGTAGAAGAACTATGTTTTGTCATAAAGAGTAGTGGACAGAGGGGGCAAGATGGGCATGTGAGGATTACATTCAAACAGCTCTTTGACAGATATGTGACTATATCTAATAAGGTAGTGGGTGTCCTCCTGAGAGCAAGGAAACATGGCCTGGTTGATTTTGAAGGTGAGATGCTTTGGCAAGGAAAAGATGATCATGTGGTTATTACCTTACTTGACTAAGATAACTGGATATTATTGCATGCTCTGAGAACACCTTAAAAGCCTTACTTGTCAACAGTGCTAATTGGCCAGGACACCAAAGAAAATGCTCTTGTGTGGAAACCTGTTAAACAAATGTAATACTTGACTGAGTGCATGCTTCTGCTCATGAGTTGTCCAGTGACTGAATGAGTAATTTCATTCATGAATTCTAGCCTACTTCTATGTTACGAATAAGATTTAAAAAAACTTGATTTGAAGCATGAATGGGTGGAATAAGAAGTGGCTATATGGTGTTGGAAATGGATATTAAGTCATTAATAAAAGATCGTTGAAATTGAAATAACTTATTAGCATACTTAAGTAGCCCCTATTAAACTAATGCTTTACTAGTTTCTGAAACATCGATACTTTAAAGGGAGAGATGCATTTTTAAAACTTTAACGTCTGCTGCAATCTTCATTAGAAGGTTAAAATACGCCTGGAAATAAAGTAAGCTAATGCAACTAACCATCACTTAATAGTAGTTAGCTTCAAATTCACACACTAACAAAGTGACCAGTTCTTCTGAAGAATATTTTGTTCCAGTAATCTACAAGCACTGAAGTACACATTTGTGTTAGAACTAACATGGCATTACTTACATATATTTCCTTGATGTTGACCTACTCAAGATATACTTCAGGAGTTCATAAATAACTTTTATTAGGGTATTCTCATAATAGTATTAAGTAGCTATTAAGTTTTCAACATCAGTCTTATTACAGAAATTCAGTCACAATACAGTCTTTTCATATTTAACATTACTTTTTGACAGAAATACAGCTTTTTAATACACACACACACGAGCGAGTCTGCTTAAAACATACTGAATAGCACCTAGCAATTCAGGCTCAAGTATAATAAATATACATGTTAGATTTCAAAGACTAAAACCACTGAACAGGACGCACAAGGTTGGTTTTTAGAACATTAAATAATTGTCACAATGGTGATACAGCAGGTGGCAGAATTTCTACCTTCTGAGAGCTACATAAACAATATATGTTGCATAGGGTAACATTCCTGTGAAACAACCAGATAATTGCATTAAAAAGATGTGCATGAAAGTAATTTCATGCCAATTCTTAAGCACATCCAGTTTTGACAGTCTAGATATTCAGGTTCTGCATATTCCTAAGGTTCAGATGTCAAGGCAATGTCTGTCTCCAAAGTGAAAACCTCTCTAAGACCTCTCTAAGTTTAATATGCAACTTCCCAAATTGCCAAACAAATGCTTAGGTAATAAGATTAATTCAATGATAAGCATACTATGTGCATATTATGGCCTATTTCAGGTGAGACCCAAATAAACCATTATTGCAATGTGTTGTGTATTTCATCACCCAGCTATTCTTAAATACATACATTTAACTAGTTAAATGGATTTACAACAGTCTACATTCAAACAATCTTATCCTAGTCCAACATATTAACAAGATATGGTCTCGCAACAAGTGTACAGATTAAGTCATACTCTAGCCACAATGGTTTGTTTACAACTCTTGTTGTGCATACAATCATGTAAATCAGACAGTAATTAGTGAGTTAGCACCAATAGATGACACAGCTATCACTGCAATGCCAAAATGTCACTAATGTATTGCATAGGCACAAACTCCCTGCATTCAAATAACCAGTGAATTTCCAATCGTATATCTCCAAGTTTTATAAATTTTCTTGTTATACAGGAACTACTTCCTTATGAGGGGTATCTGATGTCTTTCCAATTTGTTCTGAAAAGTGCTTAATTTTTGCATTCAGATATTTGCCTGAGAATTAGTGTTCATATGTTCATATGTTCATTAACCATGAGTTCAACCATTGTATAGCAGCAGATTCCGTATTCATTTTCAGAAGCCTAACATGCTAAGTTCAACCCTGTAATCAGTGGTCACAAACAGATGTATGCTCTAGAACAAGTGCTTTTCAGCTTGCAGTGCTTTCAGACCTCAGCCGCTCCATCAGTTGCTCAGCCTGTTGGAAGAAGAGAAAATGTATGTTCCAAAAATGCAAAGCTTACAAGACTGCTTAAAAATATATTCAAAAATGATTAATACAACCAGGAAAACTAGGACTGCCAGGATTACAGGATTAGTTTGTATAATAAATAGGGAGGATCAGTAACTAGAGCCCACCCACCCCTAGCTTTCAATTTTGCTCCTGAAATTAGTCTCTAGCAACCTATTTGATAACTAGTAGTTTGCATATTAAAGTTTACTTCCATATTAGCTCTGTATGAAGATACAAGCATGACTTTGAGACCCAGATGTGCTAGGTCCTACCTTTCCACATCAGATGTGTTGAAAGAAGCTGAAAAAGTGTGTCTTCCTTCTAGTGTGTACCCAAAGTGAATAGAGAATTTGCCTTTTAAGCTGAAACTTACCATTTTTCTCCCCCTAAAAAGAACCAAAGGAATCAGAAGCTGACAGCTCATTCAAAATCAATGTCAGCACATCTGAAATCATCCAAATGGAACATAAGCTTATTGACGTTTAAACCAATTTCATGTGGTGTTCTATATGTCCAAATTTGATAAAGTAGCTCTTATTACAATTGTTGTTGCTTCAGGCAACGAGTAATAGTTTGAATATTCAGATTTTACATTTGAGAACCTGACCCATTTCTAAGATCTTAAATTTAATGAAAAGTTAGTTAGTATTCATTAGTCTATTGCCAGAATTACTTCACCCTTAATTTTAAAATCAAAATTTATAGCAAAAACTAAAGACTGATGGAAACGCAAGTAGTCAAGAACAGGCAAAAACACAGTGCTTTGGAAATGAAAGGCAACAGCACCCTACATTGCCCCATTTGATCTGAGACTTGTGAAGAATTTCACATAATCCAAGTAACTCCTAGAATTCAGTACTACTAAATGTAGAGATGGGAGTCTTTTACAACAATGTGTTTCCCAGTTCCACTTCCCCAGTTCTTTGCTGCTATTGCAAATTGCTAAACAAACGATGCACTTACTGTGATAAACCAGTAGGAATTCACTCTGTATACCATCCGGGACAAGAATCCCAACTGACTTGCTGGAGCCAGGACATGAAGATGCAAGTGGGCTATTGAGCAGAATGGAGGCCAGTGAAAACCCATCCTTGATAAAGAGGGGAGAAAAGGAAACTGTATCAACCATTTCTCATTTTAAAATAAAGGTCCAGCATGCAGTAAACTGTGTCAAGGGACCACGAGTATTTAAAGTAAGCTTAGCTCTATTCATATCTTCCCCCACTCCACATGTTCAATGAGTGTATAGATAAGTTGTGCCAGTTCTGTCCCTTTACTACCACACATTTTGGTGAAGGGCTGAAAGCAGCCTATGTGTGTGCACGCATGTGGAAGTTGGGGTGGGACCATTTGTGCAATCTTGCTTTCCTCTCATGTTCAGTGAAAGTGAGGCAGGAAGGTATGAACTAGGCTTGAGCCCGAAACGTTTCGGAGACCATTCTAAAGGCCTCCGAAACGTTTCAGCTCTGGGGGCTGTTTCAGCGCTAGCGGGAGTGGTTCTTTAAGGGCGGGGGAGGGTGCACTCACCCCTCCTGCCACATTTCCCCCGCCGGCATTCTGTTATTTTCAATCCCCTTGGGGCGGCAGCGTTCCTCCATGCCATCCCATTGCCCTTATCAGCCGGAAGTATCGATCGCGCATGCGCCCGTCGTGTACATGCATGTGCACAGCAGACGGGTGTGCACGTGATCGAAACATGCGCAATCGGTACTTCCGGCCACTTCAGGCTGATGAGGGCAACAGGGTGGCAGGGAGGAACACTGCCACCCTGAGCAGATTGAAAATAATGGAGTGCTGGCGGGGGAAATGCGGCGGGAGGGGTGAGTGCACCCTCCCCTGCCATTAAAGAACCACCACCACCGGCGTTGAAGCACTTTTGGGCACATCCCTAGTGTGAACACAACTCAAGTTATTGCCTCCACAAGCTACTAAGTGAAGTCATTTTGGGGCAAGGTTCTGCATCGCATTCCTATGTAATGGAGAACATGAAAGCTGCCTTATACCGAGTCAGACCATTGGTCCATCTAACTCAGTATTGTCTACACAGACTGGCAGCGGCTTCTCCAAGGTTGCAGGCAGGAGTCTCTCTCAGCCCAATCATGGCGATACCAGGGAGGGAACTTGGAACCTTATGCATGCAAGGATGCAGGTGCTCTTCCCAGAGTGGCCCTATCTTCTAAGGCAGGCCTGTTCAACTTTGCCCCCCCCCAACTGTTTTTGGACTACAACTCCCATAATCCCAAGCCATAGTGGCCAATAGCCAGGGATTATGGGGGCTGCAAGCCAATGTCTGCAGGAGGGCTGAAGCTGAGCAGGCCTGCTCTAAGAGATATAACTTACAGTGCTCACACATGTGGACTTCCATTTAAATGCAAACCAGGGCAGACCCTGCTTAGCAAAGGGGACAATTCATGCTTGCAACCACAAGATCAGCTCTTCTCTCTATTACAAAGGTTCCTGATTTCACAGAATTGCTATTTTTTTGAGAGAATAAAGTTGATGTAATAGCAAAAGCACTTTTCTACTCTACTAAAAGAATTCCATTGATGAATGTATATATTTAATGTAGGATTAAGTTGTCTCTAAGCTAGGTCCATGCTATTTCCTCAACAAACTAGTTTAGTGCTGGACTATCTGCAAGCCTTGCAGACATTATTCACAACTGTAATTGTTTCTTCCTATCTGCACCAGTAGCGGGAAACCATCTTTTACTTTCTTTGCTTGCAAGAATTCTAGATGCATCTTAGTGGAAAGGGGAAGGCAGGTGGGAACACCGAATGCACCTTCCTTTCTAAGGAAGGTGAACACTGGGGGATATCCAACTAGTGCTGAGTCAAGAAATGCTTTTAGAATAAGGCATGTGAGAGCTCTTCAAGACTAAAAGCATTTTCCTTCCCTTGTAAAGAATTAAAAGTGAAGTGGCTCAAAACCAAAACCTCAAGAACTGTAATTGCATTTCCCACAACACAACCACATGACACTCATTTTCATTAGTAGTTTTGCAGTGTTGTTTTAGGCAGTACATTAGACACTTTCCTTTCTAGAAATATACCTTACGTCACTGAAATCAGTAAACTTATTCCGCTGAAGCACCGTCTTTCCAGCAGCCATCATTCTTTCAACTGTCAGATCAGAGGAAACAAGAAAAATTAGATTTAACTTACAACCTAATTTAAGTTTTAAAACAAAACCGAGCAAACATTTCTGTATATGTAATACACCATCTTCAGTGCTCCATTTACCATCCCAGCTGAAGGCACTTAAATCCAGAAGCTGTTACAAAATGTGGTGTTTTTTTTAAAGCTGGCCACCCTTTCACAAACTTTACACCCCCTTCTCCTACATAGTGGAAATTTATAACCATTAACTTGAATCAACTCTTCCACCTTTTCCCTAGATGCCACAATGCGTTCACTTTATGCGTGGAATGTGCAACACGGCCATCTCCTCACAGTTCTGTGTGCTTTTGGTAGGGGTGGGATTCCTTTATGGGAAGCAGAGTTTGCACTGCCCCAGAAAAAGAAACAGTAGGCTGGGAGGTATTTCCTTTCCTAACAAAGCATTCTCTGCATAATTTCCCAGCTGTCATTGGGGCAACACAGGGTTCTGCTTCCCATAAAGCCGCACTCCCCAGCATCAGAAGCCTGCAGCACTGCACAGAGATGGCTATGCTGGAGTGGCTGCCTCTGTGCGGTTACAAAGAGCTAGTGCATATTATTCAGCTTTGGAAGCTCGGAAGCACAGCCTGACAAAAAAACATTTAAAGTGATGCAAGTCCACAGATTTCACGGAGATGTATTTTTTAGGAAACGTGGCTTAGATTCTGAATGTAACTAAAATAGCGGGTGTTTCTCCAGGTCAGAACTCTTCTTAGCTATAAGAAACAGAACACCATAAAATATTTATTTTAAGATATATACTCTAACAATGGAGTACCAATGCAGCTGAGTGATTTATGCAACCTAAAAATTTAGGCCAAAGCACATTTCACCAGCAGAGCTTCTGTGCATGGCACATGGCTTTCTGCATCGCAACACCATCAAAGCACCAGTCCCCCACTCAAGACTTGCTTCACTTTAAAAAGCAACAACATTCAAGCCTCCCCTCTCTTGCTCTCTTGTGCCACACTAACTTCCCTTTACAGGATGCTGATTCACCTTTTACTACTACTGCTCTAGCAGTGACAAGCCAAGGGAAAAGGCTCTGAAAAATGCACTCATGGGAGAACAGAGTTCTGAGCTCTATGTAAGTATGTACTGGTGTCAGCAAAGGCAAAACCAGCTGCTCCCAGATTAAGTGATTCTCTGATCAGGGACGAATCAACAGAAACAAATACCAGGTCAGAATTCAGCATCCTGAATCTTAACTTTCATTTCAGTGCATGTATGTCTCTGTACATGTATGCATGTGCGCGCGTACACACACACACACACACACACACACACTCACTCTATCCCTTAAGGCAGCAAAAGCCCTTACATTATTGCCCATCCAGTACCTTCTGCCCCACCTTCTGACCACAGCAGCTGGCCATATTCCCAGTGGCTGTGTGCCAGGCCCCTGCTTTGATGCAGTAGGGGGCATTTCTCATGAAAGCCAAATGCTCAGCTGTGGAGGCATGGCCAATAGCCAAATTGGCATTAGAGGGCAGAGCCAGAAGGTGTGGTCCTCCTCTCTTCCTCCCCCGCCCCATTCAGTAAAAGCATGAGGAATACAAATATAAGTGTGAAAGTATGTGGGCAATGTCTGATGAAATTTTGGGAGGGGAAGTCTGCCAATCAGGATTTCAAGTAATCTGAGGGTGGAGTATCAAGTGTAAACAGCCCAAATGGAAAAATGGGTTGCTCAAGGCCACCAAGTAAATTTATGACAGAAAATGTTCAGTCCAGTACTCAACGTCCCTACTGGTCAATTAGTTTTCTAGAAGAGACACTAGTTTTGTAAAAGGGGATGGAAGCTTCACGATGGACTGCCAGCAAGTCCCATTGCAGCAGCCACCATGACTTCCACCTTTTGGGGTCTCTAGTTTGGCAGCTGGAAGCTAGGTAGTGATACTCAGGGAGACAGATTGGCCCTGAGGTCTCCATTCCAACTGCTGATATGTACTCTAGCTGTTGATTTTGGTATGCACGTCACTGAAAATCAACAACTGGGGCTTATTATTATTATACCAGTGTTAATAGTACCAATTACAGGCTTACCTAAGGGTATATGCTCACTCTTTAACGTCTTGCAATTTCCTATGTGCTTTTTTGGCACCACTAGATAATGATGTGGAGCTCCAGGTCTGATGTCTCGAAAGCACACCAAGTCTTCATGCTAATGGAACAGAAGAAGAACTTGTTACTGAAATGGATATACTGGCAAACAAGAAATCAAATAAATAACAGTTCTGCTAATGGCCATTTGAGATATTGTTTGCCCAGCATCACTGTACAAAATTATCCAGAGATGGTGGATGGGAAGTATTCCTGTATATTAAGTGTAGGTCAGCATCACAGAAATAAGGCACACCCTCCTGCATAATGCCTACCTAGCATCAATTGCCTTTGTTCATTATGCAAGTAGTTTCAGTCTCTTTCAGATAATCAATCTGAACTATAGAAAAGACTAGTTCTCTTGACATCTTCCCAAATTTTCAACAAACAGAATCAAAATGACATTTCTTCACCTTGCAAGATAGTCCAGGCACAAGGTTTTGTTCCTGTACTAGAGAGCTCAAGTCTTCTAAATACAAACATTTCAACAACAATATAGAATAATCTCCGAGAATCAAGAAGGCCCCTACAAATGGGTGGAAAGGGTATGCAACAGCTTTCTTACATGGTATTAATGGGAGCATTTGTCAAGGAAAGCAAATGGAAAACAAAGTTATCCTTTACCCCATCCTCTAAAGCCTGATATTTTTCCTTAAATCCAATCTCAAGCAAATTATGCTTTGCAAAATAATGAAGCCTGTTTTGAAACTGCCAGTTTCTAAATTAAAATTTTAAATAGCACAGCAACACTCAAGAATATTTAAAAACTTTAAAATAAAATAACAAATCTGATCAGAGATTTGTTCTGACAGCACCTGCAACTTCCACTCCTTAGATTTTCCTTCCTATAAAAATCTATTAGAAATGGTATTCACCTATCCCAGCAGACATGGAGAAAAGATGGTAAGTAAAATTATTGACAGCTACAACGTGGGTTGTGAAGGCACCGAAGAAGAGATGCAATTAGAAATGTATGAGAGAAACAATATGAGGCAATGGACAAGAGGTAGAAGTGTGGTCACTTTGTTGCTTTATAAAGTGGCATGTATACTGGTGGCACTTTGTAATTAATACAAATAATTGATCTTTCTGCATATCGTGGTTTAGAATTGTCCACAATTGTACCTCCGCTGTAGCTAAAGCCAGAGACAGAGACAGGGCTGGTTTCACTGCCACAAAACATAGTGATAGCCACACCAGCTACGAGGACTTTAAAAGGGCAGGGCTTAAACGGGGATGGCAAAGTCATGGAGGACGGGTCTACCAGAGACTATTAGCTAGAGTGACTCAAAAAACCTCCAGCTTCAGAGACAGTTGGCCGGATGCATCTGGCCGTCCACTGAGGGATGCAGGATGCTAGCCTCGATGGACCTCAGTCTGGCCCGATCCTGTAGGGCTCTTTCTGTGCCCTTTCTCCCGCCATGGCCACGAACCCCGTTTGGCAACTACAGAGGTGACCTTTGCACATCGGGAAGATGCTTCACCCAGAGCACTAGCCTATCTAGCTCAGTGGTGTAATCTACACCGCGCTCTCCGGCGTTTCGGGCCGAAAGGGGTCTTTCCATGCCAGCACCAGCTAGAGGGACTGGGAAAAGGGGAGCCGGAGTCGGTAGCCTTGCCAACGGCACCTGGGGAAGAGGAGAGAATCCATCAGCCGGGCAACAGGAGGCTCCGCAACCCGCCAAGAGCGGCTCCCGCCTACTGGCTCCCTACCCGGGCGGAGAACAGAATACTCCCCGCTTGCTTCTTCCTACCTCGCAGGGCAGCAACTCGGTGCCCGTCTCCTCCCCGTGGCCGATTCGACAGAAAATGCACTTGCTGTCATAGCCGCCGACACCGGCGCCAGCGCCCTCTCCTCCGGCAGCCCCAGCCGGGCTGCTGGGACTTGGCTCGGCCTCAGGGGACGAGCCCGAACTGCCGCCTTCCTCCCCGGCCATCAGGCTCCGATTTCAGACGGGCCTCACGCTGAGTGCGAGCGGGAGCGAGCCGCCAAGAGAACAGCCCCGGAACGGCGAACTCGACCAGAGGCCACTCCGCCGCCTCGCTCTCCTTTCCTTGCTGCGCGCAAAGAAAGAGGCGGCCCCCTAGGGTGGAAGGAGGGCTCTGGGGCGGCGTTGAAGGCGGCCCTGGAAGCCGAGGGTGGTGAGCAGCGGCAGCGCTTCTTCCAGCTTACATTGGGGCTGCACATCTTAGTCCCTCCTGCAGATGCTGAACTACAACTCCCATAATCCTATTGGCCACTTCGGCTGGGGATGCTGGGAGTTGTGGTCCAAAAAGGCCGAAGTTATGCAGCCCTTTAGAAATCCATGCGGACGTCCGGAGGGCCGCCTTCCATCGCCTCTTACCCGCCTCTATCTTCCTCCTCCCTCTTTTTCTCTCCCTCGCTCTTTCTCCCTCGCTCCGCCATTTAAATTAGCTGAATGTACTTTACTTTACTTTACTACCAGAATATGCTCGTGGGGATTTTATTTATTTATTTTTTGAAGAAATTATGAATACCATACCTCCCGATGACCTATAGATACAAATTTTGCATACACCACCCTGCCAATGAAATTAGCTGGATGCACTACTTTTTACACCAGAATATCTCCTGGAAAATTCAAGCATTTTTTATTTTATTTTAAAAAGGAATTCTGAACATAACCATCAATTTTAACTGTTAACGTTCAACAGATTTTTAACACTCAATAATCTGATCAATAATTCCAAAGCAACCACATGCCCCAAGAAAAGCAGAACCTCTCTGGGATAGTGCCTTGCACAGAGGGAGGAAGTAGGGGAGAGGGGTAGGGTGGCAGCAGCGGTGAAGAAGGAAGCCGCTCAGGACTTTCAGTGCCACACACGGAGAAATACCAGAGAGGGGGTGGGGGTGAGAAGGAAGCCTGCCGGTTGGACACAAGTATATGTATGGCCCAGTGATGTAGTTGCAAATTCAGAAGTGCAGGTGCCCATGGTGCTCTTACCCTTGGACTTGGGGGACAAAGTCCAGGGCCCCCACATCCCCTAGGGCCCCCCCAATCCTTAATTTGTCCCAGGTGGTGTGTGGTAGCTGCTGGCCTGCACTGCGTAGGTTGGCCAAGTGTGATTATGACCTGTGCTGGGTCTTTAGAGGCGGGGGGCGGGGGCGGGGGGGGTGTGGAGGGAGAAAAATGTGGAATGGGAATATGTTAAGTCGCATGTCAAACTTTTTCTGCTACTGTATGCTTGCATAAATATGTGTTTTTAAAAGGGTGTGTGTGTGTGTGTGTGTGTGTAGGGGGATGATGCCAGGGGCGTAATTACTATTAGGCAAGGGGAGACAGCTGCCTAGGGGCCCCCACGCCTCGATGGGCCCCCCCCAGAGGCAAGTCACATTACTATGTATTGTGAAGTGTGTGTGTGTGTGTGTGTGTGTGTGTGTGTGTGTGTGTGTGTCAGCGAGGGGGCCATTTTAAAATTTTGTCTCTGGGCCCACTCCTGCCTTGTTACCTGTACGCCCCTGGATGATGCTTAACTTGCAGCGGGGGGGGGGGGAGGGTCCAGCGTTGTGGGGGGGTGGGCCTCCAAAGGCCTTTAGGTTCAAACTCCAAAATTACCTAAGTGCACCTCTGGCAGGCACCCCCCCCCCAATGACAGCCTCTGTGGCCATGCCCACTCCAACAGCCGAAAAGTACCAGTGCTCAGTCCCCAAATGTCCAGGGCCAGATTAACCTAGTAGCAAAAGTAGCATATGCTACAGGCCGCACATTTTCAAGGGCCTCACACTAAATGTGCTTCCCCGCCCTCCCTCATTTGCCCAGCTGCCTGGAGTGCGGTGGTGGTGCCTCTCAGCCCTTCTTTCGCCGCCACCTGAGGGAAGGAGAACAAGGAAGGTGAGGAGGTGAAGGAGGAGAGGGGCTTACCAGGATGGTGACGGTGACGGTGCTGGTGGAAGTGGAGTCGGAGCCGTCTTGTAGCCTCCCCACCGCTGTTCCCTCCTCACCTAGCCTGCCGCACCGCTTCCTTGACAGCAAATTTTATCTCCTGGTCATTATAGGTGAGCTAGTCACCGAGGAGCATCTGAGGCGAGTGATAGCGAATATAGAGCGAGGTAAGGCGGCTGCATGCTTCCCTTCCCACCCCCAGGATCCCTGTGAAGAGTTACTTCATCTCTTCCTCCCGCTCCAGCTGCTGTCTGTGGTAAGGGGAAGAAGAGACAGGCGGCGACCTACAGGTTGCACAAAAGTCCTTTCTCCTGTGCAAGCAAAGTCAATGACTGCATAACCTTGGCACAACCTCCTCCATCCTCTCTGCCTGGTCTACCATTCATTGTCTCCTTCCTATGAAATTTCTGTGGAATAACTGTGCTGACTTTCAACCAGCTACAGAGAAGGTTGAAAAGGGGGATGCAACCACTCCCTTTCCCCTCTTTGTGTGCGTGTTTTTTGTATGTGCGCCTGTATCATTAAAGAGGTCATCAAATCTGATCAAATCATATCTGGAAAATCTGGAAGAAAGTCTTGGTGAAGAATTTGTGCAGTTTACTGAACTGTTGAAAACTGATCTTGTTTCTCATATTGGCGTCAAACAAGACCTTGTAGAGTTACAGTTGTACTGTTTGATAACTCAGAATTCCTTGGAGTCTTGTTTTCCAAATGTAGAAAATGCCTTATGCATCTATTTGTCACTCATGGTTACCAACTGCAGTGGAGAATGCTCTTTTTCAAAACTGAAAAGGATTAAAAATGAACTAAGGAGCACCATGGGTCAAAACAGATTGAACAATCTCACTCTGAGCATTGAACATGAACTTCTGCGTGAAATAGACATTTCCAGGATCATCAACAAATTTGCTCCTAAATCTAGAAAATGTAACTTTTAAATTGTCATTTTTTTTACTTTTGACATTTGAAATTGATATCTGCATGTAATAGTATTACTGAAGTGTCAAACATTTATCGTATTATCTGGATGTGTAGCAAATAAAAAAAATTGAATTACTTTACTATGCAAGTAAATAATTTATGTTTTAATTAAATTTAGGGCCCCTTTATAACATATGCTACAGGCAGGGGCGTAACAAGGCTGGGCCGAGAGACAAAATTTTAAAATGGGCCCCTCGCTGATATACACACACACACTTCACATGTGACTTGCCTCTGGGGGCCCACTCGAGGCGTGGGGGCCCCCAGGCAGCCACCTCCCCTTGCCTAATAGTAGTTACGCCCCTGGCTACAGGCCCTGCACTAGCTTAACCCAGCCCTGCACGTGTCCCCCCCTCCACTACCCCTGGGGCCACCTTTTCAGCAGCAATGGGGCATTTCTCTGACAGCAGGCTTTACCGTGGGATTAAGAAATCAAATTGCTGTTTTAACAGTTTGTTTTATTTTGTCTTTATTGTGAACCTAGAGCCTTTGGAGTCAGGCAGTAAATTAATAAATAATAAGAGGGATGAAACAGTGTGAGTTATGGTATTTCAAATGTGCTATTTCAAATGTGTTCAAAACCCTGATGCAAAAAGTGGAATTTTTTTACCCTGGACACAATTTCTGCTCCACTGCACAGTGAAAAACCCAAACCATGTATGGAGTGCTCCCCAATAGCTCGCAGGGACTTAGACATAAACCTGGATAATATGTGAATGCACACCTGCCCTTCCAAAGTAAAATCACCATCTTTTTTTCTCACCGGGGGCGGCGACAGGGAGAAAAGCAGCAGCAGGACTCATGCCAGCCTCATATAGGCCATTCAGTTGACCTCCACAGGCATGGACTGGCCCACAGCCCAGCAGTTTGATGCCACATTTTAGAGAATTCAAGGAAACATGCTAAGTTAATAACAAGAAAAGTGCCAGGGCTCTGGGTACATGTGGTGGAAACAGGCTACAACTGCTGCTGGAGAGGGAGTACAATGCCCAGAGATGCTTTTACTACCACAGAGTTTGGAATTTGAAACCGATTCCCAGCCTGTAGCCTAGCTTACATGAAGCCCTGAAAATAATGTGCACTGAATTAACAGGGCTTAAGCCACAGGTCAGGCTCCCCACTGGTGGGGGCGGTGGGGCAGATTGGTATGTACTTTTAGATCGCTAGGTGATTGGCAAAGGTTTCTGACTCCCACATGTTTAGAAACAGAGAGGCTCCCTCCTTCCGCTCCACACCCCCAAACAGACTGTTAGAATCCCCAGTTTGCAGTCACTCAATGTAGAGTTGTATTTGTATGTTGGTTACTCCAGTGTTCATGCAGTGCAGTAACTCTCTCTGCCTTCCTCCTCCCTGCTCCAGTCACCATTTTGCATCCAGTTCTGCCCCACAAGTTTGCATCTGGCATTTCTAGTAAACAAAGTAGATCCTGTATCTGTCCACCCCTGCCTTAATCTATTCAGGTTGAGCTTGCATTATGCTACTTCTGTTGGATTTGTTTTATTTGCTAAGCAAATGCTTTATGCTGCCCAGAAATGATCAAGAACTTTAAGGGTGCAGTTCTATGCCGTTAGGTGCCCACAGATTTCAAAAAAGCTTCAGTATTCCTAGTGAAATGGAATCAGGCTGAACTGCTGCTATGGAATCCCACTAGGACTCAAATCCTCTTAGTTCTAATCAGCTAGTGCCATGTCTCCAGCCACTTCCTTGTCTAGGAACAAAGAAAAATAGGCATCATATAAATTAGATAAGGACACCTGGTTGTTTATTCAGTGGAAAATATAATCTGCCATAACACTTTGAACACCATTACCATCAGAATAGGAAGTTAAAACCACATCCTGAAGCATTGTAGGAAGGAAGACACCTTAACATCTGCTTTCCAGAGATGGTTGATGCCCAGTGGTGAGAGCCTGTGTTGCTGCCAACTGCTGTTGTCAACCTGCGTGCCCCCTAACATGTGGGGCTGTGGCTGCTGCCCTGTGGGTGAGTCTGTGTGTGATTGGGGCCAGGGGGAGTGAGTCAGCAGTTCCTGAGAATGATCTACCCAGACCAGACATCTTTCTGGGCTTATAAAAGGTCTGGTGCCCTGTGGTGGTGGGCCCACTGCAGGCAAGTTGACATCATAGGGGGTTGCCCCTTTGAGGGAGCCACTTTGAGAGACAACAAGGATGAGGGCCAGGTGGTATTATTTTGGCTTGTGTTGTTTTGAGGTCCTAGGTGTTTCAGATGTGTCTTGGTTTGTCCAGGGATGGGGAGACAGGAGGCATGGCCACTGACTATGGGGTGGGTATTTTGGTGGTGGTGGTGAATAGAAGAAGTCAAGCTGACAGGTCAGCAAGGCGTTACAGGGGAAAGGAAATCAGAAATCTATTAGAAGTTTCCCCTTCGGCTTTGACCTTGGGGAGCAGTGCCAACCTCCCACAAACCCTCACCTTGCTCCTCTGTAATGGCAGGTCTGTCCAGAATAAGTCTGAAACCATCCATGATTTGATTCTGGATGAAGGAGCAGACCTGGTTTGTATTACAGAGACTTGGTTGGGGGAGGCTGGTGGTCCAGTCTGGGCCCAGCTTCTCCCAGGGTGTTGGGGATGCCCCCCCCCCAATATTAGACCCAGAGGCAACTCAGAAGTATATGGAATTGAGGCCTGTGTCTGATTTCATTTTATATTAAGAAATGAATTAATGCCTGGACTCAGGGTGAATTGACACCCCAGATCTCAACTGGTCTGTGAAGGAAGAGGCAATCCAGCATTGTATAGTGAAATGGGTACTCAAGGAAGCACAAAAGCCAGGCCAGAACAATCCAAATGCTAAAAAGTGACTCACTATCAGATAATGTCTGTGGAAGAGGCCAGAGGCTGATCTCCCCTTTCCTGTTGCAAGAAGTCCATGTTATTCCTTGTCAATGATTGCTCTGCTATACTCAATTGCTCTCTATAGAAATTCAACATAAGTAAATGCACACAAAGAAAACACCTATAGACTTTAATTCTTACTTTACTAACACTTTAACACCTTTTGGGATCAGGCTAGCAAATCTGGAACAAGAGAAGATGCCCATTTGCAGCTCAGAGATGCAGATTTGCCTTGGGCAATGTTCCCTCCTCAAGATAGCAGCTAACAGAAGATGAGATTAAAATCTCTCTGGACTGGCCAATATCCTGAATAATTAAAAGACATTATCCAGAAGGTAACAACATTGTCACCTTTTTGGGGACCCAGGAAAAGATGAGGAGATTTGAATAGATTCTATGAGAAATCAAAGGAAAATACAACTATAAGAAGGAGTCTCTGGACATGGCAGATTAGCAGTCTCTTGCCTACAAGCAGTCTTGTGCCTACACGCAATCTTGTGCCTACAAGCAAGATCTGCTCACGAGCAATCCCAGAGTTTGCTGCTAAGCCGCGGGGCAACAAGCAGGAACTCTGTCCATGAACAGGAGCTGTCTGTTACTTCCACTGCGCAGTGAGAAGTCTAGACCTCCCCAGCCATGGCACCTTCACTCTCTGCCTTGCTCTGAGCAAACCGTCTGCTTGACCACCAGAAGGCAGACCACCGCTCCCAAGTTGCTGTTCCCAGCCAAAACCTCTCTCCTTCAGCTGAAAGATCCGCCGTTCTCAACCCTCTGATCCTGGTAATATGCCACCACACAAGCCTTGGATCCCTCCATCTTTTCCCCTTCTTCTCCTTTCCCCTCATCCCTCTACTAATTCCTAATCTCCGCAAACCATGCCAGCCCTCAGCCTTCCTTACCCCCCCTTTTCCGTCTATATCTGAATTGTATTAGGCTCTAGGAAGATTTAACACACACACATATGTTAGTTAGGAACACTGGGTGAATATTGGTGCTGGCTAGGGTTGAAATACTGTTAGTAATATTGATAGAATGTTATGCTTTCTGCTCAGCTAGATTGATGTTGTTATTCTTTTATACTCAATAAAGCCCACTAAATCATTTAGGATTGGTTTGATCTCCTTTCTTCCTTGCGCCCAGATCCTACATGGTCACTATATAAAAGAACTGGTCACTTGGTGACACTGATGAGACAGGCCTAATTGTGTATGCTAGCTAATGAGCATATTTAGTATACAAGTCAGGCCTGGACCACAACAAGGGTACTCTGTTGTTGAAGAGCAGGTTGTGGAGTGGTTGTGGTCTATAAGAATAACCCTGACCAGGATCCCAGCTGAAGTGTCTGATAATATTGAATGTGTGTACCTAAATTTGGGTACCATGGATAGACTGGGACTTCTGTTGGTGTGCCAATTGCCCTGCTGCCCAGTGGAGTCATAGCAACAACATAGGAAGCTGCCTTATACTGAGTCAGTCCATAGGTCTATCTAGCTCAGTATTGCCTACACAGACTGGCAGAGGCTTCTCCAAGGCTGCAGGCAGGAATCTCGTTTGACATTCCAAGGCCTGCGATCGGATGGAAGTAGCCCACTAATGGCCGACCCCCACAATATGTTAAAGATCATGGCCCAGTTTTATACAAACTTGTATGCATTGAAGGATATTTCTGTAAAGGACATTCAATCCTATCTAGATAGGTTCTGCAGTCTGAATGAATATGGTCTTGGCTATTCCCTCACTGAGGGGGGGGAAAGCTCTTTGACCCATCCTGTAACGATAGAAGAGGTCAGAGCAGTTATCTCAGCGGGAAAGAATACATCAGCCCTGGGGCCTGATGGCCTGACATGGCCTTTCTATAAGATTTACACAGACCAGCTACTACCAGTTTTAGTAAAATTATTTAATTTTGTCCTAGACAATGGGCATTTAAATAGGTCCTTTGGGGACGGCCTCTTAATTCCGCCCCCCCCAAGAAAGGTGACACCACTTTACCACAAAACTGGAGACCTATAACCCTCACAAATATCGATTACAGAATCTTTGCCAAAATCCTAAATAATAGATTGGCGAAAGTGGCTCCTAAATTGGTCCACAGCTTGCAGACAAGCGCTATCTCGGGAAGAAAGATGACAGACTCATTGTGTCTGCTGAGAGAACATTTTTACTCTATACAGAATGAAAGTTGGAAAGGTCACCTCCTCTTATTGGATCAAGTTAAGGCCTTTGACAAAGTGAACCACAATTATCTGTAGATATTGTTGAAAGCTAAAGGTACAGTATACCACCCCTATTCGTGACTTGGATACAGTTGCTCTATACAAATGCAAAGGTGACACCACAGATTAATGGATGGCGGGGCGACCCGATCATTTTGCATTCAGGTGTCCGCCAAGGATGCCCACTGAGCCCATTACTTTATGTTTTTGCCCTGGATCTGATCCTGATCAGGATTCAGAGAGAACCCCATCTGCAAGGACTCTCGGTCTCTATCCCTCTGCCCTGCGAGATCTTCCCGGGAGGGAGAAGGAGGGAGAGTGAGGGGATAGCCGAATCACCTGTCCACTCAGAACCTCACTCTGAGTTTAGGGTAAAATTTGTAGCTCATGCCAATGATGTTACATTACTGTTATCGAATGAAAATGAAATCTCTGTAATACTAGACCTCTTCTGGGAAAATGGCAAGATCTCAGGCTCAGAATTAAATGCTGACAAAAGTGTATTTGTTAAAATGGACCCCGGATGCCAGCAACTCTCGTGCCTACCCATCTCTGAATGTAAAAGCGAAGGGTCCCCAGAGTCCAAACTGAAGTGGGTAGATACAGTAAACATTTTGGGGATTGAATATAGGATTAAGGAAAAGGTCTGGGGGAAAAATTGGACAGATTGGGAAGAAAAAGTAATGCTTAAAATCACCATGTGGAAAAAATGGAGCCTCGCCATGTACCAGAAAGCGGTTTACATCCGGACTTACCTAATACCCCCGGTGCATAACCTGGCGGTAGTCTGTCCTCCCCCGCTCGATCTCCTCCGGAGAGTTGAAAGCCAGATCTTCTGTCTAGTATGGCACACAGCGTCCTTCCCTTTGGCCCGTGCGGTAGCATTTAAGGAGGTTGAGCGGGGAGGCCTAGCCGTACCTGCCCTGCAACCCTATTTTGTAACTGAATTCATGTCCTACAATTTTGGAAACTGGATTTTTGTGAATGTCCATAATATGTCCAACCTCCTGCAAAAAACCTGGGTCTCACTTTTCACTCTGCATTGGCGCAAGTCAGCATGGGGCATAGCATGGTGGGGGAAAGGGTCTTTCAATGGTAATATCACACAAGTATTAAAAAGAGAACACCCGGACTACTTGAGAGATTTGTTATTCACACTTAAAAAATGGAAGGTTGAACCAGATCTATTTAAAGGATCCTCCTCAGTTAAGCAGCTAAGGAAAACAATTTATGGAGAGATTCTAGAAGTGGGTTTCTTAAAACCTGATTTAGAACATAAATGCTACAAACACTGCACTTCACAGTACTTGTTGCAACCCGATCACCCTATCGCTCTCTTTAAGGAGAAAAAAGTCCCTTTCCATTTATGGGAAACAAGGTGGCGCTTATACCATCAAGTACTACCACTTAATGCAGCTAAGCCATGGCTCCCAGAGGACCAGCAAGAGTGCCCTAAAATCACCTGCAAACAGAAAGCTAGTGAGCTAGGTAAAACATTCAGGGAAAGCCACTCACATTTCTTAAAAGAGTGTGTGGTAGCCAAAAGAGTGTGGCATGGAGTAAGCAAGCTGTTAAGAGTGGCCTGATTTGGAAAAACAGACTTGGGAAGAACTAACATCGGGTTTGAGCGATAGAACCTCCTTTCGAAGTCCCAGAAAGAAACCTTCAAGGAAACGGGATGAAACAGGTGCCCTCATACTAGGGAATTGGAATGTTCCCCTCCTCATAATCAGGTTAGTAAACCTGTATGTCATTTATGCAATGCTCCTGCATAGGAATAGGGAGGGAAGATGCGACCAAGAGGTTCATGCAGATGAGACAGTAAATCTCTTCTGGAAAAGTTTGTATGGTTATGTGCAAAAAGACAAGAGTATTTCTTCTAAACAGCAATGGGACAAATTGTGGAAATGGACGTCGGACGTAACCTCCCCCCCGCCATTACCTGATGTGCCTTGAAATCCCCCACCCCCGAGTTACAGTACTACCTGCATATACTTCATAACCTTGTGGGTTTCCAAATCATTGTGTGTAAATCTTTGTAGATATATCATGTACAAACAACCACTTTGTACATAATTGTGCTTTGGCAACATACTGTATGCTTGGGTAGTTTGTTGGTTCAATAAAAATCTTGTCCTATTAAAAAAAAATAAAAAATCTTGTCCTATCTTTGAGAAGCCAAGGAGGGAACTGGGAACCTAAATGCTCTTCCCAGAGCGGCTCCATCCCCTGAAGGGAATATCTTACAGTGCTCACACTTCTAGTCTCCCATTCATATGCAACCAGGGCAGACCCTGCTTAGCTAAGGGGACAAGTCATGCTTGCTACACAAGACCAGCTCACCTCCCTAAAAGGTTAATTTATGGTTCCATTGGGGCCCTGAGTTGAAGGGCTTGTGGTGGTGGTGGGGGGGACTTCAATGTCCAGTTTGGGACCAATTTGTCTAGGGCAGCTCAGGAGTTCATAGCGGCCATGACAACTATGGGCCTATCCCATGGGGTTAGCAACACACGCTGCTGGTCACACGCTTGATCTGGTCTTTCACTCTGAACAGGGTGGTGTTCCATGGGTTGGGGCTCCTGTGATTTCTCCATTGTCATGGACGGACGACCATCTGGTTAACGTCGGACTCACAATCACTTCCCACCTTCACATGGGTGAGGGACCTATTAGGATGATCCGCCCGAGAAGGTTATTGGATCCAATAGGATTTCAAGAAGCCTTGGACGGATTTAAGTGTTGGCACTGCAGGTGATCCTGTTGATGCCCTAGTGGAGAATTGGAACAGCAAACTCACTGGGGCAGTAGACATGATTGCTCCTAAACGCCCTCTTCGAACCACTTCAAAACTAGCCCCTTGGTATACGGAAGAACTACAGGGACTGAAGCAGCGAGGTAGATGAATGGAGCACATGTGGAGGAAGACTGGACTCAAATCTGACAGATTACAACATAGAGCACATTTGAAGATCTAGGCTCTGGCAATATAGGCAGCAAAGAAGGGATTCTTTTCAGCCAGCATTATGTCTACAAGTTCACGTCCAACGGAGTTGTCCAGGGTTGTGAGAGGGCTAGCAAGTGCCTCTCCTCCCTTGAATCAGAACTTGGAACCATCTATTACCCGCAGTGATGTGTTTAGTGAGTTTTTTGTGAATAAAATATCTCGTGTTCGTGCCGACTTGGATTTAGACCCCACAATTACTGAATTGGAGGTGTCCAGCCACTCCTCTTATGTGGTCAGGCTGGATCAGTTCCAGTTTGCAACTCGTGAGGATGTGGACAAGCTACTTGGAGCAGTGCAACCTACCATCTGTTCTCTTGACCATTGCCCGACGTGGCTTATACTATCTGGCAGGGAAGTTGTTGTAGAAGGCCTAGTAGAGAGCATAAATGCTTCTCTGAGGGACGGCAGGATGCCACCTTGCCTTGAGGAGACAATAATTAAACCTCTTTTGAAGAAGCCTGCGTTGGATCCCTCAGAGTTAAGCAACTGTAGGCCTGTCTCCAACCTTCCGTGGTTGGGCAAGGTAAATGAGAAGGTAGTGGCCTTCCAACTCCAGGCAGTCTTGGATGAATGATTATCTAGACCCATTTCAGACTGGCTTTCGGGTGCGCTATGTGGTGGAGACTGCCTTGGTTGGCCTGATGGATGATCTCCAATTGGGAACTGACAGAGGAAGTGTGACTGTTGGTCCTTTTGGACCTCTCAGCGGCTTTTCAATGTTATTTACCACAGTATCCTTCTGGAGTGTCTGAGGGGACTTGGGGTTAGAGGCACTGATTTGCAGTGGTTCCACTCTTACCTCACGGGCAGAATCCAGAAGGGTGTCCCTCAGGGACCATTGTTCTTCAAAATCTGAACTTTGGTATGGTGTCCCTCAGGGCTCTGTATTGTTTCCGATGTTTAACATATACATGAAACTGCTGGGAGATCATCAGGAGATTTGGTGCAGGGTGTTATCAGTATGCTGATGACACCCAAATCTTTTTCTCCATGTCAACATCATCAGGAGAAGGCATAACCTTTCTAAATGAGGTGGTGATGGGCTGGATGAGAGATAACAGGTTGAAGCAGTGGCCAGAGGTGCCTTTTATCACTTTGGCTGATACGCTAGCTGCATCAATTTATTGAGATAAATGCTGGTCACCTCCAGGCTTGATTACTGAAATGTTCTCTATGTGGGGCTGCCTTTGTATATAGACGGGAGACTGCAGTTGGTCCAGAATGCAGCAGCCAGGTTGGTCTCTGGACCATCTCAGAGAGACCACATTACTCCTATCTTTAAAGATCTACACTGGTTGCTGATAAGTTTCCAGGCAAAATACATGGTTTTGGTTATAACCTATAAAACCCTAAACAGCTTGGGTCCTAGGTACTTAAGAGAATGTCTTCTTCACTATGAACCACACCACCCATTGAGATCATCAAGGCCACCTGCTCGCCTTGTGGCTACTCGGGGACAGACCTTCTCCATTGATGCCCCAAGGCTTTGGAACACATTCCCTGCATAAATAAGAGCCTCCTCATCTTTTACAACTTTTTAAAAGGCAGTCAGGACACATTTGTTCACCCAGGCTTTTAATTAGATACTGTTTTAATAGCTTGATTATTTTTAATAGTTTTAATGTTGTTTTAAATTTTAAATTGTAATGTTTTAACCTTTTTACTTGTTTTTATTGTATTATTGTAAACTGCCCAGAGACTTGTGTTTTGGGCGGTATACAAATATGTTAAATAAATAAAATAATAATTCCTATGCATGCATACTTGGGAACAAGTCCCACTGAACTCAGTGAGATTCATTTTCAAATAACCATGATCAGGATTAGACTGCAAAGTGCGCTAAAAATAATTGTGTATCATACGAATTGTACTTATTGATATGATACATGGTGTTCCATATTCCTTCATTTCCAAATCCATGATTAAGTGCCGTCAAGATGGTATCGACTTTTAGCGACCATATAGATAGATTCTCTCCAGGATGATCTGTCTTCAACTTGGCCTTTAAGGTCTCTCAGTGGTGCATTCATTGTTGTTGTAATCGAGTCCATCCACCTTGCTGCTGGTCATCCTATTCTTCTCTTTCCTTCAACTTTTTCCAGCATTATGGATTTTTCAAGAGAGCTGGGTTTTCGCATAATGTGTCTGAAGTATGCTAGTTTGAGCCTGGTCATTTGTGCCTCGAGTGAAAATTCTGGACTGATTTGTTCTAGGATCCATTTGTTCGTTTTCCTGGCTGTCCATGGTATCCTCAAAAGTCTTCTCCAGCACCAAAGTCCAAATCCATAACACACTGAATAGACAAATACTGCAGCATTTCCTGTTTTGTTAAGCATTCTTACTAGTGGAAAGGGCAGACGCACAGTAGACAAAGTGTGACAACATCCATTTATACACATGCTGGAATGTGACAGGGAACATTGCCACTTGAACTCTATTTCTAGGCCTGAACAGCAATTAGGCTACAAGATCTATCAAAACAGATTGACTATTATTTATTTATTTAAACACCTTTTTATACCACCCCAAACGCAAGTTCTCTGGGTGGTTTACAAAAAGAGAATTCGTTCAAGGTGTGGGATACACTTACTCTTATCTAGTCTTTACCACAGTTACACATCTAAGTGTACAAAATGCCTTTCTGGAGAGAGTTACTTTCCCCTCTAGCCCTGTTCTGCACATAGCATATGCTCAGAATTTTCATGAAGAGGACCTTAGAGGCAATTCAACATTCAGAAGCATGAGTCTGGATAGTGCTCTTAGTAGCAATCTGGAGTGTCATAGCCTTTAGTGTTGCCAGAATTTTATCATTTTAAAAATTAAGTTAGGTGTGGAGTAGTGGAGGGGAAGTCTCACATTAAAACATATGAATGCATAAATCTCTTTATTGAAAATGTTGCAATAGCACTGCATTACATATATTAAAGATTCATAGATTTGAAAGGTCACAGAATTTTGATAGGACAACACTGTTTTGAATATAGAACACAAACATTTCAGATATGCTCTGACAAGTATAATATTTATAAATGGAATATCCTGCAGGTAACAGTAGTGGAATATGTCAAATATCAAAAACCTTTTGCTTTCAACTAGCAAGTGACCTGTCATTGGTAAAACCATCTTTTACGAGGTTCCTGGTAGGTTTCCAAAGTGTTATGCTAATAGCTTATACATTACAGTGAAGGTCTGTCACAGAACTATGACGGTCAGAATACCCAGTGGGAAGAAATGTGAAAAGCGAAATGGCCAGCCGTGAACAAATGTCCTAGGACTTTTTTAAAAAACACATTTTTGTATTAATTTCATTTCTGCATATAAAACAAAACAAGAAATAAGTGTGCTTTCCCATAGAATTTTTTTAACCTGGGTCCAGCTGACCAGTCATATAACATAACATGGAGAGTATGGAGGAAATATAAACACAGTTCTTCAGTGGCTCAGACCTATTTCTCCAAATTGATCCTGACTAGTCCTAATTATTGCCACATTAACTGGAAGTAATGCAATCCTGAACGGGGCCCGGGAACGCCAGGTTACAGTCTAATTTGGGATAAGTACCATGTGAAAGCATCCTAAGGGATGACATACATAACAAGGCTGTTCTCACGGGCAGCCTAGCCCAGGCCTTTAGCCAGGGTTAAGGGCACAAGCATGTCTTTAACCTGACCAGGATCGTGTGTTTGCTTGGGCTACTTGCAGCCCAAGCAGACTCAGAGACGGGCACCTAGAGTGTCTGTCTGGCAGGGAAATCCCCCACCGCTTGCTGTATGGTGCATGGTGGGATTCCTGACCTCTAGAAAGTTGTGTGGCTCCTGAGAGAGCCGCTCATGCAGCCAAGCAGCACGGCCAGGAAGCAGCAGGAAGGACAAGGAGATCGTCTGAGGGGAAGGTAAATTCAGCACAGCCTTCCCCTGCCTGCCCTGCCAATGGTTGGTTGAATAGCCTTAGTGCATTTTTTTAATTAATTGGTGCTTTTTAAGTACAGAGGCAAAATCACCACTTTTAAAAAACATGAACCTTTAATTTTTTAAAAAAAGTTACAGTATTTCTAAGCTGTTCAAGAGAGCACAGCCTTATCTTTTCAATTATTTTTCTAACCAAAATTTTCTATAAGAGGCAATCAAAAGTGTTCCTGCTTCAAGTAACTTGCAGCTACTTAATTCTGTTTACTAAATTTGCCAAGCTGAGTTTGGATCCAGCAGCTGACATCCAGACTAATGGTACACACCAAGACACCAGCATTTTCTGTCAAGTGGGGGAGAAGAAGATTTTTGGCAGTCTCCATCCTCAGAAGTCACTTGTGCCTATCCTAAGAGTTGGAGGACCCTCAGGGGACACAGTTTTGGGAGGCATAGGTTACTACAGAGGGAAGGGGAGATTGCTGGAAATGGCACATCGGTGCACCATTAGTTTGGATGTCGGCCCCTGTTCTCAAGTACTGTGTCCTTCAACAAATGCATGCAAATGTCATTAACAAAAATGAGCAGAAAAGGGTGGGGGGGGATCTTTGTTATAAAAGCAGAAATCAACCTCTAAGTTCAAATTTAAGAGAATGTTCTTTAAAAGGGTGGCGGAGCGAGGGAGAATAAACTGGTTGGGCATGACACTGCCATAGTTTTATCTAACAAAAATGTTCAAGTACTTTGCACAGTACAATTTAAATTTTTATTTCTGACAACAATACAATTGACCAAAGTAGCTCATATGTACTTCCACAGGATCCTCCTTGATATCAGTTTCTCTCTCTCTCCCCCCAAGTATGTTTGATATTGATAATATGCACTGCCAATGCCATATCTCAAATCATCTAGAATTATGCATTCATGTTTCTGACAAAAAACAAGACCCCTAAAATAATTAGGGCAAAGCAACAAAGATGTTTCTTTTACAAAATTAAAAAAGCCAACAAAATATAAAAACAAAGAAACCAAATAATCACCAACACTTTACATCTGCTTAATCAATTATTTTTTTAGCACATTTTGAGATTTGAATTAAGGGAAAAAACATGCCTACATTTCATAAAAATGTACTATACACGCAATAAATAATGTTCCCTTTTTTTAAAAAAAATGCTCTCTAAGTGCTGTATACATTATTTCAAATGATGAATACCACTGTACTACCATATGCTGTAGAATTCAGTAGCACAACTTCTCCTCTTTTTGGTTTTCACTCAAGCAGAATAAAATACACATGGAATGTAATATGCAGGTCTATACTTTTCCACAGTATTCTTTCACAGTTACAGAAAATAATTAGACTGCTTTAAACAAATTCATGTATTGTAAATGCCTTCCACAAAATATCTTGCATCCATCCATAATGTAGGAACATTCCTAAGGTGGGAATAAGACATTAGCGAAGTCATTTTTGTAGTAGTTATCTTTCCAATTTTTGCCTTTAAAATCTTTTTGTTGTGTAGTCAGGCTCTGGTCTGATTTCAGGCAGGGGAAAAAGCAGGTTACATTGTGAGGCAGCCTACATTCCGATTTTCAACAAGTGCTCAGTAAACCCAAGTCCAGCTTTTTAAAGGTAGAGAGTATGTCACTCAAATGTCCACACTTCCACATCCTGTACAACAAAGTCTTCTTTTTTGGATAAGATGTCATTATTGAATGTACTGCAAGAGTTGCTCCGACCGTGATACAAATCAGCATCTAGCCATAAACCAAACCGGCCACTGAAAGGAAGAGGGGAAACAAAACACAAAACTTTTGAAAACCTTCCTTTGTTCAGCTGTAAAATTAAGCTGCTGGACCCAATGCAGCAACAATTAAGTACTTTTCATTTATTTTATCTCTGGAGTTTAACATGTGCCTGAGTTTATTTCCCAGTGAAATAAATAGGGCTCAGAAGTGTCTAACTGGCTGAACTGTGCCAGTTGATTTTTAACCAGAGCAGATGTCCCCTGATAATGCTGTCAACAAAAACGGGTAACATGCAAACATTCAAACAATAGTCTTTATTCAGATACATGCAAGTGCATCGTAGGCTGCACCTGCTGTGATCACAGTTCTGAACTCACTGGACAAAGACAAATATTTTTCTCTCTTTTCTTTTTTGCCTGGGTTATTTAATTGAAAGAACATGATCCATAGCAACTATATGTGCACAGACAATATCCGTTTACACAGCCAAAGTTTTTGTTTCATCACTTCTGATAGCTCATTTTTAAAATGGGACAAGCTGATTTTTAAACCGAAGTGCAGTTTGTTTCTTCAGTAACAGAAGCAGCTGCGCACACAATTCTCACCAATATATCAATACGTTTAAACTTAACAACTTACTCTCCACCTCCGAGTTCTAATGAGGTTACATCTCCATTGATAAAATAGGTGTTCTCTCCACTCCACTTAAAAACCTATGAAAAGAAGGAACAAATGTCAGTACTGTCACACTGATAAAGATGCTTGCAGCTACATTATGAATGACATTACCAACATGTCAAGAGGAGGGAAAACTGTAAACACAGCTTTATCCATTAGCATCTGATGAACTCAATTCATGCTCTGTTTAATATAAAAAGATCTTCTTAGGCCTAAATATTATTTAAAAGTAGCAATATATTTTACAGTGTTCCCATGTGCCCCTCTGTCCTGACTGTTCTCCAAGTTTTATTTGCCAATATCATGCAAACCAATTTCCAGATTGACAAGTTACTGCTGCTGTTCTCAGGCCTTTTGGATCTTCTCTCTCCCACCCACAATTGCTCACTCAACAGCTATGTAAGAAACTTGGGTTGAAATGCTATGCCCTCTTATCTGGGCATAAGCACTTTTGCACACAGTGGGACTTACTTCCAAGTAAACATGCTCAGGATGGCATTAGAGATCACTGTCATATAATGGCCATCCCAGACTGATTGACTGATGCCTAGACTAGCGAACCACCTGCACAATGAACAAAGTTGGGCTAGTGCAGGAAGACTGCATAGCTGCGCATAGTCACAGGGATTCTCAAACTGCATTTCTGAGCAAAGTTCCAAGCAAAACATATGGAGGGTGCCATTTTGTTGCGCTAGTACTACATTAGTCACTAATCACTAGCAAGTCCTGGACTTAGTACAACTAGTTAGCCCAACAGCATTACACAATTACCTTTTTAGTCTGAGTGTCAGCCTCTATCTATCTATCTATCTATCTATCTATCTATCTATCTATCTATCTAATTATTTCTCTTAACCGCCCACCATGGAGATGCGTGTCTTCGGGGCAGAACTCTCGCGTGGAACTCTCGCAACATGCTGCGAGAATTCCCAGCAAAGACAGGAGCAAGGACGGAGAAAGTGGGGCCCGAATGGGAAGGAGCCGCAAGAGGGAAGCAGCGGGCCTAGACGTGATGGGGACGCGGCAGCAGAACCAGCTGCGGTGGTGAGGTGGCAGTGGTTTCGGGCCTGGCAGTGGTGGTGGGGTGAGGAGGCAGCTGGGCCTCCAGGAAAAGGCGATGGCCCAGGAAGGGATGGGCCAGCTTTGAAGCCGGCCAGAAACCACGGGCAGGGAGCGGGGAGAAGGACCAGACCAGGCAGGAAACGCTGGCCCCAAATACCGCACAGATGTTCTGTGCGGGGTCGGCTAGTTTTATATATTTCTGTCTTAATCTACTTCAGGAAACTAAATCAGTGGCTTACTATGAACGCCTTTTGGGGAATCTCCCATTCAGATACATACAGAGCCCATTTAGCTTTACCAGAACTTCTTACCACCATTGTTTTGGCCCATTCAATAATATATCCAGAAGTTATAAAGGTAAAGTAAAGTGTGCTGTTGAGTCTGTGTCGACTCCTGGCGCCCACAGAGCCCTGTGGTTGTCTTTGGCAGAATACAGGAGGGGTTTACCATTGCCATTTCCCACACAATATGAGATGATGCCTTTCAGCATCTTCCTATATCGCTGCTGCCCGATATAGTACCAGCGGGGATTGGAACTGGCCACCTCTGGCTTGCTAGTCAAGTCATTTCTATGCTGTGCCATTAGGTGGCGCTAGAAGTTATAAAGACAGTTTCAAATACACCTCCAAATTTCCAATTTTTGTGCAGATTTTTTAAAAAAATCTCATTTGTAAGTCTCAGTAATATAAAGTAAATATACTGGGTAAGTAACTGTCCCCAACACACTATACCTTGAAAAGAGGATTAAATGTATAAAGGAAAGTTTCTCCTGTGCCATAATAGTGGTCGCTAAACTTGAAAGGATGGGTTGCATAAGCTCCAAATATCTGTAAGAAAAAGAAAGAAAGTTGCTATGTTGAAGGAAAGGATTTTTCCAAATCAATGTCAATTTTTGAAAAATTCTTGTGCTAAACATTCTTGTTATGGCCAATCTACTTGACACACACTGCTGAAAACCCTGATATTCTGATGCAAAGTGACCACAAGTCAAACGGTGGAGAAAGACACATACAGGGCTTATTCTGCTGAGTCAGCAGGGCCTGAGAGCCTTTGCTTCTCCAGCTTCCTTTGTACACACATAGCAGCAGCCCCACAAAAATGGAGAAGCTCAGTCACTGCTCTTCACCCTATATATTGTCAGTCCAATACATCTTGACTACACATAACATTTTTCATGCAAGTGAAATATTAATAGTATTCCAAATTGTTCATGCAGATAGAGAGATATTGCCAGTGAGCAGAGCAGTGTCATCAAGGAGGTAGCCATTCAATGCTTATTGTGCTATAACATATTTTTTTTAAGGTACTCAGAACAACTGCACTTTCCACATTCGGGTTGACTGAAATCATATTTGTCACCAAAAAAGGCAAAGTTTAGTTAGAGCTGCAGCCTATAGTTCTACTCTTCATGCATAACACATAATCTAGTCTGCTGATATTTTGATTTGTACTGCCCTCAACATACTTGAAGCAAGTGACATATATAACCATTTATACTCACACCTTGAACTTTCAGCAAAGAGACAGTGAACAAGTGAAATGCATTATGCCTAACCTGGTTGTCCATGTCTTTGATGACAAGGAGGACTGGACTATCAAGAGAAGCTGATTTACGATACAGAGTTTTCAAGCTGGTTCCATGTTCCTGTGTACTGTACACAAGCCTCCACGGATATCCCTGAACTCTTGCTGGTAGGCGCTGGGCAAGCTAGAAAGTGAAAAAGACATTCATCGTTTAGAATACACATTCTTTATTCCAGATGTATCACTGGACATTTATACTGCCCAGTATAAGAACTGAATGGTTTAACCCATAATCAGAGTTATACTTTTATACAGCACATACAGCCTGGGTGAAGAGCACAGAATGGAATTTGCTCTCTTCCCAATCCCATCTATAGAAAATGGAAATGGCTACTAACCAATGAGTTTATAATCCAGTGCTTCTACAGACAGGACAGCAGGTAAAGGAGAAGGAAACTGATAAAAAGCTGTGTTGACAAATAGCAAATAAGCCACTCAGATCGGGTAAATCTACAATGGTCTGAGAAAAGCTATGCAGCAGTGGGTTTGAGAAATGGGTTCTCGCACAGAGAAGAACAAGTAGAAGGAAGGGGGGAGGAAGAAGAAGAGACAAAAAAGCAGAAGAGCCTGTTAACTGAGCAATGATTCTCTTTATTTAGCAGGGGGAGAGCAACTGGTTCTATGCATCCCCAGCGGCTGGTGTCTATCTTATGTTTCTTTTTTAGATTGTGAGCCATTGGGAACCATTTTATTTTGTTTGTTTGATTAATTAATTTATTTATATCTATGCAAACTGCTTTGGGAACTTTTGTTGAAAAGCAATATATAAATATTTGTCTTATTCATATAAGCTGTGGCTGACATCCACTCGTGAACAGCCACACTGCAATTTATGGGACAAGTTAGTCCTTAATTCCTATTATTTGAAATGGACTGCTAATGAATAGTTTAGCCTGGATGTCAACCAGTGTCTGCCCCAGTGGTTTTTCATAGAGTCTTCTGTTAGCATTGTCCCATAACAGTAACAGCAGACTCCAGACCACATCACACTAATTGTCTCCCCCTTGTGCACACCACTTTCTGGTTTTCATGTGCAAAGTCTTGCACCTCATAAAAGAGGTCCAAGCACAATCTCACAATGTCTCTCTTCAACCATCAGGGCTTTTCCAGTCCTTCCTTCTTGCTGAAGCCTTTTGCACACACACCCCCTTGAGGGTCCTGAGGGTCACAGGCCTGCCTGGTATGGCATACAATGCCATGGGGGGAGTGGGCTGGAAATCGGAGAAGTTCCTTCTGGGCTATTTAGACCCCAGCTTATGACATCTCATACTGAGAAGGAGATGGCAATGGTAAACCCCTCTTGTATTCTACCAAAGCCAACCACATGGCTCTGTGGTCGCCAGGAGTTGACACTGACTCGACGGCACAACTTTAGTTTTATGACTTCTAGCAAAAACTAAAAGCCATGGTACAGTGTTCCAAAGAACTGGACACTCCATTAAGTGGATAACTATCAAGGCCTATGTTGAAACCAAAGTTATTTAGAGGATGAGGAAAAAGAAAGAAGAAAACAAAAAGTGGCGTGAGAACCATAAGTTAGGACCAAATTTACCTGCTCTATGTGCATATTTTCTAACAGCACACTCTGGTTTTTTAAGACGGGTAAAGTATCATCATATTCTTCTTCACAATAGCTACAAATGCTCTTTCGACGTTTTGCCTCTTCCACAGTAATGATCTATGAAAAGAACACAGAGTTTTGTTTTATTTATTTACTTAAAATCAAATGCATACCACTTTGGTATGAATTGGTTGCTTCAGATTCTAAGACCAGGGGTGCCTACAGCAGATCAACACCTTATGGAGCAAAGGTTACATGGAGGAAGACTGAGGAACAGCAAAATAAATGTATTCCTACAACATTCACAAAACAGTAAAAATATGTATTCATTCATATCCCAACATGTACTGGGATACCTGGAGGCAATGCAGAGAAGGAGAGCTATCGTATATTTTATTTCCTAATTTGTAATGCTCCCAGCCTGCAGCCTTGTGCTCGGGGATGGGTCTTTGTCCTACGCCTCCTACACCCCAAGCGCAGTCCCAAGGAGGGCCCCGACTGGTTGGGGCTGAGCAGAGGGAAGGAACGCGCACTGTTCAAGCGGCTTCCTCACTTCCTCTGCCTTTTCCAGTGCGGCCGGCTTTATTGACCTGTTACCATCAGCGAACTGTGTGAAGCAGACTCCACCCACTTGCAGTGTGGGCCTAAATAACATCTCAACTAAATAAAATCTCAACTAAAAGACTGACAATACAGAAATGCTAGGTAATATGCATTAGTAAATAACTGCTATACATTAGGACAGATTATTAAAGACAGAACCATAAAACAAAATATAGAACTATCTAATTCAATGCCCGAAGACAAGTATGATCTTTTAAGAGACCTAACTGTTTTTGAATCTATGATTTCTAGAAGTGCTTCAAGGGATTTTTGAGTAATTTATATAAAGTGATTACAGCCTGGATATAAAAAAGGTACTGTATAAAACAACAGGAACTGGGAAGAGTCATTGCTAAACAGATCTGGACTAAATTTGTTCTAAAGTATCTATACACACACACACACACACACACACACACACACACACACACACACACACACTTATCTTTCTATGGTATCTGACACCAATATGACTATGTCATATATATCCAATAGTTCCAGACATATATTGGGAGGTATGGGACCTCTCAAGCAGACCTGATTTGGAATCTGGAAGCATCTGGAAGCATGACAAAATAATTCTTAATAGGCAGTTAATTCTAGAAATGACAGATTATGCTTTACTGTTGGACCCAATGGTATAATATTTGAGTATTTAACATCTATTGCACCTCAAGAGGATTGGGAACTGGTTGTCATTTATTAACTGTTGTAAGACTCATATGGAAAAAGCCCCAAATTCTAGGTAGTCAGGAATACATATTTAGGGTACTGATTAAGTGGTCAAATGAATTAAAACAGTAAGAGGAGAATACCAATTGGACAAATTGTTCCAAACTTGAAATATATGCCAACATTCTGATAACGAAGTATGGGTAACGCATGAGAAGTATCAGTGCTGCTGCTGAGTTCCAGACAGAAACTCGTCAGGAACTCTTGAACGACTGGCACTCGTATTGGGGCAGAGAAGGAATTTCAGCAATCCCCCTCAGAAGTGCTGCCACAAGGGTCATATTGAGCACTTCCAGGGGAAGAGGACGTTGTCAAAATTTGAGTCAAACCTATCAGCAGCACCAGCACTGGAACTTCTCATGTAGCACTCCATTAGTCAGGATGTCCGCTGCAAAATTACAGAAATGGAAATATCTTGGAAATCTTCTAGTCTAGGGTAAGATAAAGTGTGCCGTCAAGTCGATTTCAACTCCTGGCACCCACAGAGCCCAGTGGTTTTCTTTGGTAGGATACAGAGCGGTTTACCGTTGCCTCCTCCCACGCAGTATGAGATGATGCCTTTTGGCATCTTCCTGTCTTGCTGCTGCCTGATATAGTACCAGCGGGATTTGAACCAGCCAGCTTCTGCTTGTTAGTCAAGCATTTCCCTGCTGCGCCACTAAAGGTGAACCACTACAGAATACCTGGCAGACAGCTGTCTGGCCTCCGTTTGAAAATCTTTAGTGAAAGACACTCCACCATTGTATGAGGCAAATTGTTCATGGGAAATTCCTCCTAATGTCTATTCTGGATTGGCTTCCTTGTGATTTCAACCCACTGATTCTAGTCCTGCCCTCAGGAACAACAGAGAACAAGTCTGTCCTTCCTCTATATGACAGCCCTCCAAATATTTGAAGGCTATCTCCCCTTCCTTCTCACTCTTCTCAAAACATACTGAGCTCCTTTAACTGTCCCTCATGGGACTTGGCTAGCCATTAACTTTCAGCTCACTGGCCAGAGGGTCTTCTGTATGCTTTCCCACCAACCCCGCTCCTTGCCCGGGTCCTTCGGAGAGTAAAATTCAAGGTGCAAGTCATCCTTGTGGCTCTGTTCTGGCCAAAAAAGACCCTGGTTTGTCAGATCTCACCAACCTGGCCACAACCGGATGCTACCGGTCACAGAGCCCTTCTTCAACAGGGCTCAGTGTGTCATCAAGTTAGTTGCCTGGAAACTGAATGGTGCCTCCTATACCTCCAGCATAGCATAGTGGTTAGAGTGTTGGACTAGGACCGAGAAGACCCAGGTTTGAATCCCCATTCAACCATTAAACTCACTGGGTGAGTCTGGGCCAGTCACGTATCTCTCAACCTAACCTCTCTCACAGGGTTGTTGTAAGGATAAAAATAAGCATGTATACCACTCTAAGCTCCTCAGAGGAAGAGCAAGATATAAATATAAACAAACAAACAAACTGTAGCTTTGTCCTTTCCTGGAACAAAATGGAACAAGACACAGCCCACTCTAAGAAAGACTTGATATTAATCAATACTTCACTCCTTCATTATTGGAACAACAAGATCTAAAGTTATAACTTAGTTATTTGTATAGTAAGAACATAAATATTTCACTTGTTTTATTTTTTTATTATTATTATTTCTAGGTTTCTAACTTTGTGAAAAATTGTATTTTTATGTTAGGACTCACTATGTGTTCAACACACTGATTTATATTCTACATTTTATAATTTATTTTGGAATGCTCTGCTGTACTGAAGTGTCACAGAAGGAAAAAATTAGAATTAAAAAATCTCAACTGTGTTTAGGCACATGCTTATGTGCAGTACTCATACCTTTTTTGAGAAATAAAGATTCTAGCTTTCTTAGATCCATTTGAAGATGCAATTCACATAAGTGAGGCAAGAAGAAAAATAAGCAAGCAAGGAAGCAAAAAAACCCAACACCAATATATTTGTTTAAAGTTCTCTTGATTTCTAAAACTATTCACCAATATTTTCAAGAATAAATGCCACAATACCAAATTAAGTCTCCTAAAATAAGTGCAGCTTGCTCTGCCAACTGTGGCACTGCATCTCCCAAAAGTGATTTGCAAATTTTAATTACAACTAAACTTCCAGTATGATCCATGATACTGAACACATTTGTTAACCTCAATTATCTTATATAATTCTCTATCCAAATTTCTGATTCTGCATACCCTCACATCTCTTTTGGATAAACGCATCTGTCCTAGGCTATAATGTGTGTGTGTGGGGGGGGGGGAGTGAAAAGTAGTCTCAGATTTCTATAGCTTTCATTTGGTGAAAAAATTCAACCTACCTGCACAAAGGGTTCCTCATCATGGTTGGCATAGTATATTATCTGAAAACTCAGGGATATTTGCCGACCTCTCATTCTTAGGATTTTACTTCCCTGCCTCAACTGTCAATTCTGATTCTTTCCACACCACAAATGAAGCTGCTGCTCTCTAGCCCATGCTGTTAATGATAGCTGCCAGCAGGCAAGTAGTTTATATACTTCCTCGTAGCATTCAGTTTCGTTTTTTCCAGTGAAGGTTGGGAGGGGGTGGGGAGGGAGGGCATGCGCGCGCGCAAACACACACACACACACTGCCTTGGGGAAAAACTGTAGGAGGTAGTCTGCAGATTACAGAATTGTAACAAAAAAGATCCGATTCCCAGAAACAGCATGTGGCGTCCCTTTCAAAGCCCACTTCTCTACTGCTTGTCCAAACTTGCAAGCATTACTCAGCTGGCACAAGAAAATGCCACTTTCCAGAAGTGTAGGTTTGGGGGAAAATTCTTTTGCTTATGGGGTGTGGTTGTAAAACCATGTGCTAACACACTGATTAACGTCAGCGTAGAGACAGAAGAGTGAAGTTTGAATGAACTTTTGTTCTTCTCTTCTCTTTCTAAATTGTATGTTTGATTATGGCTCTCTGTGTGTTTTACTAACACACACACACACACACACACACACACACACACACACACACACCCCAGTTTATCAACTGACAGTATTTGGCTCAGTAACTGCCCCATGTGCCTAGATGCTCTGCAATGGTACTGGATCGGAAGAGTGATGCTTAGGATGTTCGAAAGATTCAGCACCTAAAGAGAGTGTGCCATACTGACCTTATCATAACCACCTCCTAGGCCACCTACACCAAAATGGTGCCTTCTGTCTTGTTAAAGCCCTTTCCCCAAACACTGTGGACCTGATCAACACCCCTTCACATAGCTTCTATTTAAGGGAGAGAGAAAGCACATCAGCTCTAACGGAACACTTAATATTAAAAAGTCTGAGATGCAACCCAAAAGAGTTGTTTTAGTTAGAACTTCCAAGATCTTATCCTCTCTAATAAAACGCTTGGTGTCCGTCCGTGGACGGGCACCAAGCGTGTGTTCGTGCCTCCCTGCCCTGTTCTGCGCCTGCGCGAAGCGCAGGCGCAGAACAGGGCAAGGGAGACACGCTTGCTGGTACCAGGGAAAAAGCAGGAAAACACCAACGAGGAAAACGAGCCAGAAACACGAGCACCGGGAAAACGAACACCAACAAGGCCACCGGGAAAACGAGGACCAACCAGCAGGACCTGAACGAGACAAACCCCGAAGCAAACTCCGGGGGCCGAGTGGAGGCTGTTCCGAAAAAGCCTGACAGGGAGAATGCTGCCCCCGCCGCCGCCGCCAAACTCCCAGCCTCCCTCCCAACTTCCAAAACCACCTTACCCTGTCCCATGTAAGCTGGATGATGAAATACCGGCATTGAAGAGGAAGTGAGGAGCACGCAGGCAGAGCTCCTCTCTCTGCACAGACTCTGCCCGAACTGCCGCTTTGGGCGGAAAGGACGCAAGAGGCGTCCTTTCCGTCCAAAGCGCCAGTTCAGAAAGAGGCATTGCAGAGAGAGAAGCACTGCTTGCAATCTTCTCTCTCCCTCTTCTATGCCAGTTTTCCTTCAGCCAGCTGAAAAGGGCCAGGGTGAGGTGGTCACTGAAGCTGGGAGGAAGGGTGGGAGTTTCGCTGCAACGGCGGGGGCAGCTTTAACCCTTTCAGGCTTTAACGGAACAGCCTCCGCTCGGCCCCCGGAGTATGGTCCCTGTCTCCCCGGTGCCGTCTCTGTCGCTCCTGCTCTCTTTCCCCCACCGCCTCGCCCCCCCCGATCAGAACCACAACAACATAAAAGTAACACTAAGCACTACAACAGCCACAAAAAGTAACACAAAGCACAACACACTACATTAATTTAAAAAATAAAAAACTGAGGCAGTGGCCACAAGCGAGACCAGCACACTCCCCCCCCCAACAGCACAGCATAAAAACCCCCACCCACACACACACATACACACACACAATGCATGAAAAGAGGGAGAATAGTCTAGCACCCGTTATTCTAACGGGCTTAAAAACACTAGTATAAAATAAATAACCAAACTCAAATGTCTGGGTTACGCGCGTATTATGCGAATATACATGTATTAATCTGGGTAAAGATGCTAGGTTTCTGGGTTGCAATGGCCGATTCCAGCTAATGTGTATCACCCTCCTGGTGGTGCAGAGAGGCAAGTGTTCTCAGTATGGGGAACTCTGCCTGCCATTTGCACTGCCGAGGAGGGCATTTCTACAGAACCAGAGCCCTTGGGGACACTGAGAAGCTGTGAAGGGGACCATCTGGGAACTGTAGTTCTTCCCAATGCTTTCCCATCCCCTTCATGCCTTTCCAGTGTGGCCAGGGGCTCCATAGAAAAGCCTGCCCGGGTGCTGTAACACAGCTCCCTGGGCTTAGAGAAGCCCATCCAAGGTTCTGAAGTGTGGTCAGTAGCACTGAGTATGTGTTTGTTAAAGCTGCAAGTAGACACCATTAGTGAGGATGTCAGTCATTATTATCTACATTTAAGGGTTGGGCAGGGAGAGGGCTTAAGAGAAAATTCTTGGGTAGAACATGGGTTGCAGTGGAATTATAGCACAATTTGCTGGAGAAGTGAGTCATGATGAAAATGTCAAAATTGGTTGGGGTAGGATGTGGGGGAGACGACCAACATAACTGGGCAAAGGGGCACCTGTAAAAGGGGTCACACTTAGCAGGGGGGAAAGAAATCCCTATCCATCCCAGCATAGCATACCTTCAGTGGCTGTTGCTGGTGTCGCCCTTGTTTTCTTTTTAGTTTGAGAGTCACTTTGGGACCTTTGTTTTTTTTTTTTTTTTTGGCTATATAAGCCACTGTTAAAAATGCTTTGCAGAAAAGCTAACACCACCACCAACACCACCACAGTCTATAGGAGGAATGAGTTGTGATCATAGAGGTAGGCGAAACATGTGAACAGCAGATATGCTTATGGGGGGGGGCAGTGCATATGTTGTACATTTAAATATTTCCTATGTTATCTACATATGTGAACAGTGTGACATGTGCTTAATGTACTCATTTTTTCAGTAACATGTAACACTAGTAAGAGAAGTCATTAAGCCACTATGGCAGTATATAATAAGGAGCTACAGGAATCAGTTCCAACCAAGAAGTCCAAGCAAGTATGGCTACTTCACAGGCCAAATGCGCTGGAACTCCACCTTTATTTTATACCATAAAGTGGCATTTGTTGCTCTTTTATCGTTGTAAGCTACTCATTGTGCTTCATTGTCCGATGTGCTCTGGAAATTTATGTTATTCTGTACTATAATAAAATGTGTGCTGCTCTTTTTATTGTTGCACACTATTCAGAACTCCACATATTTACTATGCTTGTTTAATGGTTGCCTGGGAGGCAAGCAGACAGCCTCAATCAGATGTTGTTTTTTTGTGGTCAGTCTTTTATTAACGAAAGATTATAATGTGCAACTCTGCAGGTGGATGTTATTGTAGCATAATTATTGATATTGTGCATACAGCTCTATTTCCCCAAGTACAAGCTGTTCTTTCAGAAACACAAGTGAAAAGTCCACAGAGGATATTTTGAATCTGCTCCATATAACTACTAATCTGACATCAGTTACTTTTACTAAGAATGGCAGAATATTTCACTGGCAAAGGTTTCGACTTGAAACGGACCGTCTCAAATGTTTTGAGCTTGAAACAGAACACCTTTTAAATAAAGGGCCTGTTTCGAGCTTGGAGCAGAACAACCCTGCTTCGATTGGAATGTTCCGAGCACCATTTTTGAGGCCTGTTTTTCCCTTGCTGATTGGTTTTCTGGCACTGGCTTCTGATTTTGCGATCTCCTTCTGATCTTGCCATTTCCTTGCTCCTTGTTATCTTGTTATCACCTAACAAGTTGTTAGCTTGTTATCACCCAAATCAAGAGTTGCCATGGGCAATTGTGCCCCCATTGGTTGGTGGAACAGGGAGGGGGAACACAAAAGGAAGACGGTACATCAGCATGAGGAGGAGGAGGAGGAGGAGGAGGGAAGGTTTGATTTTGTGGCTTTCTTTTCTCAGCACTTTTAGAGTTGATCAAACTTGCAGGGTTGCAAAATGCATTGCAAATTGCAATGCAAAACTTGTGTGCAATGCACTCTGAGAGTGCAGTTTTGTTCCGGCCATAGGGAACAATGGGGAAACTCAGTACATCCCATTGTTCCCCTTGGGTAGCTCCTAGGGACACCAAAGTGGGTTGGGAGGTAGGGCACAAGGGGTGCTACCTACCACGCAACCCACAACAGAAATGGGGAAGCAGATGATTTTTAACAAATTTCCAACCTTTCCCCCAAAGGATCCTATGGGGATTTTGAGGAAAGGTTAACATTTTGTCTAAAATTTCCCACTTGCCATTTCTTTTGTGGGTTGGGTGGTAGATAGCACACACAACCCACTTGGTGCCGCTAGGAACTACCCCAGGAGTGTTTCAAGTTCTCCATTGTTCCCTATGGTCGAAACACTGGAAACATTTTGAATTGTTTCATCAAAGCAGCCGGCTCAACCGCTGTTTCAATATAACATTTTGGCCATTTTGAGTTTCCTTTCGAGCTCAAAACAGAACACAAAATCCGTTTCATGCATATACCTAGCTTCTACTTCTCTACAGTGATTTGCTTTTGGAGGGAACATTGCTTTTGCCAACATGAGATACCCCAATACAACAGAAATTCAGTGCACCTGACCTTTATGCTGCCGAGTACATATGTGCAGCTAGCTAGCTTCTAGTCTCAACAGACAAAGAGGTGTTTGAAGAGCAATTTACATTTTTCCTCTCTGGTTTTTCAAGTTTTTTCTTACTGTTCTCCCATCCATATATGCTAACCGCATTCTCTCTTGATTCTCAAGCGGAATGATTGGATGAATTTGGGGCTTTTCTCTTTTGCACAACACTTGTGAATTTCCATTTTATGTGGCTTCTGCTTATCCGTGCAGCCTACGGATGACGCACTTACCAACACTTAACCTTTCTACTGCAGAGGATGAAGGAAAGAGATAGGAGATAAAGACTATGCAAAGCTGGGCTATAGATTTATGCTTTCAGGAAGGTTGAACTTAAGTATGTGAATCATCTTCAACATGGCAGTATGTAGCTCCAACTACACTGGCCACACACAAACAAAATGCTCAGCTGAGATTACACAAGTGAGGGGCATATGTGTGGACCCCCAAGAGTCTTCACCTTTGCTATCAGAAAATGACACCATACAATATAAAAGCAGATTGATTTAATGAATATAAAAGGAGTTTGGCACTTCCACATAGGGTTAATTCCTACAGAACATCTGACAATGTTAGCCCAAAAATATCAGCAATCAATGGACCAGAGACTCAACCTTAGACTGTCATTTTTTCGTTTTAGTAAACTTGTCTGTGTGGCTAACACACACACACACACACACACCAGCGTGGTGTAGTGGTTAGAGTGTTGGACTAGGACCGGGGAGACCCGAGTTCAAATCCCCATTCAGCCATGAGACTAGCTGGGTGACTCTGGGCCAGTCACTTCTCTCTCAGCCTAACCTACTTCACAGGGTTGTTGTGAAAGAGAAACTCAAGTACGTAGTACACTGCTCTGGGCTCCTTGGAGGAAGAGCGGGATATAAATGTAATATCCACAAATAGCACTCCATTCATATATAAATTTCCATGAAATTCAGAACTGAACTTGAACTTGCTGAGAAAGTAACTCACCCTCATGAATGAAAGGAAGCTGGTCTTCTGATAGTGAGTAGGAATTCTCCACTTTGCTAAGCAGGGTCTGCCCTGGTTTGCATTTGAATGATAGATTACATGTCAGCACTGTAAGATATTCCCCTTGAGACTACTCTGCGAAGAGGATCTGCATGCTTGCATGCAGATGGTTTCAAGTTCCCTCCCTGGCTTCTCCAAGATGGGGCTGTGAGAGACTCCTGCCTGCAACCTTGGAGAAGCCACTGCAGTCTGTGTAGATAATATTGAGCTAGATGGACCAATGGTCTGACTTGGTGTAAGGCAGCTTCCTATGTTCCTAATGAAGACAATGAATGCTCAAAATAAATCAAATCCATGTTGGTTATGAAATTTACAAACTGACAAAATATGAGACAGAACAGGGAACACATTTATTCCCTGAAAATCTCTTTCAAAGATATATGTGAATGAAGATAGTGTTCAAGACAGACAGACAGCCTATGCTAGTTCATTATCAGCTTTAGATCATGACTTTCATTTGAGTTATTAGAACATGTTTACTCCACTTTTCCATCCAGATTCTCAAGCTGACTCACAGTCAATCAAGGTGGCTAACAAACTTTCCAAAAAAACCTAAAAACATAATCAGCCTTACAATTAGAACACCAATCGGCAACATTCAAAAGGAGACGTGGCAAAACCCTGACCAGAAGACACTGAGATAGTGGCAACATCCAGATGAACACAGCACTAATGCAACCAACAAAAGACCCACCCATGCAAAAAGGTCACATAGATGAGCAGATGCTCAAAGTGGCTCAATCTCTTGTGGTCTCGGTCTGCCTGTGCATTATGCTTGCTGCAGAAGCACATCCTGTGGCAAGTGCACTGGTGCAACTCTAGCCTGGAATGTAAGCCCTTGGTTTAGTGGAACCTGGTAGCACAACATCCTTGCACTAGTGCAGCATCAATAGGGATGTCAGCCATTGTTTTGTGTGCCCTTCCTGGAGGCCACCTTCAGGGCTGGGAACACTGGCCTCCCAGATCATGATTCTTCCCACCTGCATGTTTTCATTCACCAGAAACGTTAGACTTGGGGGCTAATGCTAGGGGGGAATAGAGGCACCCTTATGTAGAATCCAGAGGAAAGAGTTGCGGTATGCAAGGACAAGGCAATGGAGTAGAATCAGGAATATTACTGGTTTATTGGAACAGATCTTATTTACAGAGACACAAGTACACTCTACCTTCAGCACTCTTGCTGCTGGCTGATTGTTAGCCCCACCTCTACTCCGGGACTGGAAAACAAGTAAATAAAGCACCTTTCAAAAGCTGGCCTGGAATGGATGAACTAAATGGAGAAATGGATGAACCAAAACCACCACACCTTAGAATGTTGGGGACCCCACTAAAGCAAGCTGGGGACTCCACTCAGGATGGGAAAAGAAAGAACATTTGCAGCATGCTTACTGGGAACCAGGGAGGGGGTGCTTGCAGGTACCAAGTGGCAGCATACAATTGTCAGGCCGCCTCCCACTTTCAGGCTGTTATCTTCTTCTTTATATATATATATTTCGCTAAGGCATACCCGTGGCTAATCCCATGTGTGGCAGCTCTCGTGAGAGTTCGTGAGCAGAAGCCCCTGATTGGGCAATGGAGATTCCATGTTTTTATTTTATTTATTTATTTATTTACATATTTTTATACTGCCCAAAACGTACGTCTCTGGGTGGTTTACAACAAAATAAAAACTAAAAGATAGGGAAGATAGGGATATATGCAGATAGGGAAGAGGAGCCTGTGAGAGCAGAAGCACCATGGTGATTGGGCAGTGGGGATTCCATATGCAATCCTCTGATGGTGAAGGTCAGTTGGAATGCAACTGTTAGTGGGCAAGGTTCTGCAAAGAGAGGGGTTGTGAGGGAGGAAAGAGGCCCTTCAGGAGAAGGAGGCTGCCATTGTGCGAATTAGATGAGGAAACAAGATGAACAAGTCCTTTTTAAGTCAGGTAGGGAGAGGGTGGGGGGCGAAAGGAAGGAAGGAAGGAAGGAAGAAGGGGAAGAGAGAGAACTAAAGGAGAGGAAGAAGGATGGGTGAGGGATGGGCCCGGGCCTGTCAGTTGCCTGAGAGGAATGAGTGGCCATGGCGGGAGGAAGTGAAGAAAGGTCCAGTCAGCCGCTGCTGCTGCTCTTGCAGGGAGAAGTGGGGTGAGGGTGGGAAGGTCTCTGGGGTTAGGCCAATCAGCGCCGGCAATGCCACAGCCACGACCAAGAGGGGGGATGGAAGCAAGAGGATGGAGGAGGAGGAGGAGCACATCTCAGGTAAGGGTGGAGAGATCTCTGAGGTGAGGGGGCTGAGGTGGGGGTGAGGAGAGCAATCAAGTACTTGTGTGCAGATACTCTGCATGGGTTAAGCTAGTTATTACTTATTATCTGTTAAATATTTGGAGAACTGCTCCAGGAGCTGGGCATTAGCCCGTTGGTGCCATCATTAGCTGCCTGCAGAACTATTTCCTTTGCCCCAAGCTCAACCTTGGAGTGGAAAAGGTTTATTTGAACTGAATGTGCTGAGGGGAGTCTCCAAACCATCTGCTGTACTACAAAAGCCACATCTGGCTGGCTACTTCACCCTAGTTTCCTCTCTCTTGATCTGTAGCTGGCTAGTAAAATCGCCAGCATTTTTTCACTGAACCAGCTCCTATACTTTCAACAAGAGCATGAGACACCAAAATGGAGCGGAAGAGAGTTCTCCCATCATTCTGGCAATATGCCAAGAAATGTTTCAGCAACTAAACCTGTGTGTTTCAAGCTCCTGATAGGCCACTAGGTGCTACAACTGGCGTTAGAACTCAGGCAGGGGCGTATCTAGGGTAGGGCAGGCAGGGCACGTGCCCCGGGCACCACTTGAAGGGGGCGCCATTTTTTAAAATTAAAAATTATTTTTAAATGGGCACTGAAAACAAAATGGCCACCGTGCATGCTCAAATGGCCTCTGTGAGGCCCTAGGCCATGCCAGGCCTTGCAGAGGCCATTTGAGCATGCACAGTGGCCATTTTGTTTTCAGTGGCCATTTTTAAAAAATATATATAGTTTTAAAAATGGCCACTGCACATGCTTAAATGGTCCCTGTGAGGCCCTAGAGACAAGTGGGGGAAGGGGAACCTTTGTAGACACCCCCCCCCCACAGCCTTTAGGAAGCCCCCCGAAGGGGCTACAGATTTTTAAAAAATTTAATTTAATATAATGTAAGTCACTGTACACATATTCAGTTTGGCACTATGTACAGAGAATCAGGGCTTGTGAATACTGAGCTGAAGCTTATGAGCTAGTATTCATTTGTATTAATTTGCTCTTACTTTGCTTCCTGTGGTAAGTGAGTTAAATGTGATGTCTTAATAATATGGCTATTAATATTAATGGTGAGTTTGTCTTTGAATCAGTGTGAAATCCTTAGTATTAAGGCCCACTGGGAGTTTCTTGCTCTCTTTCTCTCATTTCAACTGTCTTTCTGAAATACCAGAATATATTCCAAGCAGTGATACAGTTTACTCTGCATATCCTTTAATTATTTTCAGAGTATCTGGGAAAAGTCAAATTCTCCATTTATTTTTAAAACTTATGTAAGAGTGATGCTACAATGCATAGTAGAGAATTAGACAGGCACTTCTGTTTAGTTTTCCAAGTACACCTCCACATAGTATTTGGGTATTTCCTGAGCCCCAGCATACTGAAATTTCTAGTTTTCCAGCATTTTTTGGTCTGGCTACGTCCACTGCTAAATAGTTTTTGAAAGATTAAAAGATTAATGAGCTTGACTTGTACTTTTGAGCTGATATTATGGTAAAGTTATCTGAAAGATGGGTGTCAGATGTTTGGACAGGTGGCTCAATTTCGGTGCTTGCCCTAGGCGCTATTTTCCATAGATACGCCTCTGAACTCAGGGGCTGTCCAAGGGGGAAGCAGGGAGATTCTGCTACCTTGCCTCGCCTCCCCGACCCAATCTCCTGATCTCCTCGCAGGCAAAATTAGAGACCTGTTTCCTTGGGCTTTTAAGCCCTCTGCTCCCCCACTCACCATCGGCTGGGACTTTAAACCCTTCCCAGCAATCGGCATAAATATCATGAGGAGACAATCCACCATACTGACAAGGCTCATCCTCAGGCAAGACCACCCCAACATGAACAGCCTACACTACAGTCCTCCCTTTCCCTATCACCCCCGGATTCTTTTCTAATCTACCTACTCTGATTGACTGCTCTCTTTTTTTTTCTTTGACCCCACCCCCTCCAGCTTGCCAATGTGGACACACTTGAAGAAAACAAAGGCCTGATTAAGTAACTTTTACAAAATATTTTTCAGTTTGGATTGTGGAACCACATAGGCCATAGATTTCCTGCAGGGCATGAGCTTGAGACCTTGCCCTACACGGGAGTAGGGATGTGCACGGAACCAGGAGCAGCCGGTTTAACAGCGGCGTGGATGGCTTTAAGGGCGGGGAAGGATGCACTTACTCCCCTTGGCCGCATTTCCCCCGCCGGCGTGCAATTCCCTAAAAGCATGTCAGGGTGGCACAGTGTACTTCCCTGATGCCCCATTCCAACGTTGACCGGATGTAACCGGAAGTAGTAGCTGTAACTGCGCACATCACATGCACCCAACGTGCGCATGCAACACGTGCAGTCGCAGTTACTACTTCTGGTTACATCCGGTCAACATCGGAACAGGGCGGCAGGGAGGTACACTGCTGTCCCAACAGGCTTTTGGGGAATCATGCGTTGGCAGGGGAAATGCAGGTGGGGGGGAGTGCACCCTCTCCTGCCCTTAAAGCCACCCGCCCCTGGTCATCAAACCTTCAAGCTGGCCAGGGTTCACACCAGTTTGCAGGCCCGTAAAAGGCCCGCTGAACCAGTTCGTGCACATCTCTACAGGGGAGTTCCTGGGATTTCCTTGTAGAAGGCAACCTGATAACAACAGCATAGCTTCTAGCCATCTCAACAGCCCCTCTCCAAATGTGGTTTTTATACATTTCTAGGCGGTGCAAATAATTCAAAAATACAACCACGTGTTTTTGTTTCCACTCCCTTTCAATCTCAAATTAGTTTTTCATGGTCGTTAAGCTTTCCCAACACTATGTTAGGATTAGATGCCTTTCTGCTTACAGTTTTTGATTGCTAAACTGCTAACAGAGCAAAGAAACACCTTTTAAAAGTGGTGATTCTCTTTATTTAGCAGGGGGAGAACAACGAGCCCTATGCATCCCCAGCACAGCATCTCTCCAGTGATTGTTGCTGGTGACTATCTTACGTTTCTTTTTTAGGTTGCAAGCCCCTTGGAGACAGGGAGCCATATTATTTATGTATTTATATCTATGTAAACCACTTTGGGAACTTTTGCTGAAAAGCGGTATATAAATATTTGTTGTATTCGTAAACTGATTAAAAGTTCCTTATTGCTCTCAACTATTCCTTCACTTGACCTTACACATTATTTTATTCCTCAGATACATGCTTGATAGCTGTACCAAATTCTTCATTTTGCCATGCACTTTCCAACACCTGAAAGATATCGTTCATGCCTCTTGTAAGACAGGAAGGTCATGTGGCTACACATGAGGGCCAGGCACATGGTTTAAAAGAAATAATCCAGACAACCTTGCCTTACAGGAGATCATAAGCAGCAGGAGGGAAAACCTTTCCTTGGTGGCAAAATGTACTGGTGCCATCCTACCAAACTTGGTCTCATACTTCTGATCTGAAATAGAAAGCACTCACCTCCCAGCTCTTTGTTGAGGGTTCACTGAAGAAGTTGTCTATCATATCAAGTTCCTCCTTTTCGACCACTACAAAACCTTGTTCCTTAGCATCTTTGCCATACACATCTGGTGACCATTGAACAAAGAACGTATACAGGTGATCCACCCTGTGAAACAAACATATGTTAAAAAAAAGGTCTGAGCAATCAAAACACATTGAGAATTGGAATGGTATGCAAAATTCACTAAATTACTAACAAAGGTGTTGTGTGACTGAAGGAGACTTTGCACATGTACATGGAATGTAGCAGTTGCTTTTCTCCCGATATAGCTGATGAGACCTTACACACTTTCTCTCTACTCCTTAATAACTACATACCTTACTGAGGAAATACTGTAGTTATTTGGACATGGGATCTTCCTGGTGCCTGGTTACTGAAACTGCATTCATTTCTATATCCAGGGTCAAGGGTGTTCCTGCATCCAAACACAGGAAAGTACCACCCAAACAGCCCTTTAATGCAAAGTGTACTCAGTCAAAATGTAGCTTCTCTAATCGAGCTTATGGTTATGCTTGCTGCTAAGTACTGGTGCTGATGTGGCAGAAGTCATAACTGTGTGTGATAGAGCAACACATTTATTATTTATTTATTACATTTTATATCCCGCTCTTGCTCCAAGGAGCCCAGAGTACATAGTTAAGTTTCTCCTCAAACAACCCTGTGAGTAGGTTAGGCTGAGAGAGAAGTGACTGGCCCAGAGTCACCCAGCAAATATCATGGCTGAATGAGGATTTGAACTTGGGTCTCCCTGGTCCTAGTCCAACACTCTAACCACTGCACCACGCTGGCTCTCTTGTGCCAATGATGTTACTGTAGCACAGACACTGTGGCTGGCAGTGGATTCCATGTCAGTGATTCCTTTTTAGACTGTGTTTGAAATGTGTGTTCTGTGCTGGGAGGGACAGATTCCCTTTTACAGCATGCCTATGCAGTGTTTTTTGTGGCAGGGTTGCAAAATGCATTGCACTTGGGGAGTGCAGCTTGTTCCAGCCACAGGGAACAATGGGGAACATGAAATGCCCCATTGTTCACCATGGGTAGCAAAAGAAATGGGCAAGTGGGAGATTTTTAACACATCTTTAACCTTTTCCCCAAACCTCCATAGGATTCATTTCTTGCCCATTTCTTTTGTGGGTTGGGTGGTGGGTGGCACCCATCATGCCCTCCCACACAACCCACTTTGGTGTTTTAGGAGCTACACATGGGGAACAATGGGGTGTTTTGAGTTTGTTCCGTTGAAACAACTAGTTGGACCGGTTGTTTTGACGAAATAGTTTGGCCATTTGTGTTTCGTTTTGAGCTTGAAACAGAACGCAAAATCAGTTTCGTACAGCTAGGTGGGTATGTGTTACTGTAACTACAAACACAAATGCCCAGTTCATCACACTATTTAAGAACAGTTTAACTTGATGGTCTGTTTACACTAGCACCTGAGGTATGCCTCTCACCCCGTATCACCAAAACCTAACTTAAAATCTTGCTATCTTGATCAAAGACATTAAGATCTTGCTATCTTGATCAAAGACATTCATCTAAAACAGACGAAGTCATCTTCAATCAGAACAAAAGAGTGATGTTGATTGTCAGCCTTTGCCTACAAAAATGGTAGATGGGTATGTTGCTGCCAGTGTTCTCTCTAATTTTTTTTTATTTCTGCGTGGAATGAATTTTGTTCTGGGCAGCAGTATCAAGGCAGTGTGTGCGCACATGCTTTCAGAGTGGGGCATTCCTGATTCAACCTGTGCGGGATCTAAAATTAACTAAGGGAACATTAAAAAACTTGTGAGTGCACACACATCTTAGAGGGAACACTGGTTGCTGCATTAGGAAAAAAACAAAAAGCAGAGCATGGGCCTGTATTGTGACCAACTAAACACTACAAACTAACATGTAAGCTTTTAAGTTTTTTTTTTTTTTAACTCCTCTTGAACCTGATATTAATCTGAATCTTGAATCTGATATCTGATTCTTCTTTGGAATACCCTTCCCACCCACCACCCACCAGATTCATTCAGCCTCCTCCTTAGTGGCTTTTAAGGCCCTTCTTAGTGGCTTTTAACCCCTGCTAACTTGGCAAAGAGGCACCTTTCAACATGGTGATTCTCTTTATTTAGCAGGGGGAGAGTAAATGGCCCTATCCACCCCCAGCACAGTACCTCCAGTGACTGTTGCTGGCGTCTATCTTATGTTTCTTTTTAGATTGTGAGCCCTCTGGGGACAGGGATCCATCTTATTTATTTATTATTTCTCTGTGTAAACCGCCCTGAGCCATTTTTGGAAGGGCAGTATAGAAATCAAATCAATCAATAAATAGCTGCTCACTTTCAGTGGCCACTCGTCTACTGCCTCCTCACCTCCCCACCCCCCTCAGACTGCCGCTCTTCCCTATTTCGGATCCTTATCTCACCTCCTTTGCTAAGATGCCACGGTGGCAGCTCCTGAAACTCCAGGAGCTGCTGTGGCTTCCTAAGCTTTGCCTGGCCACTGCGTGCTATAAAGACATCATGGTCCAGCATCTGTCACTGAGCCATGATGTCTTTATAAAGCACAATGACCAGGCAAAGCTTAGATGCTTCCACTGAAGTTCCTGGAGTTTTAGGAGCCAGCCCAGTAGGGGGCGAGGCATCAGATGAGCCGCCATGGAGGTGGCTGGTGAGCAGGAAGCCACAGGGTCCAGGGTGGTGGGGGAGACAGGCAGCTGGTGGTGTGGCTGTAACCGCCAAGTTTAGAACACAGGGTGCTGCCAATGTCGTTAGCCACTGGACAGAGGAATCTGGACATGATGTTGAAACTGCAGATGAAGAGTCTGCATTTTGTTAGGATTAAGACAGAAACTTCACAAGAGACATGTGGCATATACCTTGAAGACACTTTTATTTATTATATTTGTATACCGCCCGAAACTTACATCATTGAGCAGCAACATAACAACGACATCAACATAAAACAAATTAAAACAAAAATTAAAAACATTAAAACAACTTAAAACCACAATTCTAGTTTAAAAACTTGAGTGAATAAATGTGTCTTTAGAGACTTCTTTAAAGGCTGTCAGAGATGGGGATGCTCTTATTTCAGCTGAGAGTGCATTCCAAAGTCTTGGAATTCTCATCAGCATTTTCTTCCTTGGCAAATAGTAGTCACAGGGACAATGGAGGGTGATGCAGATTGGGACTAGGAATGCCATTTAGCGTTTTAAAAAGCAAACATATGCTTAAAGTAACAAGTACTGTAATTTGACTCATTAGATGAGACTCTGCTAGATGCAAAAGGATCAAAGACTGCTGAACAAAGAAAAAATAATGGTTATTCTTCCCCCTCCTTTGAAAATAAAAATCTAGCAGTTATTCAGATCTGTCTCCAGAAGAAGCAGAACACAAGACAGACCTCAAACTGCCTTTCCATTTTAAAAACACACAGCAGCAAATATTAAAATAGATGATATAAATCAACCTTAAAAATTATTCAAAGTTAGTTCTCAATGCAACTTAACAGAAGGTATGAGGAAATGTCCTAAAAGGACTCACAAACTTCCATGTCTTAAAAGGACTCACAAACTTCACGCATACACCTCATACATCACTAATAGCAGCAGACTAATTGACAGCAGCAGCAATATTACAGTACATTATCGTAATTAGAGTTTTGGACCAGGCTAGGAACACCCAGGCTCAAATCTCTAGTTGGCCATGAAGCTCAATGTGACCCTGAACCAGTCATCACTCAGCCTTATGTACCTCACAGTGCTGCTGCAAGGATAAAATGGGGAAAGTGTTTAAGCCCATGCATGTATATATAGCTATTAAAAAACAAACAAACCAGCGTATTACTAATAAGTCTAGATTCAAATGTATCAAGTCCTACAGAGCAATGTTTAAAATCATGAACGGTGGCTTGCCTTGTTCCATTTCAATCTTGCTAATTTCCACACACAATTCTCCACGTACTTGTTTCAATGCATTACTGCTCAACTAAAAACCATACTGAGTATCCTTGGGAAATAAAAGTTACTTTTCTCCCAAGACATCCTTGCACACATATTGTGAAGCTGTCCATCCATTATGCTTGCCCCCCACCCCCACCACACAGTTATGTCTAAACTGGGTAGAAGCAGGGGCGTATCTAGGGTAGGGCAGGTAGGGCATGTGCCCTGGGCGCCACTTGAAGGGGGCGCCATTTTAAATTAAAAAAAAAAAAGCCGCCATAAACAAAATGGCCACCGCGCATGCTCAAATGGCCTCTGTGAGGCCCTAGGCCATGCCAGGCCTCACAGAGGCCATTTGAGCATGCACGGTGGCTATTTTTTCAGCAGCCATTTTTTTTAAACAAAAATTATTTTTTAAAAATGGCCACTGCACATGCTCAAATGGTCCCTGTGAGGCCCTAGAGGCCATTGTGGGGAGGGGGAATCTTTGCAGACCCCCCCTGCCCACGGCCTTTAGGAAGCCCCCCAAAGGGGCTACAGGACAATATATATATAATTTAAATTGATATAATATAAGTCACCATACACATATTCAGTTTGGCACTATGTACAAAGAATCAGGGCTTGTGAATACTGAGCTGAAGCTTATGAGCTAGGATTGTATTCATTGGCTCTTATTTTGCTTCTTGTGATAAGTGAGTTAAATGTGATCTCTTAATAATATGGCTATTAATGGTGAGTTTGTCTTTGAATCAGTGTGAAATCCTTAGTATTAAGGCCCACTGGGAGTTTCTTGCTCTCTTTCTCTCAGTGCTGGACTAGGTCCGGGGAGACCCGAGTTCAAATCCCCATTCACCCATGAAACTAGCTGGGTGACTCTGGGCCAGTCACTTCTCTCTCAGCCTAACCTACTTCACAGGGTTGTTTGAGGAGAAACTTAACTATGTACTCTGGGCTCTTTGGAGGAAGAGCGAGAAATAAATAAATAAATAAATAAATAAATAAAGAAAGAAAGAAAGAAAGAAAGAAAGAAAGAAAGAAAGAAAGACTAGAATATATTCCATGCAGTGGCACAGTTTACTCTGCATATCCTTTAATTATTTTCAGAGTATCTGGGAAAAGTCAAATTCTCCTTTTATTTTTAAAACTTATGTAATAGGGATGCTACAATGCATAGTAGGGAATTACACAGGCACTTCTGTTTAGTTTTCCAAGTACACCTCCACATAGTATTTGGGTATTTCATGAGCCCCAGCATACTGAAATTTCTAGTTTTCCAGCATTTTTTGGTCTGGCTACGTCCACGGCTAAATAGTTTTTGAAAGATTAAAAGATTAACGAGCTTGACTTGTACTTTTGAGCTGATATTATGGTAAAGTTATCTGAAAGATGGGTGTCAGATGTCTGTACAGGGGGCGCAATTTCAGTGCTTGCCCTAGGCGTTATTTTCCCTAGATACGCCTCTGGGTAGAAGGATGGGCTTGTCTCACATGTGGACTGAAGAAATCGATGTAATCTATCAGTGCATCTGATCTCTGAAATAAGCAATGCCACAAACCCATGCCCTATTATTCATTCTACAAAATTGCCCTAGCATTACAATCTTCCAGCAGCATTGTCTACGTTCAATAGGCTAACAGTATATAAGCAGTGATAACTATCACCCCCCAATCTATTTATTTATTTATTTATTTATTTATTTATTTCATCACATTTTTATACCGCCCAAAATGCAAGTTCTCTAGCTTTATTCAATCTAGCTTTATTCAATCCTATCAAGCACACAGAGTGATGTAACAGCAGCTTATTTATACTTACTCTCCAGAGCTGCTAACGCTCCCCATTGCAAAATGCACAGGTGTCTAAAGAAGGACTTTCAGTTAGCTGGCCAGGAGATGGTGTAACTGGGTCAATATGAACATTCCGGGCCATTTATAAAGCACACTTCTTTAATGATTACTGCTTCTAAAGTTCCATGCAAAAGATAAGGGCTCCTCTTATTTCACAATCACAATGCAACAGTGTCCAAGCCACTGATTAACTCCACTGCATTGTCTGACAAAGTAATTATGTTTGGACATGCAAAAAGCACTCCCAAAAATCAGATAAAGGACAAAAATGTTCTGCAGAAAAGCCACACGCTGCAGCTGTGACCTACTGCAATAATGCACAAAATAAGCAATATGAGCAGCTGCATAATCCATCAGCAAACTCATCAGCTACATGATTTCATTTGTGTTCTTAGAATTCTTTTTACAGATTATACTTCTATTAAGAGCTGTGTCGTAGTGTACACACACACACACACACACACACACACAATCTCCCTACCCACACAGAGATAAGAAGCTGCAGCTATGTCTCTTTTTAAATATTTCTGCCACGATCAGTCTGTCATATTGAATGGCAGATTCACACAGAGGGCAGCAACTGAGATTGCTGCCACCATGGTGTGAGCACACGCTCCCCCTCCTCCCCTTGTGAGCCTATACTTCTGCTATTGGTCCCAAAATGCCAAGATTGGATGATGTGACCAATCATGACATATCCTTCCGTACTCCCCTCAGGGAACCCAACACTGTTACAGATTCTGTGTTCCCTGAAGGAGGTAAGGCAGGGTATGCCAAGATTGATTCTGACAACACAATCATGTCAACATATCAGAACCCACAACAGAAGCAGAGGCTCAGGTGGGGATGGGAGAGCGTGCCTACTCCCAGGGCATGGCAACCTCAGGAACCCACTTTAGGTATCACTTTCTCACAAAGTCTTAACAGTTTCCACCTCAAACATCATTTCTGCTCCAAAGCTTATCCTCAACAACATCTCCTGTTTTATTATTACTCTCTCTCACACATTTTTCTGCCACCCAGTTATCAAAATAAGCTGCCTACATTTCACCTTTGCCCCACTTGCCTTGCTATGAGAGCCCTCAGAACACATTTAAGAAGTTACTTCACATCCAATTCCATGACTAGCACTTAGTTGGTACTTGAGATAAATCATACAGTGATGCCAAGATCTTCGGCTATTTTATCAGGAAAGAAAAAGGGGAGAAATGGGCCTCTCTTCTCTTGCTTTCCCACCACTACCTTTTCTCTCTCCCTCTCTTGCTTTCACACATGAACATGCTAAGGATTTCATCTAAGTTCAAAAGGGATTTACAGGAACAACCATATGGGTTGTTGTTGTTGTTTAGTTTTAAGGCTCCATGGAATGTACTCCAAAACAAGAATACACGAAGTATTGCTCAGGTTTCGAAGAGGAGAGTCTACAGAAGCTGAAATTGACTAGGCATCAGTTGTGGACTTCTATCAATGTCACTAGTTTCATCTTGGCATCAAATATCCCGGCAAAGCCTGCCACAGCATTTTTATCAAGTCCTTCTTAGGTACAGCTCCCTAAAACAACTTACAATTTCCCCAACTGGTGAAGATTTAAAACCATAATCTCCTTGAACAAATCAATTATTTATGCAGTTTTATTCTTCTTTATTTTAGCATTGTTAGTTGCCCTGAGAAGCTTTGCTCAAAGGGTCGGGGGTGAGGGGAGGTAAAAATTCTATAAATAAAGATAACAGCTAAGGGACTTATTCAGATTTTTGCATTAGGGAAGGTTTCTCACCGCCAACCTCAACCCCCACTTTATGTCCCACTGGGATTCTGCAGTGCAGGAGCACACAGTCTTTTGTCCCTCTTAAATGTAAAAAAATCCAAAAAGGGGATTACGCATGCACATGTGCACATGTTAGTCATAACGCTTGAAACTAATCACATCACAAATGTCACAGCAAGCCTCGTGACATTTGCATAATCACAGTCCACACAACAACCCCTAATAAACTGAATGTGCTGTAACGGAAGAGAAGAAAGAACACATTTCCCAGTGGCAGAAACTGGGAGGGGAAAGAACACATTTCCCAGTGGCAAAAACATTGTTAGCTGAGTTTGTTTTAGGTGCCCTGGATTAAAAAACCACAATAATGCTAGGGACATGAAGTACCCCGTCAAGAGAAATATATATTCAGTGGATGGCACACAAGATGTGCTATACATGCCATACACTCTGGAAAGTCTCCGAATACTTTATGAAAAGCTGCATCTTACCTTTCCCGAGGAACAGCAAACCAGTACTCTGGTTGCTTCCTTCTTTTGCCATACTGCTGAGCCATGGTGGTGACTTGAGAAGCAAATGACTTCCTCATAGGCTTGCCCACTCTGATGCACAGAAACATTGGAGGAGTCTTGCTTTTCTCCTCTTTTGAGGGAAGCATATCTGAATCCAAGAGAAACAGGAGACTACATAGTTACCATACAGCAAATGAATGATAACAGCGGTACACTATAAGATCATCAAAAAATGATGGTTCAGAAATCCCACATCAGGGATCTGCACGAAATGGATTTTGCATTCTGTTTCAAACTCAAAACAAGATGTGGATGACTAAAACGTTTCATCGAAACACCAGCCAGCCCAGGCTTTTTCGATGGAACAAACTTGAGATGTTTCAAGTGTTTTGGCCATAGGGGTACAATGAGGAAGCTAGAAACATCCCATTGTTCCCAAGGGGTAGCTCCTAGGGACACCAAAGTGGGTTGTGATAGGCATGATGGATGCTACCCACCACACAACCCACCAAGGAAATGGGCAAGCAGGCGATTTTAAACAGATCTTTAACATTTCCCCCCAAACCCCCATAGGATCCTATGGCAGTTTTGGGGAAAGGTTTAAAAGGTGTTAAAAATCACCTGCTTGCCTGTTTCTTTTGTGGGTTGGGGTGGCTGGTCGCATCTATCAAGCCCTACCACAACCCACTTTGGTGTCACTAGGAGCTATCCATGGGGAACAATGGGATGTTTCTAGTTTCCCCATTGTTCTTTAAGGCTGGAACAAGCTGCACACATGTTTTGCATTGCAATTTGCAATGCATTTTGCAACCCTGCCTTGGAAAACACTGCAGAAACACACCGTAAAAGGCAATCTGTCCCTCCCAACACAGAATGTACATATATACCACCTTTCTTCCACAAGATCCAAAGTGGTTTACAAGTCCAAAATACAAACAATAATCAGATCAAAATCAAACAATAATTCAAGAGCAGAAACCAAACACAGTAGCCAAGAATTCAGGCTCCATTCCTAGTGGCCACCCTTATAAGATCCCTGATAGGAAAAGGCTCTGTCTATATGTGCTCTATATCTGCATTTGTTCCTATATGATGTGTTCATTCACTTAAACAGAGAATGCACAATATTCTTGCCTCTATTTGACAGTGCTCCCTTCACTGAAGGGAACAAGAAAACTATCATGGGCAGGGATGCAACGTGTGTGCACTGGGGTCTCCAAACCCTCATGAGATCATGGGGTGGACAGAACATAATTATATTAAATTAAAGCTAAGTTTTTAAAGGAACTTTTGTAACAGAATGATACATTCAGCCTTTTAGTAAAGCTATGGTAAAAAAAAGCCTACCTTCAATTGGCACCTGGATTCTCTGCAGCAGCCACAATCTAATTTCAGATTTATTATCTGATGTCAAAGCAGATGCTACAGATTCTTCATGCTCTTTTTTCTCAGCTCCTGCTGAGCCAACTTCTGGAAATGGCTCTTTCCTTTCAACAGAACACACGTCAGGTCCTGTCCATTTGCCTGTAAGAACTTCGGTGACTTGGGATTGTGAAGAGCTAAGTGTGAGATCTATGCCCACAGGTTTATTGTTCCTTTCTTCCTTGAGTGCAATTTTACATAAATCATCAGTAGACTGCAACTTATCCTTCTCTTTACTGAAGTAAAATTCTATAAATTTATCTGTATTCAGCTCCTTGTTTGCATCCAGGGTAGTCTCCAACTTATTTGTTGGTGAATTCCCTCCCTTGTGAATTTCAGGCACCACATCTAGCTTCTCACAAGACTCTAGATCAAGAACCTCTTTAGGGACTACCTCATGCTTTGTCCCAGATGAATCTAAAGCTGATTGCTCACAGTTTTCTTTATTTGTTGCTTGCAATCTAACTTCTTCTGTTGTTTTGCAGTCACTAGGATTATCAGCTCTTCCGACAACTTTCCTGTCAGTCTGGGATGAAATCGCTTCTAATTCAATAAAGCCATCTTCTCCTAGAAGAGAATTATCTTTGGTTAGATCCAGAGTATCTCTCTCTCCAGAATGTTCTGTAGTGTATACTTCCAAAGTGACTCTTTTTGAAGGTTCACTGGTGACAGAGTCCCTGGATGCTTCCGTTGATCTGGATGTCACCAAGGAAGGACTCTCAGAAGTTTTAAGCAGTTCAAAATCTGTAGATTTCTCCTTGTTTGAAGGCTTTATTAGTTTGGAATTCAGAGTGGCAACGTTGTCTACCTTCTGCTGCTTCTTCTCTTTGTTCATAGATTTAAATTTGCTGAAAGGGTTAATCTCGTTCTCAGAAGCAAGGTCTTCCCACTCACCAGGCCTGTACAGAGGACAAAGATCCTTTGGAATGTCGCTGTCAGGTGGATGCATATGGAGTGTTAAAGATGGAGAACAAAATGAAAACAAAAATGAGAACTCAACACATATTATAAATAAATAAAACCAAAGAATGGCAAAAAGAACAGTCAACCAAAATATGACAAAACAGATTTTAAATAATAAGAATTAAGCCTTGATAATAAAAAGCAAGTCAACTAAAATAAGTATTTATGAAGGTGAAGGAATTGGTAAAACCAAATTTTTGTACTTTGAAGTGCATGTGAAAAGGAAGAAATGGATGTATTATTAGGTATCCAGTAGATATATATATTTTAAAGGGAGGGGTGGGGAACAAAATAAAGGAACCAGTCTGGGTCTTACGTTGCTACAAGGAGAGAAAAGGAATGATCATAAGCTCTATAAAATTTGTATATTGTAATGGGTTCCTATCCACCAATAGCAAACAAATCCCATCTCAACAGCTGAGTCTTTCAGTTAGTTCAGGAGACTAAGGTCTGCAGAATTAAGACATCCAGACATTCAAAATCATGAGACAGAAAACAGTAACATGTGGAGCTTTAACATTTGCCTGTAAGTTAACTGGGGGGAAATGAAACTCTGAAGGTCTGAAAGGTTAAATACCCTCAAAGGTGTCCCAGGAACACCCCACCCCACTCTCCCAAAAGCTTAGAATTTTAGAAGAGGCTAAAAAAGCACCATAGGTTTTCCAGGTTCTTATTTCCAATCAAATAAATGTAGGCAGCTCATACTTCTCCACTAGCTCACAGACAATTGTAATAAAAACTTCAAACAGGCAAAATCCTTTTATTTGTACAGTACTCCCACAGCACTTGTGCTTTTTTCTAAAATGCATAAACAGTCCACTTCTATTACCCATGTTCTTTATAAATGGTGAAAATAATTATGCGATTGCAGCCCTTCCTTTCTCCAGCCATATTCAGCAAAAGGTCTGGGCAACTTCACAAGCCTGAAAACTTTTATAGCTCTGGGGATACAGGGGGGGAAATGCTTAAGGCAGACTAGGCCTATGATTTGATGCCACCAGAGCCCAATTATCTGCATCATCATGTTGGTGACACACAGAGTTGGCTGCTCACAGCAGAGCCATCCCCACACAGCACTATACACTTCCGGTGCAGGTGGGACCTCCCTTTATGGTAGCAGAGCCCTGTCCTGGCCCAACAACAGCTGGGATTGCATGCAAAAGGTATGCACAGGGAGCTCTGGGAGGGGCATGCCTTCCAAGCTTTTTCCCCATGGGAAAAGTGCTTGGAAGGATTATTCCTCCAACTCCCCCACATAAATCTTCTGTCATGCCCTGCACACTGTCCCAGCCATTGCTGTGGTGGTAAAAAGAGGCCCCCTGAACTAGAAGCAGGCAGTACTGTGCGCGACACCAATTCGATGTACCGATTATTTGGCTTCAGCAGCACCAAAGCACAGGCCTACTTCTCAAGGCAATGAAAATATAAATTGGAATTTTTGGTGGCCCTCCAGTTTAGGAGTCAAGTTGCCAGGACTATCAAAAGCACTAGACCAAGAAAGGAAAAAGAAATCCAATTGTCTTACAACTATACAGCTTTCACTACACAATTCTCCCATATTAAAGATTAACCTATCTGGGGAATGTAGAAAGAAACTCTGTCTAAAGAGAAAACCACTGCTTTGGATTTATGAAGCCATGTCCACTTGAGTATTGCTAACAATACAACCATTTCAAATCCTTCAGTTCTGTTCATCACTCCGGTTTCAATAAAGTAAGAGTTTGAAGTTAACAACACTTATAGGCTCGTAGGACTGGTAGAGATTCAAGGCTATCAGGCACAACCATCTGCTCTCAGACAGGAGGATCTTTCATATGTCACTAACACACAAATTAGCACATATTATTTTGTGTGTCAATATAAATTTGGAGCACACAGCACTGAAATCTGCAATAAGCTCTTATTTTATTTAATTTAATCTAATATATTTTTATACCACCCAAAACTTACGTCTCTATGGGGCATCTTCCTAAAAATACATTCAAATTTAGAAAGTAGCCTACTGAAATCAATACCCTGTGCTACTGCCATGCAAGATCCCTAGTGTTTCCTTATTCCACAGTTCCTTCTTTCCCCCTTTTTCATGAACTTGCTCCCTGCACCTCTTAATTGCAGCTCAGTGTTCATGTCATGTTTGTGAGGTGATAAAGTTCACACACCATAATCCTTGCCTTTTTTTCATGTGGGAAGGTGTTCTGTAAAACAGCAGCTTCATGTGATGCTCACAAGTTGCCACATCAGAACATTAAAAAGTGTAGCTTTAATGTATAATGGTGCTATTTCACAGCACATAAAACCTGGATGTTAAAATCATCATGTATGTACTTCACCATCTGAACTGGCAAATTAATTGATTGGTTAACTGGACCTTGGTTTGTGCCAATATTGTTAAAAGTATATACTGCTATTTTACTTATCTCCCTTGTTATCTTATTGTCAGTCTTGCTCCTTGCATTTTCCTCCACATCCCACTGACACTGTGCAGATGTTAGTATAAACAAAAAGCACATCTTACGAGGGCAGAGCATCTTTGATCTTCATGTGCGAGATATCATTGTAGAGTGCAATCGAAACAACCTCCTCCATGGGGCATATGAGCCCATACTCTTCACAGCCATTCTCAATCACCAGAGGATCCGACTTGTGAGGGTCAAACATGATATTGTTGGGAGTGACTATCATGACTCCTCCAACTACACCCTTGAAATAAAAATAAATGGATATTTAGCTTAACAAACTGTTACTGTATGTTTTCCCCAAAATACTCTTATGTAAAGCATTCATCTCTTATGTTCCCTCTCCTAAGTTCTTAACAGTGCACCCCACCTCCAACAGAATCATGTTTGCTACCAAAGTTTCACTTTGAGCAGTCAAGAGGTCAATACCCTACTGGAACCAAGCATAGATAAAGATTCTGTGCTCAAAACACATCTATCTTTGGCAGACGAGGCCAGAGTTGTAAAAAGGGATCAAGGTATTTAATTTTATCCTTGGCTGCAATGAAGTGGGAGCTGCAGATTGTTAATTAACTAAAGTCATAATATTATTAAGAATCAAGAGTCAGCCCAAAGCATTTGCTTATTTTATGCTACCATGACACCTATCAGGCCTCCCGTTTTATATATGATCTCATATATTGTTTCATACGTAATTTTTAAAATTCAATTTCAGTTCTTATAGGAAAACTGTTGTACTTAAAAGTAAAAGGACAGAAGAGAAGCGTTTTATTTAAAGGGCACTCTCTTAGGACTTCTCTGCACATTACACACGTACTCATGTAACAAAAGCCTTAAAGCAAACACACATTTGGAACACTGCAGAGGAAAGTGTCTGGGCAATTTGGATCAGAGAAAGGATTAAGCAGCCCCACCCCATATGTTGTTTCTGCTTCATCTCACCCACTTTTTGAACTTATTTTCCCTAGCAAAAGCTGCTACTGGGTTTTCAGATTTCGAGTGTTTGTCCTTGGGGGTGGGCCTCCGGGATAGGCTGGGGATTTTGTCGGTGTACCAACCACCCAGTTGCACTTATTGTCTCCCTACCTGGGGTGGTCTTGAGATGGCACTGGGCTCCCCCAGACTTACTGCTTTGGGGGACTTCGATGTCCATGCTCAGGCCCCACTATTAGCGGTGGCTCAGGACTTCATGGTCGCCATGGCAACTATGGGTCTATCTAAATTGGTAGGGCCCTACCCACATGGCAGGACATACTTTGGATCTGGTTTTTGTGGAACAGGGAATGAATAATTTGGAGGCGGGGGAGTTTGAGATAACTCCCTTGTCATGGACAGATCATCATCTGATGGGGTTCAGTTTGACTGCTCCATCTACCCTCTGCAGGAGTGGTGGTCCAATTAGAATGGTCTACCCCCAGAGGCTTTTGAATCCATTCACTTTCCAGACAGCCCTTGAGGAGTTTCTGGTGTCCAGAGCTAGTGACTCTGTCGAGGCCTTGGTGAATCTCTGGGACGTGAAGCCCAGGCTATTGACACTGTCACTCCTAAACGGCTTCTCCAGCTTAGTGGAGCCCATTTTTAGGTCAATGAAACAACTCAGCCGACAAGCGGAACTATGCTGGGGGAAGACTTGTGATGAATCTGACTGAACATGAGCTAGAACCTATTTTTGGGACTATGATGGCAGTGGGGGCGGCAAAGGAAAGTTTTTTTCCTCTGCCTCCATCGTATCTGCTCTGTGTAGCTGAGGAGAGTTTTTTCATATAGCAAAATTGCTTCTCACATCCCCCTGTGAATTGAGGGAGGGACCATCTAAAGCCTGCTATGACCAGTTTGTATGCCACTTTGCAGAAAAAGTCACATACATCCAAGCCAGTTTGGACTCCAGGATTTTAGCAGTTCTGGCAGATGTGCCTCAAGTACTATCTGGTCCTATTGTATTGGATTATCTTCCATTGGTGCAGCCTGAGGATGCCTGACTGCCAGCCCATAACCCATGTAGCAGATTTTTAACTACTGACTATTTCACTCGATCACCCTACTTTAGTTAGTTGTTTTGCTTCACATTTTAGCTACTTTGCCTTATATGCTAAATATTTTACACTTTTTAGACACCTTTACTTTTATCGATAGTTGAATATAATTATGAATACCTGTATATTTACCCTTGCTTTATCTCTATTTTATTAGTCTCCCCACAACTTTTTAGAGTTGTATTTTATAAATCATAATTTTATAGTCTAATTGTAGTATATTAATCTTTAGTAATTTAGTTGTAATTATTTCATGATAATTTGGTTTAAAATAATTTTAATTATTTTATGTAATTATTATGTAATTACTATTATGTAATTATTTAATTACATGATCTTTTATTTCACTGTATCTGTATTATATCCTGTGCTGGTCTTTGACTGTAATAAAGATGGATTGATTGATTGTGCCCCAGGATGCAGTCAAGATCCTGGGCAGTGTATGGGCAACATCACATGTTCTAGACCCTTGGCCTTCATGACTAATAAAACCTGCCAGGCAGGGAACAGGCAGGTAGTTGGAAGCTATAAGCAGTTTCATTAAGTGAGGGCAGGATGCCATTGTGCCTCAAAGAGACGGTGGTGAGACCAGTATTAAAAAGGTCCTCCCTTGACCCCTCCAACCTGAACAATTACAGACCTCCCCTTTTTGGAAAAGGTGATAGAGCATGTAGTGCCATCTCAGCTGCAGAGGGTCTTGGATTATACAGATTATCTAGATCCCTTTCAATCTGGCTTCTGTCCGGGATATGGAACTAAAACTGCCTTGGTCACCCTAGTGGATAACCTACACTGGGAGCTTGACGGGTGTGTGTGTGTGTGTGTGTGTGTGTGTGTGTGTGTGTGCTGGACCTGTTGGTTCTGCTGGACCTCTCAGTGGCGTCTGATGCCATCGAACATGGTATCCTTCTGGACCGCCTCGCAAGTATGGGGACTGGAGACACTGTTTTCAAGTGGCTTCAGTCCTTTCTTGGTGGAAGGGTCCAGAAGGTGATACTGGAGGACTACTGCTCGGCTCCTTGGCTATTGGCCTGTGGGGTCCCGTAGGGTTCGGTTTTGTCCCCCATGCTGTTCAACATGAAACCACTGCGACTTGGACTGAGTTGTCAGCAATATGCAGAAGACACTCAGCTTGATCTCTCTGTATCACCTGATCCTAGGGAGGTAGTGAATGTCCTTTAATCGGGGGCTGGAGGCCCCCAATTAATGATGGGCTGGATGTGGGCTAGTAAACTGAGTTTGAATCTGGACAAGATGGAGGTGCTGTTGGTCAGTAGGAGAGCCAATCGAGATGAAGGGATTCTATTGGTTCTGGATGGAGTTGCATTCCCCCTTGAAAGAGCAAGTGCACAGCTTGGGAATACTCCTGGACCTCACCCAAATCTGCTTTAGGATGCTCAGGTGGAGGTGGTGGCCAGAGGTCCTTTTGAACAGCTTCATCTAGTATATCAGCTGCATCCCATTCTTGAAAAGGCAGATCTGACCACAGTTACCCCTGAAATAACTGCACTGGCTACCAATTTGTATCTGGGTAAAATTCAAGGTGCTGGTTTTGACCTTTAAAGCCCTTAACGATTTGGGCCCTGAATATTATTATTATTATTATTACATTTATATCCCGCTGTTCCTCCTAGGAGCCTAGAGCAGTGTACTACATACTTGAGTTTCTCTTTCACAACAACCCTGTGACGTAGGTTAGGCTGAGAGAGAAGTGACTGGCCCAGAGTCACCCAGCTAGTATTATGGCTGAATGGGGATTTGAACTCGGGTCTCCCCGGTCCTAGTCCAGCACTCTAACCACTACACCACGCTGGCTCTGGTATCTGAATATCTGAAGGACTGCCTGCTCCCAAGGATTTCTGACCGCTTGACAAGATCAGAGGGGGATCTGCTCCACATGCCAATGGTGAGAGAGGCTCAGCTGACGAGCACATGGGACATGACCTTCTCAGTCATTGCCCTCAGGCTTTGGAATGCTCTCCCAGCTAGCATCCGCTCCTCAGCCTCCATCACAGTTTTAGAAAACAAGTAAAAACATTGTTCTTCACCCAGGCTTTTATTTGAGAATACAATTTTTACTGCTGCTGTTTTGTGTGTTACTGTGTTATAAAGGTTTTAAAACTTCTAAATAGAGATATATTTTTATATTTAATATTTTGTATTTTAATTTCTATTTTAACTGTGCATTATTTTAATTATATTATAAACCACTTTAGAATTATTTTAATGAAAAGTGGTATAGAAATGGAGCAATAAATAAAAATAAACAAACTTGTGCATGCCTGGATTAAAAATTAAAAAATTTTAATTCTGAAAGGTGAAGCAGGAGAAAAGAAACTTGGCTAGCAAAAGGAAAGGGACATGGCGGCAAGAATCCTTTATGAATCTGATTCTGTCTCTAGATGATTGGTATCTTAAAATTTGGGATAATGCATCAATGGCCAAAATTACTGCATATATTAAGAACAAATCTGAAGATTTTTTTCCTCAGACTTGGGAACTATTTGTTCAAAATAAGATATCACAGGGTTTGGTTACGCACCCGAGATTTGGTTTCTTTTTGTAGAGAAATTTAATGCTGAATGCTCTGTGTAGATAACAGGTACACTAATTATTGACGTTACTGTTTTTAAATTTGCAGCCATTTATCTTTCAGATTGGAGAAGGGGAGAGGGAGATGATGGTATAAAGGTGAAAGTACACAGAATGTAATGAGAATCATTGTAATTGTATTGTTTGATCACGTCTCTGTTTTTTTCTTTCTTTCTTTTGTTATTCTATTTTTCTTATGTTTGTCTGTTTATATTATGGATAAAATAATGAAATTTTTTAAAAAAGGAAATTAACACTGTTTGAATTCCTGAAAGCCAAGCCTTTTCAGCCACAAAGAAGGAGGTCCCAGTAAAGAGAAACACAGGACTCCTACAGTCAGACCTAAGGTAACAAAGGGAGGAACTGAAGACCCAGTCAGAGGGAAAGAGGAGAAGAAGAGAAGTTCAGACTGAGAAAGAGGTAAGCTGACTCTTGTTATTTAAAAGCTAAATAATGGCTTAGATCCGAGTTTCCTTAGAGAGGGCCTTTCTCTACAAGATCCTCCCCACAACTCATTAAAGATCATCAAGAGGCGTCCACCTTCAGGTGCCACCAGTTCCTCTGGTGGTGACCTGGGATTGGACCTTCTCAGCTGTAGCCCATAGGCTGTGGAACACACTCCCCATGGATATGAGAGAATTATTTTCGTTGGAGGCCTTCAAGAGAGCTTTAAGACCCATCTTTGTAGCCTGGCTTTTAATGATATCTAGTTTTAATTTTATTCTGGTTTCCATGTCTTGATTTTAATTATTTTATTATGTGTTTTAGATATTAATGTAAACCATCCTGAGCCACTTAAGGAAGAGCAGTATATAAATTGAATAAATAAATAGTAATAAAACTTAGCATTGAACTGAAGTTGATGTCAACTTTGATTCTTTGATGCCAGTGTTTCCAGCTTGCAAACGTAACCCTTTTGATGCAGAACTCCCTCCTTGGGATGAAAGTGAATTCACCATGCATCTCTCATGCCAGAGAACACTTTTATACATTTTCTCAAAAAGGAAGAGAACTCTTTCAATGTAATTTGACTGAGAAAAATATAGTTAAAATGTCTTAAAACTGAAAAATCACCACTTAATTGGGTTACAATGGTAACCCCTTGCATCTGCTAACAGAAATTAACATCTGTTAATTCCATTAAAGAGTCTGAAAATCTTAATACTCTCATAAGAAGAAGAACTAGCAATCTGCACAGTTTATGGCACAGAATGTTGCCATTTGCCTATCATACTGCATATAACAGCAAACATGTTGCATAAGCACCCATCAAAGCTCTCTACCTTGCCATCTGTGAAGTACCGACAATTCATTTTTAAAAACTTGTAACAAATTGGCTCATCTTCCTCTGAGGTGGAGGACAGGACTCTTTGGAGTGGTCTGCAAGCCCTTCTTGCCAAGTCAGCATCCTTCAAAAATAAAATGCATACATATTTGAGTCAGTATATAAACAGTAAACACAGTAATTTTGTATTACATACCGATGTATTTTTATTATTAACCCTACATATCACGTTTTTAAAAAAATTATTATTTTTTAAAAATAAATTGTTCTTAAAGCCATTCATATAGAAAAAAGAATGAGAAAATGGTTCTCTGTCCAAAAAGGGCTTGCAATCTTAAACAGCAGCCACTGGAGGGACACTGTGTGGGATTCAACAGGAGCAGTTCCTCTCACCTTGCCAAATAAATGGGTTACTATTTTAAAAGTACTTCTTTGCCCAAGAAGAGCCAGCGTGGTGTAGTGGTTAAAATGCTGGACTAGGACCGGGGAGACCTGAGTTCAAATCCCCATTCAGCCATGATACTTTCTGGGTGACTCTGGGCCAGTCACTCTCTCAGCCTAACCTACTTCACAGGGTTGTTGTGAGGAGAAACTTAAGTTTGTAGTACACCGCTCTGGGATCCTTGGAGAAAGACCAGGATATAAAATGTAAATTTAAAAAATGTAAATAAAACTAGCAAAAAACCTAGTTTCATGCACATTTAATCCTGATATGATGCTGTGTGATTTTCATAGAAAGATACAAAATCCCTCAGCTTCTGCTTGATGAAAGGTTCTATGGAACCTAAAAACCTTGCATATAGACACTGACAGAAATAAGCCAATTTCAGGATACATTTGCAAAATGACAAAAATTTCTCCTAAGCTTCTTTCCTATTTTACCACAACATGCTCTTTCCATGTTGTCTGGCAATGTAAGCAAATTCAAGTCAAATAGATGGGGCCTAGCCTGGGGCTTATTCCAGACCATTACTGCTCTTCCTAGGATCAGGGGCTGCTACTGTTGTTGGAGGTGGTAGGACAGCCCAGGACCTGTGATCTAACATCTACTTACCTCCTGGGCAGAGCCTCATGGTGCTGGACCACTCTCAGACCACCACCCTTTACTGTGTGGAGGCATACATTTCCCCACCTGGCACACCTATCGACACATATCCCGCTACACAAATGGCATCCACGGGCGCCATGTGCATGCTGATGGTACACGGGGCTTTTTGGAACATGTGCCTTCCCAGCAGGAAGCTAGAAGGGTGGCAGAGAGCAGGTAAGCACCTGCTCTCCTTTGTCTTAAAGTTCCCTTTCTAATTTCCTTAAAGGTACTTGAACCACGCTCCGAACCATGCTTCAGGCATATCTCTAGTTGAACAGAGTCATGGCATAGACTCCTCATGTGGCCTCATGAGGACTTCTGATGCTACTATGCAATATGTCAAGGAGTCCCACTACAGTGGAAGGAGTTTGCACATTAATAATCCCCAGTACTGCGTTCACTGCTGTTATGACTGGCTTTCATATTAGGGAGAAGGAGAGAGGGGGGGAGGGAAGGAGACTGTGAGAGTGTACAGAGATTATTTATTAGCCCCAAAGCATCTCAAGTTTTATGACTCTTCCTCAGGGCAACAGATTTAATTCATTCAAAAGGCAACTAGAACTGTCTTCAACACTGTCTCACTCTAAAACAGTGTGGAACTTTGGTTGCCCTTTGAATGAATTAATCTGTTGCCCCGAGGAAGAGATAAGATTCTTAACAAGTGGGGCTAATAAATTATTCTCTGAGCACCTCCACACTCTCTTCTCTCTTTTTGTATTTTCTTTCTCTGGTGTTTGCATTATGGATATTGCACTGGAAACTACTTTAAACATTGCCCCATGTGGGATGATGCAGTAATGTGAAAGGAGGCAAAATATATTTATGCTCAGTTGAGAATCATAGAATAATTTTTTTGCTCAACTAACTCCCAATTGTCAGAACTTCATTCATTCTTCTTAATGTTATAACGAGTTATTGATATTGTAATAAATTATCTGCTGTCTGTTTATTTAATATTAAATGTTGAGTTATTGTGTACAATAGCTCCTTGTGCAGAAAGAGTGGCTGACATCTTGACTGACAAAGCACTGGTACTTCTGAAAAAATTCAACTCACTCAGCTATACTACTGATTTAGTGGTGAGGGCAAATTTTTAACAAGCTTCCATTCCTCAGGAAGCCTTTTGCGCCACCCAAAAGGATGTTCCTAAGGGTCACACAGCACTCAGGAACATATCTGAGGTGACACAAAGAGCTTCAGATGGAAGTGGAGGTTGCCCAAATTCACACACGCACATACACAACACACACACACACACACACAGAGATTGATTAGCATAAGTGCAGCAGCATAAGTGTGGAACTCCTCAGAAGCAGCGATGCTGCAGCACTGTGTTTCTTTAGTCAAGGTATCAGCCAGTGATTTTCTCAGACTTCCTGGTGTGTTTGTTTTTTGGAGAAATTCACCAGTCCAAGCTGTGAACCAATACAAGTGAACAGCTCAGCTCATGGCAACAGCTGCTATGCAGAGCAGTTGGTAAGTGACTCTCATACATGTAAAGTTGTCCCAATGTATTGCCAATCTGTTAAGCAATTCCGCAGCTTGAAAGGAAATCAAACAAAAATAGCTCAGCCAATGCCTCAAACACAACACAGGCTGCCTGACATCTTACCAGAAGCTTATCGTACTCTGCATCTGATGATGAAGGTGAAACAGGAGCACTAGGACTTGAAGCAGCAAACTTTGCAGTAGTGGAAACAGGCTCATTATCTGGTACATACAGAACCTGTACCAATAAAACCCCAACAGAAACAACACTAAATACCTATGAAGTGTGACAAGGAAATTAAACAGAACCCACTATGAACACAGCCACTTTTTAGGCCATCATTGTAAACCACCAAGCTATAAATATACACAGCAGACAGCTACCTCCATTCTGTTACTCTCTTATTACAGGATGTAGCCTACTTTTATTTCTAGTGATGTGGATGTGAAAGCCATTTCTGGAAGGGAAAAGACCTCCCCACAGAAACTATCACCAAGTTACTACCAAAGCTGTTATCCAGTGAGAAGTGCTAAAGTCAACAGAAAACCAACAAGACTTAAGCACTTTTAACTGAAATGCTGCCTGGTCATCACTGGTCAGTAGTCATCACCAGTCAGTCTGTAACACCACAAGATTTCTAAATAGCTCCTCTGTCCAAAGATCGAAGTGAGGAGAGCAAGCAAAGTGAATGAAGATTCACATTGCTATGGACATTCTGGATAACGCACACAATCCTTTTTAGCTAATTTGTTTGGAGCCACACAATCTTTATAATCTACATTTTCTAACATTCAGACTTTTAAAAATTATAATCAGCAGCAAGTTGCTTTAGCAAGGGAAAAATCTACATTTGCTAACAAAGCAAAATGTAAAACACAAATATAAACATATTAAGTACTATGTGTTCTTAAAGTACAGGATGTGACATCATAAGAAATGCTACTCAATGTATAGCTGCAGGCAACTGGGGGCGGGAGTGTTCCAGGGTGTGTTTTTAGTTCACGGAGGATAACGAAGAGGCTCAACAAACATGTCTAGAATTAACATGAACTGAGAACATTACCGAGAATAATTTTGCAGAACTTCAGAGAACCTGCATTGCCTGAAGGAAGCTTATTAGTTTGAAAGTTTCTCAACACTCTTCCAAAACTCTATCCTGGCCCCAGGATTGGATGGATAGACCAGCATTTGCTTCATCTGTAGAGAGACACTGTAAATCTCACTGGTTTTAGAATCAGAGGGATATACAAACTACCAGCACTGAATTCTTGATCTCCTGTGTGGAGAAACACTTCTACTGAGAAGTGTCCAAACACTAGAACCTTCACCTTGGTTCTTATGAGTTTTTCAATAGTGGCTTTAATCATATACCATGATCTCCAGGCTTCCCTGCCACATCACCTTTTCACTGTTTTTAGCCTGAACCATTTGGTGCTAATTGCTGTCATCCTGAGAGATGCAAATGAGATAACTATTATTCCTATCTATATGTCTGGGCCATCCTGACCAGATGGCTATTCCAAGCCTTTCACACTTAAGTCTCAATCTCAGGGGTGACAGACACAAGGAGACAGCTTTTCTGTCTGACCTTTTCGCTCTTCAAAATAAGAGAAAGAAATACAAAAGCAGCTCCCGCTGGGTGCTCATGGTGTCCAAGTTGTGTGTTCCAGAGCTCTTGGGACTGAGCAGTTATTTTGTCCTGACATGGGACCAAAGACTGCTACAACCATGCTTTATTTATTTATTTAACATATTTTTACCCGCCCAAAACTTGCGTCTCTGTGCTGAATTTACGTTGTCCCACCTGTGCCTGCTTGGGCCATTTTGCTGCTGAAAGGGTAAAAGAGCTTTGGGGTTGAACCTTAGCCTTCAGGGAAATAACCAATACATACACGTTTGGACCATCTCTTGTGTATTTTGGAAGGTGCTTTTTTTCAGGCATCCAGTGCCTGGAAAGGTTGGTGGTGGCAGCAAAAACTCTTTTGGAGAAATCTGGAGGTGCAAAGGCTTGAAAGCGAAGGTCTCGCTCGCCTGGGTCTCCTTCACCTCTTGCTTCCCTTGCCACATTCCAGTTTACTAGAAAGCAGCACCATATAATGAGGAAATACAAAACACTGGTTTGGACAATGCTTTTATGGTCCATGTGATTAAAGAAGGGTGCACTGGGTGTGTGCCTGTCACAACGTCTTTCTTTGATGTCCTCCTGGAACACTCCTTTAGCATGTGAGGGAAGTGGTCTGGATGTCCACAAAAGACAAGCACACTATCAGTGTGTTCTCCTTTAAAAGTATCATCCAAATCAGCCCAATGACTTCACTACCAGGTACACTAAAATGTGAAAGGCGGCTTTGGATGTATGTTTTTCATTGTCAATCCAACACTCCAGCAGTATATACATACAAAGTATGTATCCAAAAACATACTTTGGATAAGTGTTTGAGTGGCAGCATGCATACATGCAAATACATTCTCTTCACATGGTGTGCATCTGAAACTGCTGATTTACAACAGTTAAGATCTCACTTTCATCATTGTATTTACTGCAACATGATTTTAGAACTTCATTTTACAGATAGAAGAGGTTGGAGTTTAATCTTGACATAATTACCTGGCTTGGAACAATTGTGTGTGTAAAAAGCTTATTGAGTTCCACAAGTTTATTTGGTGTGACGTTAAACTTCAGAGCTATGCTGTTAAGAGTGTCTTGGCTTTTAGCCTAAAAAGGGAAGAAAAATAGCAAAATTCAATTTTAAAATGTGGTGTCACTAAACATGCAAACACATATCAAAAATAACTCCAAATTTAGAAGACTAGTTCACAAATTTGGGGAAGAGTGTATGCTACATTAATTTCAGAATGTAATGGCCCAATCCATAATAGGGATATCGTTACTCACATCAAGGGTGAGAGATGTGAGTAATATGAGATATCACTCAAAATACTCTTTGACTTAACTTCTACTCTAGCCCAGCAATCCTGAATTCTTTTGCATGGCATTCTAGTGCTTGCATTTGACTTCTGGGAAGAGCCAAGGATCAATAAAGTGTGCCAGCACATAACAGTCTCTCTTTACAGTACATATGAGGATTCATAGAAAGTATTTCCATCTTTTGATTTTGGATTGGAGGCAGGATTTAACTGTGGCAACCTAAGTAAAAACACACTAATGTACAGTAAATCCATAGTACCGACTCACTTTGCTCTCTCCTTAATATCAAATTAGGTCAATCATTTATCAGTTTTAAAACTAATTTGCATTGTCTACAACACAAACTCATCTCACAGTGGACATAATTCCCTAAACCCCATGACATGTTTACTAGAGCTTGAGTACACAGAGCATCTTGTAGTGTTCCTCCCTTGCATTGTGTTTCTGTTAATCTAGAGCGGGGGCTACTAGTACCCTTGGGAGTTCCCAACAGGGGCTACTAGTACCCTTGGGGGTACTTAAAGGTCTCCCAGGGCCCTGTTGTGCAGCCAAATGATTTGTTCCTCATCTGAGCATCGCTGGGTTAAAGCTGACATGTCCTCAGTAATAGGTCTGATGCAGAAGGAGAGGGAGGAGAGTAAGACCCCCCTCTTCTGCTCCTGATTGGCTGGCTACATGCTGAAGCTAAGTGTACCCTCCCCTAAGCCAGACTGAGAGGCGTCAGAAAATTAGAGCAGAGAACTCCCACTGAAATTAATAGGACAAGTAAATTCGTCCTAATAAATTGAATGTGAGTACTTATGGGTTACCAAGTCTGGATGTAAGCCAGCAAGTGGAATAGCCTGTCTCATAACTGTTACATTTAAATGTGTGTGTGGCGGGGGGTTCCTCTGTGGGGTACCTGAGCTAAAGGTTTGCACCAGAAACAGTACACTTGTTTAAAAAGGTTGGAAACCTCTGACCTAGAGTAAGCTGAATTTGGAACATAAGGTTCTATTCTATTTATTTTAAATATGTATATTTCTCTTGTCTTGAAAATAAATTCAAGGCAGCTTGTATCAATTTGGCACAATAAAATACAATCCAAGAACAGAGATTTAAAACAAACATGAAACCATCATATGGGGCCAGTCAGAGGGCAAGAAAGCCAGTCTTCACCACACACAGTGGCAGAGATGCTGCACACTGAAATGTGGGTGTCAGGGACTCACCAGTGCTGCCACACAACATGAAAGACATGCCCAACAGTACGGCATGACGGTAGTTGTGCAACCACTTCAAACAGTGTCCAGGAGTAGAGCTTTTTCCATTGAGAAAGTAGCTCTGCTCAACTGCCTGGATGCTGTTTTAAGTGGTGATGCAAATTCCCTGTTGGTGCTGCACAAGACCTTCAGGGCTGACTTGCATTCTGCAGCAGTCCCAGCAAGTTCCCAGTGTCAACATTTCACTGTGCAACATGTCCACCAGTATAAATATCACAACTTGAAGCCATTAATATATGACAGTGGAAGCAGTCTGGGCTCCTGTGAACATCACAGGTTCTATTAAGAGAGTAAATGTGCATATATATTCAGCACCATTGCTCTGCCTGCCCATTATACTTTAGTCCAAGGGTCCCAATCTTGGATCTCCAGATGTTGCTGGGCTACAACTCTCATGATCTCCAGCCACAATGGCCTTCAACCAATGTTGCTATAGTTTAACAACATCTAGGGTCCCAAGAATGAGAACTGCTGTTTTAGTCAATTGACCTGTAGAGTGTATAGAAATCAACATTTGAACTTTCACTCTGCTCGAAGACCATAACCAATGCACATGCCAAGATAATTATGCCTAAAGGGACAGACTTGTTCAATGTAAATCAGAAAACATTTTCCACAAGTTAAGGAAAGGGAGCGAGACACTAGTTTGGCACTAAAGGACACTGTAACTGGCAGACAACAGCCAATCTGCATAGTACAGATTCACAAAAGTAACATACTCCGCATCTAATTAAGGAATCTAGTAAGATAGTCATACCATAGAAAAAGGACCAAGGATCCCCTTGGTGGCAACATATAAGAAACAAAGTTAAAATGTAGAGTTATTTATATGACATTTGGGAACCCTATGTGTCTGTTTCTTTCAAAAAGAATGCCCATGCAACAATTTCTGTGTGCCTAAGTTCTTACCGTATATTCTATTGTACCATGGGGTTTCTGAGAAACCATTTTCTTTTCTTTCTTTTCATTGGTTTTGATTTGATTGTCATCTGAAGAAGAAACCAGGAGAGTAATTACCTAAGGTAAACAGGTTTTAAGCCAGTCATCTGTCAGCATATGCACATTTTGCAATCACAAATTAGTACTGAACTATACATGTTCTAATGACAGTTATGTTGGCAATACTTGAAAATTGGGGGTGAACTTACAGAGAAAAAAGTGTTTCTTGCATTTAATAGTTTAACACCAGTGAAGACATAGTCACCCACCATGGACAGTCCTACCTCTAACCTTTCTATTACAGTTCTAAAATGAAATCCACATAACTCCTTTATCAACATGAAGAGGTATTAAGTTGTATAGCCTTAATAAATACTCCCGCTCCGCAAAATCCCACGCACAATAGGTTAATAGCAGTTCCAGCTGTGAGAGTCATTACAAATTGTCAGTGCCTGTATAAATATGCTACAGTCAACAAAAGGTTCACTGCTTACAATCACATGACCACATTGCTTACCTAAAGTGACAAATGGTATTATTGTTACAGATGGCAAATACACCAACCACATTTTAATTCAGTAGTCCGTTTCATCTAGTTTGATTGCTTTAATACTCCTACCCACACATATTGGTTCAGTAGAAGGGTTCACACTGCCCATTATACCAATGTTGTGCTTCTTGTTTTTTGAGATCAAGATGGCACTGTACAAAGTGTTAAACCCAGGTCATCCCAATCAAGGCTCAAGTCCCCACTCAGCCATGAAGCTCACTTTATGGGTGGGTCAAGAGCCAGTCATTATTTGCTAGGATAATATGGGAGGGGAAATCTTGCATGCATTCCCATGCATCTTGGAAGAAGGGGAGACTACAAGTGTATTCACATGACTGGAGGCAGGGCAGTTGGGTGGGGATGGGAGAAGGCTGCGCAAAATTTACCTTCCCCCCATTCGATGGTTGAATGTTGGTGGGAGCGCCGAAAGCACTCCCACATGATCTGCCTGTTCGTGGCAGCACAGATCTCTGGAGGCCAGGACACGTTATGGGGCCTCCAGGAACCCCATAATACACCACACAATGAGCACGATGCATAGGGGAATCACCCGGGAGATGTCTCTGACATCTGAGCGTTCACAGGGATCCTGGCACCAGGGTTAAGGGTGCAAGCATGCCCTTAACCTTGACTGAAGGCTAGGATAAAAAGCAGGGTTTGGTGGGAGGGCAGCACTGGGAGCTGCCTTGCTCCCAACCCTGCACACAAGAAGCTTAGCCTAGGCTGCCCTTGTCCAGGCTAGGCTGCTCATATGAATAGCCTTTATAGATGCAACCAATTCAAACAGTGCATGTATACATATAATAAAGGTTTACAAGTACTGTACCATTAGGGCATGTGGTCAGTCTAGATTGGGGTAGGTAACCTTTGGTAGGTTCCAGCTGTTGTTGAACTACAACTCCCATCATCCCCAGCCACAATAAATTGTGGCTGGGAATGATGTTGAGCTACAACTCCCAACAGCTGGAGCACCAAGGTTGCGACCCGGGGCCTGAAGGGTAACAAGTCAAGATCAGAAATTAATCAATTTCATGACTACATCCTGGTATGTTTTGGGCAGGATCCATTCAGTATTTCCTTCCTCAAATTACAGTGGAGGATAGGGCTTTAGCTTTGTACAGACAAAGTGGGAACCCAAAGTACAACTGAGGAGCGGAAACTCACTGCTTGCAGAGATGGGAGTTTTCTAGAAATTTATGAATTGGAAAAATTTCCCTCATTTGCATAAAATGTATGTTATATATTTTTTCTCAAAAAAACAACTACACAAATTTTCTTGATGCCTTAAATAGATTATGACCTGTTTTGCAACGTTATTTGACCTACTTATTACGATTTAAAGTGGGGGCGGGGGAGAAACCACCTCCAGCATATTAATTTCCCATATTCTGTCTCAAAAGTAGTGCTGCCACTTTCCCCACTCAAGCAAAAGTGCAGCAGTAGGTCTGGTACTTGTGCTCCTGCACATGTTTAATGCTTGTCTGGATGTCAACCAATAAAATTTTAGAAATGGAACACTGTCCACCAGAAAAAGAAAGTATGGGAACATTGTTCATAAAAAATTTCCTAACCCACATCTCTGATCATGTAGAAATGTTCAAAATTGTAAAGCTAAAGTACATTATTAACCTTAAGCACTACTACATGGTGGAACATTGCCCTTCACTGATCACCCTCCAGATCAAAACACTGAGGGTGACCCGGAGAAGCAAATAAGAGAGATGTCAAAAAGAGACAGAGTGGTAATAATGGGTGACTTCAATTACCCGCACATAAGACTCAGTAAATTCACATTCAGTAGTGAAAAAGAGGCCAAATTTCTATTTATGCTAAATGACTGTGCCTTAGAACATTAGTTGCAGAACCAACCAGAGAGATGGCGATCTTGGATTAAATCCTGAGTGGTGCCCAGGATCTGGTGCAAGATGTCAGAGTTGCAGAATAAGAGTTGTGTCAAGGGGAATAACAAAAACACCTTTAAAATATATCAGCAGCAGAAAACCTGCCAGGGAAGCGGTTGGACCCTTAGATGATGAGGGCATGAAAAGGATTATTAAAGAGGATAAGGAGATTGCAGAGATGCTGAATGAGTTCTTTGTGTCTGTCTTCATGGCGAAGGACACTGACCATATACCCACTCTGGAACTGAGCTTCTCAGATTGGAGGCTGAAGAACTGGGCCAATTTGAGGTGATGAGAGAGGATGTTCTAAGCGGTCTTAAAAAACTAAAAGTTAACAAATCTCAAGGGTCAGATGGCATCCACCCAAGAGTTCTGAAGGAACTCAAATGTGAAAATGCTGATCTCCTAGCAAAAATATGTAACTTGTCCCTACAGACAGGCTTTGTACCAGAGGACTGGAAAGCAGCTAATGTAACTCTGATTTTCAAAAAGGGATCGGGGGCGGGGGGGATCTGGGAAATTATAGGCTGGCTAGCTTAACTTTGGTGCCAGGTAAATTAATGAAAAGAAGAATGGGACTTGCTGAAGGAGGACCAGTCTTGCCTCACTAACCTTTTGGAGTTCTTTGAGAGCATCAACAGGCATATGGATAAAGATGATCCAGTTGACATAGCATACTTGGATTTCAAAAAAGGTTTTGACAAAGTTCCCCACCAAAGGCTCTTGAGTAAACTTCGCAATCATGGAATAAGGGGCCAGATCCATGTGTGGACTGGTAACTGGTTGAAGGACAGGAAACAGAGGGTAAGTATAAATGGATAGTTCTCTAAATGGAGGAAAACAAGAGGTGGGGTCCCCCAGGGATCGGTACTGGGACCAGTGCTCTTTAACTTGTTCATAAATTATCTAGAAGTTGGGTTAAGCTGTGAAGTGGCCAGATTTGCAGATGACACCAAACTATTTAGGGTAGTGAAATCCAAAAGAGATTGTAAGGCGCTTCAAAAGAATATCTCCAAACTGGGTGAGTGGGCGACAAAATGGCAAATGTGGTTCAATGTAAGCAAGTGTAAAGTGATGCATATTGGGGCAAAAAAACAACAAAAACCCTCAACCACATATATGCTGATGGGAGCTGAGCTGTCAGTGACTGAACACGAGAAAGATCTTGGGGTCATGGTGGACAGTTCATTGAAAGTGTCGACTCAATGTGCGGCAGCGGTGAGAAAGGCAAAATTCCATGCTACGGATCATTAGGAAGGAGATTGAAAATAAGAGTGCTAGCATTATAATGCCCTTATACAAATCTATGGTGCAACCACATTTGGAGTAATGCGTGTAGTTCTAGTCACTGTATCTTAAGAAGGATATTGTAGAACTGGAAAAGGTGCAGAAGCGAGCAACCAAGATGATCAGGGGCCTGGAGCTAGGGGTGTGCACGGAACCGGTTCCATGCACACTAGAGATGTGCACAGAACCACACGCTGGTGGCTCAATGCCAGGAGGGTCGTACTTTAAGGGCAGGGGAGGATGCACTTACGCTTCCCTCCATTTCTCTCCGCCAGCGCCCAGTATTTCCCAAGTCCCATGGGGCGGCAGCGTACTTCCCTGCCGCCCCGTTTGCTTTTCAGCCAGAAGTAGCTGGCCATGAGGACATACAGACAGTGATCTCATAAGCCTCCTTCCCTTAAGAGGAGTAGGCTAAAATGAGGGGGGAAATAGGCACACAGTCATCCCTCAGCAACCACGGTTTTGAGTATGCATGACTGGGATTTTGTAACCAGTCTCACCAGGGGCATAGCAAGGTTGGAGTGGGCCCCGAGACAAGATTTTAAAATGCACCCTCTCACTGAAGCTCAGCTCATGAAAAAGCTCAGCTCATCTTAAATGAGCTCATGAAAAAGCTCAGCTCATCTTAAATGAGGCTGAATAGGGTAACAAAAAGCACAGTATTGCTCTATCTTTCTATCTAAAACCTATGTGCCACAATAGAACATCATCCTAAATTATTTTTTAAAGGGTTTTGTAAACTGTAGACGATGCAAGTCATTTAATGGTACTAGAGAAAGGCATGCTGTGCTGGTAGCTCCAGGTCTTAACACTCACATCAATTTCGGATGATGAATACAAATGAAGGAAGCCCGGGCAGGTGCGTGGCTGGGGGAGTAAGTCATGTGACTTGCCTCTGGGGGGGGCCAAGGCAGTGGGCCCCCAGGCAACTGTCTCCCCTTGCCCTATTATAGTTATGCCACTTCATAACTACAGCGTTCCACACTTTAGCTTTTGTCTCCATCGTGGCCAGGTCTCCCTCCTTTTCCACCTCAACCCCACTCTGTGCCGAATTTACGTTGTCCCACCTGTGGGATGTCCCACCTGTGGGGGTGAGGTGGAAAAGGAGGGGGACCTGGCCACGATGGAGACAAAAGCTAAAGTGTGGAACGCTGAAGAGCTGCTGAAGTGGGGAAGGACAAAGATTCCTGTCTGGCTTGGGCCGGACTTGCTTCCCTTCACTATTGCCAGAGTGGCCTCCGGGTTCAGCAGGGAGATGGTAGTCAAGGAGCTGCCATGCAGCAGCCGCCACCCTGCTAGGAGGAGGCAAGCCCAGTTTGAGAGAAACAGGCAGAGGAAAGGAAAACAAAGAGGCAGTGGGGGGAAAGAGACAGAGACAGAGACAGAGAGAGAGAGAGAGAGACACGCAAGGGCAACAGGTAGAGGAAAGGGAGACAAAGAGGAGGCCAATGGCCACGGAGGATGTCATTGGAGGGGAGCAAAAGGATGACAAACCCTTTTGCGTTTCTGCTCCATGGGGTGGTGAGTGGGTGAGCTGGCGGATGAGTGAGCGGGCAGGCTGATTTTCAGTGGATTTTAGTGCTTTCCCCCTTGTTTTTTGAGGTGCTTTTGGGACTGCAATTCCCCAATCTCTCTCATTCCCATTGATTTCTATGCCTCACCAACCATGAATTTGCCAACTGCTGGGTTTTGCAAGAATGCAACCCTGACAGTTGGCGAGGGATGACTGTATATGATTCTTAAGTCCTTATTATCATCGGCTACTAGTTGGAGGGCTAAAGGCCAACCCTATCCTCAAAGGCAGGATGCCTCTGAGTACCAGTTGTAGGGGAGTAACAGCAGGAAAGAAGGCATGCCCTCAACTCCTGCCTGTAGGCTTCCAGCGGCATCTGGTGGGCCACTGTGCGAAACAGGATGCTGGACAAGATGGGCCTTGGGCCTGATCCAGCAGGGCTGTTCTTATGATAAAAGTGGGTCCACTGCTACAACTTCAGGGTGAAAGTGGGTCCTAGATCTACCATGGTAGGGGTTAGGTATCATAATTTCAAAACATACCCAGAGTTTACATAGTGTGTCTAAGGTCGTGGATGTAACTGCCATCATAAAAGGGAATAATACTTATGGGATTGCAAAATCAACAAGTATCAAGCACAGCATATTCTGTTGATGTCAGAACAGCCTACCTATGTGTAATTTCCTGTCATCCAGTGTTTTATGACCTTACTTGGAGCTATGGGCTTCAGGAGGATTTTTCATATGACCTTGTATAGGTATTAGTCCTGTAACTGATTAGTAACTGGTCAGTTAAAAGGACATTTCTTTCATTAAGTGTTGCTTAAGAACTTTCTTGGAGCACGTACACAGTTAATTTTACAAAATTAGAACTCAATACAGTAAGGTAACACCACATGTAAGTAGAAAAGGTGTCTGTTCTGAAGATAACAGAATTCTAATGATACTAAAAGCATTAAGAAAGGCCACAGTAGGACTTCCAGAATATCACCAGGAAAATAAATAGGTAGTGGGCATAGGAACTGCTTTGTACCAAGTTAAGCTACTGATCTAATCCCAATACTCTGCTGACTGGCAGCAGGTCTGCTGGTCTTGCGGTAGCAAGCATGACTTGTCTCCTTAGCTAAGCAGGGTCTGCCCTGGTTACATGTGAATGGGAGACTAGAAGTGTGAGCACTGTCAGATATTCCCCTCAGGAGATGGACCCACTCTGGGAAGAGCAGAAGGTTTCCCTCCCTGGCTTCTCCAAGATAGGGCTGAGAGAGATTCCTGTCTGCAACCTTGGAGAAGCTGCTGCCAGTCTGTGAAGACAACATTGAGCTTAATGGTCTGACTCGGTATATGGCAGCTTCCAATTATCATTATCATTATTATTATCTCTTGTTTACACAGTCAGACAGGTGTTATTGACTGGTTTGTTTTATCCAAACATCGAGTCCTTCCCAAGGACCTGGGATGGCTGAATTTTATTGTCAATTGTTATAGATATCGTCGCAGAATATAGGCTGTTCCCAGTAAAGCTGCTTTTTGTAATTGGCTGATGGTGATTTCAGTGACCCCTGTGGTGTTGAGGTGCTCTTCAAGGTCTTTTGGAACTGACACCCAGGGTGCCAATTACCACTGGGATTATTTTGGTCTTTTTCTGCCACAGCCTTTCAATTTCAATTTGTAGATCTTTGTATTTTGTAATCTTTTCTATTTCTTTTTCTTCTATTCTGCTATCCCCTGGTATTGCTATGTCGATTATTTTCACTTGTTTTTCTTTCTTCTCGACTACAGTTATATCTGATGTATTGTGTGGCAGATGTTTGTCTGTTTGTAGTCGGAAGTTCCATAATATTTTTACATCTTCATTTTCTTCAACTTTTACAACAGCTTTTCTTCAGCTTGTTTTACAACAGCTGATTAGGTGGTCCACTGTTTCATCTGCTTCTTTACAAAGGTGGCACTTGCTGTTTGTTGTGGATTTTTCGACTTTTGCTCTTATTGCATTTGTTCTTAGTGCCTGTTCTTGCGCAGCCAGTATTAAACCCTATGTTTCTTTCTTCAAGTAACCATTCTTAAGCCATTGCCAGGTCATGGTGATGTCTGATTTTCCACTTATATTGTGCAAATATTGACCATGCAGGGGCTTCTTTTTCCATTTTTCTGCTCAGTTCTTGACTTGTTCTTTCTTGTAGGCCTGCTTTCTTTCATTGGTGTTGAATAGTTTCACATTATTGACCATTTGAAGTGCATCTTCTTCTCTGTCCTTGATATATTCTTCAAGGCCTCTTTTCTCCTCCTCTACTGTTTGATGGACTTGCAGCATTCCTCTTCCACCTGAGCTGCGAGGGAGGTAGAGCCTATCTACATCACTGCGGGGGTGCAGAGCATGATTGATGGTCATGATTTTCCTGGTCTTACGATCTAGCGTCTCTAGCTCTGCTTGGGTCCAGTCTATTATTCCTGCAGTGTATCTGATAACAGGTATAGCCCAGGTGTTTATGGCTTGTATGGTGTTCCCACCATTGAGTTTGGACTTGAGGATTTTTCTAACTCTCCTGATATATTCACTTCCCATTTTTCTTTTAACTTCAGTGTGTGCAATGTTATCAGCCTGGAGAATGCCCAAGTATTTGTAATGTTCTTTCTCTTCCAGTTTCTTGATCTTGCTTCCATTGGGCAGTTCTATTCCTTCTGTTTTTCTTATTTTTCCTCTTTTCATTATTAATGCAGCACACTTGTCTAGTCCAAACTCCATTGCTATATTGCTACTGAATATACGAACAGTGTTTAGCAGTGATTCAATTTCTGACTGGGACTTTCCATACAACTTCAGATCGTCCATGTACAGCAGATGGTTTATTTTACTTGATGTTTTAGATGTTTGGTATCCGAGGCCTGTTTTGTTGAGTATCTGTGAAAGTGGGGTCATGGTGATTACAAACAATAGAGGGGATAGTGAGTCCCCTTGGAAAATGCCTCTTCTAATGCTAACCTGTCCAAGTGTCTTGCCATTGATTGTTAACTGTGTACTCCACATGCTCATTGCTTTTTTAATAAATATCTGAATGTTTTTGCTGGCACCAGTTGTTTCTAAACATTTTAGTATCCATGTGTGAGGCAATGAATTATTATTATTATTATTATTAATTCGATTTCTATACCACCCTTCCAAAAATGGCTCAGGGCGGTTTACACAGAGAGATAATAAATAAATAAGATGGCTCCCTGTTCCCAAAGGGCTCACATTCTAAAAACAACAACAACAAGATAGACACCAGCAACAGTCACTGGAGGTACTGAGCTGGAGGTGGACAGGGCCAGTTACTCTCCCCCTGCTAAATAAAGAAAATCACCACGGTAAAAGGTGCCTCTTTGCCCAGTTAGCAGGGTAGCCTTATGTTCCTAAGGTCAGGGGCAGAGATCTTCCTCAGCCTTCCTACCAGAGATCTTTACACTAGGAGGTGCCAGGTACTGGAGGTACCTTGCATATGCAAAGCACATGCTCTACCACTGTGCCGCAGCCCTATCCCTTTGATATATGTGGCATATGCCTGCAGCATATGCTTTCTATTACTATCTACTTAAGGGCCAAAACTATATGTAACATATAGTCATATTTCTCTTTTCTTTGGAAATTTATCTTAAATCCAGCCTTTGAGGCTGGAGGTTTTACTGGGCGAATGGCCATTGGGGGATGGGAGAAGGAATGCAATGGATTAACTCTTTCTCTCCTAGATCAAAATCAAACTGCTTTGTATTTATTTATATATATATGTATTTATTTATATACATACTGCCATTCGTCCTAGGACCCCAGGGTGGTTAACAATAAGATAAAAACAATCCAATAAAAACCAGAATGAATACAGCTAAAAGTTTAAAAAGAGCAAAAGGACAGCTCATTGGCCAAAAGCCTGGATAAAAAGGGCAATCTTCACTTTCCTCTTAAAGGCTGGGAGAGATTAAACCAAATGCGTCTCAGCTGAGAGCAAAGTCCACAGCTTTGGGGACGACTGCTGAGAGGGTCCTGTCCCACCTGCTCAACAAACAGGTCTCAGCAGGTGTTGGCGCACAGAGCAGAGTCCTCTCAGCACTAGGGGTGTGCAAACAGGTTCGAATTCGAACCGGTTCAATATCGAAGTGGTTCAGTTCAAAGGTTCAGGGTTAAGCCCAACCGCCACCCCCAGTTCAGCTCGACCCCGGACCGAATACACACACACACAGACACACACACACAGAATTCTGAATATTGATCTGAATGAATATTGGATAATAAAGCACTGAGGCTGAAATTCCTAACACACATAGGCTGGAAGTGTTCCAATTTCTTCCTGCATAACATGCAGTGTGAAGACTAGGACTCAGGTTACTTAACAATGATGGTTACCTTACATTTTAAAACACTTAAAAAAAAACTACATATAATAATAATGATGATGATGATGATGATGATGATGATGATGATGATGGAAGGACTTGATGTCTGGATAAAACAAACCAGTCAATAACACCTGTCTGACTGTGTAAACAAGATAATAATAATAATTGCTTTTAATAAGCACGTGTTTCAAGGAGGTAATCATGAGCTACACCTCTCAATCTTTCACTCAACATGCACAAGGCAAAATTCCGTATCATCAGAAAACTTTCGAAATCTATCCACTTTATCTAGTTTTCTAAGATCTATTAACCCTATGTTTCCACTCCCTCCTCCATATGTAAATAACCATCAGCACAAAGGAAATAAGTTATTTGCATACCTAACAAGAGGTAAGGCTGCCTGTAATCCACAGACCAGGAGAACTGCTTCTGAGCTGAAAAGCTGTGCATAAGTTTTATCATCTTCTTTGACAGCAAGGAGCTGCTGTGATCACTGGCTACAGGGAAAGACTCACATTTGTGGGACTGTAGCCTAAAGAAGACAAAGCCTCTTCCCATTCCATGCTCATGCTTCTTTCTGAGAATTCACAAGCAGCTACCTTTAATGCCTCTTTAGGCACAGTGGGCAAACAGGTCTTGCAAAATTCACCTGGGTGCTGGACACAGCAACAATCCACAGCAAACATCTTCAGGCATGGGAGTGAGGACAGGTCACCCTCATGCCTCAAAAGATCCCAAGTTCGTCTTAAGTCTTTTGCAACTTTCAAAAGAAAAAATATATAGAAAACATGCTTTGCTTCCAACAAGTTCTTTGCCACACCTCCTGCCAAGTCAAAGCAGGCAAGACTGTCAGAAAACTGCAAATAAACCACAGCAAAATCAAGACTAAGCTACACAAAATAAGAGTTTATCAACTTCTCCCTATTCAAGGAATTTGAAAAAGCTCCTGTTGCCTATGACTTAAGGCTAATCCTTATCTACGGAATCTTTGCGAAGGTGATGATTGAGAAAGGGGATTGTCCTAGTCTGTGCAATCCAGATGTGGTCAGAGTTAGGAAGAGTCAAATTCTACATACTCCACTCCTCCCCCTCAGCCTGAAACATGAGCACAACCTTTTGTAACAAAAGGGGACAGAAGGATTCTAAGGGACATACATAGCATGTAGAGTCCCACACAGTTTACACAAGTAATACTTCTTCATTTCTCACAACTGTAATTCAAACATATAGAGATTTCACACAAGACCCTGAAAGCCTGCTCTCTTTTTTCTGCCCCAATTCTCCACACCTTTCATACATATTTAACTTACATTGGCTACCCTGTATATTCAGTGATCAGAATGGCTCTCTAAGACTGCTTTCAGTCCCTCATTTAATTTATTTATTTATTGCATTTCTAGACCTCCCCATCCAAATGCTCTGGGCAGTGCATAACAAATTTAAAAAACATAAAAACAAACACCATTTAAAAATATACTACTTAAAACAATATAAAAAACAATTTTAAAACAATTCAGAGCCATTTAAAACCAATTAAAATACTTAAAATCAATTAAAAAACCTTGGAAGGCCAGGCCAAACAAGTTTCTAGGGCTCTCTTAAAGGCCAATGATGAGCCTAAATTACAGATATCTGCTGCGAGTGCATTCCATAGGCCAGAAGCAACTACAGAGAAGGCCCAGCTGCCACCAGACGTAGTGGTGGTAACTGGAGACAGACCTCTCCAGATGACCTCAACACGTGATGGGGATCATATAGAATTATTAACAATATCCAATCTTTAACAATATCCAAACTACTACTACTTATATAATGCTTTCCCACAAAGTTTCCAAAGTGATTTATATGGGAATATAAAGAACAAATAAGTAAGATGGTTCCTTGACCCCACAGGATTCACAATCTAAAAGGAAGATATAAGGTAAACACCAACAACAGCCACTGGAGGGATGCAGTGCTGGGGTTGGATTAGCCAGTTGCTCTCCTCTGCTAAACGTAAGAGAATCACCACTCTGAAAGGTGCCTCTTTGCTCAGTTTGCACAACATGATATATTAGCATGTTGTGCAAACATGCACAAATGAAGAGTTATGGAGGACCATGTCTGTAGCACTTCCATTTGTCTAAATATCCTAAAACCTTCCCTAGCTAAAATATACATTGAACTTAGAAGTTACTATATTCTAGTTTCTATTTAACATGAAAAATCTTCAGAAACTCTGTGCCTGATACCCTTCACCATTTCCACTTGAGGGTTGCCTGCAACCCTCTTTGAAACAAAAACACTGTGCACAGATTATTTGGGTGAAGTAATTTGGGATGGTTATGCCCCCATCACCATCTCCGTATTTCTGAATAAAACTAGAGTCCTGACAAGAAATGAAACAATACCCAGCAGGAACTTTCCTGAGGGCATTCTTAAAACCAAATGGACCCATAAACCTTTGGAGAGATCATTCTGCCTGCTCTCCTATGCTACGAGTGTTAAAAATCCAAAGAATTCAAACCCTCACCAGGTAAAATCTGTCAGTGACAAGAGAATCACAAATTTGTCTTTCTGCAAGCTTGTAGTCCAAGATCAGATCACCTGCTTCATCCAACGATGCCTGTTATACTTGCCAACCATAGGTGTGTACCAAAGTCAGACCTGATGCTAGAACAGAGGTGTCCAACTTAGGCCCTTCAGCTGTTGTTAGACATCTCCCATTATCCCTGACTATTGACAGCTGTAGCCAGAGAGAAATGTTTCTCCCTCTCTCACAACACTGATTCCCCAACAAAAGTTATTGATTAGAAGTCATGGAATAAGTGGACAGGTCAGGTTCATGTGTAGATTGGTAACTGGTTGAGGGACAGAGGATAGGGAAAATATTGACAGTTTTCTCAATGGAGGAAAGAACGAAGTGAGGTTCTCCAAGGATATGTACTGAGACAAGTGCTCTTTTTCATAAATGATCTAGAAGCTGGGATAAGCAATGAAGTAGCCAAAATTTGCAGATGACACTAAATTATTTAGGGCAGTTAAATCCAAAACAGATTGTGAGGCACTCCAAAATTATCTCTCCAAACTGGGTGAGCAGGAGACAAAATGGTGAATGCAGTTCGATGGAAGCAAGTGCAAAGTGATACATATTGGGGCCAAGAACCCCAACTTCAAATATACACTGATGGGGTCTGAGCTGTCAGTGACTGACCATGAGAGATCTTGGGGTCGTATCTTAAGGAGGACATTGTAGAACTGGAAAAGGTGCAGAAGAAGGCTACCAAGATAACCAGGAGCCTGGAGCACCTTCCTTATGAGACAAGACTACAGTATCTGTGACTTTTGAGTATGGAAAAGCTGTGATTATGGGGAGACATGATAGAGGTATATAAAATTATGAATGGAGTAGAGAAAGTGGACAGAGACAAATTTTTCTCCCTCTCTAACAACAGTAGAACCAGGGATCATACCCTGAAACTGAAGGCTCAGAATTTTAGGACCAACAAAAGGAAGAAGGTGTTTGTTTTTTTACACAGTGCATAATCCACGGACTTCTCTGCCATGGGATGTGGTTATGGCCACCAGCTTGGATGGCTTTAAAAGGGCTTAGACAAATTCATGGAGGACAGGTCTATCAATGGCTACCAGTCTGGTGGCTACAGGCCACCTCCAGCCTCAGGGGCAAGATGCCTCAAAAGATGCCTCCCCTTGCAAGGGAGCAACAGCAGGAGAGAGGGCATGCCTTCACCTCTTGTCTGTGGGCTTCTCAAGAGGCATCTCATGGGCGCCTTTGGGAAACATGATGCTGGACTGGATAGGCCTTGGGCCTGATCGAACGGGGCTGGTCTTATGTTCTTATGGATGGGGGTTGTAGCCCAGCAACAGCTGGAGGGCTGAAGTTGGGCACCCCAGTCCTAGAGCATATTTTCTAAAAGTGATACACAATATAAAGAGGTATATTGGAGAAGCCACTGCCAGTCTAGACAATACTGTGCTAGATAGAGCAATGGTCTGAGTCAGTATATGGCAGCTTCCTAAGTTTCTATGTACCTTATACAGGTTCAGATCAAATGGTCCAACTAATCCTCAAACTGACCACATTGTCCTGATTGGGCAGTTTTCTGTAGCAAAAGTCTTTCCAAGATCTGCTACTTGAAGAATCAAGTACCTGAAGAATCAACTATTTTGCTCTTCAAATACCAGCTTTCTTTGATACACAACTTAACAACTTTGATGGTAAGCAGTGGCCGACATCCAGGCTAACCAGGGCTTTCCATTGCACAAGGGTGGAGGGGCAAATTTTAGCAAACAACACCCCCCCCTGCAGATGTGTATGCCTCTTGAAACTAACTCTAAGGATATAGCTGTGAGAGGCACATACAGCTGGGGGGGTGGAGGGAGTCAACAAAAGTCACCATCTCCTCCTCCATGCAGCAAAAAAAGAAATCCCTGAAATGTCGTCCAATGCATTTCAAATGATAGTTTCTGGTATGTCAAAAGTGCATTTGCATGCTTAAAATACCTGTATATACCCAAAATGAAGATGACCCATTTTAAAAACTATGGGTTAAATATAGGTTATACTATTTACCCAAAAGGAGGACCCTGAATTTAAGACAACCCCCTGATTTCTAATATCTAAGAACTTGGGGGGGGGGAACCCTAGTCTTGGATTCAGGTAAATACAATAGGTTGAAAATGTTGCCATTATCACAACTGCAAGCAACCCCCATCACTTTGTAACACCTAGAAGTAGGTCAGAGGTGGGAGAACTAAGGTTACAATACAAATTATGATTTCTCTCCTCTCCAACTCCTGAAAGGAAACCACAGCAGTATTTATAGTTATTAATTTACTAAGTCCTGCCATTAAACTTTGGCCTTTAAGTGGAAAGAGCAAATAAAAAGTCTACAGAAGAGGATACTGAAGAACGCCAATATATAACTATTAATTTAACTACTGAAATCGGAAACCATTTTTTTGCCACTAATAAGAAGAGCAATCAAAAATGAATAAATCCAAAAGCAAGCTGTTGTAATCAGGAACAAATCACCAATCAGCACAATTGCAGCTAAGCAAAGAAGCCACTTTTACAGTGTTAAATTGCTAACATGTGTAACATACTTTACATTTATGCCTATATACAAAAACAAATCAGAATCTGTGAGAAGGGGATTATTTGTTTATTATTTATTTATTTATTAATATGCTGCCTAACTCCAGGTGGTTGCAAAACATCCAGCAAAACTTTCACAATTGGGTTACTTGCTCCATGACCAAGCACTCTGAAATGTTTTTCACAAAACAGGAAAACTTACCAAACAATCAAACAGGAAGATCATCAATTGTTGCTATGAATGGTCACTGTCTTATCTTGTATGCGTAAGACATATGTATACAGTGTGTAGCTTTGCTTTGACATGTCAAAGAGAGTATCTCTTCCATTCCACAGTATTGTTGCCTACTGGCTATAGTTTTTTCTGTGGGGACCCTGCCTGCCATCTGAGAACACTTCATGCATCTGATGAATGATGCACCAGCGATTTCGGGCACAGCACCAGTGGCGGAGAAGAGGCAGGGAAGATAAGGGCACCCTCCCTGCCCCTTAAAGCCCCCCCCCCCCGATCTGGCTCGAATGCTGCACTGTCGAACCAGTTCATGCACCTCCCTAGTCCGAATTCACCAATCTTGATTTATTCTGACCACAATACTCAAAATAAACCTAGAGCTGAACCCAAAATTTGACGCAAATTCAGATCTAGATTTATTTCAAGCCATATAGTTAAAAGAAGCCAAAATTAATCTGTTTGGACAATACAAGCAACCCTGGCTTCTAACCACAAATCAGAAAAGTTGTTCTAACTCACATGAGGAAAGGGGAGGGAGGTAAGCACACACTCTCAGAACTAAGGAACGTCACATGAAGCCAAGTTTTAATCTTGGTTCCATGTGATATCTGAACCTGCCCAACCTAAGGAGAAACACAAGGGACTCCAGCAATAGCCACCAAAGGAGCACTATGCTGGGTTGAATAGGGAAAGCTGTTATACCCCTGCTAAATAAAAGAGACTTTTACAGAACTCTGTGCCCAGTTAGCAGAGATTCTGCCCATTATTAAGTATGTATGTATGTATTTATTTATTCATTTGATTTGTATACCACCCTTCCAAAATGGCTCAGGGCGGTTCACAGCACAATAAAAACAATTACAACAAGTTAACAATTAAAATCAAACTTTTAAAACACAATTAAACCAATTAAACAGCTAAAAACCCTGGAAATCAGGGCAACAATTTAAAACAATTTAAAACCATGGAAGGTCAGGCCAAACAGATAGGTTTTAAGGGCTCTCCTGAAGGACAGCAATGATGTCAAATTACAAATTTCTGCTGGGAGTGCATTCCACAGCCCAGGAGCAGCTACAGAGAAGGCTTGCCTCTGCGTTGCTACCAGACGAACCAGTGACAACTGGAGACGGACCTCCTCAGATGACCTTAACATGCGGTGGGGATCATGTAGAAGGTGCTCTCTTAGATAACTTGGACCTAAGCCATTCAGGGCTTTAAAGGTAATAACCAGCCCTTTGTATTTTGCCCAGAAACATATTGGCAGCCAGTGTAACTGTTTCAAAACAGGCATATTATGGTCTCTCTGGGTTGCCCCAGAGACCAATCTGACTGCTGCATTCTGAACTAAGTTTCTGGACTACGTTCAAAGGCAGCCCCACGTAGAGCGCATTGCAGTAGTCGAGCCAGGAGGTTACCAGCTGATGCACCCAGAGGTTTCATGCAGATTTTAAAAAGCATTGGTGACAGAATGGAGCCCTGGGGGACTCCATATAACAGCTCCCATTTTGAGGAGCAACTGTCACCAAGCTCCAGGTCTTCTCACATCAATTTCGGAGGATAAATGCAACTGAAGGAAGCCCGGGCGGATGTGCAGCTGGGGGAGTTAGTCATGGGACCTGTCTCTGGGCCCCCACCCCCCAAAAAGCAGTGGGCCCCCAAACAACTGTCTCCCCTTGCCCTATTATAGTTACGCCCCTGGTGGTGATCCGCACTTCCCAAAGTAGTAAGAAGTTCCAGGGGCACGCAACTGATTGAATTCTGTTTTCCTTTGGAGGAGAGATCACTCAAGGCTGATAAGTTATTTTGGTTTATTTATACATCTACAAGTAGCACAGGTCAAGGCAAGCAGCATGTGCACTTCTATTGAGATCAAGTTGATTACCTTATATCTGATCCCAAGAGAAGCTCTGTCCCCTGTGTCCCATAAAGTGCTTCTAGCACTCAAGTTCTCTCTCAGGTTCTCTTCCCCAATCTCCATTCCAAAAGCTGAAAAGGTACTGCTTCCTTACACTCACACCAGCCCTTCACTTTAGCCTGGTTACTTGCCACTTCTAAGCAGTGCTGCCCTTTCAACATTCCAGAGCCATCTCCCAACCAGCTCCCATTACAGAAACATCTACTGGCAGTTAAAGTACATTAACTTAATATCCTGGCTTTTAATCAGAAACCTGTCTTACAAGAGAAATGGCCAGTCAACAGTGCATAAAACCATGATTCGTTATTATTATTTTTTAACTTAGAGGAAATTGCTAATAATTGCTTCTGATTAGATGCGTCTCATATGGCAGGACTGAGCAAATTTGGCCCTCCAGTTGTTGAACTACTACTTCCATCATCCCCCACCACAAAAATTGTGGTGGGGGATGATGGGAGTTGTAGTTCAGCAGCAGCTGGAAGGACAAATTTGCCCAGCCCTGCCCTATGGGATCCAGTATCATACAGATCAAAATCGTTTCCCCCTTTTGTCATGCAAGGACAGTTCCCCTTATCAGAAGTATTTTTTGTTCAACTATAAATTGAACTTAATCAGCGTCTTCTGGACATTCTCTTGTCTAGAACAGAATGTCTAGAAGACACTCATTAGGTTCAACAGATGCAATGTAACTTTTTCTCTCTCTTTTTCTGTTACTCTATCCTTTTACCACACCTATGCCAAGACAATATACATTGTCTTGAATTTTTATTTATATATAAATCTAACATATTTTACACCGCCAGATATGTGTATCTCTAGGCATACACAATTTAACACAAATATAAAAATGAGTAAAATCAATTAAAACAATGTCACAGAATATAAACTTTAAAACAATTTCATAGGATAAAAACAATTCAACAGTTTAAATTTAATATAAGTTAAACACCTGAGAAAACAGGTATGTTTTGAGAGCTTCCCTAAAAGCAATCACAGATGGAGATGCTCTTATGTTGACAGGGAGCATATTCCGAAGCCCCAAGGCAGCCACAGAGAAGGCCCAATCCCGAGTTGCCTCCAAACAAGCTGATGGCAACCATAACCGGACCTCCCCAAATGATCTTAATAGGTGGCAGGATTCATGAGGAAAGAAGGCAATAGCCAGCATTTTGTATTTCACCTGGAAACTAATTGGCAGCCAATGCAGTTCTTTGAAAATCAGTGTTATATGGTCCCTTCGGGTTGTCCTAGAGACAAGTCTGGCTGCTGCATTCTGTACCAATTGTAGTTCCCAGACTTCATACAAAGGCAGCCCCATGTAGAATGCATTACAGTAAAGTCTGGAGGTTAACAGTATATGTACCATTCTTTTAAGGTCATTCACCTCTAGAAATTGACGTAGCTATCATATAGCTGAAGCTGATATAAAGCGCTCCTGGCCACTGCCTCAACCTGAGAAACCAGGGAGAGTTCTGGATGCAGGAGCACTCCTGCTACATACATGATCTTTCATGGGGATGTAATCGCAACCAGAACAGGCAGATATAAACCATCTCTCAGATCCCAACCCCCAGTCAGTATCTCCATCTTATTTGGATTCAACTTTCGTTTGTTATCCCTCATCTAGCCCATTATCACCTCCAGCCAAGCACTTCGGGAGGTTATGCCATTTCCTGATGAGGTCAATATAGAGAAACAGATTTGAGTGCCATCAGCATATTGATAACACCCTGCACCAAACCTCCTGATGATCTCTCCCATCAATTTCATGTAGATGTTAAAGAGCATTGAAGACAGAATGAAGCCTTGTGGAACTCCATACTTTAGATCTCGCTTTGCAGAGCAGCAGTCTCACTATCTGGAATCTACCAGAGAGGTAGGAATGGATCCACTGTAAAACAGTGCCACCAAATCCCACCTCCATCAAAGTGATCAAGAGGGATACCATGGTTGATCCTTGGAGATCCAAAAGGATCAACAGAGTCGCACTCCTAAGAACAGCACTGCTGAATCAGGCCCAAGGCCTATCAAGTCCAGCTTCCTGTTTCACACAAGCAAAGGGGAATCCTGCCTTTTAAAAGTTTCTAAGGGTGGCCCGGGGTGGGGTGGGGAGAGAGATAGTACTTTACCGGCAGCAGCAGCAATGGCTCCTCTAAACCCCAGCACTGCCCCAGCAGGATGGGCCAAACAATGGCAGCATGGTTCCAGCCTCCACAGATGCGTGGAGGCCATTTGTGTGGTCAGGCAAATGGCCTCCATGGATGCATGGGGCAATGCAAATGGGCTCCATACATCCACAGAGGCTGGAACCGCAACGCCACCACACGGGCCATGCTGCTGGGGGGAGTACCAGGGTTTAGAGGAGCTGCTGCCGCCTCCGCCAATGAAGTGCCTTCTCAATACTCTCCCCCATCTGCCCTTAGAAACCTTTTAATGGCAGGATTCCCCTTTGCTAGTAAAAGGGAATCTGGTGAGGATTCCCCTTTACAAGCATAGCCCCTCAGACCAGGTTGAACCAAGTCAACCCAGTTCAACTGAACAAACTGGGCTGCCGGCCAGTTCAACTAAACCAATTCACGGAACAGCAGTTAAGTTCTAATTCGGCCCAAATTTGAAATGAACCGCCAAACACTATTCTGTGCAAACCTCCAGTATTTATTGATTTGGGTCCTTAACCTCACCTTTCTGTTTGATTTCTAACATACCCAAAGTGGCACACATAACCAAAGTTACAACACCATCATAGAGCCATGATAAAAAACAACCCCATAAGATTAAAATGGTAGAATACACAAAATGATACATCTCAGTGTGCATAACAAATCAGCCAACATTGCCAAAGCTCTTCTGGAAAGGCAGTCTTCAGACACCAGAGAGCGCCAAACTGATTTCTCATGGCAGGGAGCTCCACAACCCTGGCACCTCTATGGGAAAATCCCTCTGGGGCATCCCTCACAGACTTACCTCTGAGTGAGATGGGATGCACAAAATGCTTCCCCTGATGAGCCAAATAGTTAGGCAGGTTTCCATGGGAGAAGAAATGGCACCAAGTTATTTAGGATGACATAACCAGCACTTTTAACCGAGTTAGAAAGTGGATTGGAAGCTAGTGTAGCTGATACATCAGTGAAGTTACATACTACCTAAGATCTGCATGGCACAGCTCTGGCTGTACCATTTTCTACCAGTTATTGCTCTGAATGCTTTTTGAAACCAGTCCCATGTATTAAAGCATTTTCCAATATGCTTGAGTTTATGTTCTGCTTTTCCTGAATAAGCCATTCCCATACTTAAGAATACTCTAGAGCTTTAACTTAAGAATTCAGAAGGTCTGACCTAGATCCATGTAAATCTTATTTCAACAAACTTGGATATAGAGGAATTAGGATCTCCATAATCAAATCCTTTCCCTTGGACATCACAACTACCACACTTTTTAAGGCTACTAAGAAGGTCAACACTGTACTGCTGCTGTATAAATGCTAAGTAGTTATACTATACTAGCAAACCATTTTATGATTGCTAGCCCAGTGCTTTGCAATCTCCAAATGAAGTTCTGTTGAACCTTTTTCAAATGACGTGTGCAGCCATTTCCTATCCCATTATCCTTGTGGTGTCCTGCCAAATGATGGTGTCATTCTTCCAGATTCTATTTACTCCTTATCAGTTTTTAAAAGTCACTTGCAGTAAAGTGACTAAGAGTCACTTTGAGCAACATACTACAAATCCTTCCTTATGGGAAATATTTAGTAAGGATGTGCACAAACCGAGATTTGTGCACAGGTTTGGCGCCACGAGGAGGAGAGCGAGATCTTTTCTTTCTCCCTTTCTTTCTTAAAGGACAGCAGGTCCTTACCTACGCTCTGTCATCTCACATGCAGCTTTCTGCTGCGGCGCTTGGCCCAAGGACCCCTATGTGGTGCCAGAATGCACAAGGTGTCCATGCATGCACAGAAGTCATGCATGGGGTTGCTGCATGGGGCGGTGGCAAGCAGGTAAGGACCTGCTCTCCTTTATTTAAAAAAAGAAAGAAAGAAAAAGATCCCATTCCTCTCAGCGCTGAACTGGTTTGGACCATTTGGTGCCAAACCTGTGCATGAACCTTGGTTCGTGCACATCCCTAAAGGTATAGTTGAGAGAAAAAGATGATGGGCAGCTGCCAGCAGAGAATACAATTATGCATACAGTGTGAAGGACCCTCTCCCACAATAATAAAACTTCACATTCTCTTATGGCCTGACAAATCCCAAATGGCAGGAAACCCTGTGCCTAGAAATTTAACCATGGCACCTAAACTAGGATATTCAGAGGCAGAATTTTTTAATGAAATCTTTGTCCCAGGCAGCCCTGGTTCTATTCAAAGTATGTTACTTGTAAAAGGGATAAAGAGGAGACCATTTACCCTCCCAGTCGGTCACTAAGCCAAATAATTTTATCCAGTGTCCATGGTCTGGCCCCTCTTTCTTTTGGCTTGCTCCCGGATCCAAAAAAAATTTGTTCTCTCCTATGAAACTGAATTGCAACAGATTCAGGACAGAAGAGAGCTATGCACTTTGAGAAGTAACTTACAGATATACTGCTTAATTACAAACAAAACAAAAATTTTGGAATTGTAGACCCATGCGAATCACTCTTTGCTTCAGCAACCCTATATCTTTGAGTTTGTTCATTCACATAAAAATTGTTTATATGTTTGATAAAGTATTGAAACAAGTAGTTATCTGGAAAACTCAAGAAATATATATGCTTTATATGCATGTATTGGCCATTGTTTGTATCTAGTTTTTGTAGTATCAATACAGATCCCTTTTTAGATGTGTGTTTGTATCTTGGTTTTTGATCGAGATTCCAGTTTTGTGGCTTACCTTTGGTTCTTTTCTGGAAGCCTCTCCTTTCTGGTTGCTTTATATTTCCAAGAAATAATTTGCTTACCATGCTTTGAGCAGCATTGGGTTCAGCCTTTCTAGTTTTGACCAACATCACCTCTAACATAAGTACAAACTGAAGCCAGATGCTCCAATGTAAAATATGGCAACCGTACCTCTAGATTAGACATCTCTTATATCATAATTTTCACAGACGAAGATTAGGCAAAATCCCATATTTAGAAATACAAAAGGAAAGATTGCCGAAGAGGGATGGGAGATTTTGAGAAGCTTGATCCTGAAGGCACAATTGCAAATGAATTTCATAAGAAGGAAAAATGAGCGAAAGAAACCAGTGTGGATGGTCAAAGAACTCTTCAACAGCTGAGAAGCAAAAACAAAAACAAAAACAACAAAAACAACAGACCATATAGGAAATGCAGAGAAGAGTACAAAAGAGTAGCCTAAACCTGTAGAGATGGTGACAACAAACCTAAGTTTCAGTATGAGCTGAAGCTTGAGAGGGATGACAAAAAGGGGACTTATGGATATGTCTGAAGAAGAAAGCAAAATAAACGTGTGTACACACAAATATCTCTCTCTCTCTCTCTCTCTCTCTCTCTCTCACACACACACACACACACACACACACACACACACACACACACCCCTCTGCCAAGAACCAGAAAGAAAATGTAAACAGAAGAGACCTCACCCAAATTTACCCAAAGTCATGGAGACAGATATGTATCACATAAGGCTAAAAAGCAAGTTTTCCAGATTGTGGTCAATATCAAACCATTCATCCACCATAAATGGTGGATGAATAAATCCACCATAAATCCACCACCACCACTCTTTTAAATGCATACAAAAATATTATAAAGCCTAAATTTTCTATC